>NC_088689.1:14423571-15036785 GCF_028017835.1 Emys orbicularis | reverse complement strand
AGACTTTAAAAGTCTGTCACCAAGTCCAATTATCTAGACCTAATTCTCTCCTGATAACAAAGTAGTTTCATAATGAAATATTTTTTTGGTTAAAATGTTTGATTAGTGTCTGATTCAATAGGTTTGGGATGAAGGGGAGGCAGTGGGCAGTGGGATGAGGTGTTTATCCAGATACACACACTCCTTCATGAGTATTGGCAGGGCCGTAGCAACAAAGAACGTGGCCTCCTCCGAACGTGGCCCCCTCCGAACATATGTCCGGGCGGGGCCCCTTACAATGTAGAAACTGGAATGCGGTATTTATTTTGCCACTTTTAGGGGCCCCCTTCCTTGCGGGGCCCCCTCCAGTCAGAGGGTACGGAGGGCGCTCGCTACGCCTCTGAGTATTGGAATGGAAACCAGAAATTCTGAATTGAATTAAGGCCACTTGAATTCTAAATGAGAGCATCCACACCTGGGCTGAACTAACCCACTTTAAATTTGTACCTTTGGATTAACTTTCCTGAGTGTCTTCATGTAGACAAGCCCTGAGTCTCTGTGCCTTAGTGTGCCCAGCTGTGAAATGGAGATCATAGAAATTCCCTACCTCACAGGAAATAAATATATTTAAAGATTGTGAAGTGCTCAGATACTATGATAATTGGGTTTATATAATTACCTAAGATAAATTCTTCTGTTGCCACTATTACTATAAATATTTTGTGATATTGGAGTCACTATGTGAAAATTATTTTGTTGTTTTATCAGACTAATATGCTGCAATGCTCCATTAATATAAATTAGAGATGGAAATGACCTATTAGGCCATCTAATCCAGTCTGTAGAAGATAGTTTTCAGTCCAGTTTTAAATAAAAATAACCCATGAGAATTACATCCCTTCTGGAGAGATTATACCACTAATGTATCTCAGGGAGGAAAGAAAATATAACAGTGGCTGTTGGAAAATGTTTCCTGACGTTCAGCCTACAATTTCTTTCCTTAATTTTCATTTTATCCAATTACTTTGTTACACATCTGTGTCACCATAATTTTTTTCTCCTTTCTTCACATTTACACCTGTCAGGATGACCTGATGATTCTTTTTGCTAAAGAAAATGCTTTTAAAAATATATACTGTCTTTATTTTTTTCTATGAAAGGTTAAACAGAGGAGCCAGAGTTCAAGTCCCGCCGTCAGTACAGATGGGAAAGTAATACATAAGCTGCACATTGTGGATGCTATACATAAAGATAATTGTATTTTTTTCTCTGAAATGATTGATGTACTGGGATAATGTTTGGTTTAGGAGTCTACACACATTCAATGTATTTTTTTTCTTTATGAAGCATCTACTCAAGGAAAAAATTAGCCCAGATGCAACAAATTTACAATATGCTATGAAAGTGTGAGCTGTGTGTCAGACTAATACATTTTTCATTACATTCCCAAAATACCTTTCTGTATCCTTGTCCCTTACTTACCCAATGCACAGTGATACCAAGTGGAATATATATCAACTCATCACATTAATTTACATTACAGAACTATAAAACTTTAGCCAATGAAAAACAAACATGCTTTTTAAAACATGTACTTGCATGCATATGGTGTTCTCTGATTGGCTGATACACAATTCTGTTCTCTAGGCGAAATTGAATACAGTTAAATAATTGCATAGGGAACAACAAAACATACATGAGAATGTTACAGAAATGAACAGATGTAAATGAACAATTATAATTGCCGGATTAGACCATTGTTACAGGATCAATATTTCCTGCTTTAAAATACATTTCTCATCTTTGCTCTTATGTTTATTATATATATAATATGCTTCCACTCTGCCTTGATATTTATCTACCAGCAAGAGACAATTATCCTATGACAATATTCCATTCCATTGTCATTATCTCTTAATGAACTAAAGCAATGCTAGGATTGGCCCCCATGTGAGGGCTATTTTATATTGCATTCCCTGTTGATTTTCTGGCCTCTCAATTATGTACAATGTGTGTGTTTGGCAGTGTATAAAAAGAATGAAATCTTTCATCAAGTTTTGGTAATTTTGTTTTTTACTTTAAAAATACCGCAAAGTTTTTTCTAAAGGGAATTAAGTTAAACTCAGGGTTCCTCAGCCTCTGGTTCTTAGAGAGGACCATTAGGTGTTGTATAAATGAAGGGACTGTGGGGGAGCAGCTCTTTCTCTAGATCTCTACAGAAGCACATGGGAAAACTCCCATTTTCATAAGTATGGCCAAGATTTCACCCAGGGCATCTGTGGTCTAAATTTTCAAAAGTAACGTGAAAGAAGAGCTCTGCATACACTTGTCTCTTTCACCAACAGAAGCTGGTCCAGTAAAAGATATTATCTCACCCGTCTTGTCTCTTTGGTTGTTCTGATGTCGGAGTGGCTACTTAGATGTACAAAGTTAAGCACGTGCATAACTGTTAGCATGGTTAGGGCTACGGGTCCTCAACCGAAGCTCCTTGAATTTAATAAGCACAAACTATTATGGTTATTTACATTGACATTTCCCCACTGCTCTTCTGTTTTGTCCATCTCAGAATATCGTGCAAAATGTCGGACAATCCTGTTATGTGCATTATCTCAGATCTAATAATCCATCTACATCACATGACCTTCAGTTCATACTGTACATTATCCAATGTGCTAAGTTGGCCTTTCAATTAAAAAAAAAATTGTAGTTAGGCATCAAGGTCTTCACACAACTCTATTTCATTTTAAAATAATTGGATAATATTTTCAATGAGAACCAAATTCCAGCAGTAGGTAGTTTCTAGAGACATGTCAAGTGGCTCAACATAAAAGTTATCCTTGATCTGTGGGTTTGTTCGCTATGTTTAATCCTGTCTGTAAACAAAGAGCATTTAAAATCTTCTCTGAAGAGTATGATCTTGATTCATTCGACACCTACATCATCACGGCCCCAATCCAACAAAGGACTAAAGCACAGGTTGTCTTTAAGCATGTGAGCATCAAAATCACTGGGATGACTGATGTGTTTAAAATTAAGCATATATTTCAGTGTTTTGCTGGACAAAGACCCATTGCCTGTTGTATTTGCTTTTCATTTCAATAAAATATTTTAACTAGTGTGTTTGTGGGGGTAGGGGAGAAATCCCTTGATGTTATTCTAAATATAACCTTTTTAAAGGGAAAAGAAATCCCTGCATTTTACAAGTGTCTTTCAACCATTTAATTTTGCTAGTGTCACAAGTTTAAAAAAAACATATTCTTGGTCACATTTGAATTTCTTTATGTTCAATTGCTCACAAAAATAATTGATTTGTATTGATATTCACAGGAAGCTTAAAGTTCCAAATCATGTGTTGACAATCTGGCATGGATCTGACAAAGTCTCTTTCAATACTCTTCTTCCTCCCTTGTTAATGGCCTAAACTGACCTTAATTTTCTGTTTGGAATTTCACAAGCCTTCCTTTTTAATTTTACTCTTAATACTCCTGTTCTTAACATAGTTATTAGATTTCTAAAATGAGTACAGTAACATCTCTCCACACATGTGTCCGTTACTCACTAATGCACATTTATTTGCCCCAAAAGAAAAAGAACAGGCCACACTTAATCCACCAGGCCAGAGGCTCAGGAAAGAGATGAATATTAACAAATGTAGTCACTCGCAGAGCAAGGAGGGGAAATGAATTCCAGAGTTGAAGGCTCTCTATTAAAAATCCATGGGGATCAGCTGCCAGATGTTTGAATCTAGAAACTACGAGCTTGATACTAGACTTATTGAAATCCATGGAAAAGCTCCTACTGACATTAATGGTGCAGGATCAGGGCCTATGTAATGAACATGCCTGCTAAAATCAGCTGCTGTGTGGTGTCTCATTGGAGGAGAGGCAATTTTCCTGATAGTCAAAGACATTTAGGACAAAGTCAATGCCTGGAATTGCACCAAAAAAAGCACAAAAAAGAATTAGTGCAATCGTTGCAGAAAAAGTATAATAATATGCCCGATAACTAACAGTACCAAAGAGGTGAGCAGAAGATAAAGCTTCCAAGTAGTCTTCAAGTATAGCCTCATGTGGATCACATTTCAGTACTCTAATCAAGAAGTCACAGTAGCATGGATTACAGAGGTGCGATAAGATCTACAGCAGAGAGAAAAGGTAGCAAATATCTAACCAGATAACGATGTGGGGGAAAGTGCTTTTGGTCACTATGCTACCTGTAACTCCAGCAATAGCTGATCCAAAATTAACCCCCATTGCTGAACCAGACATATCCTCTCATTAACAGAGGAAAACCCCTCCTACGTAATAGACTTCCTCTCAAAAGTCTTCCCCCAGCCTATTAACATCACCTGGCTTAGATGGGTTCAATTGCTGACAGCTTGCCCCTATCAAGTGCCAATTTCAGCCAGGTAGCAGGAAAGCAAAGATTTCACACTATCTGATAACAGTGATGCGTGTCATTTGCATATTTTATAGCACCATACCCTAACCCATCTGACTATTGCTCCCGCTGGCTCTCACAGGAACACAGGAGGATTGATAAGATACCCCACTTGGGAGGAAGGATCATCTTGAAGTTAAAACACTGGACAGTGAATCAAGACATCTGGTTTTAATTCCTAGGTCTATCACAGATTCCCTCTGTCATTTGAGAAAGTACTTTAATCTCTGTGTTCCTCAACTTCCCCATCTGTAAAATAGGGATGATAATACTTTTCCTTACCATTTGTTTGGGATATTTAAATGGATTAGATGGCAAAGGGAACATTTCTTATTATGTGGTTATGCAGTGCCTACAACAATGGAGCCTTGATCTCGCAGCTTTTAGGTGCTACTGGAATATCTGAAAGATCTCTGGGGGAAACATGATGGAAAATGAAATACAGTGTTGACAAATGCAAAGTCAGGCCCATTAGAAGGATTCATTTGACCTGCTCATGCCCCATCTAAATTAGCTGTAACAACTCAGAAAAACGACATCATTGTGGCCAGCTCAATGAAGACCTCTGCTCAGTGTGCAGCAGCAGTTAAAAAAAAGCCAACAAAATATTGAGGTGCAAAAGAAGGAAATGAAGGCTAATACTGAAAGGAATAGAATACCATTATGTAAATTAGTGATGGGTGAGATTTTCAGAAATGCCTATGGAAGCTAAAGGCCAAGCTGTCATTAACTCTCTATGAGTTAGGATCCCTTAGGCACTTTTGAAAGTCCCACCCACTATGCCCTCACCTGCACTGCTAGTTTCAGTTCTGATCACTCTATCTCAAAGGGACTACTTGTAGAGGAAGATGCTATGAAACCAGAGGAAGGGTATCAGAATCTGGGCCATTATGGAGAACTGCAGAATCCCCAGTGAGTGGCATCTTATTTTGGCTTCATGGGTGGATGGAGTTTGGATTGAGGGTGGAGCTAGGAAAAACACACTACCCATTAATTGTGTTTCCATTTGGCCTCTGTGAGTAGGTCATTAGGAACCAGGGCCGGCTCCAGGGTTTTGGCCGCCCCAAGCAGCCAAAAAAAATAAAATAAATAAAGCCGCGATCACGATCTGCGGCGGCAATTCGGCAGGAGTGAGGGACCGTCCGCCGAATTGCCGCCAAATAGCTGGACCTGCCGCCCCTCTCCGGAGTGGCCGCCCCAAGCACCTGCTTGCCAAGCTGGTGCCTGGAGCTGGCCCTGTTAGGAACATAACTCCGGCAAAAGATGTGGGCAGGAGTTCTCTCTCTAACCAGTTTGTCTGTCTCTAAAGGAACACAGTTGTAAAATCACTGCTGTGGTCAAGAAGGGTGGCTTCCACAATTAACTTTTAAGGACACCTAGAGAGGCATATCTAGTCTCCAAAGAGGGAGACAGGAGGAGCTGCCCCTAAAACCTCCTAGATCATGGATTCCTTAAGAGTGATCTAATTAATTAGATAGGTCTGGTACTGTTCAAGTGTTTAATTTTGAGCTTTGTGATTACATTACAGTCAGCTGTGGGACTGTGAGCTGTTTACTCTGGACTACAAGAGATAAAGTGCACTGATCATGGAGCTGAGGGACTCTTAAATTCTAATCCCAGTGCTAACACTCATTTGCTACCTGGCTTTAGGCAAGTCACTTCACTTCTCTACGTCTCCTTTGCCACATCTGCAAACGGGGGATAATAATACTTCCTTTTCCTCATGTAGGTAACTTAGTTAAACTTTGTGTAATGATATGAAGATGTAAAGTGCTATAATGTTTTAATGGAAAGAAAATAAAGCCAGACCTCAGGAAGAGGTTTTCTGTCCCTAAATACACCTGAGCAAACTGCCTTTTCCTGTGTGCTAATCACAGGGATTAAATTAACCAAAGGGAAATGTTGTCTGAATGAATATTAAAGTTCCTCCAAACAAGCCTTATGACACTGCTGTGATCCCGCTGAAGTGGTGGAAGCCCAAGCACTGGAGTCATTTAAAACTAACCCAGGCAAAGATTGCTAATATCCTGCATCAACAAGGGGATGACCAAGATGATGGGAGAGGCCCTTTCCTCACTGATCACTGTGATCTGGCTGGAACTCACTCCATCCTTCCCTGCCTGAAAGCCACTTTTGTGTTTTCAAATATCACCTTGAAACCATCCTATTTGCTTTAGTCTGATAGATGCTTAACCCACCTCAATAGTGCATCTTTCCATTCTCCCTTTGATGTCTGTACTTTGTGAGGACTGTTGCTTGCAACTTTACCATTTTGAAAATCCAGCTTTCCTATTCCTATTCCTCTCCTCTCCTCTTATGCATCATTTGTCCTTTTCCATCTAAATCAGTCACTCTACACCACTCTGTGAACTGCTGTCTCCCTATTATACCTTCTCTCTGCAAAGCATTTTTATGATACTTCATATGAAGCACACTAAATAAAAATAAAATGCATTGTAGTATTTTAATAGCATAATTCTTAAACACTTATGGACTCATTCTCCTTTCATTCAATGTGTAGAATTCCCATTGACGTTAACAGGAGTTCTGCCAATAGAATCATGAATTACTTCCAGTGAATAGGGGTGGTGGGGGAGGAATAGACTTTGAAGGGTCAAATTCTGCCCTTCAGAAGAAAACAAAGGCTTAAGAAAAAAACAATCCTGGGGGATATCTGCATACTGTATGGCCAGTGGCATTTCTACCAGTTTCTACTTGTTAAATTCAGTGTGCTAATTCTGATGTTGGATCACTGTAAATCAGGAGCAATTCTACTGAAATCAGTGGACTTAGCCACTGTAAGACAAACACACAGCCACAGAACCTGATTGTGATCTATCTGAATCAGAAAGGGTTTCCACAGCTGCATTTCTGCCAAAAGTGGCTAGTGTTTCATTTAGACTATACACATGATTCTGCATAAAGCATTCCAAGAATGTCTGTGTATCTTGTTCTTCAGTAACATGTGTTTTGCTGGTGCTGCTTAATAATTAGCTCTAAACACAGACCATTTAAGTAACAGGGAATGATTACTATCACTTACATACTTTGAAATTATTCTGATGATACCTGCCAAAATGGAAAATCTGTCGAAACCCAAATATATCTGTTTTATAGTAATATTGAAAAAGAAGGATGGTTTTATGGTAAAGCACTCCATTGGAACCGAGAGTCAGTTCTGGCTTTGCCGCAGACTTGACTTGTGACTGTGGGCAAGTCACTTAACCTCTCTGTGCCTTCATTTTTTCCATCTGTAAACTGGGGATCATGATAATTTTTCCTCTTCCATCTTTTGTTTGCCTTGCCTATTCTTTGAGGCATGGACTATCTCTTACGATGTGTTCATGCAGCACCAAGCACAACAAAAAGGAACCTAATCTCATGTTGGGCATGTAGGTGCTACTGTAATACAAATAACTAAGCATCATCTCCTTTTGGCTTGCTGGGTGACAGAGACATCCTAGTCATCTAATCGGAGGCACGGAAGACACAGCTCAACTTGAGATTTATCTCTTTCTGAAATTTAAATTAATATTAAAGAGCAGGTACAATATTGTAAAGCCTTTTTTCTCCCCATTCATGGGAAACTTTCCAAAGTTTGGTCTGTAAGAGAGATTGTAAGAAAATTGAGATTCTGTCTCTTTTTAACCAAATAATTCTCTCTCAACAATGTCATCTAGTTATAAGTCACTGCGGCCCAATCCAACTCCTATTTTAGTCAATGGCAAACTTCCCTTGAACTCAGTGGGGTTAGACCCAAGGAATTGTTACCTCCCCAATCTGTTATTTCTGTGCTGGGAATTGGAAATTTAGTGAATTCCCAATGGGGGGGAGGGGTTGGCCCCCAGCCAACAAAATGGCCAGGAAGTTTGGTCCCCAAATTCTGCAGATCTTGAAGCTAAAAGATCTGCCAAAGGCCAGAGCCAACTGCATTAAACCTCTGTCTTCTTACACTGCTTTCTGCTTCCCCTAGACCTTCCTCCAGCTCCATGGTAGCCCAGTTCAGATGAAGCACTGTTCTCAGGAATCTTCCACTGGCAGTTGCCCCCAGAACCTCTACAGATTCCATAGTGCATAGGGTAACCTGCATTAAATTGTAATGGACTGCCCCACAGATTTGTGGGTGGCATAGTACCTTGGAGAACAGCTTTCCCCCCTGAGCTCCCACCCTCCTGCCTATCCTTCATATCTACTTACCAAGGGTCGTGGCGGATTCTCCATCACTGGCATTGTTAAATCAAGATTGGCTGGTTTTCTGAAAGATAAGCTCTAGGAATTATTTGGGGGAAGTTCTATGGTTTGTGTTATACAGAAGACCAGACTATATGATCACAACGGTCCCTGCTGGCCTTGGAATCTATGCATTTACAAAGTCTAAACCTTGCAGAATACTAGTGGAGAGGTTTCCATGAGTTGGGGGAAATTGCCATGGAGGCAATATTTCCCCCCAGCTTTTTCCATGTCTCCCTAGACATGCGCTTCTATTTGCTTTCAAAAGCAGAAGTGAGCATCTAGGCCTATATCTAACATGGACTGGCTTTTCTTCCCTGCTGCTGTTCCACAGCGATCACAGGGTATACTGCTTACATCCCCCAAGGAACAGAGTCTTGTTTTTTCCAGAAGACAAATAAGGTAGCCTACAAACATTTATTAGTGTCTAAGAAGAAATGGTCCATTAGTTTCCCATGTGGCACCATTAGTCTATCAAATCCAGCCTCCTACTTCTGGTAGTAGCCATTATCTGATACTTCAGTGAAGAGCAAAAAGAAAAGAACGAATAAAATACACCCTTCTGGAGTTGGATTGTGAAATGCTGTACGTCGGTGGACAGCTTGGGAAGGGGGGTCTTTTCTGCCTTCTGCATGTGATCAGTTTACATCCTGTGAGATTTGATAAACCCAATCATTGTCCTAGCTTGTATAATGAAGTGGTCATAACATTACCAGTCCTTTTTTATATCAAGCCAGGATATTTTCCTCAACAGTAGCAAAGTCCGGCTATTTGCCTTCTACAGTAGCAAATCCCACAGGTTGGCTGTATGTGTGGAGAAGCATTTACTTTTCATTCCAAATTTACTGCCTTTTCATTTAATCTGGAGTTTGTTCTCGTATGTGTCAAAGTAAAAAGAAGGTCTGATCAATGTTCGCTGCACACTTTATAATTCTGATTGACACAATCAAGTCTCCTCTAATTCTTCACTATTCCATGCAAAATAATTCTAGGCTTTGCAGTCTCGTCTCATCTATAAATCCGACCATTCCTGTAATTATTTTCATCAATGTTTCCTGGAACTTTTTAGTCTCTGCTATATATTTCATAAGGGAAATTGACCAAAACTGAACACAGTATTAACATAAGCCTATACCAGGGGTAGGCAACCTATGGCACGCGTGCCGAAGGCGGCACGCGAGCTGATTTTCAGTGGCACTCTCACTGCCCACGTCCTGGCCACCGTTCCAGGTGGCTCTGCATTTTAATTTAATTTTAAATGAAGCTTCTTAAACATTTTAAAAACCTTATTTACTTTACGTACAACAATAGTTTAGTTATATATTATAGACTTATAGAAAGAGACCTTCTAAAAATGTTAAAATGTATTACTGGCACACGAAACCTTAAATTAGAGTGAATAAATGAAGACTCGGCACACCACTTATGAAAGGTTGCCGACCCCTGGCCTATACCATATTTCTTTATCATTATAGCCTTTTCTGCATTCTTTTCTATCCCCCTTTTAAAGCATCCAAGCAACATATTTTCCTTAAAAAAAACCTGAGAAGAAACAGACATTGATGATTCATGCTGCAGGTCTTTTTCCTCAGAGGCACCTGCAAAGTCAGAGCCCATCAGATTATTTGAGCAATGTAGCTAATAATTGCCAATGTGCATTACCTTATATTTATCCATGATCAACATAATCTCCCATTGTGCTGTTCAGTCTCCCAGTTTGTTTATGTCCATCAGGTAAAATATCCATCACAAGGTGAAGTCATCCCAAATCCTCCACAGATTTTAATAACCAAAACAGCTGTAATATTGGCCACTCTTGCTAACGCTTCATCCACTTTCCCCTACAAGTCATTAGTAGGTATACTGAACTATTATAGGTGCCCATTTGAGGAATGTGTTTAGTAACAGTAATAAAATTCTCCCAGCGCCCAAGCCATAGGTCAAATCCAATAATGTATTGTAAATGTAGGTAAAATTCTCTTTTCATATGGTCCAACCGTCAACTCCTAATAGTTCAAGAGTTTCAGGGCAAATATTTATACAGTCAGTAACCCAGGTTTCCTAATTGTGAAAGTTGATAAAAATACAGAAAAAAATTGTGGAACAGGTTTGAAATTATTCATGAATTTTTAAAAGCAAACAAAGAAATATAACTCACTACTTGATAAACTAATTTTAAAAAATTGCAAAAAAAGCGTTGTAATTTCAAATTTTTCCAACCATCTCTATTGATTGTCACATTATCTCAAATTCTGCGTGCTGCCTGAGTTTATTGGACATGCTAGTGTTAAGGGACACCGTGTAAACTTGGGTTTCCTAGCTGTTATGTGATCCCAGCCTCTAGATGGTGCCCGGGTATACCAGGGGATGGAGATTCCCTGGTGAGCTTCACTGGTGTGACCTGCATTTCTTTGCTAGAGGGTCCTGCCTTCAGTCTTCTTTTCTTCAGACTAAACAATCCCAGTTTTTTTCAATCTTTCTTTGTAGGTCATGTTTTCTAGCCCTTTAATCATTTTTGATGCTCTCCTTGACTTCCTCCAATTTGTCCACATCTTTCCTGAACTGTGGTGCCCAGAACTGGACCCAATACTTCAGCTGAGGCCTTATCAATTCTGAGTGGAGTGGAAGAATTTCTTATGTCTTGCTTAAAACACTCCTGCTAATACATCCCAGGATGATGTTTGCTTTTTTGCAACAGTATTACATTGTTGACTCATATTTAGTTTGTGATCCACTATGACCTCCAGATCCTTTTCTGCAGTACTCCTTCCCATGCAGTCATTGCCCACTTTGTATGTGTGCAACGGATTGTTCCTTCCTAAGTGGAGGATTTTGCATTTGTTCTTATTGAATTTCATCCTATTTACTTCAGACCATTTCTCTAGTTTGTCAACATCATTTTGAATTCTAACCCTGTCCTCCAAATCGCTTGCAACTCCTCCCAGCTTGGTATCATCCACAGACTTTATAAGTGAGGTTTTTACCCATGAAAGCTTATGCCCAAATAAATTAGTTAGTCTTTAAGGTGCCACCGGACTCCTTGTTGTTTTTGTGGATACAGACTAACATGGCTACCCCCTGATACTTGACTTCCCAGCTGAACTTCATCTTTAATTAAGATTTATTGCTTGCTGACTCTTTTCCAGCTTAATTGACTTAATTTAAACTGTTCTGCCTTGTGTGGTGTGGACACCCCCTCAAACTGCTGCTATCTGTTATGGGGTCAGTTTGCAACCCCTTTAGAAAAATATCACACTACAAATGGCCTTTGTTGCTAAAGTCACTGGAGAAAAACAAATACTCCATCTGAAGGAGTCTTTGGCTCCCCAAAGGCTGAGGAAATAATAAAGAGATCACTGCTTTTAATTTCAAGATGGCTGTATGCCTCTGATTTGGAGAAAGGCTGACTTCCAGTGTCTTAATTAATATCAAAGATGTTTTGTATGCTTTAGCTAAGTAGTCTATTCCAGTGGAAGGTGATTTTTCATTTGTTTGTGTGTTTATTTTTAAATCCCATCAGATTTGTCCTTGTCCACCTCAAGAGCTCCATATTCTGTGCAGTGCTACCGGTTACAGGCCTGATCTTGCATACCTGATTCAGGAAAAACACATAGAAGTTTCTCAGACCCTGCAGGGAGAACAGAGTACCCTAGTGGACTTTAATGGGAACTTTGCAGGATAACACCCTAGATTTGCTCGATAGGAGACGTGGGACATTATCTTATTTTTTTCCCCACTGATCAACACATGGATTAGATTCTAGTTACCACTAGAGTAGAAATGGTGTATATATGTGAACTTTTTGGACAATATATAGCAATACTTTTGTACATAATATAACATGTTTAATCTGATTTACAAATACAAATAAACCATCCCAATGCCCGTGAGAGGTATGTAAAGATTATCATCTCCACTTTACAGATGGAGAAATTGAGGCATAGGGAAGATAAGCACTCAGGTGCTCTGTGCTCAACGTCACACTGTGAGTCTGAGCCAGAGCTGGGAATTATGATCAAAGAGTACATCTACATTGAAAAAAAAAAAAATTAAAAAAGCAGCAAGTCTCAAAGCCCAGGGCAACAGACTCTGGCTTGCGGGACTCATGGTATGGGGCTAAAAATAGCAGTGTAGACATTCAGGCTTGGGCCGGAGCCCAGGGTCTGAGACCCACCCCCCTCCAGGTTTCAGGGCCTGAGCCCCAGCCCAAGTGTGAATGCCTACACTGCTGTTTTTAGCCCCCTCACGTAAGCCCTGCGAGCCCGAGTCAGCTTACCCAGGCTCTGAGACTCACTGCCGTGGGCCTCTTTTTGCAGTGTAGACAAACCCAAAGAGTCCAACCTCTCCGTCCCCTATTATAACTTCAGATAAGATTGCATCTTGATTCACATTTTCTCATGTCCAGGACAGTGTCACTGTTACTTTCCAATGGGTTCAGTTTAGTTCCTGTATTTAAACAAGGCAGAGATAATCTGGCAAATAGTTGCAAGTCTACACTGAAGTAAAAAGCCAGACAGTTCTTATTTATGTATCAGATTGGCAAGCTGGTGTGCATCTATGTAAACAGGTGTGCGAGTGTAACTGCTTCAGGAGAGTAGCTAAGAACTTCTGCATGTCATTATTTAATATAAACAGTTGAGTTAGCAACTGCTTAGAGCCCATATTCACAGAAGAGGCATGGAATGACCAATGTGTAATAGGTTGGAATCACAGTCCTGTGCAGATGTTTGTTAAGAAATGCCTTTTGGAACCCTGAGTTGTGACCTGTTTCATATCAGTGTCTTTCTTTGTATAGTCCTCTTTTGTGAAGTGGTCTTTTTATGAGACAGAGGTCCACTGATAGAATTGTCTTTCCTTTGCTGTGGTACATGTAATGGTATTTGCGAACATAAGGTGTAGGATGAATTCATCACCTCATATCCTTTGGATATGGTAGAGGGATTTGCATGTTTCTGGACTAGAGCAACAAGATATACCTGGGCATTAAGCCAACATAGGCTACTGTGAGCACATCAAACCAGTCCTCTGCTCTCTACATAGAATATTAAATCAAGTTCAAGGCTCTCAATGTCCTGGGCCCAGGATATCTAAAAGATTGCCTAAAGCTCCAGGGTGAGGACTGTGGTTGACAACTCGGCTCCTCAGCCACAATGGGACTGTCCACTGCAAGAGTAAAGCTCATCTGTGCAGGAAACAGAGTGTTCGCAGGTCCTGGACTGTGGAGTGAACTTCCACAGGAACTAAGGACCATCACTAACCTTGCCACCTTCCACCCCAAGTGCAAGGGCCACTTCTTAGATTGTACCTTCTCTAACATAAAGCAGCATGTATATGTTAAAACAACTCTTAAGGAATAGATGAGTGAAAGAATGAACCTGACTGGACAGTTGTTAATCCCATCGTTTAATGCACTTCTGGAAGGTGCTCAGATACTACAATGATGAGCACAGTACCAAAACCTGTAGAAAAGAGAGGAGACCCTTTAGATGGGGATGTGCACTCTGCCTTCCTAAGACTAACTTCTCCAAAAGTGTGACGTGGACGGTCGGCACCCATTAAATAACAACTTGATGGCCATGGAAGTTTCTCATACGTTTCTCATGTGTTCGCCTATCACAATGAACAAGGGTGTTGGGATTTGAGTAGGAACTATTGATAGCAGGATTCTTATCCTGCCATATTTTCATTCATCTGTCCCCTGGAGGAGGCCAGTAGCCTGCTCAGAATCTGTTACTCTAGCTCATAAGCTGGAGTATCGTTTGGTTCCACCTCATCCACTGGACGCTCATTTTTGCATAATGTGGAATCCTGTACCACCGTCCTTGACTCTCCTACTTCCCCTATGTAACCTGCCCATATGCCCTGTTGAGCAGAGATATATAGCAAAGTGTGCAGGACCCGAGTTACAAGTTCCTTCGCCCTCTGCTGCATCTGGAGTAGGCTTTAGTCCACAGAATTTGCACATAAGCTCTGTGTTTTTCAGCTGCCTCTAGAGATCCACTACCTCTTCACCTGTCCATCTCAGTTCTGAATTGAGACAAGTGTCATCACCGAATGAGGCTGTAATCTCCAAACAAAGAAAAAGCCTATTTGGGCTGATCCTGTAATCCCTGGATGTCAAAGAACCTTCAGACCAGGCTCTCTAGATGGTCAGAAACTCAGATCCATGAGGAAAACTATTCCAATAAGAGTCTGTTTTACACAATAAACTAAGTGGGTTACATCACAAGATCCTTTTGCTGAGTTTTTTTTTCTTTTTCTTTTTTTCCAGGCATAAGGACTATAGCCCAACAGCAGTTTAGCAAGCCACACAGATTAAAATAAACAGTAACATGTTGGCTGCAAGATCAGCTATGAGAGAGGCTCTGGTACTTCAGACCTCCTAAACCAGGAATATTTCATAGACAAAGAAAAAGCTGGAAACCAACAGAAATCAAGGCTTTTCTGTGTTACTGAAGGAAAGGAAGTTGGAATACAGACAAAAAAAGCAGCATAATCAGCGGCTAAACTTTATACTGTCACATGGTTTTATACTAAACGAGATAAACTGTGGGGAGCAGGGAACCATCAATGTGGTAGTATATCTAGTAGATCAATGTATTTAAGTATTATCAACATAGTTAATATACTAATATAAGCTTTTCAAAAGCATGTTCTACAAGGAATATTACAATCTATTTTCCAGAGAATGAACTGTGGGTTCATGTATTGTGCATTTGGTCATCATTTTGAAGGGTTTTTTTTTTTTTTAAGTGATAATTGGGTCTGATCCTGATATTACTAATTCCAGTTTGACACCAGCATAAAGTGCACAGCTCTGCACTCAGTGGAGTTATTCGGATTTATGCTAATTCCAATCAGAGTACAATCAGGCTCCATCTCTCTCAGTTCTTGGGGAGAAGTAACATTCATTAAAATTTATTTTAAGTGTAATGGGAAAAGTAAGATGTGTTGGGGAGAGCAAATTTGGTGACTGGGGAGCTAATTAATAAGTGATCTCTGAGATAGTCAGTGTTTACAAACATTGGCCCAGATCCTACAATGTAGTGAATATGGGTGGACCCCCATTAAAATCATTAGGTTCCCTGTGGGTGAAGTTTGTTCCCACAGAGTTTAAAAGGTAGGCTGGGGCCATGATTATTTCTTATTCTTCCCATCATTTATCACTCCAGACATTTTCATGGTTTTTGAAAGTATAATCATAGAAATGTAGGACTGGAAGGGACCTCAATAGGTCATCTAGTCCAGTCCCCTGCACTGAGCCAGCACTAAACGTATCTAGACCATCCCTGAGAGGTGTTTGTCTAACCTTTTCTTAAAAAATGCCAATGACAGAGATTCCACAACCTCCCTAGGCATCTGTATTGTATTTTAAATGTATGCAGGCAAATTTAGCTGACTTAAGAGGGGGAAAACATTTTTCTAAATAGTGTTACATAGAGCTACCTATATGTTTACAAACAGGTTTTATAGCCAGGTCTATAGGAGATCATTCATTTAAGGCAAAATTCCCATTAACTCCGCTGGTCTTTGGATCCGGTGCTTTATTGCAGGAAAGGCAGAGTAATGGCACATAAATCTGATGTTTAAACTCCAAATACCCTGCCTCAAACAGTGTAACTGAGTTGAATAACTACCTGTTTATTATTATTCTATATGCCTAGATATTAGCATAACTAAAAACATGGGGGAGAAATGTCATACACACACCCACACACCTATACAAATATAATTATAATTTCTCTCTCTCTCTACATTTCACAATAGATCTTTATGGAAAACATTGTATTACCTACTTTGTCTTAGGACATTTATTATGTACAAATGTTTAAAATAATAGTCTTATTCAGAATTTTTTAGAATCAAATGGCCATCCAGGACTGCTACTGCCACGCTTCTCAACCATATAGATATATAACTCACTACCTGCATGTTGTGCATATACCTCATTTATGCAAAAATATATTCCTACTATGTTACCTTTTGCTCTCTTACCTAACCTCTCTGCTTGTTTGTTACATCCATTTGTTGTGTCTGTTATCAACTTCCTGTGCAGGCATCCATGCATGGAGCAGCTTACAGGATTGGGCTCTTAGATTGGGGAAGGAATTGTTTCCTCCTTAAATATCTAGAAAGTGTCTTGCACCATAGGGCATCCAGTTGATTTGAAGCTCTAGCCACTACTGCAGAACAAAGAATAACTAATAATAACAAACCGTCAGAAATTGCTGAAATTCATTTGCTTTAAGGAGAAAGAAACCTGTTCCAGGCTAGAGACATTCTGCATAATATATATATTAATTATATATATAAAGCACAGGAGCTGATCCAGGTCTCAGGAGTGACTTCTTTATCTACATCTGACACTTCTGAGAATTATAATAGAAAAAAATCTAGTTCAGATGATCCGGGCAATTATTGAACAATACTTGTTAGAGACAGAATAATCTGAAGTGTGTGTAAATTGCATTCACTTTTTAAATTTGATTTTATTTCTTGGTCTGAAATATGCCTATTTACACTAGTTTAAACTTAAGCCATAGATCAAGGGTCTGCACTAAATTATCCCAGCATGAATCACTAATAACTCTTTTGAAGTCAATGCAGTTACACCAATAGGATCAGAATCAGACCCACGAAGTTGAGCAGTGTGCAATATGCACATAACTGGGCAGGGTGCTGCAATCTGATGTTGGCTTGCTATGCTGTTTGCAATGTTAGTGGTCTGCACAGTACCTTCAGCTGGGTAAAGATGCCAGTCACCACCCCTCAGACACAGAGAATCAGACACAGAGAGACATGAAAACCTGACACTCCTGGATTTGTGTGAAAAATTCTCAAAGAAAATTCTTTCTCTCCCTCCGGCCCCTAAACTCTTTGTGAATGGGGCCAGTGCAACATGTGGCCTTTCACCCCGCCCAAGCACCATTGCCAGACAGCCACACTCAGAGAATTGTTTGTTAATAGTCCAATTAGATAATTGCCATCTTTCACTCCTTTTGCTCTACATTTCCCATAAAAGAATGAATAAGGAGAGCAGCATGAAGAGGGCTTCTGCCCTACAAGGTGACAAGAAGGGCTGGAGCATGCTCTTTGCACAAGGCCATTTGCTTGAATTGAATCATTGTAGCCTAATCAATGGTCTTATTGGATTACTGGCTGTTGCGGCTCTCAAAGATATTGTTGCAGAGACAATGAAATAGCCAGGGTAAAACTTTTTTTTTATCCTTTAGTAGATCACGCAGTGGAGATTTTTCACGGGCTATCTCTCTCTCTCCCTCTCTCCCCTCCTGGATCTTTCTGAACACAAAGCTGGCTTTTTTTTTCCCCCTTTTTTTCCCCCCTTCAATGAGCAAGCTCTACCAATTGGTTCAGTGTTTGTGAAGGTGCAGAATTAGCACACACACACACACACACACACAGAAAGCAAGCATCTGAACTGAATTAAGGAGAGGTAGGAGTTTAAGATGGCTGTCTGTGGAGAGATGTGTTCAGGAGGATTTCTGCTGGGCTGATCCTCGGCTTCCTTGGATAGACCCACTCCAGAGGAAAACTTTTTTGTGTGTAGTGGTTGGTTTGGTTTGTTTAGACTCCAGGCTGCTTTTCTGCAACTGCATTTTTCCAGCCTTTCCTAGCAGCTTTATTCAGATTTATTTGGTGTGTCTTGGATAAAGCCACTATATAATCTGGAGGGTCAAAGGCAGACTGAAGAAAGTTAATAATGGCTGCTAATGGTGCTAACAATTCAGGGTGAATCTTGTCAAAAGTTTTTTTTTTTTCCCGCCCCCCCTTTCTGGAAGTCTCAGTCTTTTGATTGTGTGTTTCCTGAAAGCAAGACCAATCATTTCAGTTTATTCACTGGCTAAACTCTACTTGATTGGGGACAAGCACACAAACCATCCATTACGATCTGATATATTATCCAAACAATTTAGTGTATTCATGAGGTAACCTAAATGTGGAGGCTGCAAAATTACCCGTAATCAATTGAAACAGCGAGTGCGAGTCCCTCTGTGTGTCTAACAACTACATGTCTCTGTAATAAGGCAGACATTAAATCATTTTGGAGTTGTACTGTTGAGTACCTGATCACTGGGGCTCAGGGAAGCTGGACAGTCACATTAGGACGCAGGGATTGAGGAAGAAGCAAGCTGCCTTTCTGTTGGGCTCAAAGCCGACCCTTCCTGGCGAGAGGGGCTTTCCCACATCCCCACCGATCTGACCGCAGGCTGTGCAATATCCAACCTAGACTTTCTTTTCTTTTTCTTTTTTTTTTATTGCACTACATGTTTGGGAAACAAGACAAAATGGACGTTAGATGCAATTCAGAGGCGGAAGCGAACCGGGTCTCGAAGAACGGACATAAAGAGGGCAAGGAAAGCAAAGGGTCTGAAGGAAATATTTCTACTTCTTTTTTGAAGGATCAACAAGGGACTTATTCTGCCTCGGCCGTTTCGGAAGATTGTAATAAAAGTAAATCTAGTTCTGCCGACCCGGACTATTGCAGGAGGATCCTAGTTAGAGGTAGGCGTTTTGGAGGCATTTTGCGTGTGTGTGAGCGAGAGATCGGAATTTTTATATAAAAAAAAAATATGTTGGGGTTTCGAGATGTTCCTCTTTTACTACGGATGCAGAGGGGGAAATCCCGCTGTAGATTGTAATGCAGTATTTCCAGTGGCAAGTGGTTCTAAGTCTAGAGCTGTTTTAGAGGGTCTGATTTTATTTTTATTTTTTTGGGTATCTTTTATTAATGTACTCCTTTGGTTCACGGGAAAAGTTTATCTGCATTACATTTGTTTTCCACTTTTTCTTGGTGCCTCTTAAACACCAACCGTTGTGGCTGTGAAATACATTATTTATAGCCTTTCCGGATTCGCCATAGACTTTCCAAACGGTGCCCTCTTCTACAGAGAGCATTGCAAGTGTCAAAGTCCCCCTCGGCGGGGCTAACGGTATGTCCGAGTGATTTTGATCAATGCAATGAATAAACGGCGATCGCTGTTTAAATTCTGTAACACCTACGATTCCCTGCCCCACGTGAAAGTCCTTGCTTTAGCTGCTTCTGCACACCTCGGACACTAGAAAGGAGACGCCCGGAGAAAATAATGGATTTCACCTTTTGCATCTGGGTGCATTTGTGTTGTTTGTGGGTTTTTTGGATTTTTTTTTATTTTTGTGTGTGTGGAGGGGATATATAAAATGTAGGGGTTTCTGCTGTGTCCTCTGTCCCAGTGTCCATAATGTGAGGTGGAACTGACGGTGGAAGAATTATTTTTTAAACAATCACTGTTTACATAGCTTTAAAAAGAAGACAGGAGGGACTGAATGGGGTTTCTGTATATTTACTGTTTTTATTTCCCTCCTCCCCATCCTTCGGATCATTTCCCGGTCCACTAATGAAATGATTTTATAGTGCTCTGCACAAATTACCCGTGGAAATTACCGTTTTATTAAGGTGTGTGGGGAGAGGGGAATAGAATTATAATAAAATTAGTGCAAAGCAGGTCTTGTAAACAATAATTAATCCTTGCGCGACCGATTGACCCCAGAGAGGGGTCAGATTGAAATGCTGTGGTTATCTATGACTTAAAGTGTATTCTGGAGGTAAAATTACGGAAAGCAAGGCTGGGAATGCTTTAGTGTAATCTGAATCTAGCTCTAGCATGACCGTTGTGCTAATAAGATTTGTCCTGCTTTCTTTAGGCCGGTGCTAAAATAAAAGTGAGGCTCCTCTGTGTGGTTTGTTTTAATTTTTTTCCCCCTCACCCTCCTGGCATTTTTAAAGAGGAAAGAATCGGCCATAACTATGCCTCTCCCGTGCCATTCAGGGGGCGAGATGCATTTAAAATCCCAAACCGCCCCATGGTGAAACGAAACATTTTGTAAACTCGAAATGGTCCTGCCCAGGGACTGCTATACGGCTGCGTTTTGGCTTGCTAGCCAATAATAACAATAACCCAGCAGCACCAACAAATAACCCGACAGTGAACAGGGCCCACGAACGGTTGGTGTTTATTACAGCACTGAGATCTCTTAGTGAAATGTATTAAACGCCCTTAAAAAGAAAGACGGGCTGGGGGAATTATTTACAGATCTCTGACCCAAGCGCCTCCTTTTTTCCTGGGTACGGTAGCCCCATGCGATGCCCTGATTTTCCCAACCCGATTGCTGCCTGGTTAACCTAAGCGATCCTGGCGTTGGGTGAGTTGCCCGGCAGCTCTTTGCATTGCTCCGAAAGCGGTTCCTTGGTGTAAAGTGACTGCGCGTTTCTTTGCCAGATGCCAAAGGTTCAATAAGAGAGATTATTCTGCCTAAAGGACTTGATCTGGACCGCCCCAAACGGACCCGAACGTCTTTCACCGCGGAGCAGCTGTACCGGCTGGAGATGGAGTTCCAGAGGTGCCAATACGTGGTGGGACGGGAAAGGACCGAACTGGCCCGGCAGCTCAATCTTTCGGAAACTCAGGTAGTGCAGAGAAAGCACCTGCTGCTGGGCACCTCTGAGACCTCTTCCCCTCCCCCCCTTTCCCGAGACACCCTGAGTCCCAGCACTCCTCAGGGATACAGCGGAAGCCTCGTCCACATAAACACCTGCTCACAGACTTACATCGACTAGACAGGCCAAGGTTGCTTCTGTTTCCAGAGCCCACTGCCTGGTTCACACAGGATCACAGGCCTCCTGGCAGACACAGGCGCACACTTTGTGGCAAACCATTTCCCCACCCATAACCACAGTGATCTGTGAATATTCACCCTCAGACACAACCTGACACCCAGGCTTACACACACACACACACACACACACACACACAGAGAGAGAGGGAGAGAGAGAGAGAGAGAGAGAGAGAGAGAGAGAGAGAGAGAGAGCTGCTACACCCTGAAAGAAAATAGCTTAAAGTAGCTGACAACTTGGTTTGGTCACAAACTGAGCTACAGAATGTAGCAAATCTCTTCTGGAACTCAATAAATGAGGGCGAAGAGGTTTCTGATGAGACATTCAGTACACAATGTGCATTATCAGAATGATGCTGGGGGGGGGGGGGGGAGGTGTTGCTTTCCAAATATGTGGCATTGAATTCCGGGCTGAGAGGTGGGGGTGGGAGGTGTCCAGATTTGGAAGGCGATACAGTGTAAGCAATGCAAACCACCTTTCATAACACAAGTCCGCATGCAGGCAGCTGTCACTGTTTGCACAGCTCCAATGCTTCCCATGAACTGTTGGGTGGATTCGAATTAAGTTTTATGCCCTTTTCAACAGTTTAAAAAAGTACGCTACTGACAAGCATATAATCAACAAATACAGAGATGATAAATGATTGTCTATTCGATATATTTACTTGCCCCTCTAAACTTCTCGTTTGATTTTGCCTGCTAATGTGCTTTACATTGATTTTTGTTTGTTTGTTTATGTTTGAAGTGTGTGTGAGTGCGGGGAGGTGTTTTCACAGAATCGCATGGAAAAAACCTGTCCATGTGCAATTTGGCAATGAAGGGAGCTGGAATCGTGCTGCGTTAAAATTGACTAATATACAAACTCTGTTTTGTTTCTAATTTCCTTTTTACCTGGACGGGGGGGGTTGCAACACCGGCCATATTTTAAGTTTTCAAGTGCAAATTTGACAACAACAAAAAGTATTCTTTGCATCTCACAAGAATCAGGTCAGCAGGTCAGGTCCCTAAATTACAGCGGGAATTGGCTCACCTTACTTTGCAACAGAGGTTCTGGGCGAAAAAAAAATCTCTCTCTCTAAAAAGTTAGAGAGATTCTAACTTTTTAGAGATTTTTTTTTTTCGCTCGGAACCTCTGTTGCAAAATAAGGTGAACCAATTCCCTCTGTAATTTAGAGTCCCCGGATCTCTTCCTGCAATGTATGGAACAGTGTCTAGCATAGGAGGTGACATGGGAAGGAAATACTGTATAGAAGATACTCTGCGAAAGGGAAGGATAATGTAATGCGACAGAGAAAAATTAATTGTATTATTAGCTACTTTGGGGGAAAACGCTAGAAAATCCCCAGTGCTTCATAACAGAAAATAGACAGCTGGTAAATAGTCCTACTTTTGTATGTGCCACTGAATTAAAATCTGATGTATTTATCTTTCATTCCTACCTATTATTACAAGAAATAGATTGGTGGACAATAGCAAAGGTTCTGCCCCATGAGCCTGCATCTCGTTTTGTTTTGGGGGGTGAGGGGGGAGTTATTGACAGGGCAGTGAACAGAGTGCCCTGTATGATTGTGCACTGGTCAGTGAATAGTTATGTCCGTTCGAACAATTAAAAGTGCAAGGGGAGGGGGGATAACCCCAAAGTCAACGAAAAAAGAACAAACTTCTAAAGCCCGGTTTGGTATGTCGTTAAAAGATCACCCGGTGTAATAAATCCCGCTGACAAGCTAATTAGCCTTTCTTTGCTGTGGGACAGGTATGACAAGTTAAACAGTCTCGGAGGCTATAGAAATATAGATTGTATTTCTTTTAGTTAAAATCATATTTTAAAGGGGCGAATGGGGCTCTGACCTGCTATGAGATGCTTCTCATATGACCTTCTCGTTTGGCGTGAGAGAGGCAGCTGGAAGGGAAGCGAGAGAGAAGAACCACGTTACTGTCACTGGATGAGCCGATAACGCCACGCTGCCAGGGAGGGAAGAGGAGCGGAGTGTGCAGTTTAGGGGCCTGCTGGATTGTTCCGGGGCGGGGGGGGGGGGAGTGTGCCACCCGCTCCAAGTTTAAGGCTGGCTCTGAAATAAAACTAATTTAAAGAGTCCGATCCTGCTACCACTGAAACCCACGGCGATATTTCCGCTGGCTGCAGGCGAGGGGAACCAGGGCCCTTTAAGGTGCCTCGCGGTGCTACACAACTCCCAAAGTCAGAGCTCATTAATCCTAGGCAGGATTTCCCCCCCCCCCCCCCCCCCCCATTCGTAAAAAGTGCTGCTGAGTGGTTCATTTCAACTCCCTACGCCTCCCCTCCCCCGGCCCCAGACTCTCCGATGCAGTGTAAACCCCCTGTTTCGGAGTGGTCAAGCCGGCGTTCATTGTCCAGCCCCAGGGCCGGGGCGGGGGGAAATGGAGAAATGCCGCAATCCCCGAGCCCCTTGGCCGCCGGGCTGGGCCCCCCGCCCCGCTCACCCTGTGCCTCTCTCCCCAGGTAAAGGTCTGGTTCCAGAACAGGCGCACGAAACAGAAAAAGGACCAAGGCAAAGACTCGGAGCTGAGGTCCGTGGTGTCGGAGACCGCCGCCACCTGCAGCGTCCTCCGGCTCCTGGAGCAAGGCCGGCTGCTCTCCCCGCCGGGACTGCCCGGCCTCCTGCCCCCCTGCGCCACCAGCGCCTTGGGCTCCGCACTGCGGGCCCCCAGCCTCACCATCGGCACCACGGGCACCACCAGCTCAGGGACCGCGGGCGGCTCCCCGCACCCGCCAGCGGTGAGCAGCGCGGCTGGGCCCCCTCAGGCTGCGGGACTCCACGCCTCGCCCAGCGCCGGCCATAACCTCTTCAGCCTGCCGGTGCCCACCCTCCTGGGCTCGGTGGCCGGCCGCCTGTCCTCTAATCCCTTGACAATGGCCGGATCTCTGGCAGGAAACCTGCAGGAACTGTCAGCCAGGTACCTGAGCTCCTCTGCCTTCGAGCCCTACTCCAGGACCAACAATAAAGAAGGCGCTGAGAAAAAAGCCCTGGACTGACTCTGAGTAACTCCATGTATTTATATTTATAGTATCTATTTGTGGCGATATTTATGGAATAATGACACGTTAGCATCTCATCAGCCCTCCCTTCATTCCCCCCCTCCACATACCATCCTGCCATAACAGCCCCCCCACGACCATGCTTTCCTAGCCAGACTCATTGCCGAATGCAACAAGGAACGGAACTATGTTTAGAGGAGAAACCATGAAGTGGACAAACACCTCACCCGAGTTTAGCTGCTAAATAAACGGATTCCAGACAAAACAGCCGGGAAGCACCACTGTTAGTGATGGAGACCCCTTTATTTTAGCGTGGGAGGGTGTAAGGGGGGAAAGGCAGGGTGGGGGAGGTTTGCAGGCAGCTCAAAACCAAACATTTTGACTGCATTCTGAATCACACCAATGCAAACCTAACGATGATCCACGTTTTTATTTGGGAAACGGACTGAGGAGGAGGGGGGAAATGGGAAGGGGGAGTTGTTTGCAGTTTAATCAGAACCATTTTGACTGCATTCTGAATTAAACCAATGCCAACCGATGGGGAAGTCCTTTCCAAACAAACTGACATAGAAATGGAACCATCAGGTGGATTTAAATGTGTTGTCAAGACTTCAGTGACTCGAAGCACAAATTTGCTCAAGGTTTTGTGGCCCCATATATGTATATGATGACTGCACTACATTAACCGTTTAGTATCCTCGTTTTTATTTATATTTGCCCTTGATACAGATCCAGTCCAGAAAAAAAAGTCTATCAACTTTTTTAAAAAAAATCTTGAATATTGTAAGGATCGGAACAGACTGCCTTTAAAATCTGTGCATTAAATGCGGATACAGAAAACAGTGGCTTTAGATTGTTTTTAATAAAAACAATCTTTCACTTCGAGATAATGCAACGCCCCTTTTTTTTAGTTTCAAGAGCTAGTTCTTCGAACCAAAAAATAACATAAAAATGTTGTAAAAGTAAACATGTTAAATAAGGAAAAGTAAGGGAGAGAGGGTGGCGTGATTGCATCTATACCTATTGAAATGGCAGTTTTTTCGAATTGAGTTTCCAATACTTTCAAAGTGTATCCAAATTAAACATCTTTAGGGTTTCCTCCCTCCGTAATACTCTCACAAATTACTTACATTTTGACTAAAATTAAAGTAAAATATAAAGAACATATCTTTTAAAAATACATCCATGTAACAATCCTATTTGTCCTTTTGCATACTTGTTACAGTTATTTTTCTCCATCCACCAAGGTGTTTATTCCAACTCTAGCATTCTGATCTACTTCATATTAAGTTTCAGTACTTGAATTTGTCAGAAAAAAGAATTCTGTAGTTAGCTAATTTGTTTGTTTAGTTTTTCTTTCTTTAACCTTTAATATAAGGCGTTTACAAACTGTATAAATACGTGCCACCAAACCTTAACCAAAAATAATTACAAAAAATGGAATGGTTGCTGTAGTTTAGAGAATTAACTATAAAACAGAACTGGAGAGCGAGCGAGAGAGCAGGACAGAAAACAAAATAGTAATTTTATTGTGAATTATTTACGTCTGACGTTTCTAGGCAATAGTGGAGAAAATAATGAATGAATCGAGCGCCGAGAACTTGCTACTAACTTTTGTTCTGAATGTTTTTGGATATTTGGATGTTTTGTATTTATGTGGTGAGAGTGAAATATATTATATCTATATGACGACAGAATTAGGTGTACTTTCGTCTTATATTTAAAACACCAAAATTATCATCAGATATGTTCGATGCAAAATGTCAAAAATCCTTTCTAGTGGATGTTCTGAAGTCGATTGCCTTTCTGGACCTCTGGTTCTGAACAGATGGGACAGCTTTGGATTCACAATGAAATCGCTGAGTTTACACCGGTTTTAAAAACAGACAAAACGCTCTAAACATAGCATGTAGTTGTTTATTTAAATTAGGACTGTGATTCAATTGATTAAGCCGCGGGCTTGCTTCCTTTCGGACCAATAATAAGTATTTTCCTGGCCAATAACAAGTATCATTTCCCCATGTGTTAATTTAAAAAACGACACTGCAGCTACACTACGCTAGATTTTCAGAATAGGAGTTCCCCAACCCTTGTGCATATGTAATCTCTTTATATAAAAAAGAGAAAGAGGATGGAATATTAATGATAAACCAAAGGGCTTCCAGTAAAGCAAGAATCCCGTGAGCCCGATCCTGAGCTCAGGGGGGTGTTTTGTCTGAGAAATCAATGCAGGGCTGTTACAAACTGAGATGTGTGGAAATAAAAAGAAGAGAGATTTTCAAGATAGCTTAAAGTCCAAGCCAACGTCGGTTGCAATTCACGTGGCTTCCCGCAGAATGCTGGCGGAATTCAAGCGCAATAAAAACTGTTGCCTATTCTGGATTTCCTTATGCACAGTTCTCAGTCGTCTCCCTATGGTTCTCGTTTGCCATTTTTTGACCCGTAAGTGTAATCAAGTTCCTTGAGATCAAAGGTACTAACTAAGCTGTAATGTCCAACGCGGGCATGCACTTCTTAAAAAGTCCATATTCTGTATCCACAAATCCATTTATGGCTACACGTATTTAGCCACTTTCTAATAACTGCTGGATAGCAAATGTCTCCCAGATCGGAGCACCAGCGAATCTTTTATTATTACTGGGACAGCATTAACAGAGAACTGATTTTTGGTGGAAATCAGAATTGTGCTCAGTTATCCAGGAGGGGTGGTAATTTTTATAGCAGTCCCTGCATCAAACTGTGACTGGAGGTGTAAGTTAAATTCCGAAGGAAATTTTTCATCTCTGGGTTTTCCCAGTAATATCCCCTGTCACCAGCAGTAGCATTTTTAGGAGTTACCAGGCAGTGTTTACACTCCATCTTTATTTTAGGGTTGTTTCCAAAGCGGACAGCTACACTGCTCCAAGATCAAGTGGAGAGTAAAAAAAAAAAAAAGTTTGCAGACGCGTCACATATGATCGGGGAATACGGATCTGGCTGTTTAATGAGGCGATTTGTTAGAGGGTCGATTTAGACTTTTTATTTTAAACCTGGAAGAGACGAAAATAATTAATCAAACTAAAGAAAATGCTGACCATGGTGAAGGATTCTCCCAACAAGAATAAAACTAAGTTTACGTTTTCTAGAGGTGTATTTAAAATTAATAATAATAATAATTAATAATAATTAATATTAATAGTGCACGGTTTTAGTCCTTGCACGACGGTGGGAAGGGAGAAGAGATTGTGTACATCATTAGTTTTGTTTTCTTCACAAAAAAACCCCACTGTTGCTAAAACAGCTCCCAGTTACCCCCAGCTTCCAACCTCCCCCCATCCTCCTTCGTTATGAATATATTAAACTATGGAGTCTGTCCCGGTTGAAATGTACAAGCGTTTATATTATAGCCCATTTCGAAAAGCACTGCAACTGCATTTTGGCAAATGAACTGATCAATAAAAAGACCACGATTGTCTTTTAATCTCCCCCTCCCTCTGTCTTTCCGATTGAACCAAGGCACCGTCTGAGGATAACTGTTTATCTTGAGAGCCTAAAATTGGTGAAGCTCCCTGACGGTATACATCGGCCTCCTCTACCCACCACTTACACGCCGTGCGCTGTTCTTGTTTTCAAAGAACCCTCTTCTGCAATAATGAAAAGTGTATTTGTAATTAAAAAAGCATTCGGAGACAATTTAAGTCCATTTCAGGATTCCACCCACACACCCCACTCCATACAAGCACTACACAACCTGCGGGTTTAAAAAGCAAAGGGAAGGCCAACATCCTCCTGAATCTTCGCCATGTCCCCCACTCACAGCTCTGGAGTCATGCCCGTGGAAAGCAATTCTGATCCTCCCCTGTGTTAGTTTGTATTTGATCATTATGGAGAATGCGTTTGTTGGAGCCAATGGAAGGTTAAATAATCCACATTCCACTTGAGTCAGACACATTTGATTAGGGCAATAAAGTCAGAAGCACCTGTCTTTACATGATGGCTGGGAAGGGTTTTTATTGTTGGTTGCACGGGTAAAAGGCCAATCCATTTTTTTAAATATAGGTACAGTTCTGCTGCCAGATTCGCTGTCGGGCACGTGTGGTTTGGAGCAAGAATTTAAATGAGGGATCTGTTTAAAATCACGTCTCTGCCTATTCCCTTTAAATTCCAGCCACCCAAATTCTGTTCTCCCATTACAGCCGGGGTGTTACAGAAGGCGTTGGAGGGTGAGTTCAAGATAGTCCGTCAGTCACCTAGTCTCCGCAGTTCGGCAGTCTGATTTCCAGTATTACTTGACCCTGATTATTGTCAGACCCTTAGGTTCCAGGTGGATTGGTGGGGACGGGGAGTAGATTTTCCGTTTGTTTTATTTTTAAACATTATCTGATCGCCTTGGGTTAGGGTTATAAATTCCTCCCTTGCTTTTCAACACAATGAATCAAACAAACCCCGAGGCAATTATACGTGAAATGTTAAGCTAATTTTTGTGGGGAGAGAAGGAAATCCCACCTGTAGGTTTGTTTTTTAAAAGGACTGGTTAAATCCATATATATCTATATCTCATTTTCTGTGTCATCAATAATAGCTTCCTTTATTAAAACGTAAGGGCTGTTTCGAAGCTAGACGCTGCTACTTTATGCTGATTATTTAGTTGTTGCACTTCTTTCAAGCTTGGAAAAGAAACATAAACTGCCTTTGTCAGGTTTGCGGTGGCTAATCAGATTCAATTCCTGGGTCTCCGGCCCTACCTGTGTCTGTTTCTCTGTCAAAGTTATTTTTTGGTTGCCCATCACAGTAGCATCTGACCTCAAATGCTTCAATGTTTGAGCAGCATGCAATGTAGGGGTAATATTTAGAGCCAAGGCAAATAAACACAAACCCCAAAACTATCTCCAGGGGATTTTAAAAAGGAAATAATGGAAACATTTATATCGATGGTAGATTGAATGAAACCTTGCTTTTGTAAAACCTACATTTAGCACCTAATTTGACTTGAGAATTAAGAGTCTGGCATTGATAATCTGTTGTTGTGTAGCCAAACCCAGTGGGTAGACTGACACAGGGCCTGGTCCTGCAGCAGCCCTCACACAGGTGAAACTCCCATTTAACTCCAGGATCAGGCCAAGGAACCAGGTAGAACATGCAATGCAGTGTCAGCTATGCCCATTTATGGGGCAATGCCAGCTTTCCAATGGTTATATATGAAACTGCTATACTGGGGGAAAATGAGATTTTTTCCCTGTACAATGAGTCACTAAGGTGTGGGTTAAACAGAGCCCTAAGTATAAATGTGGGTTAAACGCATCAACAAAACACTAGCTTTGATCTGAAACATCACCCCTTCCTTCATAAAGTGAATCAACTTTGTGAGGGAAACTCTGTTAAGCCCAGTCCCAGCCTACAGGGAGGTGATGAGGCTATAGCTAGCGCTGAGCAAGTAGTTCATAGCTAGTAAGTTATTTAAATTTTCTGTTCACAAATTGTCTGCCAGCTGCTCACATTTATTTGAGATTCAGAATTATCCACTGAATAATTTCTACAGCTCATCCTCCTGAGCCCACTGTTGGCAAACAGCTCATTGAAAGCTTTTGACATTTGAGTCTGGTTGGCTAATTTTGACTGGAAACCAATGTCACCTGTATTGTTGCTTGTTTCCACACTGGAGGACTGTAACTCTTAAAATCACATGTCTGGTGTGAATATTGGTGTTTACAAATTCAGTGTTATCTTTCCAGGAATATTCACTTGAAATTTGCCACTATCCTGGACTTTCCTGCTAGCAAATTTGTTTGTTAGAATATCCCTGGCAAGCGAGCACAAAAGAGGTAAAGCAAATACCATTTTTTTGGCTCAAAGCATGTTCATATAGGTTTTTTAAAGGCCTTGGCCCAGCACTGGCTGCAACACAGACTCTTTATGACTAACTGCCCCTTTAGGCCCCCTGTGCAAGGGTTTTGTGCCATTGGCTCTGCCTAAGTGCAGATCTAGTAGCTCCTGCAATCAAGCCTCCCCCATATTAGCCTATTAGTATCAGTGCAGAACACACCTGGTGACATGAAGAGACGTGCAGAGGGCCCCTGATTAGCTACTCTTCCCATTCCCCATCCACAAAGGGCTTCTGCTGCACACCTGCAGGACTTTCAGGCCAGGCTCTTCACAATGTAGGTGAATTTCACCCACAATGAGCTTCTTGCTGTGTGAGTATTACTTTTTTCCTGTTTGCTTTATTTAATTCACGTGGGCCCTAATTCTGCATTATGATTCATGCAGGTGGATATATATTCAACAATACTTATATAGATATATAAAAATCTATTGAAGCAGTTCAGTCTAAAAGGCATAATATTCCCTGTAAAGTTTGCTGTGTAATGGTGGCAACATTGTGGTCATATAATTGGATGTTTTCTAGGACACCTTCTCCCCACGCTCCATCCTACCACCTAAGGAAAGGATGGGATGGTTTCCCTGACTCTGATGAATTCATCCACTTAGAGATAATAAACACACTTCCAAATAGCAATAGTTAGAATAGACCAGGCTGCACCAAATGGCAGATGTTTTCCAAAAAATTCCCAAGGAAGCTAGGTGCCCCAGAGCTATTTGTGTAATACTGTCAATATGCTAGGTATGTTTTCCAGGATCAAAATATAAATAGAGGAACTGCCATACTAGATCAACCCCAAAGTCCATCTAGTCCTTTTGACAGTGGCCAGTACTTTTCAGAGAAAAATGTAAGAACATCACAGTAGGCAGATTTGGGATAATCTGCCCCACCACCAACCACACACAAGTGTGGCTCTAATAGAGATTGTGCTTCAGGAATTAAACCAATCTTTTTGTTATAATTAATTATGACAACTGTAGATATGCTTGATAGCCATATATATGCCCAGCCCCATTTTGAATCTTATTAAGTTCTTGGCCTCAACAACTTCCTGTGTCAATGAGTTCCATAGACTCATCTTATGTTGTGTGAAAAAGTATTTTGTTTGATCAGTTTTAAATTTCCCACCTTTTAAATTTCATTGAATGTCTCCTGTTCTTGTTATGAGGGAGGGAGAACAGAAATTCCTAATCTACCTTCTGTAGAGCATTCACCACGTCTCCTCTTACTTGTTTCCTTTCTAATGTAAACAGTCCCTTTTAAGAAACATTTCTAGCAAGTTGCACTTAATACAATTGCTAGCGAAGAAGTTTTGCCTTTCTTTAGTTATGGTTATGAACATTTTCCTTTCAATTGGGAAATAAATTAATAGGTCCCCAAGTTCTAGACTCCTCTTCCCTTCAAATATATGTAGCCCATTGGTCAGTTCAATGCCCTGGTGTTAGCTAGGATGGAGACCATCACACAAGTGGGGACTTGTCTAGCATTCAATCCCTTATATAACAGCCTGGCATTTTGGCTGACACTGGGATTGACTCAGACCTCAAAGTTTGAGACTCTACACATTAAGCTAGTGAGCCAAACTCTGTAGCTGTGAGTTGTAACAGATCCATATCCTCTTGGACCAGGCTCAGAGGGGGACAAATAACACATTGATGGGTGAGTTGCATACACACAGCCATGTCCATATGGCTTATTACTAGGGCCCTACCAAATTCACAGCCATGAAAAACACGTCATGGACCATGAAATCTGGTCTTCCTCTGTGAAATCTGGTCTTTTGTGTGCTTTTACCCAATACTATACAGATTTCACGGGGGGAGACCAGCGTTTCTCAAATTGGGGGTCCTGCCCCAAAAAGGAGTGCACGGTATTGCCACCCTTATTTCTGTGCTGCCTTTAGAGCTGGGCAGCCAGAGAGCAGCGGCTGCTGACTGAGGACCCATCTCTGCAGGCAGCAGTGCAGAAGTAAGGGTAGCAGTACCATATCATGCCATCCTCCCAGCCAGCAGCTGCTGCTCTCCAGCTGCCCCGCTCTGAAGGCAGCGCTGCCACCAGCAGCAGTGCAGAAGTAAGGGTAGCTGTACTGCAACCCCCCCTACAATAACCTTGCAACCCCCCCCCTTTTTTTTGGGTCAAGACCACTACAATTATAACACTGTGAAATTTCAGATTTAAATATCTGAAATCATGAAATTTGCTATTTTAAAAATCCTATGACTGGGAAATTGACCAAAATGGACCATGAATTTGGTAGGGCCCTTATTTATTACGAAATAGGGATACCATTTTTGTGGGTGCATCTAGTTAAAACAGAGGTAGTACATCTCTGTGCCGACTCACTAGAACCAGAAAGTGCACCTGACTAGACATCAAACTGACTTATCTATTTTGTCCCAAATACAAAGCGGAAACGGAGGGGAGGGGAGGGGAGGAAGAGTGTGAAGTGAGTTGGGTTTTATTTTTTCACTTTCCATAATTTAAAGTGGTGCACGTATGATAAGGAAATATAACATAAATGGGGACACATTCATCCCTGTGTACAATGACACCATTGTTAATTATTCTGGGGATGAATTTTAATTTTGAGCATGTCCCCTGTATTTCTGCTGTTCTGAACCAGTATAAAGGAGTTCTTGCTATACTTTCAGAAGTGAGTGGGCAGGGTCGGCTCTGGCTTTTTTGCCGCCCCAGGCAAAAAAGCCTCCGGCCGCCCCCCCCCTGCGCCGGGGGGGAGGGCGGCGAGCCCCGGCGGGGGCTCCGCTCTCACCCCGGCGGCCGGGGGAAGGGCGCGGGGGGGGAGGGCGGCCGGAGCCCTGGGAGGAGGGCGGCGAGCCCCGGCGGGGGCTCTGCTCTCCCCCCAGCGGCCAGAGCGCCGTGCCGCCCCCCTCCAGGTGCCGCCCCAAGCACAAGCTTGGTGGGCTGGTGCCTGGAGCCGGCCCTGTGAGTGGGGCAAATCCAGCACTCCTGCCTCACGCATTGGCATGGAAGGCAGCGGAAACGGTAGGGTTTTGCTGTGTGAGTAGGATGTAAGGTGGACTGGACACTTAACGCATGCATTAAGGATCTGTCTCCTCCTGTGATGTGCAGTGACAGACAGCACTGCAGGGGCTCACTGTGAAGAAAATTCCAGGGTGAGGACTGGCTGATGAAGTGATGGGACCATTGAATTTGTGACCATGTGGATCCATTAGCCATTCCACCCCAGTTGAAAAGTTTCAGTTACATCCTACTTGTTCCAGTCAGTACCTAGGTTTTGAACAGAACAACAACAGGTCTGTTTGCCTACTGGTTCCTGAGGTTACTAGTTCTCCAAGAGAAGTCAACAGAGACCAGCAGAAAACAAAGGAAACCAAGATTTCCATTGAGGGTACTAGAATATCCACTAGGATGCAGGAGCTACCGCAGTACCATGGCTGTTGTGTCAGCTGTGCAATGACTCTGCTGTTGATCTGTGGCCTGTGGGGGAGAAGATTCCATTCCCTGGAGGACAGCAGACCTCCCTAGCCCGTTTACTCAAGGCTGTGTGCTCGATACAGGCTTTAGTCTAATATACACTGTGATTCACTTAAGCACTGCTCTGCTGGTGTTCTGCTACTATAGCTAAAAATATGATGTCTCCCACCAAAATAATTATGTTGTTGTTCAGGCATGGGCCAGTAAAACCACACACACATGCACATTGTACTATTATGTTTTCTTCTATTTCAATTCCCGTCAAAGGAAAGTTCACTGTCTCTCAATGAGTTAAAATACACATAACTAACATATGTTGGATAAAATAAAGGGAAAGATGGATTCTCAACAGAACTACCCGCTTGAGAGAGAGTTGCAGGATCATATCCATCTTTAAGATCCTTAAGCATCTCTTAAAAAAAAAAAAAAATTAAAGCACTTCAGTTCATCTTTAAGATGAAGAATCCTAATTTGTAGAACTGTAGCACTCTTCACTTACATTCCTAGTGCTCCGGAGGTGTCAAAAGGTGAAAACCATTTATAAAATGCATCCCATCAAAAGCATCCAAACTGAGGAGGGGAAACCCACCCTCATGCTCAGAAGCAAGGTTTAGTAGCTTCTGGGGCACTATTTGGCACTATCCTGGAGCCTGCAGAATATGGTTTGGGTGTGGGATGGGGAGGATCAAGATTGAGCATGTTTGGGGCTAAGGTGGAAAGCCATCTCTTTCCCTCTGCCTCCTGCCCTGCAATGGTAAATTTGCCCCATAAATAATGCATCCCTCAGCTGTATTAACTTTTGTACAGTATCCCCTTCACATTCCAGTAGAACCATGCCTGCTGGAGGCTGTGAAGAGGCATAGAATCTTTGTGCAGATGTCCCTGGCTGCCTACGTATCCCCTGGAATCCACAAGGGTCTTGGGGAATCTGAGGGCTCTAGAGAGTGGGGATACCCCTGACCCCATACATACATGGACCTATTTGGAGAAAACTCCATTTGGGGAGCCTCACACAGTTCTCTTTCCCCAAACCCCACCACCCCCATGGATTCTTGCAATATGTAGGCGAGTTGGAGGGGTGGAAAGAGGGTGTGATCTACCCTGAGAAACTTAAATATTTTGGTGAATATCCCTTCACTTTGTAGATGTGAGCAACATGTACAACATCTAGCATAATGTGGCCTTGATCTTATTAAGGCCTCTAAGTACGACCATAAAACAAAGAATAAAGTGAGAAAATGTAGCATCTGCCATAAGGAGTAAAGAAGGAACAAACAGACAGAGACATCCTGCATGTACCCTCCAAGACCATCTCCATATTTCTCTGGGCACAGTACTTCAAATATTTCCATGTATAAATGATTATTGAGGGGAATTAGTAAATAAGAAGCCATTTCATCAGCCAGTGGGGAGGACTTTAATTGTGTTAGGGCTTCAAATGTGAAACCTTATACTGCAGACGCAGCTGTTAAAACAACAGAGTTTTATGGAAATAGTCTTGGATTACTGGCCCCATGGAGAGAAGCATTTCAAATGAAAAAGGATTGTACTTATTATTCTTTACTGAGTGGCTTATCTTTGGGAATAGATTTCCCCCTCCTCCCCAGTACTAAGATAGGTGATATTACAATCCATCCAAATGTGTTCCCTATACATATTTCCAATCACGCTTTTCCCTTTATACAGTTCTGATATGGTCTTATAAGTGAATAACACAAGACCAGGAGAAATAAAGTGGTGGTTATTTACCAACTACTTATAAGGCCATGAACCTGCAAAGACTTGTACAGGTGCTTAACTTTACACATATGAATCACCCCATTGACTTCCAGTCTTTGCAGGATTGGGGACAAAGTGATGTAGAATTTGAAAGAATTCTGTGAGACAAACAGATTTCCATAGCTGATATGACATTACTTATTCTATTTTGGGATTCATTTAGGTCATTCACACTTAGGCAAACTATTCTATTTCAAGTTTCAAAGAAGAGCTGTGTGAAAAGTGGGGGAAAAAAAGGCTGCATGAATATTGCTTCAAATTTTTAAATGTTAAATTAAGCCCCCTGAAGAGGGCCAGCACAAAGCTTATGCACCATTCAAATCTCATGAAAGCTAATTTTCAGTACATAACCCCATATGATGGCCTTATACACAGTGGTGCATTTCTCCCTCACTATAAGCCACATTTGTACCAAGTTTCCATGTACATTTGTGCTATTGAGATTTACTAGCAAAATGATGATTGGGAAATGCATTTCACAGCTACATACATGAGTATTCTTGGAAATTGGATTTTAAATTTATGTACAAGAAGTTGCACTGGAAATGCTTGCATATTCATTCAGTCAGGGAACAGAAACAATACCATGCAATGTCTCTAATAGCACAGCTTGAATTTCCAAGAGTTACAATCAAAGCCTAGAGTAAAAATATCCAAAAAGTTACTCGAGGAAAGCTGATTAGTAGGTAAAAGACTAAACCCATTGAGTAAATTATTTGTTGTAAATCTATTTCAGCTAATAGTTCAAAAGGGAATACACTTCTACCCTGATATAACGCGATCCGATATAACACAAATTCGGATATAACGCAGTAAAGCAGCACTCCGGGGGGGCGGGGCTGCACACTCTGATGGATCAAAGCAAGTTCGATATAACACGGTTTCACCTATAACGCGGTAAGATTTTTTTGGCTCCCGAGGACAGCGTTATATCGAGGTAGAGGTGTATTTAGATTTAGAATGAAAGAAGCCAAAGGCTATTATTAGAATTTGTGTGTAGAACTCCCATACCTGCCAATGTGAATCTTTGGGTGTGGATTGGTAACCAACCCAATCCGCTAGTAATATAGCCACAGCCTTCCCGTTTGGCCTTGGAAAATAGAGAATACTGGGTGTGTCACAGGGTAACACATACATCTCAAAGTGTCAGCCAGAAACGATTCCAGAGCATCTCTCTCTCTGAGGCTGGTAATATTGGAACCAAGTTGTGAGTCTTGGCTCTAGTTTGTCACCTACTTTTGATACCAGTATATAAAGCTGTGGCTAAAGTTCTAAGTGCTCTGAGAGAGGGGTTTTAACATACCTGACCCTAGAAGAAAAGGGGAACAAAATTAATCACCCAGGGTGCCAGTGCAGCCAATTAGGCCCTGTAATCTAGTTCTTTGAGACAAGGATTGTTTTCTTTAATGTCTGTACAGTGCCCTGTGCACCGATGGGCTATAGAAACAAATTAATAGTAATAATAATAATATTCCCAGGATGCCCTTATGCAGAACTGCTGACAGTCAGAATGCCATCTGCTCAAAGGCTGGAAATCAAGCCCAGTCATGCCAGCCTTGGCTGCTAAGGGAATGCATGTTCTATTTTTTCCAAAGCACCCCCTGAGGAAGGCAAATCCTTTCCCGAGTAACATTGGACACTAAAAACATATCAGTGGCCTGCCAACCACGTCACTGAACAGTGGCCTGCAGCTAGCCAAGTGGCATGGCAAGACTTTCTGTAGTTTCTATGCTGCGTAAACAGCTCCCCATCCCCATGCTCCAGAGTGAAACCCACGTTTGTATAGTCTCTTTGATAAATTAAGGTGGTGCTCAGATCCATTTTCTTCCCACTGGAGATCACAAAGGGACAGAAATAGGTACATCTGTACCTCTTGCCCAATGTCATGCGAGCTCACTTACCTGAGGTGTCTCAAAGAAAGCTACTATGAATAGCAGGCCATTTCCAGTCATCCTCCTGGAGGTTGCTCAGAACCTAGGACAGTGCCTTCACTGTCTGGCTAATGATGGACTGATGAGTCCTCCCACGGGGCAGAATTCCTTCCCCAACTCTCCAACCTATTGGGCACTACCTTTGAGAGATGTCTGCCTTCTGTCAAAGCAAAATTTTGACAGAACACTCAGCTAGCAAATAAAACTAGGAGCCAAAACCTCCCACATCCTGCCAGCCAGTGTAGATTTCAAAGCATTGTGGAATGAATCACATCTGTCTATGGTATTTAACCGTGCCTTTCAGCTTTGTATCTCAGCACCAATTGCATAATGATCTTGAACCTCCATGTCAGGACAGCAAAAGCCTTGGGTAGATTGTTTGGCTGGATTGTATTCAAGACAGAAAATACACTCCAATTTTTTTTAATTCTGGTCCTTTGCTTGTACACTGTAAGGGGCCATACACCACTGTTACTCTGTAGATAATAAATAATGAAAATTATGTATTTTATTTGCTTCTACAGTAATGTGTATTTACAGTGATATGCTTATCCTATGTGGTAGCTGTACATATAACCCAGTGAGAAGACTTTTATAAAAAGAGTCTGAATGCACCACCAAAGAGTGGATCTAATGTGCAATTTGTTGTTGATTAAAATCTTAATAATAAGTCAGTAATGAGATTATATGTTTGAGCATCTGTTTTCATCAAGGACAATGATTTAATCAGAGTTTATAAAATAACGTTACATTTACATTTTGGAATTTCAAAACAGCATCAGTGATTGCAATCCCAGCCTTGCTACTTCTTCTTTATCCTCCCACAACCTCAGGTGCATAGGGAATCTATCCGTTTCCACAACATATTTTGGTCTTGTGCTGGTCTGTTGATCTACATGACACTCAGAAGCATCGATTCAGCGTCTTCCTCTATTGTTACGTGTATTTTTTCTCTTGGTCGTCCTCTAGCTTTTCCCAGGTAGTTTCCATATTATAATTTGATGTGGAAGTCATGCTGGTGTCTCCTAAATTTGTCCATCACTGTCTTCTTCCCGTATTGATGCTTTAGGTTGGTTTGCTCTAATCAGAATTTATGATGTTGCAAGAAACTCTGTCCAATGGGCTCTGAAGATCTTCTGCGGGCATTTACTTTGGAATGAGTTAATCTTATCAATTTCTGTTTTCGATTTCTATGACTCTACTCCTTAAAGGAGGGCAAACATGGTGCCAGTGTTAAAATCTATGTTTTTGTATCCAGGCCAATCATGTTACATTTTAAAATCTTTTCAAATTTATGGAAGTTGTTTGCTGCTTTTTATATTTATTGCTTAATTATCTAGCATGGTGTCCCCATCATTCCATGTCTCACTCCCTAGATGGATAAAATGTCTGACATCTAGTGTTTCTCCATCTACTTTGATGGTTGTTTTGGGGACATTGATAGCCATATATTTTGTTTTCCCCTTGTTGATTAACATACAACTTGTTTGGTTTTGTCTGCCAAAAGATGGGTCTTTTCTTCTCTTAAGCAACATGTTGAACTAAGCAGGACAATGTCATCAACAAAAGTGAGGTCATTCAATTGTGCTTTATCATTTGTCCATAAAATTTCTCAGTTGTATTCTGTAGTTACTCTCCTCCTGACTCTAGTCAATGACCAGTGAAAACAACAGTGGGGACATAAAACATGCTTACCTTATTCCAGTTGTCACTGCAAACCACTGGCTGATGTTGTCACCATCTCTAACTGCACATTTGGTATTATCATACAGAGCCTTGAAGATTCTGATTATTTTTGCTGGTATTCCATAATATGCCATATTTTTCCAAAGATTGTCCTTGTGTACACTGTCAAAAGCCTTCTGGAAATCTTTAAAATTAATCAGGACAGCAAAATCCTTATATAGATCACACTTTGTTCTATATGTGTCTGAGAACAACAATGTGGTCTAAAACCTCCTTGTTGCTCTTGAAGTTGGAGATCTATCTGTTTCTTCATACATTCCAGGATGATGTTGCACATGATTTTCCCAGGCCCTGAGGGAAATGTGATTCCTCTCCAGACATTATTTATTATTATTATTATTATTATTAATAACACAGCTATTCTATATTTAGAATATATTCAAAGCAATAGCTTCAGGTCAGACTAGCCAGAAATGAAGCAAGTTTATATGTAGGACCAGGATAAATAATAAATTTCCTACTTGTTAATTTAGTTTCTCTCTGCCAGTCCACACAGTGAGTTTAAATCTTCCTACTGCCTGATGGATCCAGGAGAAAGTAAGGCTCTTGGAACATCACTTCCCATATAAAGCCCCAATTGATTTCAATGGGACATCTCGTATGAGTAAAGAATTACAGGATTTGGCCATTAGAGCTTTTGCAAGCAATTCAACGTCTATATTTTTATAGATATACGCACACATCTGCATTAAAAAAATCCTTAAAACAGTCCTAACTCCATAATGAAGCAGCGTGAGATGTCCAGGTTGGCACTCAGATGCTAGGAGAAATCAAAGTAACCAGTAAGAAGTTATCATTCTGCAATATCCTTCTATGCTGGCCAAGGCAGTGAGAATTCCAATAGCAGTGTCAATATTAGAACAAGCATAGGGTAGATTCTTAGGAAAAAATGAAGAGATTAATGGACTGCAGCATGCAGGACCCACCTTCTGAAAGCAGCATATTGCTTAAGAATTGTTCAAGCAAGGCTGTAATAATGAGAAAAGCATGTGTGGAGAAACATATGGCTTTCTTCACTAAGTATAGCTGAAGCATCTACCCTTTCAGCTCAGGATGTAGAGATGATTTTTGAGCAATAGGCATTGATGGAAGGCAGAACCTCTTTACCTTGGGCAGCATAGATTTTTATTGATGCATTGTTGAGTTCAAAATGACATTGAAACCTTATCTAAGACCCTTTTTTTTTTTTTTTTTTTTAGACTTCAAAAAAAAAAGTGAATAAATGCCAGGTCACATGGGCTGGCTGAACAAAGGCGAAGTTATAGAAAACAAGAAGCAACATCTTGTAGTCAAAAGAGAGAGAGAGAAGAAGAAAAGGAAAACACAGGTGAGCTTTCACACAATGTTTTCATGATTCAGTCATGAGTTTTGTTATGACCCATTAGATGGCACTCTGACCGGGACATTGTGTCCATTGTTTTATGCATTTGACCTTCTGTCTGTCTGTCTGACTGCAGTACAATGTGCAGCTGGTAAGGAAACAGTTTTCTTCCTTCTGTACTTGGGTTACGTGGGCTGGGAGGCAACATGTTTAGTCTTGAGTAAGTAATAGAACAAGACAGTCTGCTGGTGAACTCATGATAGGACTTTCTAAACATGAGAATTGGGCCCCGGTTACAAAGAGCTGAGGAGTGTCAATCTGGGATATTGGGTTGGCTCCTTATACAGACTGAACCAACAGTGAAGTCTGGACTCAAATTTCTTCTAAGATCAGGTTATTCAGGTCCAGAGCTTCAGTTTGGCCTCACCTTTACCCCAGAACTGAAGGGCCACATCTCCCAAGCCAATTAAGAATGGTGGGGTGGCAGGGCAGCTGGTGGGCTGCCCTATCTTCAAACATGCCAAGAACTTAGTAGGATTCATAAAGGATTAAACATTTTAGCAGGAGTGTTGTAAGCAAGACACAAGAAGTAATTCTTCCACTCTGATTAGGCCTCAACTGGGGTATTGTGTCCAGTTCTGGGTGCCACATTTCAGGAAGGATGTGGACAAATCAGAGAGAGTCCAGAGAAGAGCAACAAAAATGATTGAAGGTCTAGAAAACATGACCTATGAGGGAAGATTGAAAAAAAACTGGGGTTGTTTAGTCTGGAAAAGAGGAGACTGAGAGGGGACATGATAACAATTTTCAAGTATGTAAAAGTTTGTTACAAGGAAGAGGAAGAAAAATTGTTTTTCTTAACTTCTGAGGATAGGACAAGAAGCAATGGGCTTAAATTGCAGCAAGGGAGGCTTAGGTTGGACATTAGGAAAAACTTCCTAACTGTCAGGGTGGTTAAACATTGGAATAAATTGCCTAGGGAGGTTGTGGAATCTCCATCATTGGAGACTTTTAAAAGCAGGTTAGACAAACACCTGTCAGGAATGGTCTAGATAATTAGTCCTGCCATGAGTGCCAGGGACTGGACTAGATGACCTCTCGAGGTCCCTTACAGTTCTATGATTTATAAGCTCTCATGCTTTAGGCTACAGGTCAACCTTTCAATTTGACAAGATTTGGAAGACACTTCCCTTAGGGGTGGGTTATACCATATGGTCCACAGCAGCATCTGACAGGATACTAGACTAGAAGGACTACTATTTTGATCTGGTGTGGTAATTCCTATGTAAACACGTTTGAGCGCACACACAAATACGCAGACCCATGCACAGAGTGCTCTGATAGGAGTCAAAAGGGAAACTAACATTTTCCTCTATGAAAGTATAACTTTTTAATAACTAATGCTGGCAGAAAAGAGAGGATGGAGTGCAACTGTTCTGTTCACAGCATACACACAGAGAAGTTATACAAAAGCATAAAATCTCTTGTTGCAACAGAATGCTAGAACCCAAAACAGAGAGACAAAGCAGGCTGCTCCCTAAATCACAGAGACACAACTCATCCCACCTTACTATAAGCTATCTGGCTGCAAACTGACTACTGAGGGACCCATCTCGCACACTTCCCTTGCCTGCAAGCAAGACCCGGAAAAAACCCTGACATGTGAAATGACAGTCCATAACTTTAACAGAGTTTTCTATATACCACAGCAGTGTTTACTGAAAATTGACATAGAAAGAAAAGTTACCCCCAGGGGCTGGATGCAGGAAAACAACTAGGCAGCCAGCCCTTTATAGGGGAGTGACATGAAAAGAGATTTACTTTTTTACTGTCTCCATCTGCTGGTGGGAGGACTTTGCCCCTCTATGCCAGCCCTGATACTGGTTACAGTATTTGGAGAAAATCCACTGGAAAGCATAAAACGAGAGAGGTTTTTGAAACCTAACATGACCTTTAAATAGATACGGTATATAAAGTTCCATATTCTTTAACAGTGGGGGCCTGATGCTGCAGTTCTTGTGTACCTGAAATTCTCATTACTGTAACAAGGGTTTTAGCAGCAGAAGGACTCCAGGATCTAAGCCCTAATACAATTTGCCAGTTTTTGCAACTTCAGCCCCGAGCTTGGATTTTTTTTTTAATTTTAAGTTTGAGCCAACTTTTAAATGAACTGTAAATATTGTATGAAGACAGACACTCAACAAGTGACTGGGACTCCAGCTGTGAAAGAAAACTTTAGAAACCTGGACCTCCCTTAATGTGAAATTGGTCTAACCCCTGGAGCTTTTATAGTGGCAAATTGTGCGTGCTTTCCACCACCCACATGGCACCAAATTTCATTATCACATTCTGTGAAGCAGTCAAATTCTTCACTGGTATGGTCTACTTTAAAGGGTCTCCGGGTTTGCAACTTATGTAGTAGTAAGCCACAAACTAATGCTGGATCTTGAAAACCTCACCATCCTGAAAGATGGGCAGTGATGCCTTTTGGTTCAGGGCTCAACAGCCACTCATATGGGGCTGAGAGAAATGCCTAGGGCTAGTATATAGCTTTAAACTTTGTTTTGTGCATTATTAGTTCACTAACATTTGGGTTTTTTTTTTTTTTTTTTTTTTAAGTGATGTGTTTAAAAAAAAAATGCTAAAAAAGGTCCTAAATCCCAGAATTATGTAAATTTAGGTGTAGATATGAATTGTGCACCAGGTCCACCCCCCTATTTTTTATTTTTGACCATGTGCTTTGTAATCTATTGTTAAGTTGTACTTGCAAAAACAAAAAAGTGCAGCGCAACTCTTGTATTTGGAAGTGTAGGTATGCCTTAGCCTGTGCACTGGCTAAGGCAGTATTTCTTGCACTAACATATAAAATACACTGCATTTTTTATTTATGTTGGTCTGGGAATAAAGCACATTTTTGCAGCAAAAAGTGTTGCTGTGCTAGCAACAGGTGGAATATCTCCACTTTGCCCTCTGATACACAGCCCTTGCCATTGACATCAAGTTCCCCTTGACTGCTGTACCAGTAGAAAGGCACACGGATTGGGGACAAAGAGTGTAAGTATGATGATTTAAGTAGGCGTGTGTGATTACGTCTCTTGCTAGTGGCCAATAGGTGCAAGAGGATTTTTTAGCACATCCAGCAAACACAGACACTCAGAACTCTTGATTCCCTAAACCCAGGACTCTCTTCCCATAACATCACAAGTTCCTGTTCGACACTGGCTCACAGAGCAATATCGATGATCGTCCCGAGGGAGGGGATCTCAGCAATGATACTATTCTCTGGCAAGCTGTGTTTCCAGCAGAATCACTCTCCAAAGAGCATTCACTTTCAAATCAGTAACTTTCCAGTATATGTAACTTTCAAAACAACAGCAGATTTGAATGAGGCCTTTTTTAGCAGGTACAATGGTTCTGTTTTTATGGGTGGTGCAATGTTGAAGTGCATGGCTCTGAATGGGCACAAGGTTGTAGTGTTTGAATGGATACAATGTTGCCATCTCAAATATGTGTAGAAGTGTTTAGAAGTGGGTGGAAGTGGAACTCTACTCAGGCCCACTCACAATGTCTCCTTCTCTCCCCTAACAATTTCTGTGAGCCTTTTTCTCTCCCCTAGTAGCACCCCCTCTACCTCAACATTCCCTTCCCAGCTGGCTGACTGTGAGCCCTGGGTGAAATTAAGAAAATGTAGCTTTGAAAAATCAGTAGAAACTTCCTCTGAATGAGTTTATTATCAGACTGTGGCGAAATCTCCTAAGGTATGTCACTAAAGCCTCAACCCTAGAGTTGTTTAAAAGTGGAATAGAAAAAGCTCTGTAGAACACAATGTACAAATCAATCGTGGCTTGGGCCCGGTAGGGAAAACGTGTGATCTTACTGGTTTCTGTTTTTAGAACCAGGTGGGTTAGTCACACAACACTGCACTGGTTCCCATTCAGCTCTGTTTGTACAGCACTTAACATAATGGAGCTGCCATTCTTATGGGAGGGGGAAGGTCTTGGCGTGCTACTGCAATGCATTAGCTGTAGGAGCTGATGAGGGCACCAGCAGCCCAGAAGAAAGCCCATGAGCTGTAGATTGTGCAGCAGCAGTATTTAGTGATGAAAATTTGCCTCCCTTATTGAAAATAAACAACCCAAGTCGCAATAAGTGACTCCTACCCTTTGTTAAATTTCACACACATGCTATACATTTCGAAATACAAACACAATTACTGGGAACTGCAGTTGACACCATTGAATTATGTGTTGTGACAATAGCATAAACTATAAGAGATGAGGCAGAAGTAGGTAAATAACTGGAGGGCATGATCTCCTCTTAGTGCTTATGTGCAGCTCCCATTAAAGTTAACAGGAGTTAAGTGTGCAGAATAAAGGGACAACTAATCCCATCAGCCAGCAGTTCTCAAACTGGTCCAGCCAGTACTTTTAGAAGGTCTACAGAGCTGCTTCTATCACAACAACGAGGCAACTCTCAGGCTTCATGAAATAACGTGCTCTGCCTCTCTTCGGAACATTTTAAGAGAATCCACTTTCTGGAGTCTTGTTTTAACCCATTAAATCCCAAGATAAATAAATTACCTCCCTTGTCTTGGTACAGTAGCATCATTCCTGTCTCTTCCAGGTGTTTTCTTAGTGTAAATTTATCCTGAACAGAGTGCAGAAGACCCCAAAAAGTGCAGCTGGGTGTGCAGAGTTGTCCTGTAAAACAGCCTAGAGCAGTGGGGATTGTAGGCCACATAGGGATAGAGGAAATACCTTATTGATCAGACCCATGGTCTACTTTGTCCAGTATTCTGACAGTGGCCAGCACCAGATATCTCAGAGGAAGGGACTATAAACCATGTAGCGGGCAGATGTTAGATAATCTGCTTTCCAGGGAACAAAGGGAGTTTTGACACTAAAAGTCCTATGAAATAAACAGCACAGATATCAAATGAGGGATTGTGGACAACCACCCATCCCAGCCACATCAAACAAATATACCTCTAATATTCTCCTTGATAATGTCCTATCATTGCTTTTTTATTAGTTTACTTGGGGCGGGGAGGGGACTTGGTGGCTGGGAGGAGGGGAATCCATGTGAAGATCTTTGCTCTCAAGCACTTTACCTTGGTTCCAAGCAGGGATAAGCTGCACCAATGCAAATCCCAGCTCTGCCTAATTATTCTAGGGCAGAGGTAATCAATAGGTGGACCACAGGCCAAATACAGACCACCAGATGCTTTTAAACAGACCCTGAAATCTTTGAATTTACTTATCATTAATGTTATTTTTTATTATTATTTTCTTTGGAGTCTGGATCTTGACTATACCTTGACCAAGAAATTTGGATCTTGACAGACAAAAAATAATTGACTACCCCTGCTCTAGGGGTTTGTACTAGTGCTGCTACTCATAGACCAGCCAATGTTGGGACAAGCCAGTCGAATACCGTGGCTGAGGGCTTGTATGTGGTAGACAAGGCATCTTCCACACCTTTGTGTGGCTCTGTGACTTTCACAGAGAAATCACTTGCTTTCAGTGCAATATTATGTTTTGAATGAATTACATTTTCAAAAGTGAGACAACGCAATGGCAGTAAATGGAAGAGGAGCTATTCATCTCTTTTGGTCACTTCTCTGGTCACAGCACCAAAATTTTTATATATTTTTTTTAAAAAGTTAAATGCAATATTTTGAAATATGCCCCTTCTGGGGGGTCCAACCCAACACCCATTGCAGTGAGTAGAAATATTCCCATGGACTTTAATGGGCATTGGATCATGCCCTCAGTGAGAAGTTACCATGGGATTTATGTGAGTCAGTAGAAACCCTCTATTCCTTCAAGTGGTTTAAGATGAAGGAAACCCTAAAAATCAGCCACACCTTGGCTCTTACCAGCCTTGGTTATGCTGTAGGATGACTCTAACACACCTCCAGTCCCAGATTTCCCCCCATAAATGTATGTCCTGTAGTTCCTCTCCTGGACAATACAAATATATTGAGTCCATTCTTCTTTTAAGGGAATAATATGCACACAACTTGCTACCCCAAATGGAGTTACCTGGGCACTTAAACTTGAACACAATGGATTAGATAAAACAAGTTTATTAACTACAAAGAGAGAGATTTTAAGTGAATACAAATAATGAGGCATAAAAGCCAGAAATGGTTACAAGAAAAATAAAGATAAAATGTTTACTATTATCCACTTAAGAAACTAATTTCATTGCAAAGCAAGCTTTCTCACCACATGTTCCAGCAGATTACTGACCAAACTCCCAGGTCAAGACCCCTCTCTCAGAGTCCAATGACTGGTACCTTTGCCTCTTCAGGTGCAGTGAATGTGATGGGCAGGGAGAGAGAGGGGGGGTGGGTGGGGGTGTTAGTCCCTGCTTTTTTATAGTTTCAGTCCCCCTCTGGAAAAACATTTCCACTTTAGACTCAGGCGACAAACAGAATATGTGGAAGGATATTCCCTGCTGGGTTTTTTTCCACCTGTTTGGACTTCCTTTGTTTTCCTCCTTGCTTAATGACTCTGTATATATCTTAAATGCAAATTAAGGCAAGCACACATTCCTTCCTTTGTTTAGGACAAACCTGACTTCTGCCTGGGTAGGGCTGTGGCTTTGGAACATGTGTTGTTAATATCATACATCTTATAATGTCACATATAATGTTGCCACACACATTTTATCAAGACAATACTGACTGGCAAATGATAAGTTTTCAAATGATACCTTACAAGGCATATTTTGTACAAAGATTATCACAAGAGTGTGTAGGGCGTGAATACAGGGGTGTATTCCATCACAGAAGGACTGTGATTTTATTGAGGTAATCTGGAGTTCAGATAATTTGAGAAGGCAGCCTCTTGCCCCAATCCCCCCTAACACTTCCCCTTGCAGTCAGAAACAGCTGGACAGGGTACAGCCTTTACTGTTGTCACTAAGCAGAGTAATAGCAAGGCAGTAGACTCCGTATCACCTGGGCTCCTCCTGCAGCTGCTCAGCTTCGTGGGGCAGCACTGGCTCCTGTGGGCCACCCAGGAAGCAGCTTGGAGGCTACGCTGAAGAGGGAGCTGGGTACCTTATGATGCATCAGCCAGGGCCAGAGCTACGACACCGATCAGGTGAAGAGCAACACCATGGCAGAGATACATAAAGGAGGCCAGGGGAAAGGATGTGCATGCAGACATCTGCACACAGGTGGCAGGGGCTTGACTAGGAGGGTGTTGCTGGGCAGGGTGGCTAAGTGGGGGAATTGCATCCAGGCAATTGTTTTGGGGGTGGGAACAAGGAAGGGATTTGGATAATGCAGAGGTTCAGATAATAGGGTTTTGGGTAAACTGGAGTATACTGTAATTGTGGGCCAGATGGTGTCCCCCACCCCTTCCTATGTGAAGCCTACCAGAGGGAGACAAACAAACCAGAATGTTCTGAGAGGCTCACCTTGCAGAGTTCCCTGGCCGTTATCCCTTCAAGAGCCTGGCCAGGCTGGATTGATTTAAATCTCCAATTTTAATCGTGATTTAAATCAGCAAGAAGAAAATCTTGAATTAAATCATACATTTTAATTGTGTTTTGTATTTTTTAGTTCTTTTTCCTAAAGACAGGTTGATTGTCATTGGTAACCATTATAACATGTTGATTTTTCAACCAAATATATTCTACACTTGAATTTGGTGCTTCTTTTTGCTAGCCAGGAGGATACACTATATCTGTACACGTTTTTCTTTAGATAGCCTAACTAACATTTATTCAGATTCTTATTTTTTTTATGTTAAGAAATGCAACATTTACCATTTTCAATTTAATGTTTAATATACTTCATATATGATTGATTTTTACTTGCAAATTGTGTCAAGCTCTATTTGTGTGGAAATTCAATTAAAATGCACAAAACCAGCATTTTATTTATTAATTATTATTAAATAAAGCTACGTTATGTATGCTGGATACCTAACTTTTTTCTTATCAAAACATGCTTTGCATATAAACCTAAGTGATTTATTCATCTAGACTACTTATCTGTAATTAATGAATTGAATCAATTGTTTCTGGTCACCATGTCCTTCAAGATTTTAGAACTAGTAGATCTCAGCCTCTCACACCTAGTGTTTATTCATAGCTTTCTTGCTTTTTCAGCTCCCAATTGGTTTCTCAATTTGGAATGACCTAGTCACAGAACTGAATGAATTGAATGAACTGAAATGAAGAAAATATTCTATCTCCGCATCAGCAGAAGAGGCTACTGCTTTCAAAAGCTGGTTTAGCACTTCAGCAAATTCATGTTCCAGATCCTTAGCCAGTGACTTCTACCAGTTCAGTGGGCTGACTTGCTTTAAAACTTGGCAGCAAACATGTACTGTGTAATATTATTTTTTGTATTTAATTTAATTTTTTAATACATTATAGTAAATGTAGGCATTTAGGTCCATTTCAAATTTAATCTTAAATAGTTTTTGATGAATAAGCCTGTATTTAATTTAAAACATTCAGTTGAAATTAAAAAATCCATTTTTAAAAAAATCATTTTTTATTTTTTTTTAAATCTACCATGAGCCTGGATGGGGATTGTTAGTGGGCAAGGGGTGTGGCCTTCTAACCCCAGAATACCCCAGAAATGCTGTAACAGAGATGTCTATACAGAGATCTGTCCCTTCTGTCCTGCTCTGCTGCTTCCTTGCTCTAACACCATGTTTTTTTTCAGGAGTCACGCTAGCATCGGCTGATTCCTACTTAGCTGTGCACACTCCACATGTGCCGTGCAGGCCAGTTTTCTGTACAGCCACACATAGCAGCTCCTTTGGAGTTGGGGGCAGGACCAGTGGGTCTGCCACTGAGCCATTAGGCTACACAGAATGGGGGTGCAAAGACAGGGAGGCTGCTACAAACCAAAAGCTACACTCATAACTGCAGGGTAGATTTGCTTCTACTCCACAGTATTAGGGAGTTACTGCTCCCATTGAGATGCCCAGCATCCAGTCCAGCTACTCAGTCTGGGCAATGGAAATAGAATTTGGGGCTTACCGTGCATATAACAGGCCCTCACATATTTCCTTTTAATATCTCTTTATTAATAGGTTTTGACTAATCCTCTATTCGTTGATATCCATTATGAGATTATATGGCTAAAATTAGGTTAGCACATACAGTATATCTATAATGAATTAGATAATTGTGTGTTTCTTTAAAATAAAAAATGGTTCAGTGATTAGGGCTGAGACTGGCAACTGACATAATAGCCTTTGTTGACTGAGGATTATTAGTTAAGTGTTGCAACCTTGCTTTGTCTTTGCGAGTTAAAAAGGACCAAGAATTTGAGGTCGTTCTGCTCTATTGCAAGAAATATAAGTACTGTGCACGAGGCACAAACATACATGGTGAGAGGGAATCTAAAGCTCCAAGCTGGCATCAGTAAAAAATATAGAAGGAGGATCAATTCTTGGAGGACAAGAGGATTTATTAGCCATTACAATCATGGTTTATTTCACTCAATAGAATTTGTATTATGGGACAATGTTATATGTTCTAAACCCTTTTCTAAATGATTGTATACGTGAGACGTGAATAACTGTACTTTTTTTACATAATTAGACATGTGGTGTGTATTATTAAGCTGTCTTAAAGTACATATGTTTCCTCAGGATCTGTGACCACATCTCAAAGTGTGATAGACCAGGTTTGGCAGAATTTGGCTCTAGTAATGGTAACCAACTCACTTTAGTAGTTAATACAAAAGGAAAATATAACAGTAAATTCGTCCCAGTATGAAGATACAGGCATTTCAGTAGCACCAGGGTTTGACACACTCCAGAGGTACCCACCATTTTAGACAATTTCACTGGGAGTTGTAGGCATTGTATACAATTCAAATGTTCCTTGTTGTCAGGGATGCCACTTACTTTAGTTCAAAAGTTCCGTGTGTGTGTGTGTGTATATGTATGTGTATATACACACACATATATACACACACCCCTCCCTCTGTGTCTCCTCACTTTTATCATTGAAAAGTATTTACATCCGATATGAAGAATCATGAAACAGAGATTGGAGAAAGAGTTGGTTATGCTAAAGAATTGAATCCCACGTATCTTAATTATGCTGCATGGATAATATCTTTTTTTACTGGTGGGCATCCCTTATTTTTGGGCTTTTCTTAGACATTACATCCCACCTTTGGGCCCTGGTAGGTTGGAGGCAGAACAAACTAATGGGTAAGGTACTGTCATTTCACCCCTCTGTTTTCCCTCCTACCCTTTCTCTGACTTGTCTGTTTAAATTGTAAGCTCTTCTGGGCAGAGACTTTGTGTTTGCAGAATGCCCAGGACAATGGGGCCCTGATCTTGGTTAGCTCCTCTAGGTGCTGCCTTCCATATATGACATGATGATGATGATGATAATAATAAACTGCTCACAGGAAGTTCTCAGTACCATGCAAGATCAGGCTCTATTTTTCCACTCTGAAAGGATTGTCACAGGGAGCGGCAGGCCTAGACTGGATTGTGAAGGCCAAACTTTGTGCGTATGTAACACAGAGACCAACTGATAATTCACTACTCTGCGTCAGCTACTCTTGCCAGGCCTGACGTTCTCACTATACCTAACACACCATTGTCAGAAACTATATCTAAAAGGTGGCATGTAATGTATCATTGGAAAACTCTTAACTCACGGATCATTAATACTATTCTGTGGGGTATGTACAGATAACATACACAAAATTACAAATGTGCTGAAATTATGTTCTTAAAATGTGCGTCTGGCGGGACATAAGATACTTCACCCTAGGCAAAGGAATGTGTATCCAAGGTAAATCGAGAGAGATTGGAAATGCATTTACATCAAAGGTAAACAAAGCCATCAACATAGCGAGTGGGGGAGGTAGTTAAGAGGCTATCACAATGGGAGGTGGAGGAAGACTGCAAAAATTAACATGGTATCCACTCACTGGTGGATACAGCAAGCTGCAGCCCCAGGAGGGCTTCCTGCCTCCTAAAGCAAAGTCTTTGAACTTCGGAAGATATAAGCAAGGACGGAAAGTCCTTTTGGTATCCTTCACCTGAAAAGGCAAAGGAACCGAGCATTTTGAGATCTGTGATGGGTTGTGGCTAGAGAGTCTGGTCAGCAATGCTGGGGGAAAAGATTGTGAGAAACAATTATTTGAAAAAGAGAGTTTAATTTGTCAAATCAGATTTTAGTCTTACAAGTGTATTTTTACTTTTGTAACCCTATCTATCTTTTTCTTATACCTGATATCACTTAATCTTATGTGTTTGTTACATAAACTTGTTTTACTTTTACTATAAACCAGTTCAGTTCTGTGATTGAAATAAGTGTTTGTCAAATCCCAGTTAAATTAAAGATCCCCAGTGTATTATCTCTTTAAAGGAGCAATGACCTTAATGTCTGTAAGTGTTCAGGAGAGGTCTGGGTGCTTCAGGAAGACGTCTCTGGGGAACTCGGGAATTGGGGTTCATTGTTTGTTAGGCAAGGCTTGGATTGGCAGAATCCTGAGGATTTTATAAGGCAGACAAGCGGCTGTGTCAGGAAATTTTCTCACACTGCTCTTAGCAGTAGCAAAAGTCTCACTTGCTGAGGCTGAGAGGGATTATACAGTAACTCACAATACAGCAGATTGTCACAGGTGTTCAAGGAAAATCATATCAGGCAATAAAGATCAATTTGTGTCAGACTGAACCTCATGAGATCATTTTGAACGCATCTTTATGAGCGCAATGGTTCCTTTCGCTATCCTTAACTCTACATTTAAGTTCAGGGCCTACTGGGAGCAGGGAGAGAGTTCTGTGATATAGTAGACCCTTGAAAGGCTGAGCTTTGCTTTTGACACTAAAGGGGGGGGGAAATATCCTATCTAGTGTACTGCTGCTGAACTAGATACACAACATGGATGAAATGGTGTGTGATTCCAGAGGTGGCATTAGAAGTGTCCAATGGGGGGGAAATAGCATAAATATGAAAAGCTGACTGTAAACTGTACCATTGCCTGAGGAGTCTATTCACTATTACTCACCGATGGGATAAATGCTGGGGAAAGCATAGACATTTACCACCCGATTAGACTATTGCTCTAGTAAGTTTGGTATCTTATCTCAAGTTATGGCCAATGCCTCATACTTCAAAAGAATGCAAAGCTTTAATAAACGTGAAATAACATTGGCTTCCCACCCACTGAAGTCTACTATCCTCAGTACAGTGACACCAAAGGTGAAAGTTCAAGTGTTCTTTTGCTGAACTCATCTTTTAATACTAGAGTCAAAGATAAGCTTTATGGCTCCCCCTAAACTCTGCCTAAGTTTTGTTGCCTGCCTGTGTTTGCTAAGATCCGGTTCCATCCTTTCCCAGAAGTGGCTCTACCAAAGCATCCATACAGGGTTGAATGCACCATTCCTTACTCAGGCAAAACTCCCATTAATTTAGGAGCATTTTTGTCTGAATGAGAACTGCAGAATTTGGGCTTCCTTATGTTTCCGGTCACAGTGGAGGGATAGTCTCATAGGAAGGGCAATATGTTTACTGAAGAGAAGGATCCTTGGAGAAGCAGCTCCAAAGAACACAATGGGACCAGCAAAGAGGAATCTAATCCCTCCACCCTATGCACGCTTTGTGAGTGAAATCCTGGCCACCTTGAAGTCAATGGGAGTTTTGCTACCGACTTCAGTGGGACCAGGGATTCACTGTATAAATGGCCCTGGCACCCCCTCTATTTGAGCCGGAAAGCCTGGCAAGACAGTCATGCATGATTTCTCTCTGTGACATGATATGGTGATCTCATTGGTGCCATTGGCAGGAACGTGCACCGTTGCAAAAACCCACCTTGCCATTAGCAACCTTCTGTTCATTGTGTTTCCTTTGCAGAAAGGCAAAGGGCCTGGTTTTTAGATTGGTGGAACTTGAAGCTAGACGAAGTCAGACTGGACATATTGGATACATTTTTAACAGTGAGCGTAATTAACCATTGGAACAATTTACCAAAGTTTGTGGTGGATTCTCCATCACTGACACCTTTTGTAAATCAAGATTGGATATTTTTCTAAAAGATAAGCTCTAGGAATCATTTTGGGGGAAGTTCTACGGCCTGTGTTATACAGGAGGTCAGACTAGATGATTGTTATTGGATAGGACCAGCCAAAAAGGGTGAGCGAAGAGGAAGGCCAGGAAATATGCTGATTAGACACAGCTGGGGACATTGTTGATGGAGCTCATATGGAGCCCTAGTGAGGACTAAAAGGTGTCTTCCTCTGAATGAACTCCTGGGGGAGACGAGACACCTGTCGTCCCCGAAGATTAATGCTTTCTATAGATGCAGTTTGGAGCTCCTATGCCATACAGGTGAATGGAATCCATTGATAATGGTGAATGATGGGTAACTGATGATATGGAGGCCAGCACTTTCAGTCCATGCACTTGGTTGATACAATTTGGAAATATTGTTGTACTTGAGATGGGCACACTGCTTAACAACAACACAGTACCATGCACGGTAGTCCCAAATTCCCAGGCCAGAACCCTGGCACTAACAATTCAACAAGACATGCAACTGATCTCAGCCATGTTACTATGGCTTGATTTCTGTAGCCGTGATGTTTCAGACAAGGTTTGATTTAAGAGATCTGGAAAAATCAAGTTATGTAATGTTCTAAAAATTGCCTAATCTCAACAGCTCAACTCCTCCTAACTCCAAAAAAAAATTGCTCCCCCTTTCCACTTGTGATATTCCAAAGTCAATATGAGCTTGTTCATAACTCTCCCTTCTTTGCTACAATTACACTCATCCAATGAGGTGATAGAAACAATGCCACGTACTAAGGTGACCAGTCACACACTGATAACAATGAACAGCAAAGACATATGGGAACACAGTTCACATACAATCTGTAGACTAAAATTTGATTTCGTGTGACAGTCACAAAATCACTGAATAACAACCAAATCTGTGAACAACTCAAGAGCTAAATTCCTCAAAAAAAATTTTTTACTATAAATTTGCCTTGCCCTAGTAATAGAGATCCAGCCTTGGTTTTATTATATACATATACAAATGGTGCATGTCATTGTTTATGGAGAAATAGTACAGTATATTAACAGAAATACAACTAGAGGAAAAATCCATTATGAAAATATTTTATACCATATCAGCTTCTGCCTTTGTCAGGCAATAAGTAAAAGGTAGCAGAGCATGATATTAAGATGCCACTACCTAATAATTTCTTGAAAATTGCCCTTTAAGAGGCAAATGACAATGAACTGTGTCAGATAGAGCTTTGACCCACTCAATCCTGATTCAGAGAGTACACTATGGTACACACGTCCTTTGAGTAAACAGTGAAAGGCTCCATTCCAATACTTATACAGGATCTAGTCTCCCATTGATGTGCTAGGGATTTATGTAGGTGAGTCCCATTAATGCTAATGGTCGTTGTGTGTGTAATTCTCCTTTTTCAGCAAGGAGAGAATAGACCTTTATGTTTCTAAAGTAATTACAGCCTTGGAACTGTTAGCATTTCCCACCTCTCCTCCCTCCCCCCCCCCCCCGATAGCTTTTTTCCTTCCTTCCCCAGCTTTGATTCTGAGGGGTGGGGGAAAGGAATTTTTTTTTCAATTGAAAAAGGAAAATTGGCAAAATAACTGAAAGGTGAAACAAATGTAACTAGATCCACTCATTATTTGAAAGAAATGCTAATGCGGAAAGCCAATTTACATGCACTGTGTATGCAGTGCTTTTTGGGAGCAGTAGTGGTTTGATTTTCTGAAACCACATGTTGATTGTTTTTTACTTCTGGTCTGTTTATTTTAGAGGGAGGGAAACTAATTAAAATGACAAGGTCCAGAAGATGTATCTATCTTTAGATAAGTAAAATTTCAGTACTAGGCGACTGTTTGTAAAAACTAGATAGTTAAGTAGAATGAAGAATTCTTAGAGTGAAGTCATTGATTGACAGACATTACAGGTTGAACCTCTCTAGTCCGGCACCCTGGGGACCTGACTGGTGCCGAACCAGAGAATGTGCCGAACCACAGAAGGTCAATACAGTATTGTAGCAAGCGGGTCTCTCTTTATTTTTATTTCCCAGAGGCAAATAAATGGAACAACATACCGATGTGCCCTTTTCCAATTTCTGCAACAATTCTATCTTTTGCTGTATCGATATTGACAATGCTAATGCTTAGCAGCATTACCAACACTTCCACGGCTTGCTGGTCTCTTAGAAGACATATTTGGGGTAAATTAGAGCTAAATAACAGCACAGAACACTGAGAGCCAGGACTGGCGGCTGTAAACAAATGTTGCTGGACCATGGGAAACTTGGCCACACCCACGATAAGCGGACATCCAGCTAACTAAAATCATGCTGGACCACGGATGTTGCCGGACCAGAGAGTGCTGGACTAGCGAGGTTCAATCTGTATAAGATGAGTGCTACTATAATCATCCCACAGTTTGTACGTTGTGATGCATTGAAACAACCCAGACCTTCATTCCACCAGCTGGAGTTTCTCGACATCAGAGTTCACTACAAGTAGGTTCTGAATGGATTTCGGTGTCTAATGAGAGGCACCCAAGTTTGAAAAAGTTGGTTCTGAATCCGCCTCTGCAAGTCATATTATATCTGTGCCTCAATTTCCCCATTTATAAAAAGGAGATGATCTTTTTCTATCTGATAGGGGTAATCTGAGACTTAATTTATTAATGTTTGTGAGGTGCATAGATATTAGAAGGATGAGCATCATAGAAATATGTATTAGTAAAATCTGAATAGCAATGTTGTCTACCTTTTATCTTGAAACCTAGTAAAATGTTCACCTAAAATGATCTGGTTATTAGATTCTACAGTTTTCAGTTCCATCATCTTCTAACACTAATATGCGTTTTTGTGCGTGTAAACAGTTTTATCACTAAGCAAACTCCCACATTGGATTCAAATTTGATATCAGCCCAAATTGAAATGGAAAGAACAAGTCACCAAACTTGATGCAAAGAAAGACAATGAGTTTGAAAGAAACAAAATGGGAAACCACTTCTTTCTTGGGTTCCTTGGGTTCTGCATTTGCTTAATGCAACTCATACCTGGGGACAGATCCTCAGATACAGCCAAAGAGAACAGATCACAGCAGAATGCGGGGTGTTCAAAGGTGTCTTAAAGCTTTGCCCTGCCTTGATCCCGATGCTTCTCTATGCATGCTGTTCTCCCTGTACTATGTTAGAGCAACTACACTGTAAAGGCCACAAGAATCATAGCCCAGGACTGGTGTAGCATAGGTGTATTCCAACTACTACATTTTCCCTAGCCATTCGTCCTTGTTCCCCTATAAGCCCCTATGTCAGCTGTACACTTACAATGGGAACATCCTTGTGATGGGACAGTTAGGAAGAGTTTACAGCCAAAACAACTGCGCTGTGTGCAAAATTTGACACAGATTATCTTTATCTCTAATTTAGGGCTTGATTCTGAAGAGGTGTGGATGAAGATTCACAGAAACACTGAATCAGTAGCAGGACTACTGAGCATGGTGCTTTGTTTCAATCGACAGTAGTGACATTAGGTGACGGAGGCAGGCCCTGCACAGTGGTGGGCCTGCGAGAAACCTGTATTCAGTACATGTGTACACGAGGCATTGATAGCAGCTGTGACTACCCCTGCATTTCATTTCTTCTAAATGTATCTCCTCAGCACACTCAAATGAGATACTCCTACTGCCAGTCAGTAGTAATAACTGCTTATTCTTTTTAAAAGCAATCTCCACTCAGACTCACATTCCTAGATTTTTAAGGGCCCATTATGACAATCTGATCTGATCTCCTGTATAACAGACTAGAGAATTTCACCCAGTAATTCCTGCATAAAGCCCATAACATTCACTGGGTTGCAGGGGGCACCTGTGCTCTGCTTATATCTTTCCACTCTCTGCACCTCTATCATGCCCACTTTTTCTCCTCCTCAACTTAGGGTATGTGTTTTTTCACACCCCTGAACGACTAAAGTTTTAGCGCTGAAAGTGGCAATGTAGACACAGCCTCAGAGTGGGCATATTGCTATGTTCAATTTGCAGAGCACCAGGCACCTTTCTCCCTAATGGCTGGACACTTCTCTGCACAGGTGCTGATCAGTTATTAAGTGGAAAGTGCTTGTGTTTTGGCTCTGTCTACTTTATCTATCTAATCACATATAGACACTAAAACTCTCCTTCGTGTCTATGGGCCAGGATTCTATCTGCTATGCTTCTTTTGTAGCACAGTCACCCTAGTATCTCAGGTTAATTCTTTCAGAAGGGCTCAGCAGCCTGTAGGATCCACACTCTAATATTCTTCTTTAAGTTACTATGTCTTCCTGCCTCTAGGTATCTCCTCTTACCCTTATGCTCTTTCCAAAAGTTCCAGAGAAGAGCCTTTTCCTCTGAATTATGATTTGATTAAAGAGCAGTTCATCTACAGCAGAAGCATACTGCCCTGTAGAAAAATATAGCAAAGAAACGGGAATAAATATTACACAATGTGAAATGTAAAAGCAGCAAAGAGTCCTATGGCACCTTATAGACTAACGGACGTATTGGAGCATGAGCTTTCGGAGCATGAGCTTTCGTGGGTGAATACCCACTTCGTCGGATGCATGCACCCACGAAAGCTCATGCTCCCATACGTCTGTTAGTCTATAAGGTGCCACAGGACTCTTTGCTGCTTTTACAGATCCAGACTAACACGGCTACCCCTCTGATACTTGACACAATGTGAAATGTTTCTTGTTTGAAAAAGATGCAAACGGCTGACCTCAGCAGTTTGGAAATATCTATTCATCTATCACGTTCACCATTATTGCTATAACTAGTATTAGAAATAGTAATTAGCCTAGGTGAACTGAATTAAACAGATAGAAGTACTAAGAAATGAAACCTGCCATTGGATGCAAGTCCAAATGACGTCCAAGAGGAGCTACACATGCTCATTCAACAGCAGAAATGTAGTCATAAAAATGTACTACAACTTTGTAAGCAGATCTAAGATTTCTCTCCTAGAATACCAACACACAGACTGACTCATCTGTTCAGTGGATGGGGAGGTGGCCACTCACAACATTTTGCTTCAGCTTTTTCATTTAAACTCCTGTATCTTTCTTTTTATTGTGTGCTCATGACATTTAGGGCCCAATCTTATCACTGATTCCTGCCAGAGGCCAAGTATTCTCATTCTCCACTGAAGTCAACAATTTTTGGTTGCACACTTGAGACACTTTAAAGAAGCTTGATTTTCAGAGGGCCAGTGCCCAGCACTTCCTGAATAGCTGCTCCCTTTAAAGTGTCTCATGACGGGCACCCGAGCATTGAAGCGCTTTTGAAATCGTGACCTCTTGAGTCACTATTAATTTCTCCTTTTTTGCCTTTATTTTCACCATCACTTAAAGATGAATTAAAATGCTTTTAAAAACACACATAAATAAACCAGTGTCAGATGTCTTCTGGTAATGATTTAGATTTCTGGTCCAATAAAATATATTACCTCACTCACCTTGTCTCTCTAATGTAAATACATTGTAAAGATGGACATTACAGGCTTTCTACCTGCGTGTGTAGTTTATAACAAGGATTTGAGTTCTTCTTTTAACCTTTCAGCTCCTAAGTGAGGATATATCCAGCTGGGGTACATTTTATTTGGCCCACACTTTAAGGCTCTTTTGTGGCCCTGTGTTGTTTCTAAGACAGATCTTGCATAAAAGATCTCAAGCGGCTCTCCAGGAAAGGAAGTAACATAAAGTGTCAAGGCAGAAGTGTTGTTGTTGTTGTAGTTATTATGTTGATGATTGTTATTGATTCATATTGAAGTTGCTCCTTGAGGTCACCAATCAAGGTTTATTACTAGATGCTGTATTTTTGTCCTTGATATATATAGAGATGCCCAGCTTAATATTTTTAAGAACATAAAAATAACAAAGACTGCCCTCCCAGTTCTTCCGTTAACAAAGATTCAGTGTTGTAAAGTCATGAAACTGCAATGCATGGGCAGATGGATCATATATACTTACTGTATCCCTGACATTTTTTGTTTTTGACTTACAGTAATAATGCAACCATTTTTTTGGTCTTTGTTTCTAGTATCTAATTATGTTAGATCTTTGAGCTGCGGGACTGCACTGGTGATGGGAATCTATTATTTTATACTTCAAATTCTTCCAAGACTACAGTCACTCATTAAAAAGAACATCGGAGCAGCTGTTCTTTGGTGCAAGAATTGCTACACTATGTTCATAGCTGTCTTTTTGTGTATATTGATTTGCTATGGGAGCTTTTTCATTGGATTTTATATTCAGCACCTTGAAATGTTTTCATGAAAGGCGTCTTCTAAGTGTTTTGCCCTTGCCTAGAGCAGTGTCGAATGAAAAATACTCACTATGAATAAATGCAAAGATGAAAATATCCAAGATGTATTCTAGTTGAAAACTTGGCATTCAGAACTATTATAATAATACACACACTTTATATCTTTCTACTTTATCAGGCTGTGGGAGGCAAACTTCTTTGACCTATGAAGTTGATCTGTGAACTGTGTCAAAAAATTCAAAACCTCACAGTTGAGGTTTGCGCATTCTATTAGCATAATTTGCCACCCAAGCTGTAAATGTATACTTTGTACAATGGCTTGCTGCACAGATAGTATTTTACAACTTCGTAAGGGAGAGTGTTTATATCTAATGTTTCTTACGTACTTTTGATTATAAGTTTGCCACAATAGCTGTGCTCCCCCCCTCCTCCCACCCCGCTCTGGCAGTATTTAATGAAAATGTCTTCACTAAGGCATATGCTGAACTTCATTTGTGTAGAACAATAGATATGCAGAATAAACACAGAACCGTACTTTGGCCTGAACTTATCCACTTCTGATTTAGCAAGATGAGAGAAGGGGTTTGTTGGGTTGTTTGGGGAAGGGGAGGGGCATGTCTTCTTGTTTTCCTATCCTTCTGCAAACCTTTGAGATATAGAGAAATGGCTTATAGGTTTAAAGAAACCAAATGGAGTATTTGAGAATCTGAATCTGAAACTGAAATGCAGGCAGGCTTCTGCTTTTTGAATAGAGGGAATGTTTGTAGGACTTCACTGTTACTAAAGCTTTGTACGACTTATTCAGAACCAGACCGATGATGTGTGTCCCCTCCCCAGCCCCCCACCTCTCTAGCTACACCCTCCCCTTTATAATTCCTGAAATTAAAATGTGTTGGAATGCTCAGTGCTGCTTTTCACTCTCTTTTGAATGGGCCCTTTAGTTTTTCACACCAAGGTGTCCTTTGGGGTGCCAGGTCAGGCTACCAAAACAGCTTCTAGGAGGGGATTAGGACCAATTAACATCTTTGTACACAAAAGCCACTGGCAGCTGAACAGGCGGCCTGGTGGCCTGCTCGGGAGCTGCATTTTAAATAGGGGCCTTCTGTACTTGAGCTCAAGTGGGAAGAGGCGGAGAAAGTTTTTATTTATAATTGAAAATGCTGCTCCTGGATAAAGTCGAATGAAAGGCAGAGTGGTGTTCAAAAGTATCTAACAAATACCATTTGAATATTGGCCTTTATTGTATGATTTCCATCAAGGACTACTATAACAATATAGCCGTTTTTCACTACATATTGAGATGAAGTGATTTTTCTTGTGAAGGAAAAACAGTTTCATCCACACATTGCATCAGTCCCTCTGTTTTTTAAATGCAGCTATACTTTAAAGTCACCAGATAGGGTTGTTGCTGCAAAGTGATATACAGTCTTAAAACCCATTGCCTTTTGAAGCGAATGCTATCACAGGGATACCTGACTCACCAAACCTTTTGTTTACAGAAAAATGAGACAATTTTGAGTGGGTGGGTGTATGGGGGTGGGAATCAGTGTTTTATATAAGTAAATTTGCTTTTATACCCCTTCAGTTTGTTAATAGAGAAAAATAATAAAGAGCCCAAAGACCGAACTGTTCAATTCAATTGAGCCAGATCCTCAGTTGGTGGACGTCAGCCGAGATCTATTGACCTTAATGGAGCTATGCAGATATACATCAAGTGAGGATCTGACTACATATCTTTACTGTGTTCCTCATTGTTTTCTCTCCATATCACCTTTAAATCATCACCCTCAGAATCTTATCAGACATTAAAGGAAAGGAGAAAGGACAAAATACATGGTGTGTGCATTATTATTGTAAGAAACCTAGTGATTTACAACGGATTGTAAGTGTTTTTTTCCTGAAATTCTAGATTTATACCATGTTATAAAGTTTGTGGTAAAACCCTTCTGCATTTTTAGGGTGAGACTTTTTCAAACACAGTGTTTCTAATCACAGCATAAGCGTTTCCCCCTTCTTTCATAATAATAATAATAATAATAATTAATAATGCAATTTCTATATTTTTATAGAAGGAAGTCATTACTAGCTCTACTTTAAACCAGCATTTTTGATAGGGAAAAGGTTCATTATAGATAAGAATCGCTCAGATTTAATAACGCCATCAGAAAAACTACAATTGTCATCCTGATTAATATAATTTTAAAAGGAAGAATTGTAAGAGAATGATGTGAAAAAGATTTAAATATACCAACAACCAGTTCAAGTAAAGCACCTATAAAAGTAAATAAGAACACCAACAATATGCCAGATCTTCAGCTGGTGCAAATTGGCCTACTTCCCTTGACATCAGTGGAACGAGGTCAGTTTACACCATTTGAGGATCTGGTCCCATAGACGTGCATTGTCTTTCATGTCCTGTGGTATTTATTCATTTATTTTACTTAAGTCAGTCAAATATGGATTTCCACCTCAGTTGAGGAGAACAAAAAACCCCTAATTATGATCATTTCCAGCATCCTGGTTTTTATAAATAACTACAGATTCCATTTAGTGTGACATTTTATAACAAACATTAATACATACTCTATGTGTGGCTTTACCCCTTCCTACCCCCTCTTTAGTTTCAGATACTGTATTGTATTTCTTCCAACATGTTGATTCTACCTCATGTTAAATGGTAATTGGCAGTAGTATAGGTGGGGATAGAAACATTGTTATATTTTGTTCATTTTTCACACTTCAGCAGTTATCCCTTTCTCTCCCTAGCTGTACGCTTATTAGTGTATGAAATGCAGGTGTGTGGGAAATGGCAAGCAGACATTGACAGGTTATTTTGTTGGCCACTGCCTAATTAGTAGCATAGTGCATGCACCCTGCTAAGCTTTAGTGTGGTGCAGTAGAGCTGGTCTGTTCTAATTTCCTCACAGCTTTGATATTCACCAAGAGATTGACGGTTAGCACAAAAAGCCAAAGCGCGACGGAGGCCTGCAGAAACAATGGCCCTTCTTGCTTGTAGACACCACAGATGTGAGAGAAAGCTGACTAAAAACAATTGGCCAACACTGTCTAATTGTCTCCAATGTCAGCATCATTAATGTTTTCCCATGTAAAAAGTAAAAGGCCAAGGTTGTATCCTCCCTTTATTTTGAGTCACATGATTATGTAACTTACTGAGATTCATATTAAGTGTTAATTGTATTTGTGCAATAAAGAAACTGAAGCTACCTTGAATTCAATGAATATGTACTTAATTAATTTTGACAGCCTTTATCTTTATTACCTATTGAATAATCACAATCAGAATTAATAACATTTATAAGCAATTAAAATTACAGCCTATTTAATGATAATATATGTTTACGTCTTTTGCTGAGATACAAATTATGAATACTTATTAGTGAAGAAGTTGTTTGCCTGCCAGGAGGCTTCTTGTCTATGTTAACAGCAACAAACAACAATAATCAGTTCAGTGTGTAATAGTGCCTTTCACATCAGACAATCTCCCAAAGCGCCGCACAGCAGAAAGGGGTTTGCAGAATTTAAAGGTAATCACTAAATGGCAAGAATTATAATACGCCTGAAACAAAAAGGACCAAACTCTTCGAAATCACACACAAGGCAAGTACGACAAATCACAATATTTTAGCATTTTCATTATTTTAAAGCAGTGGTTTTCAACCTATGGTCTGCGGACCCCCTGGAGGTTCGCAGACTATGTCTAAGATTTCCAAAAGGGTCCACAACTCCATTTGAAAATTTTTAGGGGTCTACAAATGAAAAAAGGTTGAAAACTACTGTTTTAAAACCTAATTTCCTCCAGCAGGAAAAAAATGTCCATTAAGGGTACAAGCCATATTCATTTAAAATTACTTCAAGAAACTGTACAGCACCAGGCATTCACTACTTTGTATGCTACTTGGAGAATGCCAGGGTACTGCAGAGTTCCAAGACAGTCACACTCATAAGAAAGCCAAGGTATTGTCTAGCAAAACACCCATGTAATAGCTTCAGGATGATCACTGCTAGTCACATGGGTGTTGATAAGCAGAATATTGGCTTTCCTGTGGTGTTGGCCACATTAGATTTGTTGTTGTTTGCAAGATGGACACCATCAGTAGCTGAATGTGGGGAAAACAAGAATAGCTAAAAAATCAAAGAAGCCTGTGATGCTTTGGGGGACATGTCTATGAACAAATTATGAACTTTGAACTCTGTATGTCTGTGCCTTATATTGTCTTTATTGTATTCTTGCATCATGCTTCTTGGTGGTAAGGAAAGGGGGGGAGTGGTGCCTGTGTGTGGGCCTCTGATGGGACAGTTGTTAAGGACCATCAACAACTGAATACACCTTGCTGCCTAGCAGAACACTTGAGAAGCTTCAGTCTAGGTAAAACCAGTTATTTCCACATCTCAAGAGGAGGGAGAGGAGAGGACAGTGGAAAATATCCAAAAGGGGAAGAAAGAGACAGAGGTGTTAATGCCGGCTTTTAAAGACAGAGAGGCTAAGAAGTTCAAGTGGAGGAACAAAGAAGGCATGTTCCTGGAGGGAACCTTTTTGACTGCTGCATTAGCTGAAGCGGAAGGAAGTGGTTGTAGGCACTGGGGAGGTGGTTTCATCGTCCAGAGAAGCCTGAACTGGAGAAGTGAGATCCAGGTTTTCCCAGGATAACCCCTTTTTTTGAGGTAGCTGTTCCCAGAAGTTTATAAGGGTGATCAGTACACACTGCCAACTGTCCAATTTTATGGGCTAAGCATTATCCTGGATTTTCTGGAGTTTTGTACCTCAGAGGTAGCAACCCTAGGCCCAGGAAAGGCGGTTTGGGATCCTGAAAGGACTCTGTCCCAGTCCCAAGGAACTCTCAAGAGCAGTGAGGAAACTGAGGCAGGAAATGGTGCAGTGTTGTATTGTTTTGCCTAGATTTTATATCTGTTGTGCTGGCTAAAGTAAAGAATGATTGGTTTAGAAATGCCTCAGCAAAATCTGTGTCTTTTTGGCTTCAACTATCACTTATCCCTGAAGGGATAAACTATTAACCAGGGCATCCAGCAGGGTGGGAGCTCTGGGGAAGGTGTGTTTAAGATACAGGGGAGTCTTGTGGGGTTTGGCACTGGTCTTGGGACCTAGAGCAGCTGGACCGTGGTGTCCCACTTCTGAGGAGACGTACTAGATAGACAGGCTCTGCCTAGGGAGTGATCCTAAGGCCAAAGAAAGAAATAGTGCCTGAAGTCTACCTGTATCCCAGGAGATCTTAAAAGCACACAGATACAGCATGTGGGTCCAAACACAGCAGCAGGGGGTGCTCAGCCAGGACTGTGACAAAGCCTATGTAGTTTCAAATTAAATCATGGAGTTATATGTTTAACCTAGGTTTGACTATTAAGAAAATTAACGTGAGTGGGTCAGTGGCCGAGTGGAGGATCATGTCTAAACTAGGTTTAAGTTGCTGGTGTAAAGAAAAGAGGGGACCAGTAGGGCCTCAAACTTCAGAATTTACCTAGAGCCCCAGAAGGTCTTAATCTGGGATTGTTAAAATGAATCCTAATTTTGAACTGATTACAAATGTATAATTACAGACTGGATTAAGTAATTCACTTTTCTTGACTAATTGCCATATGGCTTTATACAAGGTTTAGGTAAATGATTACATTTACATCCTTATTTCACTCTGATGCTGGTAAACCAGGTGTCAGCTCTGGCCAAGGCTGTAGGCATCTGCTGAGCACTGACTAATTCATAGCTGGAAACCAGACCAGCTCACCTGCATGTTAATATTGTTCAATAGGTGTTAGACTTGTAAAGATGTGTTTGGACTCTATAAAATGCTTGTAAGTTGATGCATGCGTTACTCTTACATGTTATGTCTGTATCTCACGCTGTAAGGTAATATGAAAGTTTTGCTTTATAATTGTAAACATGCCTGCTCTGAACTTATGAACCTAGGCAGGAAGAGTGGTTCCTCCACCCATCAAGAAAAACTATCAAGACTAAATTGGCCATTGAAGGATAAAAACGTTGTTGATTGCCCCATCCACCCATGAAGAAGTTACATGCAGGAGCTCTCATCCCCTTGGTTTGAACTCTGGGGAAAGGGCATATAAAGATGCTCACAAAAAGAAATGGTTATCTCTTTGCTGTTTGAACTCTCAGGGGCAGGAACTAGGAAACAAAAGCAGAGTTCCCCAAGGTCAACCTGGGTTAGCCCTAAAAGACATTCAGTGGACAGATTACATCTCAGTTACCTTTTGGAAACATACTATAGGATTGGCTACCAGTGTTGTCTTTGGTGTGAGATCTAAGGTACAAATTGACTTGGAGTAAGTGATGGGTCTCTTGGGACTTGGGAGCAGCCTGAATATTTTGTGACCTTTGGTATAAGTGACCATTTATCACTAAGTCTAGCTTGCCCAAGTGGCAAGCTAGACTGGAATGCCCAAGGGGACTGTCTGTGACTCTGTGTTGCTGTGATCCAGGAGTTCACATTTGTTACTGGGTTAGTGAAATCTAATTATAGAGCCCCCAACTTGGGATGTCTGCCCTGCTTTTTGACAGTCTGCCGTGGGGCTGGCACTCCTGGCCATGAACCACTCCAGATAGTGTGATACCCATCCATTGTAATGAGTGAGTTTTGCAACTGACTTTCACATAAGGTTATTTATTACAAGGAATAGGATAACAAATGACCAATGGACACTATTGAGCATTAAAAATGGACTTGTTTTAGAATAGCTAATGGCCCATCAAGTCCATTATATATACTGTAATAAAATCAATGTATTCATTAAGCTGAGGACTAACACAAGAGTAAAGGTCTTACAACTTTGAAAGTTTCCTGCTTTCTATGTATTCAAATGTAAGATGCTTTCCCTGAGTCATGCGGTTGGTCAATATGGTGGCAGCTTCTCATTTGATACTTGTTCTGTTTTATTCTATTTATTTCTATTTTCTTTGTGATGAAAATGAAACTGGGAGAGATGTGTATTTGGGGGTTCAAAATCAGGAGTCCTGAGTCTCGGTTTGGGTACTGCCCCTTTTAGCACTGCTGTGCTGGTGTGAGGGGACTCTATGACTCCCCAAGCCAGCCAGAAAGGATAGAGCCAGCATAGCAGCTTGTGACTGTACAAAAAAAGGTGTCCTATGACTTCAGAGTAGCATCAAACTGATGGTTTGTTATGGAATGGATGCTGGAGGAAGAGATTGTGTGACAATTACACAACTATATATTTTGAGATTTCCCCTCCCCCCCTTCCTACTATAAAAATCTTGATATTAAAGTTCAGAGCTTTTCAGTTCCTAGTTATGTCACGGAATTACGAATGCCAGCCCAGATTTTCCCTATATCCCTAGAGGCTAGCTGATTGACAGTAACCACAAACACATAATTAATATTCAACAAATGCAGTTTAAGGGCACCGCCTCAACAAGAGATTCACTTTTTACCCTGGCCTCCCTGCATGAAACAGAAAAGAATAAGCTCTTTGTACTGGTTGCGTTTAAAACATAGAAGCAAAGCGTACAAATTGTGAAACAGGAACCCATCGTATCCCCATTGACACCAATACCAGCAAGTCCATTGCCCCTCCCCCCCACAAGCTTGTCTGAGAGCTGACTACATTTGGGATTTGCTCCTCTCCCCTTGTGCTAACACACACTGCTGGTTAGAGTTTCCATCTCTTCACCTGAAGTTGGTAGGAGATGTGGTTTTTTTTGCTGTGGTAGGACCTCTTTGTTCGCTGAAGTTCATCTCATTTTGTCCCTCTTCACTTTTAAAAATGTCCATGGGTGTAACTTCAAAGCAATAGAAAAGCAATTGGACTTTGTGGCTTTAGGGTGGATTTTGTAGTTGTTGCTGTCTTGTCCCATGAGGTGGTGGATTAAGTGAAATGCTACAAATGACTACTCCAAAGTGGAGTCCTGTTCACCAGACAAATCATAGTCTTAAAGACGGTCATGGTTGTTCAGTGGTGCCTGGTTGCTCACAAATATCTTGTTATGCTTACTCTTGAGGGCAAACTGTCTGAAGATCAGCCCTTTTTCCTAGTTTGTTGAGGTGTAGCCAAGTACTGCAAGCACACAACTGACAATGTTAAGAATCACATGCTAATTTTCAAATCAATAGTTTTCATGCACAATATTAGTATTAAGCCACAGTCCTCACCTCAGGGACAGTCTAATGTCTTATCTTTGATACTCCAGCATTGTTAACTAATATATATCATTTAGATTAAAAATGCTCCCAATTTAAAATTTTAAAGTTATTTTTGTTCACATTTTTTATTTTTTTGAAAATATTTGCTATGCAGCTTTTTGAAAATTAACAACATTTTGATATTTCAAAATTTCAGTCTTTTGCTCCCCCTGTCTTTCCCCCCCACCCCCAACATTTCACCACTGGATGCAATATAGTGAATGATGTCCTGAATTTTACAGTTTTGAAAAAAACAAATAAACCATTTTTCATACAAAAAAAAGTTTCTAATAAAAAAATGTGACCAGCTTTAACTTACATGAACTTATTGCCCATGGGTATAACATTTTTCAATGATGGTACAGCATACTGGGTGTATGCGTCCTTCATCCTTTTGCATGGGGTAGGAGGGGTGCCCTGGGTAAATCTCAAATCCTACTAGCAAGGTGCTTAAGGAGTTAAAGGAGGAAGGAGATTAGTTTAACCTTTTCAGTTCAAGCTGCAGTGGATGCCAAAGTACTGTCTAATTCAGATTCCTAAATCTGTTTCCCTGCAAATGCTGTTTTATGCTCTGGCATTTTTTATTTTTAATATATTGAGATTTTCTCTGAATGTATTTTATCCATCTTGGCAAAACCCAGTTACTTAAACGGTACTGTTCACTGTGGGGCCTGAAGCCTGAGAGAGAAGAGAGCTCAGTGCTGTCCCCTGTTGGTGAAATGGGACAAGAGCAGCCCAAAATTGCTTACAAACTGCAGAGGGGTTGGTGAGGGAGATATCTGCCCCCATCTGTTGGAGGGCAGGGAGAGTTGACTGAATGGGCCAGGCCTCATTTGCATTTTATTTTGTTTGACATTTTAGGGCATTTTGGTTAAAATACAGTTCAGTTTTGTATTTGGGGGGCAATGCAATGCAATTGACCTTGCTGGGAAATATAAAGACAAGACATTGTCATTGAATGGGCTTAGGGTCACCCTGACAGACGGCTGTCAGGCACAGTTGGGTAAGGGAGCCTTGACAGACCGATGGTGGGGTGCGGGAGAGAGAAAGAGAGGGCTGGGCTGGGCTGGTTGTTGTATTGTGTTGTGTTGTCTGCTGCTGAGAGTCCCTCTCTGGTGGTGGAGGTTCTGACAAAGGTCTCAGATACCACTGATCCCGCTCACCTACAAGCTGAGTTGAGACTGCAAAATGTGGACAGAGCAGACTGGCAACATCTCCTTTGAGGCGACGGAGGGTGCAGATTGGCTGCAGCACTTCAAGGGGATGGATGGCTCAAGGTGGCAGCAGACCTAGGCAGCTTAGGCTCAAACCTGAGAGAGCAGCAGCCTGCCCAAGAGACTTGGTTGTGGACCTCATTGCCCAGCAAATAAAGCTGAAATCACTCCAGCTGGGTAAGGGTGTAGTGCCCCCTGAATAGTCACGGCAGCACTGAGCAGCTAGAATCCTCAGACTTCTCCAGCCCAGGACAACTAACGGTGAGTAGGGAGCCGGAGAGGAGGGAAGTGGCCAGAAAATATCAGCCACTCCCGACACCCAAAGGAGGTCTGAAGTTGGGACCCCTGTTAGACTCCCTTGGGGTGGGGAGGTCTTACATCATAGAATTTGTTAAATGCTGGTTTTCCCAAATTCATTCTGTCGTCTTTCTTTTTACACCCCTTGCACCCCCTCATAAAGTTAGTTTTGTTGTAACCCCTGGACTCAGTGCTTGAGAAAGAACTGACCACCAGGATGCCCTGGGTGATATATATAATTTCCCAGGTTTCTGGGTGGGGAGCTCGAGTCAATGTTATTTAAGTCTCTAAGGAAACCCCCTAGAAAATTGAATCCAACCCTTTTTTGCTGCTGACAACACCTGGCAGAATGGTAACAATACCATTGCATCCATTGCTGCCTTATCAGTAGAAGAGACAAATAAACAAAGCGAACCTTGCTAAATATTAGCAGGCCAGGGAGAAAATGGACAAAAGGCCTGTAGTGTCATGCACTCAGATAATGGCAGTCCACTGTAACCTCACTAAGAACAACACTATTGACTTGTAGTCCATTATGAATGAAGGTGTTAGCCTAGTTTGATGGTCTTGTTTTTCAAGACTTTCTAGTGGCTTTTAGGTGGTTTTTTTTTTTTAATATCTTCATTAAGGATTTTAAAAGCAAAGGTCTTTGCTTACATTTAAAATACTTTTCCAGAGCCCTGAAGCATCATAGCCTCTTGCTAATGGATTTCTGAATGCCATTTTCATTATTCTTTTTTTTTTTTACAAGTCTCTTCTTTTCCTTTACATTATTACATTTGCTTTTGTTAAATGGCTGAGACTGTTTGTCACTTACATTCGGTCCTTTAAATATTGTTCATGTTTACCATTAATAGAGTGATTAATTTGTATAAGAAGAATAAAACCATACACCAGTTTGTATTTGGCAGCTAAGTGTACATATAGAGTAACTACATTTGTTACCAAAATTGATAATAGACCTGTCCTTTCTCAGCATAAATCAATAATACAGTGATTGGCTCTGAAGTATAGATCCAATTAAGAGTGTGTTGCCTAATGTTTCATTGGATATTACACAAGTGTCCAAAGACTCCATCATGCCGTAATAAATAGCTTCAAACACATCTGATACATCATTTTTAGGGACAAATATTTCAAGCCTGATTCTCCATTGTCCTTGTACCTTGCGTAGTCATTTACACCTGTGCAAAGTAAGTGTAAAATGCTGCTGTATCCCACTGATCAGTGTGTGATACGTGTAAACCTGTCTGTGCTTGGTCTACAGAGGCTATCAGTCTGTTACATCTCCTAGCTAGAGGACCTGGCATTTAGCAAAAGCTGTAGAGGGGTATGCTTTTAGCTCTGGAGGTTCCTGGTTTAATCCCCAATCTCAGTCAGGATGGTGGTTGTCACACTACCATTCTGATTTAGCTCTCAGATACCATGGTGATGGGTTTGTATTGGGGACAGAATAGAACAGAACAGACCATGCAGTGGAGAATCAGTCCTTTCATTTATCTTATGCCCAAAGCTTAAACTGATTAGGGGCCTGATTCCTCATTGTACTACTCTTGCTCAACTCTGGTATAATTCCACTGACTTCAGTACAGTGGTGAATCAGGCCCTAGAAGCAGAGACTGCCAATTCTCATTCCTTAGTACTTGTGATGCCAGTTTGTGGTTTTGTATTGAAGCATGTACAGCAATGACACTGGCAGTGAAAGCCACCTCCATCAATGAGGGGTTTTAAAACTGACCTACAGGTAATATGCCTATCTCATAGAACTGGAAGGGACCCTGAAAGGTCATTGAGTCCAGCCCCCTGCCTTCACTAGCAGGACCAAGTACTGATTTTTTCCCCAGATCCCTAAATGGCCCCCTCAAGGATTGAAATCACAACCCTGGGTTTAGCAAACCAATGCTCAAACCACTGAGCTATCCTGCCCCCCTCCATATCTATCTGATCTTGGTCTGTCTGGCAAGACTGCCAGCAGGGGTGCTGTTTAGTGCCAATTATTATGCAGACACCTTTCCACTTGGAACTGGGTTGAGATCACAGATCGTTTCCTAGAGGCCACACAGCAGCTATCCGATGGTAATGACTTTCACGCTTGACTGGCTTTGAAACATCACCTCAGAGATGAAAAGTAGGGCTGGCTGGAAAGCAATAATTCTATTTCATGAAAAATGTCAATGTTTCAACAACAAAAAATTCATTCCAACATGAAATAGAAATGAGAACTTTCAAAAATTTTCATGGAAAAAATTAGAGCGAGACCTGCTCCAGAATAACCAGTAGCCTAATAGGTAGGGCACTCACCTAGAATATTAGAGACCTACATTCAAGTCATTGCTCTAAATCAGGCAGAGTAGGGTCTTGAATTTGGGCCTTTCGTGTCCCGGGTGAGTGCCCGACCCCCCAGGCTATTAGTTGTTCTGGGGTCCCTCTTCCTCTGTGACCAGAAATTACATCATGGACCTGAGAGATCTTCCTGCTGAAACTTGTCAAAGCAGACACGTTTCCATGGAACATTTTAGTTTTGACAAAATAGCAATTTTAACAGAAAAAAGTTTTGTCAAAAAATTTTCAGCCAGTTCTGATGAAAGGTTCGTTCTCCCATTAGCAATCCCCCAAGCCACCCCGTATCTCTATTCATTTTCTCATGTAGAGAATGCCAAATTCTATCCTGAACTACACCAGAATAAATTCACTGAAGTAAAGGGAGTTATTCTGAATTTAAACTGGCATAACAGCAGCAAAATTTGGACCTTTGTTCCTAACTGATGTGTTGTTATGAATTAGTCCTGTGCATGGTAGGCTGATTAAGCCAATTTCTTTTCTCAGGGACACCTGTGACACCCTGTTGATCTCAGTGGGGTAGCATGAGTGTAACGGAGAGCACACTTCTGAACGTAATTTAAATAGCAGATGTAATTTAAAATGTATGTGATTCCTATCAGTTCAGAATACTATGCAGTTTGAGTAGTAATAGTGGTATTTGCTGGCATTCACTCTTTACAAACACACAACACTTCATAAATATTTAACTGCGCCATTGGATTTTACTATGGTGTTTTATTTATTGATATATTTTTCCTTAATGTTTATTTCAATGATTTCAAATATGTCAATAAGCTGGCCTAGTATTCTGTGTTTGTTTATGTCAGTATAAATCAAGAAGAAAGCAGTTCTCAGGGCTTCGTGAATTACGTTCAGTAATTTTAAATATCTTTTAAAAGACTTGATTGCTATGAATTACAACTTTAATACCCTAAATTCTTCTTTCACTTCAATAGGTTTTTAAATTTATGATAGACTAGTTACGCTGTCTATGATTCATAATTGAGATACCGATAGAGAAGAGTCAATGATAAGAATGAATTATAGAAGCCCTCATCTTTAAAAGCAGACTGAGCTGTTTTCAGGGTAGTGTCTCCAAGACATTTAACATGCCAAGCATGGCCATTAAGGTCAGTGCAAAAGGAACACTGCCATGGGGGTGGTGTTTGCTCATTGGGGGTAAAACAATGCAAAAGGGGAGTAGGAAAACAGCAAATGAGGTTGTCTAGACACAGCACTGATAATAATACTTAAATTCTCCTATACTTTATCTGCCTTGTCTGTTTAGGTTGTAAGTTCTTCAGGGCAGGGGCCGTCCATCATGTACACACATACAGTGTTTATTAGAGTGCAGCATCAGGCTCAGTTAGAGGCTCTAGGTGCTATTTAATACAAATAATACATTATAATAATAGCTAATAACTGAATACAATCCTGATTTCAGGGACAGACCCTGGGAAATGCCACTTGCATAATGGGGTGTGGGCACATCAAAGAATCTGAAACGTTAAGTACAACAGGGCTGTACAAAGAAAATCAAATCAGGGGAATGTGTTTCTGATAGGCTGAAAGAGGAGAAGAAAATTAAAACTTTCATTGTACTACAACTAACCTAAAACTACCCAGCTTAGCTGTTCCCAAGCACAGGAGTGGCTGTGTTCTGTAGACAATATCTTTTGTTGAAATCTGACTTTCTCCTTCTGTTCTTCATAAATCTTGTTTTTAAGTAGAGCACTTGAACCTTAGGGCCCAATCTTGTAAACACTCATGAGCATACTTAAGTTGCATTTGCACTTGACTTCAATGGGATTGTGTCAAGTTAAGAGAGTGCTCGCGTGTATAAAGTTAAACCTCTGAGTGTCTTCAGGACCAGAATCTTTGCATGTACTGAGGAAAATTGCTGCACTATATTCTTGAAGAGAAGCCAACATTCTGACCTCTTGTAGAGGCAGGTGAGGTGATAATGGTACCTATCCTGGAACACCTGGTTCAGATAACCACTTCATTGGTGGTATCTGGATACTGACTGCACCACAAGGAGCCCAGGGAAAGCTAATATGGACTATGAGAAATAGCAGGAATAGGAAACTGACCATGCTTCCTAAACGTGTGCCTGGCTTTTGGTGGGTCAGGAGGTTTGGGTGCATATTTTGGAGTGACATGGAGGGGAAGGACATACATATTTATATTTTATGCCTTTCACCTGTAGATCACCAGTTCAAATCTGGGTCCAGATAAGTATTTTTCGGGTTAAGTTATACGGCTAGGTATAGTTTCAGAAAGTTGCCATCCACTGGCTCTTTGTTGGCTGTAAAATGGGTTGGTGGTCTCAGGCCAGCAAAAGTTACAATCACTCTTGGTACTCATTGGAAGCCTTAGCAGGAGGCTAAGGACTGGATGAATGTAGAGACTTAACATCTTACTTGTACAGGTGTCCTTATCAAAACGGGGTGCACTCAGGAAACTTGAACTGCTAACCTTGATCCGTAGATTAAAAAAAGCATTTAAGTGTACAGTATAATCAATCCAGCACCCTTCTTGAGCACTAAACTAACTTAAAAAATGAAGAAATTGGCCCAGGTGCAGCAAGGGGTCACTGAGTGCAAAAGAGTTGGGTGTGGTTTCTTATGCCAGCTCTACGTTGGTACATGAGCTGTTCTAACCTATACCGGAAGGGATCATCTACTCCCTGAAAATAGCTGACACATACACTCTTTATGCTAGAGCTAGGAAGGCAAGGAGGCGTATGAGCCTGCTATACTGGCTCTATGCCAGCAGAAGACACACTGCAGGGAATCTCAGCTGTGGAGGTGGCCAGTTTCCAGACCTTTTGTGCCAATGCAGCAGGCTAGAAAATCTGTCCCTAGTTTAAGTGCAGATATGTGTTGTTTGAAAAGACAAAAGCCATTTTGTGACATAACAATACAGGATGTTTTACGTCAGCTGTATGGGCCTAAATGTTAATTATTTTCCATCTAATGCACTGTTGCTTTTTATCTGTTACTAGCCATGGCAGAATGCTTCTTCACCAGTCTGACAAGCATGTGCTAGTTATTTTGACAGAGGTAGCTCTTATATGGAGGTACTGCAAGAGGTAAAATGTAAAAGCATTTTGCCAAGCACTTGTTCCAAAGAAAGTGTCTGAGTACTTGGCTGCTTTAGAAAAGGCTGAGAGACATATGCATGGATATGCTGTTGCTCAAAAACCTGTTTGTGAGAAGGCTGTTAGGACTGTAAGTCAATAGATTCATAGAGTATGTGTTACTGGAGCCAGAATGCAAGCAGTTATACCTGGTACCGTGTTATACTGAGTAACACTTTTATTTTGACATATCAGTTTTTCTGGCTAAATATGTTTTAAATGTTCAGGAACCAGGGCCGGCTCCAGCATTTCTGCCACCCCAGGCAAAAAAAAAAAAAAAAAAAAAAAAAGCTGCGATTGGCGGCGGCAGTTCAGCGGCAGGTCCTTCGCTCCTAGAGGGAGCGAGGGACCTGCCGCCTCCGAATTGCCGCAGGTGCCGCCCCTCTCCCTTGGGTGCCCCAAGCATCTGCTTGTTAAGCTGGTGCCTGGAGCCGGCCCTGTCAGGAACTGGGCAGAGGGCACCATAGTCTAAATTTTAGAGAATTCTACAGTGTTTTATCTAACTATTCTTCAAACGACCAGTCCCATTGAAGTCAGTTGGTCTATTCACAAGAGTAAGGATTATTTGGGTGAGTCACGAATTTTCAGGATTAGGTCTGAAACACTCAAATTGGATGCCAAAAAATGGAGACAACAAGAATCTCAAATCAATTGAAAATCTGTTTTGTTAATCTGGAGTAATTGCCTTCACCTCATTGGGGTCACTCTGGATTTACACCAATGTAACTGACAAGAGTAAGATCTTTATGGCAGGGTGTTTTGTTCTGAATCTGTGTAGTGCCTAGCATTATGGGGACCTGGTCCATTGCTGAGGCTTCTAAGTGCTACAGTAATACAAATAATAGAAGAGAATCTGACCCTTATACATCAAGATCACAATTTAAAAAAATGTAGACAGAAAAGTAATGTAACACAATTTCCGCATCTAGCATATACAAAGTTAACATTCAGCAGATGGATTGTTGCTCACGCATATTATATGAGGAATGTGTGAATCTAAATGTGGGAGAAGAATGAGTGAAGCAGGAGAGAAAGATGGGGAGAAAAAAACAACAACAAATAAGCAACAGAAATACCCAGCAGTTAAAATCAGAACATTTTCTACCAGATCAGCAGTGCTTTCCCTTGCTTAGCTGATACTGCACAGCTTTAACTTTCACAACCACCACTTTCATGTCAGAGACCTCTGGGCTCACGTGCCTGGGCTTAAGGGCAATCTTTTATGGAACCGTGAGCTCTTTTCAAACACTTTTCCTTAATGTATTAGGGGCAGTGATGTGTTTTCTTTAAGCAGCCAACAATAAAGTCATCTTGTTTCACCTCTGTGCTTTCTTGAGCTGACATACTTGTTTTGTACAATGCAAAGAAACACTTATTTCTTCTCTTTGATTTTAAAAAAATCAGTGAATAAAGCCATATCATTTTTTTCAGTGATGGGCATTCAAGTAACCCTGGAAATAAAGACAGCTGGGCAGACTCAATTTTCATGCCCAAAGTAAAGAAGTCAGATCCCCTAAGAACAGAGGTTACTTTCCCTTGATAAATGTTTGGGGTTTTTTCATCTGACATCTGTGAACACTTGGAAGGGTCTCTCCTCTCCGAACTCAGTGAAGCTTACAGCACTCCCCCGCCCATGTTGCACATGCTCAGCTCAGTTCCTGCTATTCTTGGGATAAAAACTTGTCTTGGCAGATTGCTAAAAGAAACACAAAGCCTGGTGCTTCTCAGACAATGGGGCCACCAGAGATGAACTCCCCACTGCACTGGATATCAGATTTCTAGACTGCCCACTCCACTAGTGTCTCCTACAGGGACATAGTAGGAGAGTCTCTCCAATTAGGGATAGGGGCCACTACATCACCACAGGTACCTAGGAATTCCACCTCTCCCAATGGGAAGATTTCCTAACATGGTAGTGCCCAGTGCCACAGAGGCAACCAGCAGTGCAAAGGAACAACTTCAGGGAAAGTCAGGCTCAGCCCCTGCAACCCAAGGATGGAGCATGCTCAGTCACTCTTGAGGAAAGACATGCTCTATCTGATTGACATGTAGGAGCTGTGAGGGGATGGATCCTGCTCAGTAAAGACAGAATCTTCAGAGAATATAGCTGCCAACTCTAACAAGTCCCAACTGAATATGTGCAAACAGATTTTTCAGAGGCCTGTACCTTGGCCAAGTTGAGACAGGGTTTCACAAGGATGATAAAAGGCTGAGGCACTTCCCTGACACCAGGGCAAACCACAGCCAAATTTCAAGACCCTGCTCCGAGCATGGTGGCATTATTGCATCTCCCTGAAACAGTTGTAAGAATTTTTTAACATGTGCAAAATCATGGATTTTTTCCCTGATCACATTCTCAGAAATGGCTCGAACCATTTTTGCTTAAACTTTCTTAAAAAAAAAAAAATCAGCCAGAGAGCCCAAGCAGTTAGTCTGACAAAGTTATAGGCAACTGAAAACAGGGTCTTATAACAGAAATTGTCAGGCAACCTTAGCACTGTCTATAGTTAGTCTTACATTAGGAGAATGAATAGAGGTGAAGTGTTTTGTTTATTTGACATGTTTATAATTTGTGTGTTTATCAGTTGCATAGTTATGTATTTATTCATATTTTATTGTGCTTTATAGTTGGGAATAGTAAAACTTTATTCTATTCAATGTATGGCAGCTAGTTCAAAATCACTGAAGATGGAGTCCCTTGTAAAAAAAGTTGACTTTTACAAAATCTGTAACTTTTAGCATGAAATTTGAAACTACCCACTTGGTATTATTTAAAGAGCCAATGGTCTGATTCTCAGAGGTACTGAGCACCAGCAGCTCCCAATTACATCAGCAACATTCTGAAAACCAGATCTTAAGTGAAACCAATCAGTGAGTGAAACATTGTATCTTAATTCCCATCAAATTAACAGAATTACCTATTATTAAAATCAAAGGTAACCTGTTTTGTTTGAGTTCCCTCCTGTTCCGTATGCAGAATTTCAAGGCAGTAATGTAAAAAACAGGTTCATTTTGTATCTTGTCTGGGTTTTTTTTATGGTTCTTTCTTGGAAGTCTTATGCCACAGAGCAATCTGTTCTTTCCGTTGATCTTCTGCACCAGTAAGTCTTTCTTTTCAGCTTTTAAAATCACGTTTCTTATCTTGGCATGTGATGATTCAGAGTTGAACACTTGGCCCTTTGCCTAAGAGTATGCAGTAGCAGCAGTACTAGCGGATGCGAAGGCAGCAGATTCAGAACATAGTAAGTCAAAGCATCGAGACTCACAGCATGAATAGCGTGCTGTTCAACAAAGCAAGCCGTTTTAACATGCCGCTTTACAAAACTAACCATTCCCATGAACTATATGATGGCTAAAAATCCACAGTTGACATTAAATCTTGCCCCAGGCCTGATCCAAAGAAGGACTCCCTCTCTCCAAATTTGAAATTTCTGCTTAATTGTGGGCTCAGCAAACACAATTCAGGTATCACTAGGGTTGCCAACCCTCCAGGATTGTCCAGGAATTAAAGATTGTGTCATGTGATGAAACCTCCAGGAATACGTCCAGCCAAAATTGGCGACCCTAGGTGTCATTGCAGACTCTGATTGCATATTGAAAACCATGCAGTCTACACATATGTCTTCTCCCTCCGTTTGTGAGAGCAAATAAGAGAACATAGCGTCTCAAGTAAGACATTTGATTTGGCATCAGAGCACATGACTGCAAGTGGTTACCACAGTAATAGCGAGAGGTTGTAATATTCTCTGTTGCATAGCATGTAATCTTGAGGGCTTGATAAATGAAACAATACAAGAAATTGATTGCACAGAGAACAGAGAGAGATGAAGTAGATCATGTGAGGCAGTGAGAAACTGTTGTAAATATGGAGCCAAATCCTCAGATGTTGTAATTGGTGTAAATTCGCAGAGCTCCATTGAAGTGACTGGCTTATACCAGCTAAGGATCTGGCTCTCTGATCTGAATCACTGTACACCACTGTAAATCGGAATGGCAGTACTTACTCCAGACTTACACCAGTGTAAATCAGATCACCAGAATCTGGCCCTTAGGGTATGTCTACACTGCAGCAGGGAGCGAGTGTCCCAGCCCAGGCAGACAGACTTGTATTAGCAGGGCTCAAGCTAGCGTGTGTGGACATTGCATCTCAGGCTCTCAAGCTCACCTGGCCCTTGAGAGCCGGAGCTCCAGCCCCAGCTGCAATGGTCACCCTGCTATTTTTAGCACGCTAGCTCAAGCCCTGCTAGGCGAGTCTGTCTACCCAGGCTGGGAGGCTCACTCTCAGATGCAGTATAGACACACCCTATGTTTCTCAGGACAACTATATCACATAGCGATAGTGGATGCTGCAAATGCTGTGAAGCTTTGTTCAGATTTCTCTTCTTATGCAATATTTTTGCTCTTTCGAATTTCTCCACCGTGGTATTCTTGTTGACTCTTCAAATTTATTAACTTGCAGTAAATCTATAGTGCTCCATTCATTTATTTATTTATTTTTAGTGCTTGCTGCCTGTTTATTCGTTAATCTCGTTAATGGTTCACAGGAACTTCTTTCACGGGAAGAGGAATGATGTTTAACCCCTTCCGCCCCCTTCCATCTTTTCTTGATTTCAACAAGACGAGAAAGGTAAAACAGTAGAGCGTATGTTGTTTGTCTTGCAGTCATTTCCACAGAGACATTAGACAGCATTTCAGGCACTTAGCTGATATAACCCTTCTGCCAGGTGGAGCCGGCAGCAACCAGGGCCGGGTTCAATATCTAGGGGTTCCTTTTCAACAATACAACACGGAACCGGCTTGAGCCCCCACCCAGTAACCTGGGAAAATTACACACCATGCCTGTCTGGTGGCACCTTAAAGACTAACAGATTTATTTGGGCATAAGCTTTCGTGGGTAAAAACCTCACTTCTTCGGATGCATGGAGTGAAAGTTACAGATGCAGGCATTATATACTGACACATGGAGAGCAGGGAGTTACTTCGCAAGTGGAGAACCAGTGATGACAGGGCCAATTCAATCAGGGTGGATGTAGTCCACTCCCAATAATAGATGAGGAGGTGTCAATTCCAGGAGAGGAAAAGCTGCTTCTGTAATGATCCAGCCACTCCCAGTCCCTATTCAAGCCCAGATTAATGGTGTTAAATTTGCAAATGAATTTTAGTTCTGCTTTTTCTCTTTGAAGTCTGTTTCTGAAGTTTTTTTGTTCAATGATAGTGACTTTTAAATCTGTAATAGAATGACCAGGGAGATTGAAGTGTTCACTTACTGGCTTATGTATGTTACCATTCCTGATGTCCGATTTGTGTTCATTTATTCTTTTGCGGATCTCTTGTGTGGACTGGTCCAGGCTGAGGTTGATGGTGGGGTGGAAATTGTTGAAGTCCAGGTGGAATTCTTCAAGGGCCTCCTTTCCGTGGGTCCATATGATGAAGATGTCATCAATGTAGCGCAAGTAGAGGAGGGGCACTACGGGACGAGAGCTGAGGAAGCGTTGTTCTAAGTCAGCCATAAAAATGTTGGCATACTGTGGGGCCATGCGGGTACCCATAGCAGTGCCACTGACTTGAAGGTATAAGTTGTCCCCAAATCTGAAGTGGTTGTGGGTGAGGACACCTGCACATCCACTAATGTTATATATGCCATCATGTGCCAGCAATGCCCCTCTGCCATGTACATTGGCCAAACCGGACAGTCCCTCCGCACTTACTGGCTTATGTATGTTACCATTCCTGATGTCCGATTTGTGTCCATTTATTCTTTTGCGGAGGGACTGTCCGGTTGGATGTGCAGGTGTCCTCCTCATCCATTATTGGGAGTGGACTACATCCACCCTGATTGAATTGGCCCTGTCATCACTGGTTCTCCACTTGCGAAGTAACTCCCTGCTCTCCATGTGTCAGTATATAATGCCTGCATCTGTAACTTTCACTCTATGCATCCGAAGAAGTGAGGTTTTTACCCACGAAAGCTTATGCCCAAATAAATCTGTTAGTCTTTAAGGTGCCACCAGACTCCTTGTTGTTTTTGTAGATACAGACTAACACGGCTACCCCCTGATACTTGACACCATGCCTGGGCACCTCTGAGAGGCTATATTTCCCCACTCGCAAGCACAGAGGCTGAGTGTAGAAAAGAAACTTTTAATAAAAGCAGGGAAATCACCCAACATTAGGGAAAATGCTACAAGCAGGATTCATAATCATAAAACTGTGAGCAGGACACTCAACCCAAGGTGTGTGGGGCAGTGTCTTCTGCCTCATGTTCTTCAGTTCTAGAACTCAAAGTTCCTTTTCTGTGCCCCTCTCTTCTCCCTCACCATACCCCACTCACTGTGGTTATCCGTGGTCAGTGAGGACCCACAGTTCAGAGATGCATCTGTGTGAGTTCACCTCCCACCTGGAGAAGAAGGTATCTTGCTTGCTCTGCCATCTGACCACTTGCTCTGGCTGGCCACCCCGCCAGCCACAGTTCCTTTCCGCTGGCCGTTGCGATTCCTCTCCGCTGGGCACCCTGCCAGCCCCTTGTTCTGCTGCCGCCTCGCCAGTCACTCGTTCCACTTCGCCAGTCATCTTCTGCCACCTGCCTCTGTTGTGACCTCTGTAGGTCAGTCTCTTGAGCATCCACCCAATTCTTAGTGACTTTCAGCGCTTAATGGTGCAGGCTGGGCAGAAATGCTGTCCCACCAAAAGTGTTTTCAGCACTAGTGAGCACTTTACATAACAAAAGACTCTTAATGGAGCCTATTTAATTCTATGTTTGAACAGTGGGGAGGAACAGGTTAAACCAGACCGGGGACCATTAGGGAAAGACCACATCTCCTGGCTGCAACACCAGTTCCCACTCCTCTTACTTTCACAGGGGTCTGGCATTTGAGCCCCTGACTTAGCGAGTCCCTTTCAACTGAGGGTGACCCCTCAATCGGGACAGGTTCAGCACAGTTCTACTCCCCTTTACTCATACAATAATGTTAACAACATTTCACTACCTCTGCATTCAGTACTAAAGTGATTTGTAACCCAACACCAGCCAAAGTTGATCACTTGGAGCCACACAACTCCTGTCTGCTGGATACCTACGCAGAGCAGGTGTGTTCAGTTTGCTCCTGAAGTCTCTCCCCCTCCCCAACTAGCTGTCAGGGGACAGTTCATTCAGACCCTGCTTACACTGACATAACCTACCTTGCAAGGAAGTTCATCAATTCTTTGATTTATTAGCAGATTGTTATATTGCACTGGTCTTGTTTAAACAATGATCTCTAAGATGTCCTCCATTTTGTCTGCTAACGCGTTGTTTCCTTATAGGTCTGTGGGGTTTTATTTATTAATAATTATAGGCTCCATAACGGAAGCATTTAAAAAAAAATATTTGTGCAATCTTGAGTGACCGATGATGAGTTTTAGTTTCCATTATGAAGTCTTTGATCAGAGCCAGATATAGTGTGGCCAAGAAATGTGCATGGTTTGCCATACGGTTTTACTAAGGAACCTTGATAGTATCCTGACATGCAAAGATAGAGTCCTGGCAGGATGAGAACATATTTTTTAACATTTGTGTTTATTGATATGGTGTTAAAGATATATTAATGTCCTAAAAATGGTACAAATCCTCTCAATTACACTGATGCAAATCCACTGATGACTCCTTTTAAGATCAAGGCAATTATTGCAGACTTACACCAGTATAATGAGACAGAATTAGTACTGCTAAACTGTGAGTTCTAATGCTAGTTCTTGGAAGTGTTGAAGTAGAACTACATGGATAAGTTAGCCTGTGGAATAGTCTCCTATTGTTTGGAATGTTCCAAACTAACTGGGACCAAAACCCACTAGAAAATAGATGGCAGAATGTGCGGTCTGGGAGATGGATGCCCTGGCGGAATAAGTATTACCCCCTCTAATATCTGTCATTCGGTTCCAGATTCTGTAAGCTGGAATTCACAATATTCTCTTGCTTTTAGCCCCTTTAAAATCTATTTGGCATCTAGAAAATGTTGGGCCAGATCCCTATTCTGGCTCCTTTGTATTGCTACAGCAACAATGCTCTGTGTTCCATGAAGAATTAAGGGGATCTGTGGGATTTCCATGCATGGAAGAGGAAGGCAGACTCTAGGAAATGAGCTCCACCATGCCGAGAGACCTGGTCTACTCTGGGGGGGATCGATCTAAGTTACGCAACTTCAGCTACATGAATAATATAGCTGAAGTCGACGTACTTAGATCTACTTACCGTGGTGTCTTCACTGTGGTAAGTCGACTGCTGACGCTTCCCTATCGACTCCGCCTGCACCTCTCGCTCCGGTGGAATACCGGAGTCGACAGGAGAGTGCTCGGCGGTCGATTTATCACGTCTTCACTAGACGCGATAAATTGACCACTGCTGGATCGATCGCTCCGGAGGTAAGTGTAGACATGCCCAGAGAGGAGAATTTTCTCCTATGTGTTCACAAATGCACTGGGCCAAATACATCCCCAGTGTAATTCCACTGCAGACAAAGAGTCCACTTCTCTGAATTACCCCATTGGAACTCCATTGAAATCAACAGGAGGTAAATCTGGGCAGAACATGACCCAGTGAAGTTAAACTGGGGGATGAATTTGACCCATTCTCCATTTTCTTTTTCTCAGCCTGATTTTGAATTGACAGTGTTAACAGTAACAGAGCTTGAGGTTTCATCAGCTGCTTCTCTGTGGTAGTGCAGGTCAGCAAAATGGAAGCTCCATTCTGGCAAAGGGCATACAAATAATTAATACTCTTGGTACCTAGATGTCAGAGTGCTGGGCACATTAGAAATACCTTGATAGATAGGTATAAGGATTTGTCATTGATTGTCTTTATGGAAATCATGTTGCATATGTATGTTCCCCCACCCCCAGCCCTTTTCTGCCTCATTAAGGCAGGGTGCCCATATTTCCCAAAAGGAAAATGGGACACTGCATGGGGCTGGCCCAAGACCACCCCCACCCCCAGCCCTTTTCTGCCTCATTAAGGCAAGGTGCCCATATTTCCCAAAAGGAAAATGGGACACTGCATGGGGCTGGCCCAAGACCACCCACCCCCCCCCCGAAGGGCTGGCCCAAGCCACTGGTCGGAGCCCCTCCCGCCTTCCCCCCCTCATGTGGCTGGCCCAAGCCACTTGCCCAAGCCCGCCTGCCTCCCCCACGAGGCTGGGGCTGGTGTTGCTGCTTGCCTGAGCCCTGCCTGCCCCCCGCTGGAGCCCTGCCTCCCTCTGCCCCCCAGCGTGGGGCTGAGATCGCAGCTCCCTTTCCCCTGGAACATTCCTCCGCACCCCATTTTTTTGACACGTTGGCAAGAGCAAACGGGACAAATGCCCACTTTTACAACAAAAAAAAATTGGGACGGCTGGGCCAGGGCTTAAAAAAGGGACTGTCCCGGGCAAAATGGGACATATGGTCACCCTTCACTAAGGGCTCGAACCAAATCACACTGAATTTAATTGGAGTCTTTCTACTGACTTCAATGAGCTAAGCTAACATGGAGGGACAGATACTCAGCTGGTGTAAATCAGTGTAGTTCCATTGAAGGCAAAGGGGCTACGGTGATTTACATCAGATGAGTATGTGGCCTACGTATTTTTACTGATTTATTTATTTATTTATTGTCTAGCAGCTCCAAAAGTGTCGTCAGGTGATATGCCGCACAATAGCATTCAGCACTAAGTAAAGAACTTGACATGACAGCTCTAATTAAAAGGGGGGGAAATTTGTGAGAGGGAGAGCCCAGGTGCCCTTCATTTCAAACAATAGGTATGTGACCCTAATTATGTGCTAAACAGAGTGTGGAAAATTCTGCAACAGGGTCAAAAATGCCAAATATTGTTAGGCTGTACGTAAAGTTCAATTCAAAGAGATAAACAAAGTGTGAAGATAGTTACAGTTGCACATAAATGCATTATAGAATATGTATTATGGAAGCAGGGCAACAGGTTATTGCTGATAAGCTGCAAAATAGCTTAATATAAGTGGCGTGATGTGCCCTTCCTGTACAAATTAAATTGTGAAGGTAACTGTTATCTAGCTGTATAATAAAAATTCAGGCAAAGTAACTGTGGCACTGAATTCAATAAATATGCATAATGAAAGTCTATTAACATAATATGAACATTACCAATAGACCTTGACCATAGTACCAACATGTATTTCAGCTTCCACTAAATTGGATTTACTAGTTTTTGCAACATTACATTAGCTGTTTATCAAAGAATAAGGGCTAGAATTACCCTGCATATTTGAGGGGTAAGTTACTACAGGAATAAAACAAACTCTTTTTTCAGTGCCACTCTCATAATATCGCCGGATGAGTGTGTTCTGTTCAAAACAGCCAACAAGATAAACATCCAGCCATGTAGAAGTCACTCTTGTCCCTGCTTCACAAAGCACTGAGAGATTTGCTACCATGCCACCTGAATGATTAAGATACTTTGATTTGAACAGAGATGCATTTAATATATTTTCCTTTCCCAGAGCTAAAGGATCTTCCCCTTTCCTAAAGAAAAAATAGCGTATTTTTGTGATTTTTTTTTCATAGTCTTTTGGGTAACTTATTACAATTGTTTAGAAAATATCAAAGCAGTGTCCATTGCTGGTAAGTACTGCTACAGAAATGTTTCAAATAATTATTTATAGAAGAGCAATATGTAGGTCTTTTATCTATCAATATACAATTTATAAAAATCTCCACTGTTGCCCCAACACACTGAGTAGTTTCTGCACATCAAGGGTCCAGTTCTTTGCTGGTTTAAACAGGTGTGTCTCGCACAGCCCCAGCAAATCCCATCTCCTTATTGGTCTTTAGGCTTTGCTCCTGTGTTTCCATCCCTCAATAGGAGGGGGCCCTACTGTACATACTGCATCTGTCCTTACCCTTCAGCACCTCCTCTTAGAGGGTGAACATTTCTTTGGTACTGTCTGCATGAAGTTATCCGGTACCAGAGTAGTCTTTTTAAAAACAAGATTTATTAAAAATAAAGAGAAAATAGTAGTAAAACTGGCAGTTTGGGGAATAGGTCTGCCAATTTATGAATTCCTTTTATGTTGTGAAATATCATTTAGATTGTAACCTGCAGTTGGATTAAAACCTCCATTTACTAGCAGAAACAGACTTTTGTCTGGGAAGTTGAAACAGAGACCATCAATCTCGAATTGCCCTACATTTTTGGGACAATGGGTTGTTACCAGCAGACACATTGACTCTGCCCACTAACCAATATGGGGATTTGGAGCATGGAAAATTGCCAGCAGAAGCAGAGAATCAGAAAAGGTGTTACAGACTGTTTTTAGAAGTGACATGCTCTCTAGCAAGGGAGCCAGTCTATTGCTAGAAAAAGAAGACACTGCTGGAGGAGAGTAGGCAGGAGGGGTTTTGCCTTCTTCAATGGGCACTGACCAAACACAAGAACTCTCAGGAGAGGTGAGAACTTGGAGGGTGTGAGGAGGAAGGGTTTGCATTCAGACTTTTATTTTTTGCCATAGAACTGTAACTCTCCTGTGCAGTCTAAGAGTAAAGTTTGTGTGTTTAAGAAGTTCATTTGCAAACCTTTGTTACTTGCTTTAAGTGCCATGCGGTCCCCAAAGAATTAAACTGTACCCTATAGCACCCACAGAAAGTGGAACTCTGGAGAGTGTTCATAAGTGACCAGAGAGGCTTGAGAGGTTCAGCACTGGTTTCAGGATATAGGCAGTTTGACTTTAAGTCTCACATTGCAAGGAAGGGGGATTTCACAGCTTCCCTTAGAAGCCTATTTCAGAGCTTAACTACCCTTATATTTGAAAATTTCCCCCTAATATCTAACCTAAATCTTTCTTGCTGCAGATTAAAACCATTACTTCTTATCCTACCTTCCGTGGACACGGAGAACAATTTATCACCATTCTCGTTATAACAGCCCTTAACGTATTTGAAGACTGTTATCAGGTCCCCACTCAATCTTCTTTTTTCAAGACTAAATATGCCCATTTTTTTAACCTTTCCTCATAGGTTATATTTTCTAAATGTCTTATCATTTTTGTTGCTCTCCCCTGGACTCTTTGCTCTCCCCTGAACTCTCTCCAGTCTGTCCATATCTTTCCTGAAGTGTGGTGCCCAGAATTGGACACAGTACTACATCTGATGCCCCACCAGTGGCGAAGAGAGTAGAACAATTACCTCCCATGTCTTACATACAACATGCCTGTTAATGCACCCCGGAATGATATTAGCCTTTTTCACAACTGCATCACATTCTATTTGTGATCCATTATAACCCCCAGATCTTTTTCAGTAGTACTACCACCTAGCCAGTTATTTCCCATTTTGTACTTTTCCTTCCTAAGTGAACTACTTTGCACTTGTCTTTACTGAATTTCATCTTGTTGAATTCAGACCAATTCTCCAATTTATCAAGGTCTTTTTGAATTCTTATCCTGTACGGTAAGATAATTCTCGAAGATAATTGCTAACACGTTGACTTTCATTTGCATGTCCATCATTGTTGGAATTGTCAGATTCACATCTTCTTGTATCCAACTTCTATTGTAGATGATCACAGAGGTAGCACAGATTTGCATCTTTTAAAATCTCTCATCAATTTTCCCTTGTTACAAAATATAAATTATTGACAGCCCCTTTGTCACAAGGTTAAATTCCACTGAAGTACATTTACCTCAGTAGAAAATTTGACACTATGGGCTCATTCCTGAAAGGTGATAAGCACTTCAACCCTGGTACAACAGAGCATTTAATTCCATGCTTAACTTCAAACACGAGTAGCCTCATTGATTTCAGGGAAACGCTCAACTGAAACTGCTGAATTTTGTCTGGTTTCCACCAAAAAGTATCCATTAGTCCACATTTGTTTGAATCTCTATGCTCTATGAAAGGTTAGCCTCTTACAGCAAACCTGGCCCAATATTTGGATTTATAAGAGATCTATGTCTTTCAAACATGGCGTTATAAAGTCTGAGTCAAAGCCCTTCTTTGACCGGGTTACAGGCCTAGTGGATGGGGGGAAGCAGTAGATGTGATATATCTTGATTTTAGTAGGGATTATGGTACAGTCCCAGGTGACATTCTCATAAGCAAATTGATGAAATATGATCTAAATAAAATTACTACAAGGTTGATGCACAACTGGTTGACAGACCATACTGAAAGAGAAGTTATCGGCGATTTGCTGTAAAACTGGAGGGCCCTCCAGGGGGTCTCTCCTGTGTCCAGTGCTAGTAAACATTTTCATTAATGACTTTGATAATGGAGTGCAAACTGCCTGTAAAATTTGCAGATGACACCAACCTGGAAGGGGGGTTGCAAGCAGGGTAGAGGACATGATTAGAATTCAAAACAACCTTGACAACTTGGATCATTGGTCTGAACTCAACAAAATTAAATTCAATAAAGACAAACGCAAATACAATTACACACTTAGGAAGAAAAATCAAATGCATAAATACAAAATGGGGAAAAAACTGGCTACAAAAATATGATGCTGTTGCAAAAATGGCTAATATAATTCTGGGTTGTATTAAAAGGAGTATTGTATGCAAGAAAGGGGAAGTAATTGTCCTGCTCTGCTTGCCACCGATCAGGCCTCAGCTAAAGTACTGTCTCCAGTTCTGGGTGCCACACTAGGAAAGATGTGGACAAACTGGAAAGTGTTTGGAGGAGTGCATCAAAAATGTTAAGAGGTTTAAAGAATGTGACCTATGAGGAAAGGTTAAAAAACTGGGCTTGTTTTTTCTTGAGAAAAGAAGATTGAGGGTGGACCTGATAAGTCTTCAAATATGTTAAGGGCTGTTATAAAGAGAAAGGTGATCAATTGTTCTCCATGTCCACCGAAGGTAGAACAAGGAGTAATGGTCTTAATCTGCCACAAGAGAGATTTAGGTTAGATATTAGGAAAAGCTTTTTAACTATAAGGGTAGTTAAGCTCTGGAATAGGCTTCCAAGGGAGATTGTGGAATCCCCATCATTAGAGGGGGTTTTTAAGAATGGGGTAGACAAACACCTGTCAAGAATGATCGGGGTGTACTTCGTCCTGCCTCAAGGTAAGGGGCAGGACTAGATGACCTGTTGAGGTCCCTCCCAGCCCTACATTTCTATGATTCTCTGAAATCCAGGGGAGCCTTTCCCACTGCAAACTGTGTTTGCATGTGTACGTGTTTTTGTGTAACCCACTGGTGACTCTGTATTGCAGGTTCCCCTCTGTGCTTGATCCCAAACAATGTGTCTGTTTCTTCCCCTGCTAAGAATGTTTGGCTCTTTAGCTCAAGTTGTAGCAACTCATGCTTTTAGCTCTGGAAGTCCCTGGCATGTTGGCCAAGATGGCATCCATCACATTTGCCTTAGTGTTTGTTGAATCATCATAAAATACTAACACTCACAAATATTTCTTTTCTACTAGCTGTCCCAGTAGATAGCAAAACATTGAGAATTGTGCAAATCTCAGCAGTCTCAGCTCACAACCTATCTAGTCCTGTAGATATGGAAATATGTATTTCACCTACATTAGAACAGAGGAATATTAGAAACATTCATGGAAATATGGTATACTGCTTTGAAAGGTGAGTAGTTATAATTGTGACTGCAGACATTTTTTAGTTCTGCATTAAATATGCATGACCATTAATTGCACTGTAATTACGGTATTTTAAAATGCCATACCAACTGTGTTTAGTCTTTTTCAGATTTATCCTCCAATCAGTGTTCCATCTTCATTGTCCAGGCAGATGAAGCATGCCATAGTAGAAGGGAATGACTAGGAAATATCATGCCAAGGTCTCTAATCAAATGGTAAATTTTTCAAATGAATATGAATTATTTGCTTTTTATTATTAATCATCATTATAATCTGCTTATGAATATGTGTTGATTAGTTAGTTGTCATCTTAGGGAAACAATGACAGCTTATATTTACACAGATATACTGTGCTAGAGTTATTATTTACTACTGATTTGATTTGCTTTGATGGGAAAATTTACATTACCTCAGCAGATAGATCCACTTAATCTTATTCATGATGTTAATTATATACTCAAATATATTGCCATTTTATTCTTTATGGTTACTATTAGGACTTGTTTATCTGTGTAGCAATTACGTGTGTACACACACACACACAATGCCTGTTATGCAAATAGTAAATATCTTCAAGCCACAACTTTAGTCATACAGCCATGAGCTGTGATCTTGTCTGCTTCCTTAAGCCAGGTCTTATCTATATATGGATATTAAACCTTCAAGGAAAAACTGAGGAGTTGCAAGGATTGGAATGGTTGATTCAGTAGGTGATACTCTTCCATCTGAGCTAGTACTGAGCACCTAGCACAGCACATGTTTGGGTTGGGTTTTTTAATTGGATGTAAAACTGAGCTCCTGACCATTTGTAGCTCTTAAAGATCCCACAACACTTCTAGCAAGTATAGGAAGGGTTAGCCAAGTTCTAATGTGGGCAGCTGTATTCTGCCCATCAAAATTCTTCCTGAAATTTCTATTTGATCAGAAATTCTTCACTTCCTTCCCTACACTGTTATTCAGTGTTGCCACCATATTCTTTTAAATAGTTGGTACATTTCACCCAGAAGATGGCTGTACTTCAAGAGAAGTTCTATACTCTGCAAAAAATAACACCACAGGATTCCCAGTTTCTTGACTCTTGGGTTCAGATCAAATGTTCTTAGTTTGCAAGAGGATTTTTTCTAATTGTCAATCCTTCAAACTCAGCCTGGAATCTGACAGCCAAGCAGATTTCTTTCCTTCTTGCTCATCACCACCATCAATAAAGGTTTTGTGCGCTAAATTACTGGTATCCCTTCAGGGACACCTACGCAGCCCCATTGTCATCAGATTGTTACTTCAGTTCCAGAAATAAATAAAAGGAGAAGATAGGTTGTGAGGGTCCAAGCACTTGTTATAGTGACACAGAGCTCTGGCAATCAGTAGAGTTAGGCAAATTATTCATAATGAATAACTTTAGACAAACTTTGCTCTTTTTCTGTTTGTGAATTGTCTGTGAGCAGATTGTTCTTTTCTCCAATTTACTTTAAATTATTTACCTAATCTTTTCTGAGGACAACTTTTTTATCTGCAGATTATTGCAAGCAATTTGTCTCAAGTATTCTGTATTCAAAATGGGAGTTGTTTTGATATGTCACATGGGTAATGTGTTGGGTTGTTTATTGATAACTCATCAGATAGCTATGCTCCATCAAGTTTATTAAGTAAACATAATAGCACATACAGACAGGCAAAGATTAATTTTATCTAATCCATCTGGCTAATCCCCATCCCCATCATTCTCACTTCCATTAGTCCCTTGTTTATTGCGAGGAAGAAATTCCATGAGATCTCTGAGCAACCCTGGGCTTGAAGGGGTTTCTACATCACCATTCCCAGAGCCTCCACACCAGCATCTGCATCCTGCCATTCAGGGAAGCGGTTTCATGCAGTTAAGGGCTTTAACAGGGTCCCCAATCCAGGAATTCTTGAAATCATACTCGTACTGCTGACAGCAGTCATCCCAATCATCCTTAGCTGGATAAGGAGGTGCAGAGGGGCTTAGTTCAGGTTTAAATGTCACAATTTGCCATCTGAGGACGCATCTATGTTCCTCTGTCTTTCTTCATCTGTTTATAACACTTATCATAGATCATAGAATATCAGGGTTGGAAGGGACCTTACGAGGTCATCTAGTCCAACCCCTTGCTCAAAGCAGGACCAATCCCCAACTAAATCCCCAAATCCCTCCCTCAAGGATTGAACTCACAACGCTGGGTTTAGCAGGCTAATGCTCAAACCACTGAGCTGATCTATATGAAGTTCCCTTGCTTTAAATTCATGTTCCCAAAGAACTCTGTAAGCACTTATTAAATCATCTTTTTGTTTCCACTGTAACTTTTCATATTCCTCCCTAGTACAGCTGTCCTGACATTCTCTCAGCTTACAATTTGTGTCTTCCAAGCTACACATGGTATCTTTCTGTTTCCTGATTGGAGAAACAGTCTTCATGCTAATACTTGCATTCATGAATTCAGAGTTTTTTCTGTGAATATTCACTAGTATTTCCTTACATTCATTGTTTCCATGAACATTTATGCTAGCTAACCCCCTCATTAGGGATATCCATGGAGCACAAACACAAAATGAGATCTTAAAATCTGAACAAATATTTGCAGAATTTTTCTGCAAGTTGGCTTCAATGGAGCTCTGTGCAGGCATAGCAGTCCACTTGTGCATGATGAATTGCAGGATTACAGTATAAGGCCTGTGAGCTGTAAATTGTCCTCAACTTCCATTGATTTCATTGGGATTTGAGGGTGGTCAGCACCTCTCAAGATCAGGCCCAAATAGAGACAAATCATGAAAAGCAAACCTTCTGCTAGCATTTTTACCCTACCATTTCAATATTCGGTTTGAGGCAGTTTTGCTGGCTAACCTGAGTATAGAATTCACATTCTTATCAATTGCATTCAAAGTTCTCCACTCCTTGGCTTGCTCTTATTTTTGAAACTTGACTCCAAGTGTGTGCATCTGCACATGCTGTAACTCTGGCTCTTACTCATTGTTTGTTATACCTCTGTTCCCTTGGCAATTTCCAAGGGCACAGCTTCTTGCAAGCTCTAAGCTGGTGGATGGACTTCCACTGTTGCTCCTCATATCAGTGACTCCCTTGGAATTTTTAATGCCCCCCTTTGAAAGTGTATTGTTATTTTTTGTTCTATACTGTGTTTGTGATCCTCTTATAAAATGTCTACATGCATATGGAAGGTGTTTTATAAAGGTACCTTGCAGGATTGAGGCCTCTATAAGTAAATATTCATCATTTTATTTAAACATGGGCTCAGTCCTGTATTATTTATAGAGGCAAAATTCTCTCTGACCTCAGTAGATTTGCCTGCATAAAGAATATAGTATTGGGCTTTATAAGCCATTGAAATATGCCTGAAAATCCTGTCCAATCAGCACTCTAATGGGAACTAAAGCTGGATATTCTCCACTCATAGATCATAGAATATCAGAGTTGGAAGGGACCTCAGGAGGTCATCTAGTCCAAGCCCCTGCTCAAAGCAGGACCAATTCCCAACTAAATCATCCCAGCCAGGGCTTTGTCAAGCCTGACCTTAAAAACCTCTAAAGATGGAGATTTCACCACCTCCCTAGGTAATCCATTCCAGTGCTTCACCACCCTCCTAGTGAAAAAGTTTTTCCTAATATCCAACCTAAACCTCCCCAACTGCAACTTGAGGCCATTACTCCTTGTTCTGTCATCAGGTACCACTGAAAACAGTCTAGATCCATCCTCTTTGGAACCCCCTTTCCGATAGTTGAAAGCAGCTATCAAATCCCCCCTCATTCTTCTCTTCTGCAGACTAAACAATCCCAGTTCCCTCAGCCTCTCCTCATAACTCATGTGCTCCAGCCTCCTAATCATTTTTGTTGCCCTCCGCTGGACTCTTTCCAATTTTTCCACATCCTTCTTGTAGTGTGGGGCCCAAAACTGGACACAGTACTCCAGATGAGGCCTCACCAATGTCAAATAGAGGGGAATGATCACGTCCCTTGATCTGCTGGCAATGCCCCTACTTATACAGCCCAAAATGCCGTTAGCCTTCTTGGCAACAAGGGCACACTGTCGACTCATATCCAGCTTCTCGTCCACTGTAACCCCTAGGTCCTTTTCTGCAGAACTGCTTCCTAGCCATTCGGTCCCTAGTCTGTAACAGTGCATGGGATTCTTCCGTCCTAAGTGCAGGACTCTGCACTTGTCCTTGTTGAACCTCATCAGGTTTCTTTTGGCCCAATCCTCTAATTTGTCTAGGTCCCTCTGTATCCGATCCCTACCCTCTAGTGTATCTACCACGCCTCCCAGTTTAGTGTCATCTGCAAACTTGCTGAGAGTGCAGTCCACACTGTCCTCCAGATCATTAATAAAGATATTAAACAAAACCGGCCCCAGGACCGACCCTTGGGGCACTCCGTTTGAAACCGGCTGCCAACTAGACATGGAGCCATTGATCACTACCCGTTGAGCCCGACGATCTAGCCAGCTTTCTATCCACCTTATAATCCATTCATCCTGCCCATACTTCTTTAACTTCCTGGCAAGAATACGGTGGGAGACTATCAAAAGCTTTGCTAAAGTCAAGGAATAACACATCCACTGCTTTCCCCTCATCCACAGAGTCAGTTATCTCCTCATAGAAGGCAATTAGGTTAGTCAGGCATGACTTGCCCTTGGTGAATCCATGCTGTCTGTTCCTGATCACTTTCCTCTCCTCTAAGTGCTTCAGAATTGATTCCTTGAGGACCTGCTCCATGATTTTTCCAGGGACTGAGGTGAGGCTGACTGGCCTGTAGTTCTCCGGATCCTCCTTCTTCCCTTTTTTAAAGATGGGCACTACATTAGCCTTTTTCCAGTCATCCGGGACCTTCCCCAATTGCCATGAGTTTTCAAAGATAATGGCCAATGGCTCTGCAATCACCAGTTGCTTACAATTCACTAATTTCCACAAACTCTCCTGATAGCAAAGTTTTTTGCTAAGGTAGTTGTGGACTCTGATCTCAAAAGGTGCATAAACCCAGTTACTAAAAAAACAACAATAACAACTTGCATTTGTTTTGCACTATTCACCAAGTTAAAATAAACAGACTGTGAAGGGGTTCACTTAGTGCTAGAGTGCTGCCTCCTGGCCGGGCATGGCATAGCACCTCTCCCCTCCAATGGCGACCCCTGCCAAGCATTGCTCCAGCGCTGTGGTGCTCTCTCTTTCCATTACTTGGCCCTTCGGCCAGGTCACTACTTCCTCTCCCCCTTCCAAGGTAATAGAGAGTCCAACAAAATAAGAGTTCAATATCCTTATATCCTGTCTTGGGCTGCAACGCTTTGCCCTGTGGTCCTTACTCCTTTCCCCCTTTTCTCAGGGCTCTCTATTGTCCTTGTCCCCTTCTCTAGCCTCATGCTACCCTACCAGTGGCAGGTAAGGGAACCCAGGCCTACCCACTATACCAGGTTCAAGCCCAGGGCCCCTATAACCAGTAGCCAAGGTCTACTCAGTCCATCTCTTGCTGCTGCTTCCCTGGGCTTCTTCATACCTTAGGCTTTCTCCCCCACAACCTCTCTAGGTTCTCCTTTCTCTCTGCTTCAGGACTCTCAGTGCCCTCCCCCTGGGACCCCAAATAAAAATCCCAAGCTAAAAGTATAAACTCTAACAAGTATCCAAATCCTGCCCTATTAGCAGGGCTTACCACTGGAGCCTGCTCTATGCTGCCCCTGGCTGCTTGCCAGTCTTCTCTGGCCTGGCTATGATCCTAGGACTTCCTCCTCACACTCCCTCTATTCCCAGATTCTGTGTAGCCCCCTTCTGCTACAAACTTCCTTTATTTATACTAACCAGTCAGCTCATGCCCACCTGGGCTTCGTGATCATTTAAACCTGGTTCTCCCTTCAGATCCAGCTTGGTATGTTAATTGGCCTCTCAGGCCCACATTAACCCATTCAGGACTTGTGTGGGGCACGCACCTCATCACACAGACAAAAAGAGAAAAACTGAATCCCTGTGAGATAACGTACATGGATATGTCATACTGAATATTTCACGGGTAGAACCAAGTCAATTATCTTAACCCCAAGAGAAGTTAATCAGATAAGCAGAGCATTTGGCTGTCAAATGCTGTTACCAGTGACTGCAATAAAAAGTGGTATTTAACAACAACCGCATTTACAAAAGAATCTGGAAGATGGCCAGCAAATGTCTCTTATTACCTTGAAATATCTTTGAAATTCCAAAGGTTTACATGAGCTAGGAGAGGTGAATAAGGCGTGCCAGGATTAGCCAATGATTAGAATAGTTCCTGTTGTTACGTAAATTGCCATTTGGGGAATGATGTCATTAAAAACTACACAACTGGTTTGTTTATACCACCACAAGTGTGCCTGCTCACTTTGCTGAGGCCAGTGCTGCTGCTAGCACTAAACTCTCCTGGTGCTTGAGTCAGGGAGTGCAAGGAATGGAAATGTGACAAGCCTTTGTGCAAAGGTGTAGTTGGGGTGGGGATAGTGCCTTGCATTGTGCTTGCCCTTTTCCCAGGACCAGCTCTAGGCACCAGCAAACCAAGCAAGTGCTTGGGGCGGCACAATTTCAGGGGCGGCATTCCAGCTTCGGCAGTTACGCTCTCTGAGGGTGTTTTTTGTTTTGTTTTGTTTTTTGCTTGTGGGGGCAAAAAACCTAGAGCTGGCCCTGCCTTTTCCCTATTGGGGGTCACACACAACTGACACTTAATTTTCTTGTGGAAATATTAGTATAGGAATAAAGCATTTAGAGCTAGATTGTGGTTTAAAGGTGAAGCTTGTGGTAGCATGGGCTGCACTGCAGTGGAAGCTCCCAGCAGGAGTTTTTGCTGGCTCAGGTAATATTCCTCCTGGGCGTTCCCAAGGAGCACATGCAGGAGCAGCAACAGTAACACCACCGCAGAACTGAATGCATCGTGCAGTCTAGTCCAGGCGTGGCAAGCTCTATTGGCCAATGCAGAGTGGAGAGGTAGGGCCCTGCCCCTTTTGAATGCTGCTGTTGATGCTAATAGTGTGGAATTCCACATTGTCACTGTCTCCTGCACAAGGGTAGAAGTTGGTTGGGGGGTTGTTCCTTGCATCTCTTTGCTCTTCCTCCCACACTTCTATGAATACTCCTGCCCTTTACATAGCAGTCCCTAAATCTGGGCATTCCAAATGCTATAGAATTGCTCCAACTTCACAGGATGATCCTAGGTCTCTCTCACAACGGAAGGAGAAACTGCAGATGAGAAGAGTATTCTTTCAGTTATAAGACTGTGTACTGCTCCAAGGGAAGAAATAACAACAAAGAAGTCTGAACAAATGTGTCAGAGTATCTTTTTTCTGGTACAGTAGAAAAACATCATCTGTGCTAAAGCCATGTGGGAGCAGAGACCTCTGAACAGTGAATCATTCCTTAAAGCGAACAGACTTTGCAAATCCTTCAGAATATCCACTTCTCATAAGCATGTCATGAGTTTTCACTGGGAGGGGGACTGATTATTACATCCTAGTTTTTCTCCATCTTTAAAAGGAATCATAGATAGATGCAGTGTGTGCATCATAATAGAAGAAATACGAAGCCAAGGACCAACGTTCATTGGTACAGGAGATGCCTCTTAGTATATTTGTGCCAAAAGAAAGAGCGATGTAGCTCATGCTGTTGTATATTGATCCTTCAGTATACAGTGTCACTTATAATCCAGTTTCTGTCAACACTGAAGATCAATAAAATGCATAGTTAAATAAAATGAGCAGCAACCAATTTTAACTAGTTTAAAATAGAAACCTCGCTCCTGAATTAATTTAAAATCAGTCTGTACTGCAGTATCTTCATACTGTCAAGAGAAGAAGGATGGTACTAGCCTGGGACTCGGGAGACCCACTGTCAAGTTCTTGTTTCTCACAGACTTCTTGTGTGACCTTTAGCATGTCACTTAGGGACAGATTTTTAAAAGTACTTAGGTGTCTAAAGATGCAGATAGTTGCCTTGTGGGATTTTCAAAAGCACGTAGGTGCCTAGGTGTTTTTTTAAAATCCCACTAGGTGCCTATCACATCTTTAGGCACTTAAAAAGATGTCCCTCTGTGCCTCAGTTCCCCATCTGTAAAATGGGGATAATAGTACTTCCCTACCTCACAGGGATGCTGTAAGGATGAGTTACATTAAAGATTGTGAGGCACTCGAATGATGGGGGCCATATACCTGCCACAGATAGGCTATTTTAAAAATACTTTGCTACCTTAACCAGAGCAGCTGAGGAAAATTATCTTTCTTGAATCTCTACTTAAAAAATAATTGGATACAACATCTTAGGTTTTCTCAGAAAAAAATGTTTAAATTCATTGTGCTAAGGACAGAACAGTGTCTGAATTCCAGGATGGGACATCTGGCCTTGATTTGATCTGAAGGGCTGTCAACAAACCAAAGCCCCCATCCCATCCCTCAGATAATGACTCCAAGTGTATGTCTACACTGCATGGCTGGTCCATGTCAGTTGACTAAGACTCACGGGGCTGTAAAATTGTGGTGTAGACATTCGGGCTCAGGCTGGAGCCCAGGCTTTGGGACCCTCCCCCATCACCTGGTCCTAGAGCTCGGGCTCCAGCCTGAGCCTGAGCATCTACAGCAGTTTAACAGCCCTGCGGCCCAAGCCCTGTGAGCCCGAGTCAGCTGACAGCCTTCCCCCTCAATACAAACGTTGAGTGTCTGTGGGCCACTTCCAACCCAAGACTTCATGGAGCCTGTATTGAATCACCCCTGCAAAGAGAGGGCTTCACAGAAAATGTAAAGCACCTTTTGTGTTGCTAGAGGGATGATGCATGTTCATTCCCCTCAGCCCCATTGCCTTACTGCCCACAGATAGCCCCGTGATCTGAGAGGATACATGTGATTTGGGGGCCAATCTACCGCCTATTCTGGGGAGGGGTACGTGAGTGTGGAACTCCACCTTAATTGTATGGGTTTTAAGGTGAACCTTTCAGAATTCCCCTCCCTAAAGGGCTTCTTACTACAGAATTTTCTATGGCAGTGAGTCATCTGGCCCCTGGATTCCATTCCCAACTCAGCCACTGACTGCCATGTGAACTATGGCAAGATTTTAACCATGCTATGCCTCAGGTTCCCCATCTATAAAATGGGGATAATACCCACTTTTGTAGAGTTCTTTGAAAACTTCCAATGAAATTGCCATGTAAATTCAAAGTTCAGTGTAATTATTATTACTGTCTTTCATGAAGTAATAACAATCCTTTGTGTAATTATTTAGGTCTTCTGAAACCCTGTGATGAATGTGAATTTGCTTTTACTCACTGCAAAAGCCTCTTCTGTTCTTAATAGGTTACAACACTGGCAAACAACAACAACAAAAACCCCAATCACAATACTGGCATTTTCAATTTCTTTTTTTTTAAATAACCCTGAAGCGATGAAGTGTATTCATGTTACAGGCTAATATTATAAATTCTTTTACAATATGGGAGAATCATCAGACTGTCTAGTAGGAGAGTTATTTTCTCTTTTGTGTGTTAAATAAAAAGAAACTCTTGTAGCAAAATCTCTTTTTGGAACACTTGGTTAACAAGAAACAATATTGCGGTGCCTCCCCTGGCTATTATTAAAATGATGCATCTGTGAATATTTTCACAAAATGCTTATTTTTTAAAGTATTACAACTTGACATAGGTCCAAGTCAATAATAATAATTAATTAATAAAGATCTAATATGGAATTATGGAAATGAAATTTTGGCACAATTCCATAGTAACATATTAATTTTAAAAATATTTTTAATGGAGGGTTTGACTGAGTATCTTATTTCATAACATCAGGACAGATTCTGTCTCCAGCACTGGAGGCATATAACAGCCTCCTCCCTTTCCCCCCAGGGCTGCTCTAACTTATACTGAGGACTGTCATATTAGTTTTGTGATGGTAAAAGAAAATGTAGGCTTACATTTTTAAAAGTGATTAAAAACTGATTTTGGATGCCTCAAATTTTGAGCAAGGCCTTAGGAGTTGCTGAGCATCTGCAGATGCCTTTGACTTCGGACTGAAGTTGTGAGTGCTCAACATCTGAAAACCAGTCCACACATCGGTTAATAAAACCAAATAGAGGGAAGGGGACTTGCTGATTCTTTACAATGAGTGTGTAGTTTGGATTCAGGGATTCCAGCAGCTTGCAGTTGTTTTTTGAAGGAAATATATATTAAATGTTTGAGAGGGAGGTTTACACTGTATTGTAAAATATGTTTGTAAAGTATTACTCATTGATGTACATAAGGTTATTTTTAGTCTGTTGTTAGAAATTGTGAATGAAACGTTTAAATATGAGTCTATCTTTAAACAATGAAATTCCCCAAAGGAGGATTAAGGCTTGCTTGTGCAATGGGGCGAGCACGCTGGGCATTGATCCAGTGAAGCGTGTTTTTAAACTTAAGCGCCTGAGTAGTCTCATCAACTTTCAGGATTAAGCCCTCAGTGCATGTCATGGTTGGAACACAGCCTATATTTAGAATAACACATGGGTTCCTGTGGGACTTGTACTGTGCAGGTGTCATTGGGGCTGGGCAGGCAAAGTGCAATTTTGTGGAAGCTTCTGCAAAATCTGACCAGATCAGGAGGTATGAAACCCCTGACTTTTTTGCAAGGGGCGGGGAGTAAACACTGACCCTGATAGGAGCTTTGGCAGCCAACTCCATGAGCTTCCCACCCCCCACCTATGTCATTACATCACTGGAGAGAATGTGGCTATTGATTATTTTTTGTCACCAACACCTGCATCAATGACCTCACCATATTTCCTCACTTTAACTCCTCTGCTTCCAATCTCAAGATCCTTGTGACTCAGCTACTATCCACCATGCCAACCGTTAAACTGGTTTCTGTTTTCTTTAAAACATTAAATAATGTTTGTGTCTTTGCATCATTGGAACTATAATATCTGTGTGTGTTGAGTTTTCACAATGACTAACATGACCAAGGGGAGGCTGGCTCCCTGAGTACGTTTCAGCTCAGCCATGGTTTTCTCCTAGAATTCCTTTTAGGGGATTGCTGAGTGGCTCCGGTTTTTTTAATGCAGAGCAAGGTTGGTAGTTCAGGATAAGAAGAAGCTAGGTAAACCCCAGGAATTTGTATGCTAATCTTCTAAAACAAAATACAAAGGTTTATGGCTTTTCCTATATCATTATAAACATTTCAACATAGAGCATGCAAGTAATAGATACATAAAAGGGAAGGGAAAATCTCAGGTTTACATCAGAGTTTATTACAATCTTAGGGGGGTCCAGTTCTTTGGTGATATGTTTATTTGCAATCTGTCATTCACTTACTAACTGTTGTGTACTAGGCTAAAACAGCGTATGTTCCTTGATAAACAAGGAAGGAAAAACTGAAATGCAAGCAGTGGGGAATCCTGTTTGTTGGTGTCTGTAGCTGGGTTTCTTACATTCCTCCTGTGCAGGATGGACTGTGATTTCCTATAGAGTGATCATTCCTATTCCCAGGTCAATGAGCCTGATTTTGAGCTTACTGACATTGGTGCAAATCCAGAGTAATTCCATCAGTCAGTGGAGTGAGATCAGAATTGGGCCCCCTGAATTTAATGGGAGCAGTCCTGGACTCAGTGTATTTTTAGATTTTGATGATTATGTATTGAACACATGGTTCACAATTTACATAAAATCAGACATGTTGGATCCAGCTAATCTAAAATTTGCTGGGAAGTGAGTATGTTCTGTTCTGTTCACTTTATTTACAGTTTTAATAGTCAATTACTTATCTTTCTTGCACTCCAGTTGCAGTCATGTCCTTAGTGGGCTTGAGCGTGGTGGTGATTGAATCAGCTACTCAGTCATCTTTCCTGTACTCTGCATCTCGTACAGTATCAGATGTTACCTCATTTTATAAATGAAGGGATAAAAACAATACCTGCCTATATCACACTGGAGTTTAGAGAACTTCACACACATAAAGAACAAATATGAATGTTCAAAGGTAGAAAAAAACTCACTGCAAGTATAAGTTCATGCAGATCTTCTGCTTTCTTTCCAGAACTGGGCATTAGAATGATCAAGAATTAGCTATGAGATAGGAAGTGGAGAAATACACAGTAGATGTTTGATGTGCATGTGAACAAACTGAACATCTCACTGCAAGAGATCCTACAAGACTGGGAAGAGAGGACAAGAGAATGAAGAAGTAGGGAGGAGAAAGAAACACTGAACAGGTCTTTGTAGTTTACTCTTATGAGTTTGTTTTTCATTTGTTTCTTACTGTGGATATCTTTATCTAATTGCACCTGCTATGTTTGTGAGCATATTTTGTGTAATGACATGTATGCCTTTGTAAATTATGGGTATACTTGAGGAAGGGAAAGGGAGGTGCAATTGATTGGTCAGTGTGAGAATAAAGTTTAAATTGCTAGCTATGCCCCTAGTTTAATAGATATTCCTGGAGTGAACACAGAGCTATAATTCACTTGAGAGGCTTTGCTGATACCATGAACCACAGGACTGCAGCTCCAGCAGTTTATGACTGGCAGTTGGTCTCTAAGAGTAAGTTCAACCTTAAATTCACTCTTGGGGTGTGTGTTATGCATTGTATATACTGCATTAACTTCTGTATTTTACTCAGAAAGTTTAACACTTCAGTCAGTAAATGTTTGGTTTCTAAACTAACCAAGGTCAGTGAAAAAGGTAGACAGGCTCAACCGAATTTCTGCAGGTTGGTTATCTTAAACATTGGGTGACATGAAAATGGCAGGATAAGCTGGGGTATTTTCACTACCTTAGGGCTCAATTGTACCCTTTAAGGCATGGGTCTACATTGGGGGCAGGGCAGAAGCATGCTATCCCATGAGGAGACACTATGCTTCAGGAAAGAACAGAGATGGGCCTGAACCAAAATCCTTGATCCAAACATCCTTCCAAGTTGGGGGGAAGTTTTGAATGCTAGGAGGAATGATCTGCAGCTGCTCCTCCTGGCCACCGTGTGTGCCAGTGGTGCACCTTTCCTGCTTGTTTTACCCAACTCCTCCTACCTTGCCAAGCTTCATGGCTCAGCTTTGTGTCCTCTTCCCATCACTGTATAGGGGAAGGTGCGTTGATGATAAATGGAAGTTTGTTATATGCAAATATGTAAATTAGCTCATTAAATGTACACAGAATGGCACACACACAACTGCACTGTGGACTGGCATGGAAAGAGTTTCCTTTCTGCCCCTTTCTGGCATAAGAGGTTAGATTTTTATAGGTAAATGTCAGTAAATGTCTATTTCACCACACACACACAAACCAATGGGAAAATATTTCCAATAATAATAATTGAAATCTTCAGATAGGCAGCATTTTTCTTACTTTTCTGAGTACTTGAGTACTGAGTACTCAAAATCCAATTATTTAGATTTTTGTATTAGGCTTCTCACAATATATGATAGTAAAGACAGGCGTGATTTGTTGATTTAAGGATATTTACTTTGTATATTTTGACATGTGATGTGAAAAGTTTGTGTTTTAATGGTTATAAATAGGGCCCTACCAAATTCACGGTCCATTTTGGTCAGTTTCACGGTCATAGGATTTTAAAAATCGTAAATTTCATGATTTCAGCTATTTAAATCTGAAATGTCATGGTGTTGTAATTGTAGGGGTCTTGACCCAAAAAGGAACTGGGGGGGGGGGGGTTGCAAGGTTATTGTAGGGGGGGTTGCAGTACAGCTACCCTTACTTCTGCACTGCTGCTGGAGGCAGCGCTGCCTTCAGAGCGGGGCAGATAGAGAGCGGCGGCTGCTGGCTGGGAGCCCAGCTCTGAAGGCAGAGCCGCTGCCAGCAGCAGCACAGAAGTAAGCTTGGCATGGTATGGTATTGCCACCCTTACTTCTGCGCTGCTGCCTGCAGAGCTGGGCCCTCAGTTAGCAGCCACCACTCTCGAGCCGCCCAGCTCTGAAGGCAGCAGCGCAGAAGTATGGGTGGCATGGTATCGTATTGCCACCCTTACTTCTGCGCTGCTGCTGGCGGGGCGCTGCCTTCAGAATTGGGCGCCTAGCCAACAGCCGCCGCTCTCCGGCTGCCCAGCTCTGAGTGCAGTGCAGAAGTAATGGTGGCAATACTGTAACCCCCCCTAAAATAACCTTATGACCCCCCTGTAACTCCCTTTTGGGCAGGACCCCCAATTTGAGAAACGCTGGTCTCCCCTGTGAAATCTGTATAGTATAGGGCAGGGGGCGCGCCGCTTCCCGCCGCCCCCATTGGCCCGGGACGGCGAACCGCGGCGAGTGGGGGCCACGATCGGCCGAACCTGCCACGTCAGCAGGTAAATAAACTGGCCCGGCCCGCTAGGGTGCTTACCCTGGCGAGCCGCGTGCCGAACGTTGCCGACCCCTGGTATAGGGTAAAAGCACAGAAAAAAACAGATTTCTTGGGGGAGGGATGAGATTTCATGGTCTGTGATGCATTTTTCATGGCTGTGAATTTGGTAGGGCCCTAGTTATAAAGCTTTAACTTTTTGAGTCTCAACATCTACTGTCACTAAATAATTGTCCATCCACCCCCATAATTTCCTACAACTGTGAAAATGTAAATGGATAAAAATAGGGAAAATGCTTAAAAATAAACAGTGATGTGTCAATTATAGAAAATAAAAAGCAAATTCTTCTAAACGTACCTAAGAGCAAACACGTGCTTCCCATGAGCATGGGATCTGCTATTGTGAGCGGTAACTGCCCTGGGGCGATGATTATTAAGGGTACATTTAGATTCTTTATGACACTTGCACGTTTCTGTTTCTTTAATAAAAATCAAAATCAGAATGCTAAAGCCTATTCCTTTATATCACTCCTGACTTCAACTAGTCTCGACCTTTCATCCGCCCCAACATGTTACTTTTACATTGCTCTGCCCAAGAGTACACTGAATCCGCCCATCTCCTCCCCCCCCCCCCTGTGCCTCCCACATGCCATGTCTTCCTCCTGCACCCTCATCTGCTCTGAGTCTGTCCTAAGGCAGGACATGCTTGTGCTTAAAGCACTGGATCTGGGGGAGCTGAGTGCAGTTCCTACCTCGGCCTTAGACCCTTGAGCAACTCGCTTCACCTCCCTGTGCCTCAGTTCCCGGTCTGTAAAACAGGGATAACACTTCCTTTCTCCCACCCTCTGGTCTATTTGGATTGCAAACTCTCTGGGGCAAGGGCTGTCTCATTATATAGCCCTAGCGATACCGGGCCTCAGTTCAGTTTCTGACGGGTGGCAGGAGCATATCCTCCCACCAGCCACCCTTGCTGGCCTCACCCCTTTGCTGCCCCCCCCCCAGCTCTCCTGCTTCCCCAGCCGTGGCTCCTTATTTCCCCACTGTGCTCCTTGTCTTGGGCCTCATCCCCCTGCAGCTCCCGGGGCACTGGGGGCCCAGCGCCTGGAAGGGCAGCAGCAGCCTGCGTGTAGACCCCTCGCACATGCTCACTGGGCCCGCGGCGGCGCTCTGAGCATGTGCAGGAGGAGGCCGGGCCGCCACCGCCGCTGCTCCGGGGCTGTGTCTGGCGCGCCCCCCCGCCCAGGTCCCTCCCAGGTGAGGCTGCGCTGGGCGGGGTGAGGTGCGGAGCGGGCGGGCGCAGAGCCCCCTTCCTGCCTGCCTGGCAGTGGCCGCGGCCCCAGCCTCTTTGCATCCCCCCGGCCAGCTCCGGGCGCAGCCGGCGGCATGAGCGGGTCGGACGAGGAGAAGCAGCTGGAGCTTCTCACCAGCCTGAAAGCGCAAGGTAAGGCGGCGGCGCGCGGACAGCGGCGGCCGCGGGCTGGGAGATGATCTGGTGCATTTCAGGGAGCGGCTGCTGCCTCGGGCTCCGTGGCAGGGTCAGGCAGGCGATAGAACAATTGCACCAGCGGAGCCCACGTGCAACGGGACATTTCATTTCCCTCCCCCCCGCGGTTGCAAACGGGGATTGGCATTAAAGAAGCGGAGCAGGCGAGGCTGTGCCAAGTGGGGCCAGGCGCTGGCTAGGCGGGTGTGTGCCTGAGCAGCTCCTGGCGCGCTGATGTGTGACTCAGCCTCAGAAGAAGGGTGGGGAGAACAGCACTGCTGCAAACGAATTACCTTGGGCATCAGCTTCACGTCTCAACCATGGAGCTAATAAAGGGGCCGTAAGGGAGCGATTTCAACCAGGGTAGTCATTGGAGGGCCTAACTTTGAGGCCTGTTTTATTCTCCTAACAATTGAGATTTTCTCTTGATCCCCATTCTCTCTCTCTCTGTCAACTCCCTGTGAAGGCTTGTATAGTTCTAATGGTTAATCTCTTCCCTGTTCACGGCATATACATCACCTTCCAGCACCCACCTATTTTTGCTTGGTTGGTTGTTGTAGCTAGGTCAGCAGTTGGCATTGGAATAATAGATGTGGGCTGATGGGATAATGAAATATTTTAAGATGTACATAGGTTAACCTATCTCTTTCTTCCTCCCAGCAAGTGAAAAATAATCATGTACAATAAACCCAATATCAAATGCCCAAATAAATTTCCTACAATGGACCCCCAGTGAACCCCAGACATATCTTCCAAAAGAAGGCTCATTAGGCAAAATCTTTCTGTGCAGAAATGCTGTTTGTTTCTTGAGGTAAGAATCCAGCTACCCAACCATCTTCTAAGGGAAGCTAAAACCTTACAGTTCCTTGCCATTTCTGAACTAACTTCCAGAGTCACTTGTCCCCCTGAGCAAGGTGGGATGTGTTAAAGTACTGAACAGATAATGACAACTAAAAGTTCATTCACTGCGTGAGAATTATAATCCACTCTTGATCTGGGTGCAAACCTCACACTGACATCAGTGTGTGTTCTCTTGTGCCTTGAGTGGCATAGAGTCCCAGGTTAAATTGAAAATGGAATTTGGCCCTTGTTACCAAATGAGTTTGATACACCTGCGTTAGTTGCTATCCTCTGCTTTTCATAAAGGCATCCAGGGCTTCAGCTCTGTAGATGTTGAGGTCTCTTGAATGCATATTGTCACAGTTCAGAGCAACTACACCTGTATTTCCCCTCAGTCATGCAACAAGGGCACTCGCTTTCAGACTTCCAACTCCTCAGCTATTGCCCTCCAAGGTGGAGACCCACATGTCTCTCCCTGCCACCCAGGTATTTCCGGGCTTCATAGTTCCTGCCTTCACCGTTTTATTCCCAACACAGACAGGTTGCCTAAGGACACCTGCTTGCTTTCTCTTCAGAGATGGTTAATACGTGTAATTGCTACAGTTTTAAACTGCCACACAGTGCTTCCTAGGCAAGCCTACTTTATTTTTAAGGTAAAAAAAGCATTACAGAGAAAACATTAAAAACAACAAAAGAAACTACGTGCATTCTAATGAGCTTACCAGAGTCCACCCCAACCCTATGGATTCTAGCAGGAGCAGTCCTTCAAATCCCCCTCCAAGGGGATACATTGTGATTGCAAGTTCATCACAGTTTCAATTTAGAACAAGCTTATGGGACCTCAGTAGGCCCAGTACTTCCAACCCTACCATAAGGATTGGGGCCCTCTGTGGACCAGGGATCCCGTCCCTTTGTTGAACCAGGAAGAAGGCTGTGAGCTAATTTAAAACCAGGTTGGTTTTAAAAAAACAAAACCATTCTTTGTCTCTTGGCCCCTGGGGAACCTAGTTTGAACAAGTATGATGCAATTTTCTCTTCTCTTGAGTGGGAATGGTGTAGGTCTGGTGATTGGCATGGGTGCTTACATTGTGTATGAATTTAGTCTGATGTATGAATTTACCCCCTCTCCTCCACTCTACAGCAGAAACTTTGATGGATCCTTAACCAAAATTCAGCTGAATTTTTTTGAGCATCAGCTCTAAGACTTCAGATAGTTTTAGAAGTGGTTTGTTTTTGTTTTTTTAATTTCCCAGTAACTAACCCAACTGCTGGATCTGCTGCTGCTCTAACTTGTATTCTAGCCTGTGAACAAGTTCAATAAGTGTTCATTCATGATTCTTAAATGGACACATTTCTGTAATTCAACACCAAATATACAAATTCAGATAGTTATTCTAAACAACTAGTCCTCACAGCTGTCCATCAGCACCATTGGTTCCAAAATACCAACAATAGCTGAAATGACTACGCATTTGGAGTATTCCTCACAGGCACTTGTGGGGAAATCCTGGTCTTAGGCTATGGCTACACTGGCGCTTTACAGCGCTGCAACTTTCTCGCTCAGGGGTGTGAAAAAACACCCCCCCTGAGCGCAGCAAGTTACAGCGCTGTAAAGCGCCAGTGTGAGCCGTGCTCCCAGCGCTGTAAGCTAATCCCCTCGTGGGTACCTGCAGCGCTGGGAGAGCTCTCTCCCAGCGCTGACGCGCAACCACACTCACGCTTCAAAGCGCTGCCGCAGGAGAGCTCCCGCGGCAGCGCTTTGAAGTTTTGAGTGTAGCCACGGCCTTACTGAACTCGGTTGGAATAGGGCCAGGATTTCACCCATGATGTCTAGGGATCTCGGGCCGGACTACCATAACACTGTTAAACAGTTAATGGAGCTTATGGCACTCCAGGAAATAGGTTGTGGAAAAGATATCATGGCTCAAGTATGTGCTGCCCTAGATGCACATCTATTCTTGAAATGAGACACTGTCACATGCAGATGAAGAGCAATATTTTATCATAAATTATATACATTTGTCTTTAAATGTGGGAGTTTTACTATGCTACTACAAAACCTAAGAACAATAGAAATATTGCCACGCTTATGTGAGTTTGGGATTTTCTTAAAAGGAAAAAATATTCCAATGGAAAATATTTTTAAACATTTATTCCCTTGTAGTTTACATCTGACATATTCCAGCATTTTACTAGGACATGGGCCTGTAAAGTTCTACTGACATGTCGAAGTTCTGGGAAATGCCAAAGGTGAATAACCTAAATAATAAAATTGTAAAAGTTATTTTATTTGTAATGAACTAAGTATTGTTAAACTGATAACTAAACTTGCTTCCTTTTTATATAAAGTTTTAATCTAACACTGTCCCATTAATATTGCAGATAAGAGAAAAAGGGAAACCATTTTAGACATTTATGACTTTCCTCAGATGATAGAGATAAGCTGGCTTTAGGGACACTCAGGAACGGCAGGCAACATGTAACTAGAATAAATATTTTGAAATCTTACCAACACTTTGTATAGGAGTGGGTAATGGTATTTCTTCAAACATAATGCTGCTAGCACGGGGGTCTGATTTCATTATAGGTTAGAGATACAAATTTGGTCAAAAGTCCTCTCTTCAGTTAAACAGTGGTGAATGGTGTCAGATTGCTATCTCTTGTAGGACTTCTGAAGAGTCTCCTGTGGATTTGAAAGGGTGGAAAACATTCAGCAAACCCTCCCCATTCCTGCCCCATGATAATGAGCCTCCACCAGAATGTTTTTTTTTCCCCCCAAGGGCATGAAAATCTTACCTGATGTGTGAACTAATCAGATAACTAAACTGACCATCTTGGTTGGTAAAGCTGGGACACAGGGACACTGGAGCTGTTTTTATGCAAGCTATGTTTCCCTCTCACCAGCAGGGGATAGCTGGTGGATTTTTCAAGCTCTCTGTATTTCAGCTGGGATACTTGATACTGACCATTCTTTGACTTGCTCTGTTGCCTAGTATATAAAGCGTGAACATCTTAGAGCAGTGGTTTTTAACCTTTTTGCATTTGCGGACCCCTAAAAAATTTCTAACGGAGGTGTGGATCCCTTTGGAAATCTTAGACGTAGCCTGCACACGCCCAGGTTGAAAATCACTGTTTTATGGTGGTAACAACCTTTCACAGACCCCTTAGACATAGGTCTGCAGACCCCACCTAGAAAACCACAGCCTTAGAGAAACATGATCTCAATCTAGATAACTCTCTGGATGTAGAGTGTTCTCACTAGTTTGAGCCTGTAAAGAACTTAATTAAGTGATTTGAATAGGTATAGCAGGGTCTGCTATAAATGTAAAAATGTAGATTCATAGGGTATCTCTACACTGCAGTTAGACACCCGCAGCTGGCCCATGCCAGCTGACTCGGGCTCAGGGGCTGTTTAATTGCAGTGTAGATGTTTGGCCTTGGGCTGCAGCCCAAGCTCTGGGACCTTCCCACCTTGCAGGGTTCTAGAGCCAGAGCCTGAATGTCTACACTGGAATTAAACTAGGGTTACCATATTTTAAGTGTCCAAAAAGAGGACACTCCACGGGGCCCCGGCCCCGCCCCAACTCCGCCCCCAGCCCGCCCCGCCCCAAATCCGCCCCTTCCCCAAAGTCCCCGCCCCAACTCCGCCCCCTCCCCTGAACGCTTCGCCCCCTTGCCCCTCCCCTTCCCCCTCCCCTGCTTCCCGCGAACATTTGATTCGCGGGAAGCCTGAAGCAGGCAGGCAGCAGGTGGGCTGGGGCTGGGGCTGGGGGGGGGGGGTGGGCGCGAGGAGGCGCGGCCCAGTCCGGCCCCCCCAGCCGAGCGGCTCCCTCCGGCGGCCGGCCCCGGCCAAGAGGCTCTGGCCCCAGCGTCTCCGGCCCGGCTCGGCTTGGGCCCTGGGGCGCCGGCCCCGGCCCTGGGCGAGCGGCACCAGCCAGCGGCCAAGCAGCCCTGGTCCCAGCAGCTCCAGCCAGCTCGGCTTGGGCCCCGGTTCTGGCCGAGCAGCCCCGGCCCTGGGCGAGCGGCGCTGGCCAGCGGCCGAGCAGCCCCGGTCCCAGTGGCTCCAGCCGGCTTGGCTCGGGCCCCGGTTCCGGCCGAGCGGCTCCGGCCCGGCCCCGGCCCTGGCAGAGCAAGTGGTGCCGGCCGGCAGCCGAGCACCCGCCGGCCCCAGCGGCTCCGGCTCCGGCCCCAGCGGCTCCAGCCCAGACCCAAGCCCCACGACCCCTCCCTCCCTATTTTCCCGGACATGTCCGACTTTTTGGCAATTCCCTCCGGACGGGGATTTGAGGACCAAAAGGCCGGACATGTCCGGGAAAATCCGGACGTATGGTAACCCTAATTAAACAGTGTGTTACCCTGAGCCCCGCAAGCCTGAGGGCCAGCTGTGGGTTTGTAATTGCAATGTAGACATATCCATAGATTCTAAAGCCAGAAGGGACCGTTGTGACCATCTAGTCTGAACTGCTGTATAACGTAGGGCTTTCCTGAATTAATTCCTATTTGAACTGGAGCATCTTTTTTTTAGAAAAACATCCAGTCTTGTTTTAAAAGTTGCCTGTGATGGAGAATACCCCACGATCCTTGGTCAATTGTTCCAATGGTTAATTACCCTCACTTCTTAAAAATGTGCACTTTATTTCAGGGCTTTGGAGCTGTGCTCAGGCTCTGCTCCAGCTCCAGGCAAAAACCTGCAGCTCCACTGCTCCGGAGCTGCTCCGCGCGCCAGCTCCGGGCTTCGCTCCAAAGCCCTGCTTTATTTCTAGTCTGAATTTGTCTAGTTTCAACTCCCAGCAATTGGATCTTGTTGTATCTTTGTCTGTGAGACTGAATGGTCCTCTTATTAAATTTCTGTTTCCACCTCTAGGTACTTATAGGCTGTGATTGAGTGACCCCTTAACCACTTTGTTAAACTAAATAGATGGAGCTCCCTGAGTCTTTCATTATAAGGCATGTTTTCCAATCCTTTGATCGTTCTTATATCTCTTCTCTGAACCCTCCAATTTATCAACATCCTTTTTTAATTCTGGCCATCAGAACTAGACACAGTATTCCCGTAGGATACTCCTGAGGGAATTCTGCACCAAAAATTAAAAATAATGCACACAATATTTTAATATTCTGCAAAAGTCTGCACATTTTATTTGTCAAAAAATAAATGTGGCTCCAACATGGGAGTGGGGAGCACAAACCATTGGCTGCATTAAGGAGATCACCCTGAAGCCCCCATCTTCCCCAGTACAGGGACTCAACAGTGAGGCTGCATATAACCCTGACACAGTGCAAGGGCTGGGCCTACTCCAGAAACACCCCGGGGCCCTGCCCCTCTGTGCCAGGTGCACCAGTGTGGGTGGGCAGACTCAGCCCAGCAGGATCCAAGTGTGGAGGGGCTTAGTGTTTGGGGGATCCAGGTGTGGGGTGAAAGGTTTCTGTGCTCATTGGGAGTTCCGGGTGCAGGGGCATTGGGACTCTGATGGGGATCCAGGTGAAGGTGTTTGGGGCTCAGCAGGGGGGATCTGGGTGTGGGGAGATAGAGCTTGGTGAGGGGGGGTGGGAATTAGTGGGGGGGTCCGGTGGGATGAGGGTCCAGGTGCAGCTGGTTGGGTATCAGTGGGGGGGAGGGGTCTAGGTGTGGACGAATAGGGCTTGTCAGGTGAGGGTTTGATGGGCTGCTTAATGGGAGAGCCCCAGGTGCTGCTGAGGGGATGCTGCATGCCAAGCTCCCACTCCTCCCCGTGATTCCCCTATCCCCTTTTCTTCTCCATCCCCCTCCCCTCAGTCCCACATTCCTCTCCCCCTGCCCAGTTCCACCCCCCTTTCTCTCATTTGCCCGGTCTCCCTTACCCAGCCCCACCACGCACACTCACCGTTACACAGAAAACAGGAAGGCTCCCAGGACACAGAAGGGGAGCACAACTGGCACTAGGACCTAGAGGTGGCGTTCAGCTGCAGACGCTCAGCGGTGGGAGTAGGGTGACCAGATGTCCCGATTTTATAGGGACAGTCCCGATATTTGGGGCTTTGTCTTATATAGATGCCTATTATCCCCCACCCTCTGTCCTGATTTTTCACATTTTCTGTCTGGACACCCTAGGGGAGACGCAGTCTGTTTCAGGTGGGCAGCTCTGTGCTTGCAGAAATGGAGGGGGGGCAGTGGCAGGTAACTCCGTGTGCCCCCCCATGCTTCGCCTCTGTTGGGGGAGGCAATCCCTCCCATCCCCAACTGCGCCTATGGTTGTCCGTCCCCCCCTTCCTTCCCCCACATCACTTCTCTTTCATTTTCTGCAGGGAAGCACAGGAATTCTGCAGGGGGACTATTTCTGCGGGCACGCAGTCCCACAGAATCCCTCCAGGAGTAATAGGAGTCACATCAGTGCCAAATATGGAGGTAATATGACCTTTTCTTGGATGTTCCTCTGTTGATACATCCATGGATCATATTAGCCCTCACCCCCACCCCACCCCCCCGCATCATACATGGAGCTCATGTTCAGGTGATTATATACCATGACTTCCAAGTCTTTTTCAGAGTCATTGCTATATATGTTACCCAGGTATACCATAATTGATATTTCAGAAAATTCTCCAAAACCGCAGCTCCATTAAATGGCACTCAACGTTCCTATGAAAGCAGGTAGTTGGACTACAATTTGCAGAAGAAACTGTCTATTCTAGTAATTTTAGGTACCATACCAAACTGGGTTAGCCAGTGCATCATAATAGTGCTTTATCACTTGATCAAAAGATGGGTTTGGGTTAGCTTTGGCTCCATTAGCACTACTGTTACTTTGCCATCAAAGTTAAAGGGATAACAGTGTAGGCGAACACTTAAAATACCAAGGGTTATTGCCCACTGGATGAAAACAGCCTCAAAGTACCATTAAGTCTCTTGGGGGCCTTGCAAACTGTTGTAGTTAACCTCTATCCTCACCATCTCATCTTAAATATCAGTTTATATTGCACGCTTTTCTTCATCTGTCTGATAAGTCTTAGCTAATACCATACTTGCCAATAGTATGATTCATGAAATACCAATTTACAACTGTCACTTCTCTTGTCCCAGCTGTCAGTGTGTCTGGATAGTTCTGAATATATCCAAAAATTATCTGTTAAAAAAATTATCCCAGGTAACTTTGAACAGAGCAGGACCATACACTTCCCAAAGAACTGACTCTGTACTAGTCCAGTGGGATTATCTTTCAGTAGTACCATAAACATATGCCACTTGCAAACTCTTAATGCAACCTGACAAATTCATTATCATCCTTGGTAGAGGACATGAGTCTATGATACTGTATCATATCAAGGTGACGTGGCTGTTGGGCAGTTTCTTTTCCATATTGACCATTGCAAAACTTGTTATAATCATGCCCCTGCTTAAGCAGACCTTCCATGTGGTTGCCATTCACCAGTTCAAATCCTGCATGAATGTCTTCTGTGTTTATTGTAGTTTAACAAATTCTCTCATTTCAATTTCAGTCATTAATGACGTCTGGTTTTCAAGAACACGCAAAGATAAAGCTTTCTGTACAGTCTTAATGATTAGGCTTTATAATGTAATGGTGCACTTAATTTACTTCTCAGTGTGGCGAACTGTGAGTCTGCAGGATGCTAACTTGGGCCCTGATTCTGCAAACACTTTGCACATACATACACAGGTGCTTAACTTCACTCGTATGTAAAGTTGAGTATCTGCAGGCTCTGTGCCATAGTCTGCGTGTCTGTGTTTATATACATGTTTTTAGAAGCACTTGAGACTCAAGGTGATATTAATGCTTATTTTTCTGGTGATGACTTGGCTTCTAAATTGTATTCTCATCCATAATGCACTAATCTCATTAGACACAGTATTTCATGGTTCTCTTTACACATAGGGTTGCAGAGGATCCTCTTTAATTCATTATTCTGACAGTTTTCTTCCCTATCTTCTATTCTGACAGGTTTGAGTATATTTTTTTCGTTATCCTTTTAAGACCAGGACCCATTGGTGCTGTATCTGTGCAGGAAAAGCTACTGCCTGATGCACCATCACCTCTTTTTGAGGTGAAATCTGGAGAGAGATCACCACTGGAGAGAGTAACAATCAATCTCTGGTGTACTAAGAGGTGGGAAAATATCCGAGATTCATTGAGAAATGTATAGATTGGATGAAAAATCTACTCACATGTGAACCAAATATGTTTGAGGATTTTGATCATTTTATTTTGTAATGAAGCAAATTCATCGAAGAGTCAGAAGTTTCCTCATTCCATTCTTGGAACCCATAATTCTATAGATTGTGTGTTGATTTTTTTTTTTCTTTTTTTTTGGTCGCATGTCGGGTAATCTCAGACTTTTGCAGGGGTTGGTCTATTATCTACTAGCAGACTGACCATTCTTTCTAGCTGAAGCAGCTAACCATACGGTGAGGCCCAGAAACAGACAAAAAGCAGTGTGTTTCTAATTATTTTTTTGTCTACGGAAATGTCCTCTAACTGGTTGGGCTGTGTGTTGTACCCTCCTGTGGTATAAACCATAGGATAGGGCAGGACTCCAAGAAACTCCACAAGGTAAACCAGCATGGAAGCTCCCAATTAAATCTCCTCTCAGAGGACGGCTTATGGGGGCTATGGCAGAGGCTTCCCAGCCCCATGGATCCTGGAGATCTGTACAGAATGGACGATCAAGTCCTGTGGATGATTGGCATCTTTATAGTGTATTCTCTGTGTTGTTTTTTCTCCTTTCCCCTGCAAAAGTGTGGCTGCTACATGAGTTTTGCTTATATTGCTGCCCACTGTGCACTTACACAAATTTACCCACCCTGCAAGAGTGCACATGGGGAGCATAACATGGTTTTTCTGGCAGTACTAAGTGTGAATCCATTGGGCTATCTACGGCTCCAATGGGGTCCACACCTACTCACCCTTAACTGAAACCCTTTTAGGTGTTGACTCTGTGGAGTTTGGAAGAGAAGAGGGAACATAAAGTAGAGCCTCTGTTATCCTCCTTTTATGCCCTAACAGCGATTAACAGTTCTTATCTTTGCTATACTTGTTTTACTATGGTGGGGTACTATTGTTTGAGAAATGTGCTGTGGGACAGACCCAGTCTGATTCTTGGATCTAATCTCCTGCTTTCCAGGCTTGCAGGAACTGCAAGCACAACACCATCACCCCCATAGGGCAGGTCTGCACATAAAACTTCTACTGCTTAAGTAATGTTGGGTAAGCGTGTGATTTATTTATTTAAACATCATTTCTATACCAGCAAAGGTGCTAGTGTAGACACATTTATACTGGTGAGACTCAGTCTTTTGCCAATGTAGCTTATTTCATTCAGAGAACCAGTGTAAGCTATATTGGCAAAAGCACTCTTGCCAGTATATGCTGGATCTGCTGCAGACCTTTTTGGGTGTAGATTAGATACTCATCTAGAGGAGCAGATGATGGACTGAGCTTTGCTTTCCTTGACAGCTTTATTTACCATCTGATTAAATGATCATTTCAACCTAGTAACTCTGATTAAGTGGAATCCTTGGTTGATTTGACATGGAAGGACACTCAGCCATATTCTGTGGAGGTCATTTGAACCTCTTTAAAGTAAAAATACAAAAACGTACACTAATATAGCATTGAGGTTACTTGAATGTTCCCAAGCTGGGAAATGTGAAACATTAGACATGCAAACATTTTAGCGTGTGATTTTAGTTGGAGTAGGTACTGCCACCTATTGTTAATGTTGCCCAACACTTTCCATTGTAAGACCCTGGTTTTGGTTGCTTATTACTTTGTAAAGCCTAATTTTCCATACCTGGTATCTGCCTTAGGCTGAATTTTTGGAAAGTTTCAGCAAAAACTGTTCAGTCATTTCTCAAAATGAAGTAAGGGAAAAATATGATTTGCCCATTTAAAAATAAAAAACCCACAAAACAGTTTCATTTTAAAGCTGTAGTGCCTGCATGCTTTGGAACAAGAACTTGAAATTTGGCAGGGTAGGGTGGTGCAGTGAGTCTGGTTTCAGAGATGTGCTTTTTTTGCTGTATCTCTGAAAATCCACCTGAATGTGGCCAACTAATGAGACTCTGAAAATTGCAGTTCACACATGGTCAGTAGAGACTTGTTGGAATTTGACGCGTAGAGTCATTGAAGATTTCATTGGTACTGAGTGTTCTTCATCCTGGGGCGCCAGGGACTGAGAAGAACTCTTCCTGCAATTGCTCCTTCCATTCATCCGGGACTGATGTGGTGCCAGGCACAGGAACTGAGGGAGACTTTGTCTCCTGTGCTCCTGTTGCATCCCATACTAGCACACAGGCTGAAAGGAGAAAACAGTCTGATTTGAAGTCAGAATCAGGGTTGCCAACTTTCTAATCACAAAAAACAGAGCACCCTTGCCCCGCCCTCTGCCCCTCCCCTTCTCTGAGGCCCCACCCCTGCTCACTCCATCCCCCCCCTCGCTCCGTTGCTCGCTGTCCCCCACCTTACTCACTCATTTTCACTGGGCTGGGGCAGGGGGTTGGGGTGTGGGAGGGGGTGAGTGCTCCAGCTGGGGGTGCAGGCTTTGGGCTGGGGATGAGGGGTTTGGGGTGTAGGAGGAGCCTGGGATGTGGGACCAAGGGCTCCAGGTTGTGGGAGGGGGCTTCAGGCTGTGGGAGAGGATACAGGCTCTGGGCTGGGGGTGTGGGCTCTTGGGTGGGGCCAGAAATGAGGGGTTCATGATGCGAGAGGGGAGCTCTGGGTTGGTGCAGGGGGGGCTCTGTCTCCATCTGGGGGTGTGGGCTTTGGGATGGGGCCAGGGATGAGGGGCTTGGAGTGCAGGAGGGGGCTCTGGGCTGGGGTCGAGGGGTGCGGAATGCGGGAGGGGGTTCTGAGCTGGGGCAGAGGGTTGGGGCGCAGGAGGAGGTTCAGGGCTGGGGCAGGGGATTGGGGCACGGGGCAGAGTGCGGGCGCCAGGTGACACTTATCTTGGGTAGCTTCTTGGAAGCGTCGACATCTCCCTCTCGCTCCTAGGCGATGTCTCCCTCTCGCTTCTAGGTGCACTGCCTCCACCCACAGGCGCCGGCCCTGCAGCTCCCATTGGCCGTGGTTCCCGGCGAATGGGATCTGCGGAGCCAGAGCTCGGTGCAGGGGCAACATGTGGAGCCCCCGTGGCCATCCCTACACCTAGGAGCCAAGGGACATGTCGCTGCTTCCGAGGAGCTGCGCGGAGCCAGGTAAGGAGCTAGCCGGCTCCGCTCCAACCGGACTTTTAACGGCCCGGTCAGTTGTGCTGACTGGAGCCGCCAGGGTCCTTTTTTGAAAACCCGACACCTAGCAACTCTAAGCCAGGCCCAAGCAGGCTGGTGAGGGGGAAGAGTGGAAATGGTGAGGTAGGGGGCTGGGACTGTCATGTGTAGCCAAGAGTGGGGAGTGGAGATTTGGATGAGGATAGGGTGGGGGCAGGCTTAGAGGGGAATGTGCAGAAGGGTCTGTAACCGCTTGAGCACACTCCTCTCAGAACCTGGAATAGAACCCAGGATTCCAGAGTCTCTGTATTCCATTTCTGTCAGCAAATAGCTATAAAACCCACTTGCAAAGTGTCTCATCCCCCTGCCAGTGCTAGCCTACACAGAGGGTGACAGCCTACTATTGCCGTCAGTTACTCTATTAGTTCAAGTGGCAGAGGTCTGTGGTGTGGACCTAAAGATTCTAACTCTGCTGATGAACCATGTGGGAATCAATATGGTTCCACATGGTAGAATTTCTGTTTCAGTTTGCTTTGTTTTTTTTAAATCTAGAAAATTACATACCAAAAATACATTAAAGGAATGTAAGGTTGCAAAGTCTAGCACTCAGAAGTAAGGAAATGCCAGAATAAGGTTGCTGGTGCATCCTTAAATAGGCCATAGGAACCTTAACATTTTCAATGTTGCTCTTTGTATGTAATATAATATTTTATTGATTGCTTACCATACTAGAAGATCTTCATTGGCTTAGACTGCCCATATAACTTCTTTTCTGATTTATGATCATGTATGCATAGTACACTTAACTAGGTTATTTGTTTTCTTTGGACACTGCACTGTAACAATTGTTGTTCAGTGGTATGTCTTGCAAGCTGTCTCAGAGGAATATGATAAGTTGCATTAACAGCTTATATGGCTTATGATTCCTGTTTTACTGTGTCTGTGTATAAGTTTAGCTGGCTTGTTTTTCATGTGACATATCCTCAAACATCCTTAAAGATCAAATATTACTTTCACTGACGTGTGAAATATTGTAGAATATGTTTTTTTTTATTTCACACAAGAATTTGTTGTATACAATACTTGTACCCTGTTAATTTCTAAGCTCTCAGTATATTTCAAACTTCACAATCAAATAAACTGGAAACTGAATTTTTCTGTAAGCTGAAATAATGTATGTGTTTCCATGTAGGAAACGTCTTATTGTACGAGATACTAATAAAATATTTAGAGTAAGGTTAAATGAATGAAACACCGCTAATAGTGACATAGGTTTCACTCCTGCAAGGTCCAACCCTCAAGATTCCTATTGACTCTGTTGGGTGCCTCTTGCAGGACTGACCACTTAGAATTAGGGTTGTACATGTTTGCGTTTGTCAACACATAATGCTTTCCTTTATTATAACTTCATATTGTCTGAGTACGTTTTACTGTGTATGTTCTATATGGTGTCTGTCTGGCATTCATGGAGCAACTTGCATTAGTGCATCTAAAGATTGCAAGAAAAAAATAGGATAATATTTTTGAGGTATTAGGTAATTAAAGGCTGCATTATTATGCATATTTAAAAGGGGACAGAATTAAAGTTACTACCATTTTGTATACAATACAAATACTATTGCGTTTTCTGTCTTCTGAGCATTAAGATGTGCTAGGGGCTTTATAAATTAGAGAGAGGCTCCCTCCTGCTGGAGAATTAAGAGCATGTCAGATCATGTGGGCTGATCCCTACTTGAGGTAATTCTGTGTAGCTCCTCTGAAGTCAATGGGACCACGCTGATTTACACCAGCTGAGTATCTGACTCTACAAAGGGAACCTTCAGTCCATAGTGACGTTGGCTATGATGGTAAATGGTACTAGCACAAGTTATTACCACCCACACATGAAAGTGAATTTATAACCAATCTCCCCCAACCCCTATACACACCTAGTTGTCAATAAAGACTTTTTTAACCCAGAAAACTGCAAACTGTCCAAGAGTTGGGGAGGGAGAAAGAGTCTTAACATTAAAATGGGGATTTTTCATCTATTCAAAATCAGCTGAATGGAGTTTGCTCAAACAGAAAATATTACACCTGTAGGCTGAGATTAAGCATGGAAATGTTTGGCCCAAAAGGTGAACATTTCAAAAAGTTATATGCAACTGCAAAAAAGGGTGATATAGAGAGCACTACTAGAGCAGTTTTTATATAATTTGCATAGGCGTGTCTGTCTAACGTTAACTGTAAAGCAAATTCATCATCGCATACTTCTGCTTTTATGACATTGTTTCAGTAATAAATCCACTTGTAGCATTTGTGTAATAAATTAATATCAAATAATGATCTGCTGTTAGCGCACCCAGTTCCAGGGAAAATGTATCTTTAACCTCATTATCAGTAAAACAGTGACCCTCTACATTTATATTTTTGTCTTTTGCTTTAGTTGTTTGCTAAAGTTCAGCCTAGCAGAACCTCGCTAATAAACGTTTCCGGGGGGATTCATTGTGAACAATTGAATTTTGGGACCAAGTGAACATGGTATCAGTGTGTAGGCACAGAATGTACTTTGTTCAATCATTTTGATAATTTGTGACTTGAATATTTTAAATAATAATAATAGAGTTGGGGGAGGTGTTTTCAGCAGGGTGGTGGTGAGCCAGCATATCAGCACTCTTCTGGTGGCCCCATGGTATTTTTGCAGACTTGAACCAAAGCAGTCATGTGTTCCTGAGTCTGCAAACAGCTAGCCAGGAACAGTAGGCATCATTCTGATCTCACTGATTTTTACACTAATTTAAGTCCATTGACTTAAATTAGCTAATCCTTATTTACATTAGTATAACTGAAATCAGAATGACAGTAACTATGAGAAGTGTGATATATCCCTATTATACATAAAAACGATGTGAGGTGGTTATTCTGAAAGTTAATGTTTACAATATAGACAGTATACAGTGATAAGATGTTACACTGCTGAGTCTTTCATTCAGCTATTTTAGAATTTTATGGGAATAGTTTGGGTAGAGCATCACCACTTTTTCCCTCTTCTGACCACGGTTGTTCATAATGTGACGCTTTACTGGGAAGAGAGCACCAGTTTCTTTGTGCAGACTAGTGATGTTCTACTTTACACTAATTCACATTTGGTATGATCAGGATGAAATAGCACAGGGCTGGGAGCCAGGAACTCTTGAAAGGCTCAGGTACCACAATGATGGATATAGTAGAAGAACTTTAATAGGCTAGAATAAAATCCTGGATCTGCCACTGACTAACATGAGGGTTTGGGCAAATCACTTCACCATTCTGTTTCTGTTCTCCATCTATAATCTATTCTCTGCCTGCTTGTCATTAATATCTGTACAGGACTTTAAACAAAGTGCTACATAAGTATATAGTACTATTATTAATTGTCATGTGTTTACCCAATACATTGTTGAATTATAAGAAGATGATTATCAGTGACACGTGGAATTTTAGAGTTAAGTGAATCTTGTAGACATCTGATCCTGGCTAACTTGAATTAGGGATGCCACTGAACTTTGTTTGGTATCCAAGTGCATACAGTATGGACTTTATACGTGACGCTTAAAAAACAAAAATCTGCATGAAGGCTCCACAAGAAAAAGGTTGTTGCATCTTTCATCGGATACTTGTTAAGGGCCACCCTTGTTCCACTCTAACCAAGAATCTGATTCACAGCATAGATCCACTTTTTAAAACTTTTGTGAAGTCACTTCTAAAGAAAGCTTGTACTGTTGAGCTACTTTAGGGAAGAGATTTATTAAGAATGCTTCACCTAAAGATTCCCTAAAAGGGGCCTACATGTGTCCTCTGGAAGCTGTCATCCATATAATGTTAACAGAGATCTTAATATGAAACAAGGTTCTTCTGAGTCCATGTCAGGTGTATTCAAACAGGGAAAAGGGGGCAACTTCTTGACAATAAAAGATCATGGCCTGACAGTTCTTGATTGATTGATTTTGTGTATGGGGCTAACAAAACAGTAGGATGGAACGCAGTAGGAATTCCAGGCTTAAAACTGGTTTGTGTATCCAGTCATTTTAAGTCCTACGTACCTAGTTTGCATTATCCTTAAATATACCTAGAAACCGTTAGCATTTTCCAAACAGCTATACCTACTAAGACAACAAGAACCTTTATTTTCACATCTGTGGCTGGGGTCTAGTGAGATTACAAACCTCTTCTTTCATGGTCATAAAGTAAACCCAGAAATTTCTTATAAAGAGAATATTAGCTAGTGGCAATTAATTTTTAAATTCCCTAAGAGAGAATTTTATTGCTCTGTTTCCTCTGTGTGTATATTTTTCCCATATAGTTTCCTTATCTGTCAGATCTGCAGCTATCTGGTGAGTTTGCATGTGGTTTGTGGTCACGTTTTCAGCGGTTTTGTTGTGCTTTTCTCCTTGAAAGCCCTGGGTGGCTCTGTACAGACACTGTGGTTTTGGGGTAGCCACTGTTTGCAGCCAAGCAAAGGTGTGAGGGTGAGAACCTGTTAGGAAATGGAGGTAGATTCATTGTTCTAGTAGCCCAGAGCATTCGTTTTCGCCACATGTTCTCATCAGCTGCTCGTGTAAATGGCTAACAAAGAGCGTGTCTACATTGCAGTTGGCAGGTGTGATTGCAGTGCATGTACGCATACCTGAACTAGCTTTGGGTGAGCTAGCTTGCTAAAAATAGCAGTGTAGCCCCAGTGGCACAGACTAGTTGTCAGAGTACGTAACCTGCGCAGGATTGTACTTGGGTGGCTATCCCATGTAGCTGCCTGAACTATTGTGGCTACTAGTTTTTAATGGGTTAGCTAGATCAGTGCTAGCTTGTGTTTGTGCACACGTGCTGCAGTGGCACCTCCTGCCTGCAGTGTAGACATAGCTTAAGCTACTTTTAAGGAGACCAGCATCCTTGAATTACCTTTTGCAGTTGATATGGCCAATCAGCTCTTACTGATTCCAGTTAGCTAATCTGCAGACACACAGAGGCAAGATGCTCCAGTCACTAGGGCCCTGGCCTAGAACTTGAGAGACCTGGATTCAGTTCCTTGCTCTGCCACAGACTTCCTGTGTGACCTTGGGTAAGTCCCCGTGCCTCAGTTACCCATCTGTAAAATGGGGATAATAGCACTTCCCTACCTCACTGGAACGTTATAAAGATAGATACATTAAAAAGAATTGACAAGTGCTTAGATAAGACAGTAGTGGGGACAGAGGGTGTATATATAAGTACCTTAGATAGAAAAACACTCTTGCAGACTGCCAACGAGTTTACCATCTTGGGCTTGTTTACAAGAGATAGTTGCATCAATTTAACTTAAATTGGTTTTTAAACCAGTTTAGTTAAACTGGTGCAAAAAGCGGTGTGGACACCCTTATTTTGTTTTAAACACCATTCCTAATTGACATAGGCTACGTCTTCACTATGGGGGGTGGGTGGGGTTGGTTGATTTAAGATATGCAAATTCAGCTACGCGAATAGTGTAGCTGAATTCGACGTATCCGAGCTGACTTACCCCGCTGTGAGGACGGCAGCAAATCGACCTCCGCAGCTCCCCCGTCGATGGCACTTACTCCTACCTGCGCTGGTAGAGTACAAGCATCGATTCGGGGATCGATTGTCGCGTCCCTACGAGACGCGATAATTCGATCCCCGAGAGATCGATTTCTACCCGCCGATTCAGGCGGGTAGTGAAGACGTAGCCTAAGGCAAACTGAAATAAATCTGGTTTAAACAGACACACAGAGCCTTTTGCCCCAGATTAACTATATCAGTTTAAAAATATCACCTTAAGTTAAACCAGTGCCACTTTCTTGTAAAGACAAAAAGAAAAGATAGTGACAGATACTGAGTGGTTAAGTGGGTAAGGTGGGAACAATGGCTAGAATAATCAAATACTCTGGTTGCTGTGTTTAATGATGCATCCCTCTCGAGAGTTACACCATATTTCTTTTTGTATTCTTTAATTTATTTCCACAAAGTGTCCACAGTACCTCAGAAGACAGATAAATTGCACATGGTCCCTGTCCTGAAGACCAAAATATGTAATGTCACATATGACACAATGAAGGGACAACAAAACTGTGGGGTGGGAATAGGTCAAAGAAGACAGTGGTCATTGCATTGAGGTTAAGCAACTATTCAGCAAAGTTGTGTGCACAGCAGGTTGAGCAAACAAATGTTGTTTATAAATAGATGTATAAAGCAAAGGCTTTTTACAATAAAATGGAAGCTGGAATTCCTATTTCTCCGGTAATGTACTACATTCATGATTGGGATGGAAGGATGGTCCAGTGGTTTGGGCTCTCTCTTGAGACTCTGAAGACCAGGTTCTATGCCCACCCTCTTCACTGACTTCCTGTGTGACCCTGGGAAACTCACTAAGGGTCAGATTTTTAAAGGTATTTGTGTCCAACTCCCAATTTAAATCAGTGGAAGTTAGGCTCTCCCTGACTCCATTCCCCATCTGTGAAATGTGGCTAATAGAACTTCCCTACCTCACAGTAGTGTTGTGAAGATAAATACATTAAAGATTGTGAGGTACTCCGAGATTACAGTAATGGGAGCCATAAAAGTATCTCGGATAGGATGATTCATGAGACACCAGCACTAAAACAATATCTGATCCATAATCTGTTCTAATTTGGATTTAAAACCATGAATCCCTGTCACTATGATTCTGTCTAACTCCCTGTTGGTTGAAGAAGTTGATTGATCTTTAGGACACATCTTCTTCTGCAGACACTCCACAGATTCCTGAAGTCTAAAGAGATGCTCTAGTTCAACCACACATTATTGGGTTTAAGGCAGGAGTTATTAGGTAAAAGTCTCTGGCCTGTGTAACCTAGGAGGTTAGATTTCAGGGGTGGCCAACCTGAGCCTGAGAAGGAGCCAGAATTTACCAATGTACATTTCCAAAGAGCCACAGTAATATGTTAGCAGCCCCTCATCAGTTTCACACACCCCCCGCCGCTCCCAGAGCCTCCTGCCCACCGGCAACGCCTCCCCCTCCCTCCCTGCACCTCCCGATCAGCTGTTTCGTGGCATGCAGGAGGCTCTGGGGGGTGGATGGGGAGAAGCGAGGGTATGGCAGGCTCAGAGGAGGGGGTGGGAAAGGGTGGAGTGGGGGCAGGGCCTCTGGCAGAGCCAGGGGTTGAGCAGTGAGCACCCCCAGGCACATTGGAAAGTTGGCGCCTGTAGCTCCAGCTCGGAGTTTGTGCCTGTACAAGGAGCCGCATATTGACTTCTGAAGAGTCGCATGTGGCTTCGGAGCCATAGGTTGGCCACCCCTGGATTAGATAACCGTGATAGCTTTAAAATGAATGAATATGAAAGTCAATGGGATTTCTGTGCATGGAGCAGCTATGGAATCAGGCCATGAGTGTACTACTAAAATATGTTAATCTTGTTTTTTATTCTTTTTTGTAGCTATTGGTGAATATGAAGATCTTAGAGCAGCAAACAACAAAAAGAAAGAGGAGGTTTGTACTCTGCAATATGTTTCCTTAACACCTAATGTACTAGATATTGGAAGTCTTTGTTTGTCTACTGACTTCAGCTGAGTCAAAGTATATCGAGGGGAATTTTATTGTCTGTTGTAGCAGCTGAAGGCTAACTGTACGCTAGAGGTGAAGAATAACATACAGCGATGTGTATGATTGTTGTGAGACAAACATGTGCCTCAAGGATGTAGGAAGATCCTTCTTGGCCTTATGCCTCCAATACCTGAACTGTAAATTTAAATCCCAATGATCACACAGCCAAGCCTTGTCTACATTAGAAAATTATGTACGTTTTTAACGTTGGGTGCAGCAGCACCCAGTGTAAAAGTGGTTTAAATATGAATGTAGACCAAGTAAATCATTCAAAAGTATCTGCTTCTCCTAGGTCTGAATCTCATTTGTCAGAACCGTTTATGAAATGCATATTATTTAAAAAAAAATCTAAAAATATATTGTGAATGTAGGAATGCAATTAAAAAAAAAAGCCTTTGAAATCAGTCACCCCTCCAGATTTTTAATTCATTTTACTGGAATTAAAGATTATAGATGAGCCTGATCCTATAGCCTTGATGAAGGTGAAACTCCCCTGGACTTCATATGGACAAGTCAGAACTGCAGGATTGGACTTCTTAAAGTAAGAAGTAAAGCAATGGAGGTCTCAGAATCATTGGAAATTCCCAAGTGACTCAGGGATTTAGCCCCGCTACTTCCACTGAGATCAGTTGAGGGCTCTGTGGCCTTTCAATGGAAATTGTTAGTTGCTAAATCACCTAGTTGGTTTCGAAATCTCAGCCAGTGACTCTGGGAGTGCACCAAGTTTGCTGCTCAGGCTCTGAAGCTCATCCTCCCTAAACTTCAGATCCCCGAGCTCCAGCCCAAGCCACAGCTATTTTTAGAGTGTTGGGGCAAGCCCCACTACCCATAATGTGTCAACCCGGGCTGGGAGGCTCTGTGCCTGGCCTGTGTAGACCAACCCCGCACTGGGCTAACGGGGCCTGACTAATCACTGTGGAGCCTGGAGACCACGACCCCTTACCCCTGCTGCGCATGGTCCAGGTGGAAGGGACAGATAAAAGGAGGCAGCCCAGCTCAGTCTGGGCTGGCTGAGGAGGAGGGACGTGTGCTTCAGGCTTCTGCAGAGGTGCCTGTGACTCTCCAAGTGGTGGGAAATCGTGAACCTGGACTACGTGCGGATGAACAGCCGACTGCGGGGTGGGGGGACCTGATTAGTTAAAATGAAGTGGAGTGTGGTGGTGTTTTTGCCATTCAGTAAATGTACCATGTAAATGAGGAAGTAGTTTTATTGTGGATATCTGCAATAAAAGAAAGTGTGGGAAGTAGCTGCGGGGGTGGGGAGAGTGTGGGCAAACAGTGAAAGTTCTCAGTGGTTTGAGCATTGGCCTACTAAACCCAGGGTTGTGAGTTCAATCCTTGAGGAGGCCATTTTGGGATCTGGGGCAAAAATCTGTCTGGGGTTTGGTCCTGCTTTGAGCAGGGGGTTGGACTAGATGATCTCCTGAGGTCCCTTCCAACCCTGATATTCTATGATTCTATATCTGCCTTCATAGAGCTTCCAGCAGGACTGATCAACATTTTTTGTCAAAGGTTTCCTCCTTCCCTTCCCCCCAATAAAATGAATTTTTTTGCAAAAAAATAAATATAATTATTCAGAATTGCCCCAAAAAGTAAAAATTAATTTGGTTTTTGATGACTTTTTTTGCCTAGCTCTAGTGCTGAGCATTGTGGTCCTGATTCTGCAAAACACCTAAACACATTTAACTTTATTTTAACGGGGCTGCTTATATGCTTAAAGTTATGCATGTGCTTATGTTCTTTGCAGGATAAAGGTAAAAATGCTCCGGACTTTGCCGCATCAAGCTCTTAGCGAGAATGGGAGAAAGCAGGGTCCAGTGCAGAGGTTCTCAACCTTTTTAATAGCATGTTGGAGGAGAGGGCTCAGAAGGAAAAACTCCACAGCCCACCTATGCCACAATAACTGGTTTTCTGCAGATAAAAGCCAGGGCCAGTGTTAGGGGGTAGCCAGCAGGGCAATTGCCAGGGGCCCCACATCACAGGGGTCCCTGCAAAGCTACATTGCTCAGGCTTCAGCCCCGTGTGGCGGGACTCGGGGCCCCAGGCTTCAGCCCCATGCAGTGGGGTTTTGGCTTTCTGCCTGGGCCCCAGCTAGTCTAATGCTGGCTCTACTTGGAGGCCCTCCTGAAACCTGCTCGCTGCCCCCCAGGAGACCCCAGACCCGTGGTTGAGAACCACTGGTCCAGTGGACCGGGCATAGAACTTGAAGTCAGGAGTTCTGATTGCTGTTCTTTGCTGTGCCATTCTCTCACTGTGACCTTGAGAAAGTTGCTTCACCCCTCTGCATCTCTGCCCATTTGTAGAATGGAGATAATGACAGATAACTACTTTGCTTTGAGACCTGCATCTGGAAAGCACTATATAAAAGCTAGGTAGTAGTGTATGTGCTTCTACCACAGTTTATTGGCCATTTTCCCTAAATGAAGATGTACATTTTTTGTGAATATGGAAGATGCCGTGCTAGATATTTTTCTTTCTTGGAAAAAGGAATTTAGTATATATTAGAAATTCAAGCAGAGTTCATCACACAACAAACAGCTATGTTCAAAAGTAACCTGAAAAGAAAAATGAAAACTAGATCTGTGCCCTTTGTACATCTTTAATATAGAAAGAAGGCCTGAAAGACTTTTGTTTTGTGTTAAGGTTCTTTCCTGCTTGGTTTTATATTGGAAATTAAGGTCTTGTCTATCCTGTTTTCCCCTGGAAGATTCTATGAAGAACTAGATCATGATGTTGGAGACACCAGGGAAAACCTGATTGAGAGAGGAAGTGGTTTTAAGTCAGGCTATTTAAAACACTTTTTGGCTAACATTTTAAAACTCAAGCACCCAAGTAATAGGAGAAAAGATATCTTAGTCAAAAATTCAACAATTCCCCCTCTCCCATCCTATTAAGGTGTGAGGAAGTACACAATCAGCATTGAGATCTCCAGTGAGTTATCCAGCAAAATAACACTGACATTCCTAATATTTTAAGGTAAAATCAAATAATCTGTTCCCCCCCCCCCCCCTTCTTCCTCAAAAAAATTCCTTTCCAGCCTGGTTTACACCTCTTAATGGAGTAAAAAAGGCACAGCCCTGATTATTTTCCTTTTCAGGTCACCTTTTTATTTAAAAAACAAAACCAAAATAGAACTAAAGATGTCAAGGTAATTTAACAGTCAACCTAACCCCCACTCCATAGACACTTAATATGCAGCACTGAAGCATTCAAAGTCAGGGAATGAATAAATATTTATGAATACTTGCTATAGATAATCATACAGGAACTACTTTTGTGCATCAGCATGGGCAGTGTTTTGTCACCCTGCCAGTAGAAAAGGGAATGAGACAGATACCTTTCAAGAAACAGTATATGTAATACAGTATCTCTGATACTGTTTGGTATTGTTAATTTCCCTTTCCTTGCGTGGCTTTCACAGAGCAGGGATTGTTAATTTGGAGTACTTTAAATTTCAGTAAAACCTTTTTTTAAAAAGGGAAACTGTATGTTTTCATTGTGTTTGCTGTATATATGCAGTTTCTTTGAGACCAAATGGCACATGGTACTGTAGTGGGAAAAGGAAAGTAATTACTTGGCTGTTTGAAAATGAATTTCCTATTAGCAACCGTCTGTCTAGAAACAAAGAAGAAGGATCCCTATGTTGATGGCATGCCTCTTTCTCTTTACGTTGAATGTGGCAAATGCCATGTGATTCCTTCTTGGACAATACTTAATTTTTAATTTGATATTTTCACTAAAATTGTAACATTTTAAAGTTCTTCATAAAATGACCATGTCAAGAAAAAAGGAATTTTTGGCTAAGCAGTGGAAGTGGCTTAATTCACTGTACGATGACTAAGTAAACTTTGATGCAGCCAGACATCTAGGATAAATAAACTCCCATGATTATTTAGATGAGTTAAAATGTATTAAGCCATTCTATCTAATACTTGGCTCAGAAAGACTGTTCTCTTGTTTTAAGTGAAAAATAAGTCGTCTTTTCTCACCTAGGGCCTGATCTTGAACCATTGCAGTTAATGGGAGCTTTGCCATTGATGTCAGCGGGTGCAGGATCAGACCCATAGCTGGATAACTGAGCCAGTTGCAAGGATCTAGGGGTGAAATTCTGGCTTCGTTCAAATCAATGCAAAATTCCTACTGACATCAGTGCAGCTCAGATTACACCCTAGGGCTCCAGACTTCCAGTGTGGTTTGCCGGGTGGGCTCATGTGTCCATGCAGCGTCTCATTTAAGTCAGTGGAGCTCGACGCGGGTGCAGGCAACCACTTAAACTCGTCACATTGCAGGATCAGAGTGTAGAATAGGCAATGACAGTTTTTGTGCTATGCTGACCCACAATGCTGGTCAATTTTGAAGTCTTCCATCCCTCTCCCAACATGTCCAATACTATACTGCATGGATAGCTTCAGTATTCACGTATTTCCTCTTGTAAGAAGTCAGCTACATTAGAAATGATCTTTTCTTTAAAAATGGAATGCTGGCTGGCAGATTCCATGGCTACCAGCTAGGAGTACTGAAATTTCAGAAAAACAGAAGGCCTTTGACCTTCCACAGCTCTAGACTTGCAGGCAGCTAGAGGATCTGCTAATTGCTACTGAAGAATTGCTTAGTAACTTGAATAACCAGAAGGCAGAAATCTAAACTTTAGTACTAGCCAGTTGCCAAGTCTCTCGAGCATGATCCTTACATGTACCAGCTCTTGAAAGATCAGGTCCTGGAGAGAAATTAATATAAAACTAATTCAGTAAACTGAACTAAAAGGATCTAGTTCTTAAAAATATCAACAGATTTCTGTTTGCTTGCTAAGAAATTCAGATTGAGTTGTTAAGTGACAATTATAAAATAACAATAATAATAATCTGTTGCATTACTTAATAAAAAACCCAAGTAAGGACACTATAAATATTACGCTACTGACATCATAAACACAGCTGTCTTAAATTCATATTTTATCACAGCAAAGAAGACTTACCTCAGACCCATGGATGTTGGTGATTTCTTATGTACCCATTTTTGATTTTGGTATCTAAACATTTCTCTTTTAAAGACTACTGCTAAATGGGAATTGTTATTTAATACTGACAGCAGAAGGTTTGGTAAAGTACTTACAATTACTGTTTCACAAGAAAGTTTTATATGTATTTTAAATCAATGACACACTTTTCAAATGAATGGTTATGCTATGTACATGTGTTCTTGCATTTGATGCCGATCAGTGTGATTATTGATGTGAACATAAAGTATATACTTTGAAAGTTTCTCTTTCAACAGGATTATTTATTGTGTTTTATATTTTGCTAACACTGGAGAAAGAATAATGGTTTTGGGAGCAACTGGCAGTTCTAGATTTGATGTCCTTAACTATTCATTTTCTTCTTTTAAATGCAAGGTTGATTGGTTTGTTTAAATTGTGATAAGCAACTGCATTGTTATCACTTATTAATATTAATTGTTTCTTGAGCTGAAAATGTTGTTTTCTGAGATGTCCATGTTTATTTGCAACTTTTATTTCTACTTTTTGTATAAGTAAAAGAAGACCCTTTTTTTCCCTCATTTTAAGAAATGGGATGGACTGATCTTCATAGTAAGTTCAATGGAGTTTGACTGGGGTGGGATCGGATGGAGGGTCTTCCTGTGTAGATCTGATTGCACGGTTGAAGTCAGTGTGCTCGCTGCTGCCCTCACTGAAATCAATGGCAAAACCCCTTGTCTTTGTCTTGAGGCATAACAGCAGCAAATGAAATTGTGTGAGAAAATTATGACTTAGAATGGAAATTGTTTGGAAAGTTAGGAGCCAAGCCTGTAGGCCCTAATCCTGCAAACACATACGAATAACTGTGCATGTGAGTAATCACGTTGCCTTCAGTCAGACTACTCGTGTGCATAAGTGTTTGCCTTAGTCATGTAATTAATCCGTATTCATGTGAGTAGTCCTAAAGAGGCTTCAGCGGGGACTGCTTGTGCAAAGACAACCCATGTGGGTAAAGATCTGGAGGACTGGGTCATTAACTTTCCTTGTTGTTACATTATCTTAACAAAATGTTTTACTAGGAGATTTGGAGGGTGTTTTATCTAGTGGTTAGGGCCAGGGACAGCATTGGGTTTTCTGGGTCCTATTCTTGACTGGCAGTGATTCAAGATGACCCTGGGCAAGTCACCAAGGATCCAAACCAGTGCCCATTGAACTCGCTGGAAAAACTCCCTTTGAGATTCTTGGGTGAGGTGTGGTGGCTCAGTACACCATGTCATTGCTCTACAGCAGGGGTCGGCAACCTTTCAGAAGTGGTGTGCTGAGTCTTCATTTAATCACTCTAATTTAAGGTTTCATGTGCCAGTAATACATTTTAACGTTTTTAGAAGGTCTCTTTCTCTAAGTCTATAATATATAACTAAACTATTGTTGTATGTAAAGTAAATAAAGTTTTTAAAATGTTTAAGAAGCTTTATTTAAAATGAAATTAAAATGCAGAGCCCCCCTGGACCGGTGGCCAGGACCCGGGCAGTGTGAGTGCCACTGAAAATCAGCTTGCGTGCCGCCTTTGGCACGCGTGCCATAGGTTGCCTACCCTGCTCTATAGTACTAAGCACTAGCTGGAAGTGGATCACAGAGAATCCCTTTTTAAGATAGCGGTGATCTACAGTGGCAAGTGAAACAACAATTTTAAGTGCGTAATTTTTATATCTTATTTTGCGTTTCTCCACCTCCCTTGTGCAGGCCCCTCTCCTAGCAGTGAGGTAGGACAGAGGCTTCCTGCTGGGAAAACTGAGAGGGAGGGGAGGAAGCAACAAGACCTTCGTTTAATTCCTAGTAAATGGAAACTGAGGTGTCGCTCTGCTTTCCCCTCCCTTCCTTTCTTTTTTGGGGAAAAGATTCAGTCGTTATATATAAAAAGACAGAAGGTACTGAGACAGCGCTTCATTCAGCCTTTTCCCCCTGGCTGTTTCTCCCTCTTTAGCTGCTTTGGAGCTGGTTGTATCCCTCCTCCCAGCAGTTACAGTAAGAAGCTCCCAATCCCATCCAGCTCCCTGCCAATCACTACAGGTTTCTTTCTCCATCCCCTTCCTGCCTTCACTACCCTCCTCAGCAGCAGCCGACCCTGCCGCAACAGGTGTCTGATCCTCTCCCCACTTTACAGCTACTCACACTCCCTTCACCTCACATGTTGAGATAGGCCAGGGGTTCTCAAACTGGGGGTCGGGACCCCTCAGGGGGTCACAAGGTTATTACATGGGGGGCCGTGAGCTGTCAGCCTCCACCCCAAACCCCGCTTTGCCTCCAGCATTTATAATTATGTTAAATATATAAAAAAGTGTTTTTAATGTGGGGGGGGGGGGTGTCGCACTCAGAGGCTTGCTGTGTGAAAGGGGTCACCAGTACAAAAGTCTGAGAACCCCTGAGATAAGCAGTCACTTGCTCAGTGCAGCTCCTCTTCCTCATGTTTTCCATAGGATGCCCCCAAAGTGGCTTCTGCAGCTTCTGCTGAGGCCTGGCTTCCAGCTGCGGTGGAGACATCCTCTGTGGCACCCCCTTCTGCTGAAGAGCAGGTCCTGTCTGAGGGCCTGATCCAAAACCCATTGGAGTCAATGGAAAGATTCCAGTTGACTTTGACTGACTTTGGATCAGGCCCTTTGTTGCTGTGGGCCCCTCTCCTAGTTGTCTGGAAGTGGGGCCCCTAGTGGGCAAACTGAAAATAGAAACATAAATATAACGATTTTTTTTCTTTTAAAAATCAAAAACTGTTTAACCTGTCATGAACTTCTGAAATGTTGAAAGTATAATCTGGAAATATAGTTACACTGTAAGGATACTGATCTGGTGGATCCCTTCCATCTCTAGTTATTGTGGTCCTATATAACTACATGTGAGAAAGAATGTACTTACACTGGGCATTAGAGAGAGAAGGTGAGTGGGTAATATTTTTATTGGACCAACTGCTGTTGATGAGAGAAATAAGCATTTGATCTTACACAGAGCTCTTCTTCAGGTCCGGGAATAAGAAGAGCTCTGTGTAAGCTCGAAAGCTTGTCTCTCTCTTCAACAGGAGTTGGTCCAATAAAAAATATTACCCACCTACCTTGTGTCTCTAATATGCTGGGACCAAGACAGCTACAAGAACACTGCCTACTTACATGAGTATGTAAGGTATGTTATGTGGAAAAATCTCATGACGATCTATTTTTCTGTAATGGTGTCATTCTTCCCCATAAAGTAATGTGTTTTCCATGATTTGGATGATCACTTACAGTATGTGTCACGTGAGCTATACTCATTATTTCTTGGAATTATATCTATTATATGGAGTTGTGAAAGCTGTAGAGGCAAGTTACCAATTAAGTGTTCATTTTATTCTTCTCCTTTGAAAAAGCCTTTCCATCATAAGAATGACACTGAGAACACCGACACCTCTTTTGCTCTAAAACTGTTGCACCCCCTATTTCTACACACACACCCCACAAAAACACCCCTCTCACACACCAATCCTAAACACAGTTTTGATCCCAAAAAGGGAGAGGTGCCAGAGACTTTATGTAGTGCACTATGGACTTCACCATTGCGGTTGAGTTTACACGGAAGGCACTCAGATACTGTGGTGATGGGCAGCAGTATAAACCCCCAAGATACAGATATTCTATATATATTTGTATAGAAATGTAGGACACTGTGCAAAAAAGCGGTTGGCGTCTCTGATAAATATAATGTATATCTCCCATGCCATTAATGTTACTTCTATTATTGTAAAATGTATGATAGAATTTACTAACATCTGGACCGGTCAATGTGACACTTCTAAAATAATTGCAGACTAGCTGTGCTTGTTTCAGTAACAGTACACTAGTAACAAAACTGATTGAACTCCAGAGGGTTTTTTGTCAGCTGTGATTTGAAACATCTTGGACAACAACTTTTAAATACAGATGCTCCACAGATCTTGGGGGACTGAGGGCAAAAAGACTTGCTTTATAGGTTCATATACGTTATCTCTCCTTACCCTCTTTCCTATGGCTTTACATTAATATTGTACAGATTATTAATTATATGACCATGTTCACAGCTTTACTTGAATTCCTGTTTTCTCTTCCCCTGTACAGTGCGACAAAATTAAACAAGAGCGTGATGAGGCAGTCAAAAAACTTGAAGAGTTTCAAAAAAGTAAGTAGGCATTTGAATGGGAATATTAACACTTAGAGTAAGAGCTCAAAAGATAGTAGCCAAATTCTGCTTTGTCTCCTCAGCTGAGTTATTCTGGAATTATACACATGTAAACTGAATAGCTATTATACCCATGTAAATTGAGTAGCTGGAGTTTTTTGGTGGGAAGGGAGTCAAGCTGCTAAAAGAAAAGAAATTACCGATGTCCCTTGGTAATTTTTATAGCAAGTCATATTTTATTCTGTGAAAAATGTCAAGATCAGTTTTACACTTTTATGGTAATGGTTCTATTGACACTGTATGGTGTCTGGAAGTAACAAAGCACAGCTAATGGGAGTGTAAGTATCCTAGTGGAATAGCTCCTCATAAGGGACCATTACAATGGGATTTTGGTCTGTTATGTCTGGTTTGTGTCAATGCATGATGACCATTAGAAATACAGGACATGGAAAGCACACACAAAAATATACAGTGTGAGACTAAGTTAATTTAATTTTTTTTTGGTAATTGTTCACAAATACCATTATAGAAAATGAACCTAAAAAATGGTAACTTTTACTATCCTCAAATGATCTTGTATAATTGCTCCATAAGGCAAGGATATTCTTAAATAAGAAGTCTAATTCCTGTGGAAAAAAACGCAGCCTGTTTGGGTTTTTGTTATGATACTGTGAATACCAGAATGTGACAAAAATGTCAAGTAGTTAAGGCTTAAAATTCAAAGTAATATTTGATGTAAAATTTTATAGGTTTCCTTTATCTTCCTTTCACGTTTTTAAAGAACATACCTTGTAAACATAGTGATAAAATGCCAAGAATATTAGGATTTTAAGGCAATAATAGAGCCCATTATTTAAATGACAATATAAAAGGCAATTATATTGATGAAGAGCTACACCGGCTTTGTGTCTGTGAATAAACTTGGCCTGTACTCAGCTTCTATTTGTTCTCCTGGCATAAACACATATTGTGTGTGATTCCAGTTTAATGGGGCCCCGTTTGTATGCCAAGCAGCTGCATTTTAGGCCCTATTGCGTGATTTCATAGCTCTCTGAAAATTGGTTCTATTCAGCACAAGAGATAGAAGGTGGTGGTGGGGGGGAAAGCTTCAACACACAATCATTTCTTTTCAATTGGAGCCAGCAAGGTTGATGACAACATGACCATTGTGTTATAATGATAAGACCACTAAGGATCTGTACCTCTCATCAAGGCTTTCACACAACAGCAGATACAATTTAATTCACTGCTCTGTCAGCAGTGCTGATACCATTATGCCGTCTGTCTCCACAGTTATAATCACTGTCCTCCGAGAAATGCAGTTGAAATGATCTTGAGCAGTCAAAGAAACTCTCAATTAAGGCTGCCACTTCCAATGTGTCAGATTGTGTCTTATGCACTTGGTACAATTTTCACTTCCAATCCTGTTTATTTACAATGTCTACCAGTAATTACGCTTAACGTGTCATTTAGTGAGGGTGCCCCTGCCAAGGAGATTGTTGGGTGCTGCCGTACCATTGAGTGGGAGTTTCTCGCAGTCAATGCCATCAGCAGCTTTTAGTCCCTGATGGGATGCAGTAGTAATGTTGATAATGCAAGTATCGTGCTCATCAAGTCATAATTAGATGCCACTCAAATGTGCCACTTGTAATAACAGTGTTGATTCATGTTTTCTCGGTGACTGCAACTACTAATTAGTTAAGTGGTTTTTGGCTGGCCTGCATTTGCTGCAGATTATTATTACCTCTGAAAAAACGTCAAGGTTAGAGATGTTTCTGGCCACTTAGTGCTGCTTTATGAATTTTAATATTAACATAATAAGAACTTTGGGCAGATTTAGGAAGTAATATATTTTTGTATTTAATTTGGAAAGAATTTTTTTTCCTGAGTTTAATCATAATTGCAGGTTAATTAAGCTTAAGTGAACCAAGAGTAATCTCTAGTTGTATTATGTGACCTGGTCCTGGTTTCCTAACTTTAACTAGTTTTGCATGCAGGATTTGAGATAAGGTTCTTTCCCTCTTGGTGGATATATACAGTATAATATATCCATCTGTCCTCAATTTCTGAGTTTATGATGCAACAACAACAAAAGGAAAAGCACCAATAGTCAATTTCTTAAGTTTTCCTCTTTAAAATATGTTCCTCCACATCCTCCAGTGAAGGGCAGCACCTTTGCTCCATACCAAGAGTGTAGTCTTTCTGTTAAGCAAGCATAACTGGCCACAGAAAGATCACCCCAGCGCATGAGATTCCACAATGATCAAGGAACTCCCATGTTCCTCTTCTCTCTACTGCCAGTTTAGGGGACATGGTCTGAGGATAGATAGAGGTTGTTGGCCAGGATTCCTCAATGTTTTGCAAATATCCAGCTGTTCTTTTGGTCTTTTCAGGCTGTTTATGGCCAGCAGAAATTAGAGCAGACTAGGGGCTACTTTAAGGCTTTATCTACATTGGAAACTGAACAACAAAAGTTTTGTCGTTCAGGGGTGTGAAAAAACCACTCCCACGAATGACAAAAGTTTTGCAGTTGAAAAGCGCCGGTGTGAACAGCGCTTTGTCTGCAGGAGTGCTCTCCTGCCTGCCGCCCCGTTGGAAGTGGAAGCTTTTTGTCAGAAGGAGAGCTCTCTCCTGCCGACAAACAGCAGCTACACTGCGTGCCTCTTAGCGGCACAGCTGTAGTAGCACAGCTGTGTTGTTAAAAGGTGCGTAGTGTGGACAAAGCCTTATTTATGCTGGAGGACTAACACTGCACATAGTGGTCCCAGCATCAGGAACGTCAAGGTGAGTGTTTTATGTCACTTTGGCCCAACTTGCATGGCCTGCCTTTCACCTATAGCCAAAGACTTGCCCCATAATCTCTAAGTTATTTTTAACTTCAAAACATAAAATTTTCTTGTATTATTGACTAAATAGCATTAGCAAAAGTACATTTGTAAAATAATGGTAAAACTTCTCAACTGACAGCACTTTGCTATCTTCCTAAACTATTTCATCTGTGTTGTGCCCATCAGTGTGGTGTCTGGGCACTAGTAGTGTCTGTTCCCATTTTTTTTATATCTTTGTCTAATGAACTACATGGTCTGAAAATATTTTTCCAGTCACAATTCTCAAGCTTGTTTCGGGGGAAGAAATATATCTATTTCTTTAGTGTATGAAGCTGTTACGTTTTAACTCTATATCTTCCTGGCGATTAAATAATACAAATGAATTTTTCAGTTTTCCTCTCTTCAAGCTAAATTCTGCTACCCTTATTGACGTTGTGTAGTATCATAGTCTGTGAATAGTCCTATTTCCATATTAAAGTCTTGATTCTGCAGTTGACTCCATGCAAGGAAAGCAATCTGCCACCACAGAATCAGCTGCAGAATGAGGGCCCCAGGACACTGAGGGTGTCAGAATCTAGCCCTCAGAGTAAAGATGGTGCAGTGGTTAAGACGCTAACCTGAGGACTCGAGAGACCCGATTCAATTCCCTATTCTGCCACAGACTTCCTGTGTGACCTTGGGCAAGTCACTTAGAGGAGGAGATTTTCCAAGCCATAAATGGTGTCTGGTGCTTAACGCTCACTGAAAGTCAATGCGAGTTAGGCACCTAACTGCCATCTGTGCTTTGAAAATCCCCTTTTAGTCCCTCTGTGCCTCAGTTCCCCCTCTGTAAAATGGGGATAATAGTACTTTCCTGTTTTATGGGGGTTTGAGGATAAATACATGTAAACATTGTGAGGTGCTCAGATACCAAATTGCCTATTTCACAATCACTCTGACATGATCTCAAAAGTTCTAATGTGGATATTTCTGTTGTGTGTTACTATCTGATCATCACTGTATCTTATTTAGGCCCCAGTCCCACAAAAGGATCCATGTGAGTGTTGGGGTCTGCCTATGTGTATTGTAGCAGGACTGGGAGCACAGGTTGTAAAGTCTTTAGTTTATGTTCGTACAGTGCCAGGCACAGAGAGAACTCAAGCCATAAATAATAATTAAAATACAAAAACCTTTGTCATTGCATTGTTCCAATTGCACAGTTTAAATTACAAATAAAGTCAGGAAATGCCCAAGTTAAAGTTTCAACAGCAGTACTAACTAAGCTGTGTGGCATGCCCATTCTGTGGCTTTTATGATACAGTGTTCAGCCAACAACAGAATCCTACATTATGCCTGGAATGGTCTCCATGAAGTCAGTGAGCCCACTTGTGGAGTAAGGTACTACTCCATGTGAGTGCCCTGTGTTCTGAAGGAACTCACACTTTGGAGCAGAGACTCTCTCTCCCTCTTCCCCCCCCTTTCTTTTATTTGTTTAGCACCTAGCATGATGGGGTTCTGGTCCAACTAGAGCTCCTGCATGTTACTACAATACAATTAATAAATGATGATCATTGTCAAAATTGTCCCTTCTGGCCTTAAAAACCTGTCAATTTATGACTTGCTTTTAGCTATCTGAAACTTCTGTAATTATAATTTTGCTAGCATGGTTAATAATATTCTGATTGCTGCTTACAAAGTATATCTCTCATTCTGTTTTCATAACCTTTCCTCTCTACATGCATTCGTATGGGCTGTGCTTTTCTGAGTTTGCAAAACCATTTAAAAACGTTATTGATGTGGAAGACAGTGTAGTCATAATCATGGGATGAGTGTCAGTTACAGTAAAAAATTAGTCAGCTTTTTCAGCTTTGTAAGAAAAAAACACATTTTCCCATTTTCTAGTTTCTCACATGGTTATCGAGGAAGTAAATTGTATGCAGAACCACCTTGAAATCGAAAAGACGTGCCGTGAAAGTGCTGAAGCTTTGGCTTCTAAGGTGAGAACAATTAATACAATTGTTCAATTATATCTATATTCTGATTTCATGATCTCATTCTGAAAGAAGGGGGTGGGGTGTGTGTCTCTCTGTAAGCACAGCAGATGCCTGTTTGCCTTCTTTGAGATATGAAATAGCTTTAAGATAGTAAAAACTATAATTCATATGTGAAACACTGTAAAATGTATTTGTTGTTTTGATGGAAGGTGCCGTCCTTTTAGAAGTGTCTATTTAGTTATGCTTTTGGAATAGCAAGCAAGATACCAGTAATTCATGGAGCATTACTTTTTATAGTCCATTTTATGTGTGTTTGGGCTAAATGGTAAACAAGTTTAAAACTATCCCACATGTGACATAAAGGAATAATGGGCATCTCAGTATATGAATCAAATGAAAAAGTCGGCCAAAGCATTACATTTCAGGTGATTGTTCATGAAAGCTAACCGAGGGCAGGCAAAAGGTGACCTCCAGTGCTCTGTTGATTGCATCTAGTCTGATGAATTTACCAAGTGTGTAATTTTCTATATTCCATCTCATCAGAAGTACATTATTATTAAAGAATGTTTTTATCTCTGTGTTATGTATTTTTGGTTGTGTAAAATGCATCTGAGCCACTTCATCAGAAAATGGATTACAGCAATTTTGAACCAAATTTCATTAGCAATGCCAGCTGCTTTTTTGCCTGCCCAGAGTACTACTTCGGATGTGGCAGAAATCACACCAACAAGAAATCTCTTTAATTTAGATGCATTAGCAATGTACTTTCCAGAAGTATTTACTTAATTGTTTGCATAATGACACGATATTAGAATTCATAAGGTAGTCAATCAGCATATAACTAAGAAAAGTAATTTATGTATGTAACTTTCCTCTCCTCTGTTCATTATTTGTAACATACGTAGTGACACACATGGGTGGTTAAAAGACTTGCACTGTCCAGTAGGGCTGATGTGCTTGTTAGTATGTGCTGACTAAAACGTGCAAGATTCCTCTGCTTCCTTTATTTCAGTCTTTGGAAGTGAGATGTGTTTGAAGAGGCTCTGTACTCAAGCAAATCTCCCATTTTTATGGAAGGGAGTTTTGCCTAGGTAAAGAATTCAGGATCATTTCCCCAGTACAGTAACTGTAGGGTATCCCTTCTAATCAAAGGAGGAAGTATGGTCACTGGCTGCATTTTTCAGATTGTATAGGCCAGGGTGCATTGTGTGTTGTTGGGGGCAGATCTGGACCTGATCTCTGTGGGGGCAGAGAGGGTTGCTTAGATGTTGGCACATGGGCATGCAAACATTGCACACCCCTTGTGCACTGTGGAGCTTAGCTTTGGGGGGCTATGTACATGCAGGCAGAATACAGATGTGGAGCAACCAAGGAAAGGCTGGGAGGGAGACCGAAGAATCTATTGCTATCTGGATCCTCCAGTTCTTCCTGCCAGCACCAACTCGCTTCATGGTAGGGGTGCATTTAAGCTCCCTCATTGTTCTTTCCCAGACATGCATCTGCTTAGCATCCAACCCAACTACTGGGGATGGGCATTGGCCTGTGGTTATGACCCATAGTGTATTCGATTATTTAAATTCTGTGATATGACTGTCTTTTTACATATATTGAACCTATGTTGTTAACTCTCTGGCATCAAAATAATTAGAAGTTAATTATGACTTCTTTAGGATTAAGCACTTTTATTAATGCCAATGTATGATGAAGGACAGCAGCTGAGGCAGCTATCACAATATATAGGATTAAAGTAAGCATGCTAATTAATTGATTTGAGGCTATCTAGGATATTCACTAACCAGGAGTACCAGAGAGAAACATTTCCTATATGAAGTAAGAAATGGGCCTGACTGAACCATAATGTCAGATCCAAACCACTTCAAAGTAGTAGGGGGCCAAACTTCATGGTTTGGGCCCCTCTTTAGTGTTAGGTGCTATGTTTTAAAGTAATAGAATTTTGTCTTGCTTGCTGCTGATTGATAAATCTTCTGATTAAAATAGAGAAGAAAAAGAATATACTTAGTTACATACTGTGTGTATCTTTACTTTTCAGTTGAACAAAGAAAATAAGACCCTGAAAAGAATTAGCATGTTGTATATGGCTAAACTGGGGCCAGATATTATTACAGAAGAAATTAACATTGATGACGATGATTCATCCACAGAAACTGAAGGTAGCTCGGGTTCGTGCAACTCGGTGCATTGTCAACAGCAAATGAAAGGTGAGCTCTGCTGTTGCATAGACCGCATTGTGCAGGATAACTGTTACCATATCAAACATACATACTGTAGAACAAGTTACAATGCAATGACGGAGTAGTCCTACACTCAGGTGAGAGCTTTCAGTGTTGTTGACTCAATAAAATAAACATTTGCATTAGTCTAGTAACAGTGATGTGTCAGTCACTTGTTACTTTTTACATACACAGAAAGACTGAGGGCAGGGTCACCTATGGCATTATTTCAGCTGCTGTTTGTGTAAAGTTTCCTCAGTAGGCATATAAGGCAGCGTTCCTTGCCAGCTTTCATTTGGTATCTGTATATTTCCTTCCATGAAAACCCTGTGTCCATCTAACTTTGCGTGAGGCACTACCAAAATAAGTGAGTTAAACAGGGACTTTTGCACTGGGACAAACAGCAAAGCTTGAGGGTGACAAAGGGTGTTTATCCCAGAGAACTCTACTTTATTAGTAAGTTTCTGAGTTCCCTTTTCTTTTTTTGCAAGCAGTCCCTACTGGAATAAGAGCTTCCCTCCCAGCCTGATTCTGCATAAGCTTGTGTTGATTATGATGGCATGGCTTCTAACAAAGGGCATGTATGGATTTCCCCAATTCAGCATTATGAGACAAGTTAAAATGCTCCCTTTTTAAAAGAACCTCTACTCTTTCTAATCGCAATAGCAGTAATCCTACTACTTACAGAGTGTTTTATGGTCCTGAGCTTTAATCGTGTTAATTACTCTCAGTTTAACTTGTGTGACCTCACTTAATTACTATACTGGTGCAGCCTATGCTAGTGAAGAAGGAGTCTGGATGTAAAGATCAGACACTGTGCAGACATGAACTAGATAATTGTCAAAACACCCCCGTGTAGTAGGGAAGTATGATTCTCCCCATTTTACCAACGAGAAAGCTGAGGCACAGAGCAGTTAAATGCTTTGTCTAACACTGCACAGCGAATCACTGTCGGAACTGGGATCGAACTCCAGAGTTCCTAGTACTTCCCCTTGGAGAAAGAAGCCAAGGATCCTGTTGGAGGTTGAGAAGAGAGGGAGCAGGGAAAAGTCTGGTTGGGTACTGAGAAGGGTACTAAGAAAGTTGAGGAGGAGAGAATAACTGAAAGGTCAAAGGTTCAGATAAGCACAGTGAGGGTGGAGGGAAAGGGAGGGATGCATTGTATCTCTTGTCATTGTTGAAGATGCCATTATACAAGGAAATGTGGTCTGTCTTCCAGGAGTTAGAATAGCTGGTTTCTATTCCCTGCTCTGTCACTGACTTACTGTGAGGTCTTGGGCAAGTTACAACCTCCCTGTGCCTCAGACTTTCCTTCTGCACAGTAGAAGGATAATAAATAATCCTGCCTACCTCACATGGGTGCTGGGAGCCTTCCTTAACATTTGTTAAATGTTTGTGATTCTTGAATGGAAGTGCAAAGTATTTTAGCAGTGGTATAATAGTCACTGTAGTAGGAGGGGTTGTATTGTCCCACTGGCTGGAGGGAGATCACGTTTGTTTAAGCAGGGAGATCTTTGCTGATTTGCTCCAAAAACAACACACAGAAAACACCCCCAATCCTTGCCAATGTACTTGCCCAGCCACTTGCATGGAAAGTTCCCCAGGTGCCCATCCCAGAGAGAGCAGGGTGGAGGCTGCTATTCAGACAAAAAGAAAAAGTTTGAAAAGCCCAATATTTCCAGGGATTTTAAATAATTTTAATCACTGCTCCCAATATGCAATATCCAGTATGTCCAGCAACCATCTCTGCCCAGTCTGCAATTGACTAGGAACAGATGTTGAAGCTAATGGTTTGGTATTCAAAGAGCAGCAGCACTATGAAAAATGGAAGGCAGGTGGGGAATCAGAGGGTTTGGTGAGAACTAATAGAACCAGTAAGTCTCTATCTTTTGTCTCCTTATTTTTTAGTGTTAAGCAACAATTTTAAACTAAGCCCTTATGCTCCCAATAAGAAGTGATTGTAATCCAATGTTTTATTCCATTGTAATTTAATTATCAAAATATGAAGTAAATTAAGAAACAAATTCCGAGGAGAAAATTACTAGAATTAGCTCTTCTATCAGTAAAAAGGTTATATGCTGACTCACTTCAAATAATGTCACAAGGGTTATAAATTGGCAGCTATTCAGGAGTATTTCTTCACAGAAAACCTCCCAAAGTATTAAGTGCCTGTTGTTTGTTTATATCTTATTGTGACAAGAAAGAGATCATGATCCGAAAGGAATTCAAGTGCATTAATTTGTTTTACAGGCAGCCTCTAAAAATATTTTTCTGTTGCCACATGGCCTCATCTTGTGAGGTGCTGAGCATCTCCTGAGGGGACTGAGGGTCTTCAGCATCTGGCAGCATTGCACCCATAATAGCATATTGCTTTTCAGAAAGAGTTTTCAGCAGAATGCAGTAAAAGCAAAGATAAAAGAACTGGACAAGGGAGATTACCTTGGTAGAGCAAATCTGAAACTGTAGCCGCGTTGCAGATCTGTTGTATGACACCTAAGAGAAGCATGTGTCTGTGTATGTATTTATGGAACCTAGGCTATGACTGATATTTTGTCTTTGCAGCCCAGTGTGTTTCATGCTCGGCTGTATCCACATAATTGTTGGATACCCCACCCCACCCCCTCGAGTATAAGATGAAAAATATTTTTTTTTCCCCTCCTGAAAATGTAGAGCTGCGAGATCAAATTATATCTGTTCAGGAGCAAAAGAAGACCTTGGCCATTGAACTGGAAAACCTGAGGCGCAAACTTGTAGAAGTAATTGAAGAAGTATGTATTGTAGCATGGAAGGCGAGACCATTAGTGTGCATTCAGTACCTTTTGTATGTAGTGTTGGTTGAAAACTGTCAGTTGTGAAGTTAATTGAATACTATCTAATCGGAGGGTTCACCAACCTTGTTGTACTATGGACGACTTCGTAAGAGACAGGTCCTTTCACTGACCACCTTAATGTATCCCCCAACTCCCAAATTATTTGATTTTGTGTGGATGTCCAGGAAGGGCTTTGTGGACCAAGGATTGTTATTCTCTGGTCTAAACTGTGGTGTTGTCTGCGTTGGATCTTGCCCTGATTTTTAGCCATCAGCAGTCACTCACCAATGTAACTAGACAGGCAAAGGGGCTGTTTTGAGCCGATGGCATATAGAACTAAACATGTTTCAAACTGGGCTAAGCTATGTACTGATGCAAATCACAGCTTATAATCATTTGTCCTGTCTGCCCTACACCTGCATTCAATATTCCAAGCAACAGCTCTTGGACAATAAACAGAGACATCCTCTCCCTCCCCTTGTCTCCCTTCCCCCCCCCCCCCCCCCAAATTGCATAACTGTAGCTTGCCTGTGTTAAAATTCAGTCAATAGTGGGTAAGCGAATAACTTTTTAACCTTTTACCTTGGAATCTGTCAGGATAAAGACAATGTAGAAGTACAGATATGTTGTATTTGCTGCTGTAATTGGTGTGTGTCATGAAAGTGGGCAATGCAATCTCCAAAAGACCAGTTTGGTTCTGCAGTACTTCATAACGTTTGAAAACAATATTATCTCGAGGAGAGAAATATCTATGAGTCAGGTGGGGAACTCCCTTGAACCCCTTTGAAAATTACAATCTGAAGCCGAAAGTAAGCCCTCCAGTCAGAAATCAACTATTCAAAGTAAATCTGCATGTAAAATAAGATGCAATAATATATTATGCTGTTAATTAGATTCTCACTAATTTATTATTCATCTGTTTGTGTTTTATTTATACTCTTCTAGGTAAATAAAGTAAAGGAAGAAAAAGCTGTTCTGACAGCAGAAGTTCATGAACAAAGGAAACTATTGGAAAAATGTAACCGAGGTGCGTGTTCTCAATATTGTTTTTTCACCATCTTCCTCCCTTGCTACTTTATCTCCCGATAATCTGCAGAGCTTTTTCTTAAATTGTGTTGTAATTTATCTTCATAGTGACTGAAGTGACATTCGGGCCATGTTGTGCTAGGCACTGTGTAAACACGTAGGAGACAGTCCCTTCTCTAAAAAAAATTTCATTCTTTAAATAGTCAAGACAGGTGAAAGGTGTGAGCGATGGGGAACCAAGGCACAGAGAGATTTAAGTGAATGTACCCAGGATTTCAGAGGGAGTCTGTGGCAGAGGTGGAAATTAAACCCAGATCTCCTGAGTCCCAGTTTGTTGTCTTAACCACAAGGACCAACCTTCCTCTTAACTTAGGTACTTAATTTTAAATATCTACAATTCCTGATGCATTGCAAAGTTTTACATTCAAAACAGCACACACAAGGGCTACACCCATCAATATTCAAAGAGAGCGATCTTCCCCACTCATACACCATTTCCTGTTTGAAGTCTTCTCCAAATCATTCCCCCACAATCATTCTCCACCAACTCCCATGGGAAAACAGGTAGTCGGTAGGTCCTGCAGCACCCCCCCCAAAATCTTCCGACTCAGGCTACTACACACAAAGGAGCACAGTGAGTTCCAAAGGCCTCGGTCTTCTCACAGAATGTTCTTTGACCAGCTCTGTCCTTTTACACCGAAAAGGGACTATTAATTTGAATCCATCAGCTGGCGAGTGTCACACTGACAGACAGATGTGGTCTCTCAAGTAGTGGGGATTCCAGACAATTTATGATGTCATAGGAAGATGTACACAGGATCAGTGTAGTCTGTCCCCTTCTACAGTGTTGTGAAATTCCGGATTCTGCTGTTGGCTTGAATATTTAGCAGGAAATGCTTGTATTTGTTGTTGTTTTTGTGAATCCCACAGGCCGTTATTGAGCACAGGGAAAGAGTTTGCAGAAACATCAGTGGGCTTTCTGGAAGCTTTCATAGATCATGTAAGAACAATAGAACTATGGAACAAATTGCCTAGGGAAGTCATGGAAGCTCCTTCACTAGAGGTTTTCAAAAAGAGGCTGGATAGCCATTTGTCTTGATGGTTTAGACACAATAAATCCTGCATCTTGGCAGGGGTGTTAGCCTAGATGACCCTTGTGTTCCCTTGTAACCCGGTGGTTCTGTGATTCTATGTATTTCCTCACTTTCACTTGCAATTCCATTGCTTGAGCATCAGAGAACGTGAAGGCAGCGCTTTGAGGACTCTAGAGGTACGCCTACATGGCAAGCAGAAACACACAACAGCGAGTCTAAGAGCTCAGGCCTACAGACTTGGGCTTGTGGGACTCAAATTACGGTGCTAAAAATAGCTGTATGGACGTTCCAGTCCGAGCTTGAATGTCTAGACAGCTCCTTTTAACGCCGTAGCGTGAGCCCCATATCCCTGAGTCTGTAGACTTGGGCTCTGAGACTCGCTGTTGCAGGTTCCTGCTTGCCATGTGGAAGTACCCTAAAAGCATCATCAGCGTGAGAGACTGTGCCAAGGAAGTGTCTGCTGGCATGGTGTGATGGATGAAAGCAGGGGCTCTTCTTAACACCTTCTACAATGTTTTGTTGAAATACCTTCATGTGCTTGAGCAGAAGGGCAATCCATCTGCCTAGATCCAACGGAGTAGGCTAATAGCAGACCAGTGTCTAGTATAGCAATGTATTTCAGTTATTTGAGTGGTGATGCACATAGTAGAAATGCCCTGCCACCTAGAAGATAGGATACATAGGCAGACAAAATTACTTGACCATACACTGATCCCTCTGTCCTTTGTGTGAGCTAGCAGAGCGCTGGAGATTACTGATTTGCTAGTTCTCATATACTCTATTCCTGTTAGCTCTTGTATACCATGCAGCTCTGTTGCAGAGTTCTGTAGATGTAGAAGGAATAAATTATTCTGGCCAGGATTGGTGAATTATCGTAAATTTTTTCTAATTGTTTTGTTCAAGAATTTTCTTTTTTAAATGTAATTTGAGAATCAGTTGGATTTTAGCAGCCTATAATCCATGTCACAAAGTACCACTGACAGTGCTTTGCTTTAGACATAGTTAAGCTTGTCTCCAAAGAGGCAGGGGATTTACCGAGGGTGGTGTTTGAAATTGTATGTCATTACTCTGGAAACCAGTCCTTAGTCAGTTAGAGCTGAAGTGCATTGAGAGAGCAATGTGTGCATGTAGTCATTAAGAGACTTTTTTTAAGGGTTTATTGATATTACTCACAGGTCAGGATTGAGGTGTATGGGCAGAACAATATGAGGAAGTTTGCACAATGCCTGGCCTCACTATGGCTCTTTTTTTAGCCAGCAATATCAGTCTCACTTGCATAACCATTGTTTTAATACGTTACACTCAATAGTACTGATATTACCTTCTTGTTGCAATCTCATTGGTCTCTGATGTAAAGAGACCCCTTGATACAGAGCCACTAATCTCTGGTAGCCAAATGTCAGTTTCCTGGAAATGCGGGCTGCTTTACAAAATATGCAACAATCTTTTATGGATTGAGTATTACGCTTATAGGGCTAGATGGTGGAGCATGCTGACACAGGGGAATAGGACCCCATTTACATCCTTGTGCTCGTTACAGGCTTACTTGAGTCCAGGTATGACAGAGTAAGTACTATTGTGCACTTGCTTATTCCTTCCTGTAATACGTGGGTGGGGGAATGGGCAGATCCTCCTCTTATCCCTTGCTCACTGGTATACAACAACACTGAAATAACAATCTTTATCTAGAAATATTGCAACATCGTTACCAGAGAAAAAGAGGGAGAGGTAGGAGAGGAGAGAGAAGCAAAACATGGGCTGATTTTTTTCTGAGCTTAACAGCCTCATGGAAAATAGGAATGAAATTTAAGCCAGAGACCTTTCATGGATTTGGTTTTAACTAGCCACAGTGGTGGGTGCCATTATTAAAAGCCTAGATGGATGGATAACGGTGTTGGGGGAATAGCATACTTAGTAGGTCTCAATTCATGAATAAGTATTGTTGGAAATTTTATGGGAGGAAAAGTTAATTTAGAGAATTTGATATGGTATATAGTCAATTTCGTACCGTGTACTGCCAGCGTTACAGGACATGAGAAAAATAGTAGAAATAATGTCCTTTTTTTATGTTTATATAACAAGAAATATCCCAAAGTACTTTCCAAACATTACAAAGCTTGGGATGTGTATATACACATGGGGAGCATGTGCACCCGTGTACACACACGGACGTACATAAATTATAAGTAAATTGTGTGTATCATTTCACCCACCATTGAAAGGTAGCCATCTCTGGGTGGAGTTTAACTACGTAGCAGTCCATAGCAACACTACACAACAGCTTAGGACCAGAAGGAAATAATGCAGTATCTAATAGTTCAGTGATTACGCATATAAAGAGGAAGTTTAGGGAAGAAAAGGAGGGCAAAACAAAATCAGAATAGTATAGATGGTTGGAAATGAATGTAGAAATATGGACATATAGAACTACACATTTTTATATTCTTTGTAAGGAATCAAAATATATTGAGCAATGTTGTCCCATGGCCTGATAAAACAAACTGTATCTTTGTTAATTTCTTTGCTAGCTTGTTTTTATTCAGCTTTGTCTGTTTTTGTTTTTGTTTTTTAAATAGTGTCTGTACTGGCAGTGGGAGAATATGAAGAACTCCAGGAAAACTTTGAGTTGGAAAAGAATTTACGGAAGAAAGCGGAGTCATTTGCACAAGAGGTGGGTAGATCAACAGAAATCCTGCAGATGAAGGAATTCCATAAAATATGGGTCTTGTAAAATACAAAGAGGTGAGAACAGGTTTTGATGGTTTTATGGCTAACGCAGACTGGAACCCAGACCTCTTACAGACCATTTCTATGGCCTTGAGCAAGTCACTTAACCTTTGTCCATCAGTTTCCCCACCTGTAAAATTGGTCTAACAATACCTACTTCACAGGTATGTTTAAGGAATAATTCTACAATGTTCATAAGACACTTTAGGATCATTACGTGGTAAGTGCCTTAGAAGTGCAAACTATAATACATTTATATTAATAAATTAAATTGGTAAAATGTAACATTTCCCTCTATTTCATTTTTTAATTTTGCTATTAAATTTGAGATGGCTCAGACAGTCATAACATGAGAATTTATATTCCCAGAATATCGGCTTAATGTTGCAAGGACGACTTTCTTTTTTCACTCTGGTTTGGAGTGGAATACTTTTACTCGCAAAATATATGAACCCAGCCAAAGAAATATGACACAGCACAATATTCAGATAGATGCAAATATGTCTGCAGTTTGGAATATGTCTTCAGAGAAGACCCAGTGTTGGTGAAGATTTCAAACAATCATCTGTGCTGGGGAGAGGCATAATTAGATTTCAGTGTTGTGAAAATGAAGAAAATGAGCTTTGAAAGAACATTATGAAATGTCTGTGATAACTGTCCCAATACCCTCTTGGTCAGTGGGTTTCAACCTGTGGTTGGACGACCCCTGGGGGTCTGCAGGCTCTAATATTTCCAAAAGGATCCACACCTCCATTTGAAATTTTTTAGGGGTCTGCAAATGAAAAAAGGTTGAAAACTACTGTTCTAGGTGGCAGTATTGTTCACCATGGGAATTCTGATAAACTCTAGTGCAATCTTGCCAATCCCAAGCACTGAAAAGTCGTGAGATTGGCTTAAAACTCATGCAGTTTAAAAAAATAATGTTCTTCTTCTTTGCTTCCTGGTTTTTGAGCTTTAGGGTACACATGGGTTATGTTATCAAGCATTTTCTCCATAACTATGTAGGCTAGAAAACTTTTTTTTTTAATAGAAGCTGAGATTCTCAAATAATCATGTGACTCTGGAACCCAGGGTTTTAAGGAGAACACCAAATATTGCAAGGCTCACAGTAAAATAAGAGTTGGCAAAACAGCAGTGTTGTGAACGGTAGAAGTATGTTAGGTCTGATTTGAAATGTCCATTCAGTTTTGAACACCTGGGTGCAGGCAAATAGAATGTGCTTTCCTGGGCACTAAATTTCTTTTGGGCAACTGGCTGGCTTTTTATTTTCTTTTAACCAAGTCTTTCAAGAAATCTCTGCTTGATAACTCCTGCGCATCTAACTACACCCACTATGCTAGTGATCATATTGTGTGGTAAGGGCATTTTTTGACTGGGAGATTACGGAAGCGAATGGATATGTTTATTGGATGCAGTGTTTGCCAACTACACCTTTGTCTTGGTTTGGATATTCATAATGCTTAATAGATGAAGAGAGTAATAGAAAAAGTTGTTTCTTTTAAAAAAAAAACAAAAAAAACCCCTCCAAACCCCCCAGGCTTTGTTGATCTGAGAGCCCTAGGTAAGCTATGAATGAGCTTAAAGAACTGGGAACTCTTTAGGGGAAGAAGACACTGTGAGTATAGCCCACAACCACACAGTGCTATGCTTTGTTGTTCTGCTGCTGGTCATTGGGCCATATACAGAGGTTGATGAGCCTGCTACGGCCTTGGCAGGCTCAGTCGGTGGAGGCACATGCTTTTAGAACGAGAGGTACCAGGTTCAGTCTCCCATCCCAACAGCCCAAAAGCCAAGAGAGGGTCTCTGCTGACAGCATGATGCTTATAAGGCTTTCCAGCTCCAAAACTAGTGTGCATTGCTGCTGCACGCACAGCAAATAACTGCTTCTAGTTCCTGTTCAGCTTTGTATTTGAGTAATTGGCCCAGCTATTCATTAGTACAAATATTCAAGGAGAAATATAAGAGTTTCAAAGACAAGAGTGTATAGGGCCAGACATTAAAGGGTAGTTAGGTACCTTAAGACACAGATGGGTGTCTAGTGGGATTTTCAAAAGCATCTAGGCATTTAACTCCCAATGATTTCAAAGCTGTAACAATTTACTTCAGTTTAGGATCTGTCCCATTGACTTCAATGGGACTGCTTCTCTGAATCAGGAGTACTCATGTATTTAAGGCTTTGCAGGATTGGACCATCTAGATTGAAATGAATGACCTATGGTTCCTTTGAAAACTGTATTAAAAAAAAGACTAGTGGATGCAACAGAAATAGAGTAAGAATAAGTTGAAGGAGGCCAATCATTCTTTCTTATATGGCCCTCAGCACACACCCTTCCCACCACAAAAGCCTAGGGAAAGAGATGGTCTTTGAAGCATGCCCTTAGGGTCTATTTGGACCAAGAAGGGGAGAATTTTCCAAAGTCCTGAGGCTCTTGAATAACATCTTGCTAGCAGACCCTCTTCTTTTAATATCAAGGGACCTGGAGCTTGAATGCTTCCACTGGTCACAACTGTGGAAATATGGCAAGGTGAGATGGGCAGTCTCAGGTAGGAGCCTCTCTGGCCATTTATGGCCAGTTGAAGTCAATGGGAATCTTTCCATTGGGTTATTATTATTATTTTTTTAGGAGTTTTGAATCAGGGCCTAATAGTATCTTATAGATCAAAAACCATACCTGAAACTCCACTTCAATTCAAAACAAAAGCAGTTACAGATGTGGAAACTGAAGTGAATTATTGTCTATATATATAATAAAAATATTTACTTCTAAATGTCTTGCTCTAAATACTTTGTTCTTAGGATAGTTTAACTTACTCATCACACTTACTACAGGTAAATGGCAGCAATTTTTCTCCTCCTTTAAGTCTCCTGGGACTATACAATTGCTGCTGTTTTATTACCATTTCCCCCCCATGTTTGCCTGCCATTATGTCCATATAATTTTTATATCCTGAAAACCAACATATAGGATTACTGGCCTGGTCTACACTAACCCCCCAATTCGAACTAAGGTACGCAACTTCAGCTACGTGAATAACGTAGCTGAAGTCGACGTACCTTAGTTCGAATTTACCGCGGTCCAGACGCGGCAGGCAGGCTCCCCCGTCGACTCCGCGTACTCCTCGCGCCGAGCAGGACTACCGGAGTCGACGGCGAGCACTTCTGGGTTCGATTTATCGCGTCCAGACAAGACGCGATAAATCGAACCCAGAAGTTCGATTGCCTGCCGTCGAACCAGCGCATAAGTATAGACAAGCCCTAAGGATCACCTTTCATACCCTACATTTTGCTAAGTCTTTTGCACTTCTTACCACTGCTTTAGCTTTCCCTTCTGAAGTGCAGCATAGTTATTTACTTCTGAATACTGGATGATGCAGAGATTGTTGTCTCTGTCAGAGATAAGCCATTTGTATCTACAGAGCTAGGATATTTGTCAAAATGTACAGGGATACTGTCTGGTATTATGGACCCAGAATTTTAAACTGAATGAAAAAAGACAAAACAAAAGTACCTACAGAACTGAAATATTTTCATATATGAAAAAATTATATGTAAGCTATGTTTTAGTATAGATTCAAATTTTGCCCTGCAAAGTTGTTACCCAAACATTGCAGTATTGTGCCAGTGCACCGGAACATAAAAGTGAAATTGACTGTAGAAACTGGCATAAAAGTTTAAGTAATTACTTTTTTTACTTTACTGAATTCTGACAATGAATAAAGAACAAAGAAAACAAGTGGCAAAAAGTAATGTATATGTATAAATTCTTTTCTCTCTTAAAAGCGGGACTATCATCTTAAAATCACTCCTTTATTAATTTTTAATCTGTTGTTACAAATAACACCTCAGATTATTTTGTTTTTTTCAGTTTGATTTACGTTATGCATTTGACAGCATAACCCACTGGTCAGTGTGTGTTGCATCTCCTCTGTGACCAACCCATAGAGCAGTGTTTCTCAAACTGGAGTCGCCGCTTGTGTAGGAAAAGCCCCTGGCGGGCCGGGCCAGTTTGTTTACCTGCTGCGTCCGCAGGTCCGGCCAATCGCGGTTCCCACTGGCCACGGTTTGCTGATGTGGGCCAATGGGAGCTGAGGGACGTACTGGCCGCCGCTTCCAGCAGCTCCCATTGGCCTGCAGCGATGAACTGCAGCCAGTGGGAGCCGTGATTGGCCGGACCTGTGGACGCGGCAGGTAAACAAACCGGCCCGGCCCGCCAAGGGCTTTCCCTACACAAGCGGCGACACCAGTTTCAGAAACACTGCCATAGAGGATATGGGTCTGTCACAGCTCTCATTTGGCGAGCCTGACTCTTTAGCTCAAGTGCTATACTTAAGCTTTTCAGCACTAGAGGTCCCTTGTTTAATCCCTGGTGTGCAAGCCAAGATAGCAGCAATTAGTATGAAGTTCATTTTACTGTTTCCCCTGTATATTCAGTTTCCCCTATTGTTAGTTTTGGTCTTTCATGAGCAGCAGGGGAGAGAAAAACATGTTAAAATATTGGAAAATATGATTATAAAATCAGCATTTTTAGAGGGACTCAGGGACAGGAGTATTTGAAACTACTTTTAATAATTTTGACATCGATTTCTAGTTGGTATCCCTTTAATAATCTGAGGTGGTGCTAAATGCACAGACCATGACCCTGCAGTCACATCCATGTAAGCAGATCCTTGCAATCATGTGAAGCTCAGTGGGGCTTCATGTGGACACAAGAATCCATTCACACAGCTGACTGCAGGATTGGGGTCGTAGAAGAAATGTGTTTAACAAAATATGATTTTTAACCCATTGGTTGGATATGATTTTGTAATGATTGCATTATGTTAGCTCTGGCATTTCGGGAAGAGGCCGAGTGGGGGTGGGGCTTCAGGGGAAGAGCCGAGCAGGAGTGGGGCCTAGGGGCAGAGTGCGGGCAGGGCCTTGGGGGGGAGAGGCCGAGTGGGGGTGGGGTGAAGCGGTAGGCGGGGTGAAGCGGCCGGTGGGGCCTCGAGGCACAGCAGAGGGCAGGGCCCCAGTTCGGGTGCTGGGGCCCACAAAAGATTAATCCGGCCCTGTGGGTGTTGAGGACCCCCTATTTTTTTCGGTGGCCCCAGAGCACCTACGGAGTCAGCGCCTATGCCAGAAATATCTTTTGGGATGTCTTGAAGCACTCTGATGTCTCATTTTGTCAGTCAGGTGGGTTTTTTCTTTATAACTGTAGAATATGTGATAAAAATTTTGCTAAATGGAGTAGAACTTGCTTTGAGTATATCAGGAACATACAGGCCAGTGGAGCGAGTGTTCATTGTGATGAACAGTATTTGGAGTGAGCATAGACGCTGTCAAAGCCATTCTTTCGCTCAACGTTAATGTTAACCACACTTGTTCAGAGCTTCATGATAAATTCATTCAGAACACTTTTACTGGAAATAAGCCACCACTCTGAGTAATATGCATGTGTCACTGTTGAGTAATGACCTGGCAATAGTAATGCCAGCACATACGCTTTATCATAGTGCACTTCTGTCTTTTGTATGACTATTTTGTGAGCCAAGAAATATTGTCCTGGCTTTTTATTTTGACAATAGAGGCCCTTTACCTAAAGGGTGGGTGGGTGGATGGGTCTATCTATCTATCTATCTATCTATCTAATCTAGATTGAACACCTGCAGCGCCTCTTAATTTCAGTGGGAGCTATTCATGTCCAGTAGGTGCAGGACAGGGCCCACCCATTCAAATCAAACCCTTCCCTGCATGGTTATGCATCTCCCAGGTGACACTCTTAGGGTACCATTACTACTGAGATAGCGGGAGTCAGGAAACCATGCAGACAGCTGGAATAGGGTGCATTTATGTGTGATGCCCCTTGTCTTTGCTATAAGTGATGAGGATCTGCCATTGAAGTGCAGGGAGTTGGGAGGGGAATATGTGTGCTAGGTGCAGGTGAGAGAGAGAGAGAGCGAGCGCACACACACATAAGAATGAGAACACTTGAAAATCCAAGCTTTTGATTAAAAAAAAAAAAAAAATCCAGTACAGCTTTAATTATAGTCGTTCTACTAGCACCACCACAATATGTATTTAATTAATCAAAAATGATGTAACTTCAAACATTAGAATTCATTCTCTTTAGAGGTTCTAAAGAAACTGAGTAAATATTGTCAGCTGTGGTGAGGAAGGGGGGAGAAAGGAAAAGGGTTTCAAGTGAGTCATCCTTTGTAAAAGCTACAGGAATCTGAATAAAAGAACTAAATAAATGGTGGGGGGGGGAAAGGAGGGGGATGGATGAGGGAATAGAAAATCTGTATCCACCTGAATAAGCCAGGGCTGTTAACCTAGGGATCTTGGCAAGCATAATCAAAATGCTAGTGTCATGTTTTAAGAGACATTTTAAGATTTATCAGTTTTTTGTGAAATGCTATACAAGAAAACAAAGGCACATAGAGGGGATCTTGAAGGCCACAGCAATAATGTAGAGGCTAGACCTGAAAAGCAATATTCCACAAAGGAAAGAAAACTGTGTTAGGTACCATAAACACAAATGAAAAGGAAGATATGACAGTGCTGGAAAGCGGGAGGGGTGTAGGAAGCAGAGCTAAGGATCTTGATGCTACAATCGCATTTGCTTAATAAAATATTTAATATAAAAGATTTATTAAGCATGTATCTTGCCTTGCAATGATACTTGTAAAGTACTTGTAGACACTTTGTTAGCATCTCTCATTGGCTCCTATGCAATACCTGCGCCTGAAATTACTTTTGAAACCTTGCTGAAAGAAACAGGCTTCTGTAAATGTTTACAGTGAGCAGCAGAATGGTTTGGATTATATATTTTTATATTTAAAGAGGCCAACCTAGGCTTTACCCAGAGGTAAATTCACATTTTATAGTCCCCTTTTTAATATAGGTTTTAAAAAACCCTGTATCATGCCTTGCCTGCAGCTTGCTTTAATTTTCCTCTCAATCCCTGACCATTACAGATGCATTTTAAGTGTGTATATACAGTACAATGTGTCTGTATGTATACATCAACTGTACAGTACAGTGTCTGTATTTAACTTTGTTACCTTCAGGATGCCCCTTCTCATTATGGGGCCCTGTGAAAGTGCTTGGTTGGCACGTTATTTAATCCAGGATTGAACCTTCCTATATAAAAAGGACAGATGCTGTTATTATTTTTGTGACTCTTAAGAAGGACTGTCATAATTGCTACAAAGGATGATGACCTGTGCCCCTCATGAGATTGCATGCAATTGAGTCAGAGATCTGAGTGTGTTGAGCTGCACAAGAACTCTTGTTTAGAGCCATTAATAGCATTTGAGTCATTTATAATGACCATGTGGCATGTCTGCAAGTGGATACCGCAAGACCTGTGCTCCTGGAAAGACTTTTCTGTTATGCGTACCTGCATCTATGTATTACCAAGGACAGTTTAACAAAAGCTGCTATGTAATAATTAGGCTTGGCAGAATCAAACTTTAATTTTTGATGGATAATATCTGTTTATTTTTAAGCATTTTTTTTTATTTAAATGTTCACCATTGCAGGGAATAATGGGGGGAGTCGGACAAGAATTATTTAATGACAGTAGATGTTGAGGTTCAAAAAGTCAGAGCTTTGTAACTGTTAAAACACAAATTGTCAACATCTCATGTCAAACTATAGAAAGTAAATATCTTTACATCAAACTTTAATAATTTTTCCAGCAGCATTTTTCTTTGTGTTTAAATTTTGGTTATCTTCTGAGGAAATATTTCTATGTGTATATGACAAAATCGACCTTTACCCGATAAGGTAATCCTACCAAGTCTAGTAACAATAATTAATTCACTGCCTAGCTGGTTGAACTGAAAATAATTGAAATAGAGGAGGGATATGTTTAGGTCTTAGACCCTGAGCTTGAATCTTGCCACCTTTAGAGCATGATACAAGACTAATCTCTCTCATCAAGCTTTCATCTAAGAAAGTTGTGAAATGGCCACAGCTGTGTGCGCTAGGAAGTGTACCACCTAGATCTGAGTCCTCTGAAGTCAGCCATTTAATCTGTTGGGAAGAGGGTTAAGAGATTTGCTCCTCTTCCAGGAAGCATCTGATCTGTTTCTAAATGGATTCAGTGGCATCCGAATACAACAAGGCTGGGTGCTTTAGGAATATAGAGAATAATATAATCCATTCTATATGATGCTAAAACGGGAAAATGTTAACTGGAGAACATAAATAAGTAGCAGTAAGAGATTCTCTTTTTTGGGACTTGTGGGCGATGATGCATTATAGATGTAAGATAAGGTATGACTTGGTGATGAATTTCTCATACTGAGAAGACTGTAAGGATGTGTAATGGAGCACGCACCTCCAAATGACCAGGAGTGGTACCACAGTCCTTTTCTCGCCCCTAGTGTCCCTTGCAGGCTGCCAGCCAACCTTGGGAGGTCTTCAGTAGCTTGGCCCTCTGGCCAAGTCGCAATGTCTGAGTGAACCCCTTCTGCTGGGGTATTAAAGAGTCCAATACATAAATAAACCATTTCTCTGCCCTTGCTAGGGTCTTCAGCCCCAGTTTGGGGACATTTAAATGCAGCCCCTTGTTCGGAATATCAAATAAGCCCTTTCCCCTTCTTGAGGTCTACACCACTTTACCTATGGTAGCTAGGGAAAGTCAGGCCTGCCTAGTATTCCAGGTTCCAACCCAGGGACTGTATACACAGTAGCTCACATGCTGCTCAACTTCAGTCCTTCACTGCTATTTCCTAGGGCCTCCTCCTACTGGGACCCTTTATCCCCAGCCCTATCTCAGGGCCACCATTCTCAGGTCCTTCTCTCCCAGCTAGGTAAGCTTAGCTAGCCATAAATTCTGACTATCAGGCTCCTTTGGCCAGAGAGGAGCACCCTTCTTCACTCCACTGGTCCCAGCCAAGAGTTGACCTGCTGAGGCTTTGCAGCTCCTTTTATCTGACCCTGCTGGGCTCTGATTAGCTGTTGTTAGCCCTTGGAGTAGCAGGTCTCTCTAGTTTCCAAGATGGATGCTCTAGTGAGGCTTCTTTAGGCAGCCCTGGAGGACTTACCTTTGCTGCTCTTTTCCTCCCACCCTGCTGCTTCCTGGGGCGGGATGTGGCAGAGCAGCAGGGTCTCCAGTAAGGGGCCCTGAAGGCCTGGTACACCCCGTCACTGTGATGCTGTGTTTTTGTGGGTGCTACCGTTCTGGTAAGGATTCAGCCATCTGCAGCTTAAAATGCAATCTCTGAATGACTGTTCAGGGAAAAGTATGCAATGGGCAAGGAACAAGGCAGTACATTTAGTTGAACTAACGACAACCGCTGCCTTGTTCGCGGTGAATTAGGCCACTTTCCTTTGACCCATAGAATTAATAAATGCAGCACTTGGCACTTTGTATAGAACGTATCCTCTTAAAAAGGTTGTACAGGTTGAACCTTTCTAGTCTGGCACCCTGGGGACCTGACCGATGCCGAACCAGAGAATTTTCTGAACCACAGGAGGTCAATATTGTAGCGAGCGGGTCTCTCTTTATTTTTATCTCGCCGAGGCGAATAAATGGAACAACGCTTGCAATACCGCCTAGCCAAGGCTTACCAGCTCTCTTCATAACAAAGTGTTGTTGCACAATTTTACTGTATTGGCACAAGGAAATAAGTAGATAAAGCATGAAAAACATAAAATGAAATCATGCCGGACAACGGATGTTGCCGGACCAGAGAGTGCTGTACTAGAGAGATTCAACCTGTACAACTATTAACTAATTAATAAAATACCACCAAATTTGATACTGTCCTTAACAAAGTACAAAATTAATATAATCCTTTAAAAAATGAACCACAAAATAATAAAATGTTATGAACAACTAGACAACACAAAGTCTTTAACTGATCCATACTGCTCACCTTTCTCGTTTATGTCTATTGTTATAATAAGCAGCAGCCCGTCTACTTAGCAAACATAGGCAGGGGTCCTGTTCCAGAACTGGGTACCTGTTCAGGTTTGACATAAAACTACAAGGCTATAATGCATCTGCACCCCAAGGTTATGGCAAAGTGTAGTTAAGTGTTCCCACTCCATGAAAGTGATCTTTCAGTTCTTCTTTGGGATCTAGAGTGAGTGGAGCAAGCAGCAGGCCTGAGAGTTTGAAACCAGAGTCGATCGATAGTTTGGCAGAGAGTTGGAATCTTGCCCCCTTCTTCCCATGGGACTGCCAAAATAGGGATCAAGCATGGAATGTGCAAGTTGTAATTTAGCCTATAACGAAGGGGGTCATTTGCTGGAACATTCTGAAAATAGTGCCAATATTTAATATTCCGAATGTGTACATATGTAGGGAAACACATGGCTTTAAAGTGTTTTTTTTTTATCTTGCTGAGCTGCAGTGTGGGGGGTTAGTTTTGAAAGTCTTCAAATTGGAATCTGGATGTTACCTAGATAAGGATCAAAGTTCTCAGTGTTACATTTTAACTCTTCTAAACAGGAAGAATTCCCTCTTCAAATTTGGCATCCACATAAAAATCAAGTGCACAGGATGCAGAATTGTGTAAGGGTCAGAGGATGGGGAGTTGAGACACCTGTGAGGAAATCCTGGTCCCATTGAAGTCTATGGCAAAATCCCATTGATTCTTGTCTCAACTCTGCCACTGGATTGGTGCTTGAGCTTGGCCAAGTTGCAGACATTCGGTCCCACAAATTCTCTATCTATAAAATAGGAATAATGAGACTTAGCATCCTCTGTAAAATATTTAGAGATCTTGGATGAGGTGCCCTTTATTGTTCTCTTTAAGCCTTCTTTAGCTGTAGTAGTAGTTTCAGTAGATTCCCCCTAGCGCTGGCTTATGCTTCGAGTGTTGATTGGGATGTTCTGCAGATAATTGTCTCACAGGTGGTAAAGTGAGAACTAATCGATCAGCTAGTTAAATCCCACCACAGATCAAATAATCCCTTCAAGTAGTTCTTTTGCCGTCAACAAACACTTTGTTTGATATTTTGGTGCTACATGCAGGTTTCTGTGCTGCTGAAATGTGTTTTAATTAGATGGTCCTGGAAATTTAATTTTTATATATAATAAAAACTGTCTTTTATTTAGTGCAGATAAACTGACCTCCCAAGTGAGGGTATAATCATATTTTACCTTCTCATTCTGCTTCACTCAGTATTTTCAGTCCTATCCTGTTTTGTTCCCTTAATTTAGGGCCTGATCTTGCAAGTACTTAAGCATAGGTATAATATTTTAAATCAGTGGGACTACTCATGTGAATAAATCATGCATGATTACAGGATCAGGCTCATACATAGTAAGCATTTTTTGGCGTAGAAATCTCCCTTTCTCCATATTATAAGCACAATGCACATTATCTGTGATGCTAAGAAAGTAATAAAGTAGAGGTAGTCAAAAAACCCAGACAGTTTTCTGTGCAATTTTTTGAACAAAAAGTTTTCACTCAATTTTTTTGATAGAAAGTGTTTGATTTTCACAGGAAAACCTTGAAATAAAATTAATTACAATTTTCTGTTTTTTCAAAATCTGAGTGGCTAAGTTGCAGTGTTTAATGTTTCTTTTTGCCACTCAGTAGGTTTTCAAAAGCTGAGGTAGTTTAGAAAAGTTAGAGTGCACAAAGGGAACCCTCCCCAAATTATAGCCATTATTCATTCCTTTAGATTTGGGAGTGAAAGGACAGAAATCTGGAATTTTGAATTTTTTTTTCAGGTTTTTCAATTTTCAATTCTGAAGTAAAAATTTTCATTTAGCTTTGAAACTTGTCAGGAAAATTTTGAAAAAATTTGAAATATTTTTCACATGAAAACAGAGTTTTTTGACAAAATCCCGTTTTTCAGCAGGAAAATGTTTTGACTGAAAAACTGTGACCAGCTCTATTAATAACATATTGTATGCACCTTAATTTGGGCTGCTAAACATTTTTCCACAACAGAATTATAGAGAAACCGTTATGCTATTTTCTCATGTTCTGTTTTTCTTTACAGAGATGACTTAAATTTCACTGGGGGCAACTATTCTGTGTGACTGAGTGACTTCTTGTTGTTTATCAGTGGAATTATTGGTTTCAAGACTCCAGATGCCAAATTGATCTCTGGTGTAACTTTGAAGTTCCCAGTCCTGAATTTTCTTTACCTTGCCTCTCCTGTAAATCACAGACACCAGTGCAAAGTGAGTGTAAAATGCTACCATTATGGCTTTGTAGCATTACTCACTCCATTTGAGGACCCAATCCGGAATCCTTTGAAGTCAATGGAAAGTTTCCCATAGACTACAGTAGAGCTGGATCAGATCCTAAACCACAACTCAGGGTGCAGGGCAATGCAAAATTCAGCAATCAATTTGATTCCATGACTCTACTTATACTATGCTAAGTTCCTGTTGGTGAAGAATTGAGTCAATGTAGCTTCTGAGTAAAGAATGCTCTCTCCTTCCAATAAACCAAGCCTGTAATTCTTACTGGAAATGTGTTATCACAGTTTAAGGCTGTGACATCCTCTCCATTAATAACCTTTCATAGAATATCAGGGTTGGAAGGGACCTCAGGAGGTCATCTAGTCCAAGCCCCTGCTCAAAGCAGGACCAATCCCCAGACAGATTTTTGCCCCAGATCCCTAAATGGCCCCCTCAAGGATTGAACTCACAACTCTGGGTTTAGCAGGCCAATGCTCAAACCACTGAGCTATCCCTCCCTCCTCCCTTTGTTTACATAGGTTTATGGATGAATTATAAAATGGTGATTCAGGCTGACAGTGGCCATAAAATATTTCAATCCAGAAGCAATTTTAAAATGTACATATTTTCAATGTTGCTTCATTCTAGTATAACTGAAAAATGAAACCTTGCTAAATATTAGCCCAGCAGATAGCCTAATAGTTCTTATATTGTGCAAACCAAAATAACATGGCACAGAAATTAAACCTTTTAAAAGTGGCTTCTGCTCTTGCACAATAACTGCTTGCTGGATTTTCAGTATGGCTTTTTTTGAGATATTTAAAAAGTTTTCACTCTGCTTCTAATTTAGTGCCTACAGTAAACTGCAGACAGCATCAATTATAGGCACAAAAGAAAGCATTCAGGCTACCAACAGATCCTAGGTGTAAAAATGGGGGTGTAAAATAGAAGCCAATTTTTCTAATATATCCTTTATTTTCCATAATATGTGACCCAGAATGCCACCTCAATGGAGTCAGTAGGGATCTGTGTGGCCAGATCACTGGATCCATGCAGACCCTCACTGAAGTCAGTGGGGTGCTACGTAGGTGCCAGGGTGGAGCTCATTGCCCTATCAGGGTCAAAGATCCCTTCCACTGTCAGATAATGAGAATCCGTAGACATTAAATGCTGTATGTCTTTACCTGACTCAATTGGCTTGCTCTCCCAGGCAGACAATAGATTTTATACTCTGGTGAGGAGTGCTCTAGAAATACCTGTAAGCAGTTAAATTATTACTCTTCAAAGATGGGTTTTCTAGATGAGGAGATTAAATACATAAAACAAGTATATGTAATATAATGGGCTACCAAGAACTCCTGCTAAACATTCAAAATTTTGGATGGGCAGCCAGCTTTAAATCTGAATTTCTTCTTTGCTTTTGGTCAGTTTGTGGCACAGTTTTAGTATTGTTTAATGGGTCTTTTTAAGATATATTTGTAGGACAATACGGCCCCTGACCATGTTTCAGTGTGCAGAAGGGAATGCAAAGTGGCTGTGCATTCCCTAGTCAGAAATACAGCCATCTGCCCATCTTAGTGTTTTGTATAGCACCCATCACTGTAGTATATAAGTATTTCACAGGACAATTAGTTCCATGTAGTGAGGTTTCTAGAGGAAATCTCTGATCCATTTGCTGCACTGTGCTCTCTGCTTTCTTCTTTTCTAAAGGAAGGTGAAGAGGACCAGGATTTGTTTTGAAAGGATGGGGTAAGGCTGACTTAAACCTAATCCTGGCCCACTACTCAGTAAGTCACCATGAGGAAGATAAACCATTTGCTTCAGAGAAGAGTCACTGCAGTTGTTGCAGGATGTTAACTTCTGCTGTGTTGTGGTCCCACACCCCCACAACAGTCCCTGTTTTTATATAAGTGGAGGACTGGAGCCTGTAGTCATAGTTTTCTCTTCATTGGGTGCTTTCAGTTCTTTAGTGCCTTTCCCACTGCATAGCTCTACCCAATGAGGTGTTCTTTGTTGGCTTTTTTAATATTAAGGCCACATCGATTCTCTCTCTGTTTTTGCACTCGGGTTGCATTTGAGTCATCTAGACTTCATCAAAAGTTAGGGCTAGTCTACACTAGAAGCGCTACAGTGTGCAGCTGTACTGATCAGCTGTGCTGCTAAAGCATGTCTGGTGAAGATGCTCTGTGCTGACAGGAGAGCGCTCTTGCGCTGACATAATAAAACTACCTCCGCAAGAGGCGGTAGCTATGTTGGTGGGAGAAGTTCTCCTGCCGACATAGCGCTGTCCACACTGGTGCTTAGGTTGGTGTAACTTACGTCGCTCAAGGGGGTGGCTTATTCACACCCCTGAGCGATGTAAGTTATACTGAAGTAAGTGGGAGTGTAGACAAGGCCTTTAAGTTCAGTAAGGTCAGTAGATGCCCCTTTTTATTATCAACCTCATAATAATACATTATATAGCCCAACAGAGTGCTGGATAGAAACTTGCTAGAAAACTCAGCTACATAAATAAATACAGAGACATCTGATTGCATTTCTTTTTTTTTTTAATAATATACTGTAAAGTCCAATAATAGTGGATTGGAAGAAATAGTTCGTCAGAATGTTGTGCTAGTAACTTTGGCCAGAAAATAAGCAGTGAGGGAAACTGTCAAGATTTCATGGAGCTTTGCATTTATAATAATTTTGGTCATAAATCATTCTGCTGAACAATGGATCAATTTTTCAGCAATTTGGGGACAATCACTGTACTCAGGGTGTGTTTTTCATAAATGATCGAAAGTGTCTCCCATAGGATAAACACTGGCTGTGCAAAACGCAGCATTCTCATCAGAAATCTCCTCTCCTAGTTACACTTGTCATTTCTGCTACAAAGATCGGGTTCTCTTTGGGCCAATCCTGGATTCCTTGCACACCCAACCCCCCACTGACTTCAGGCACAGCCCCATGTTATTGGCAGCATAGAGCTGCAGGGGTAGCTCCTTGGGTAATTTTATTGCACGAAAGCAGAATTCTCCCTGGAGCTCTCCAGCAGACAAAGGGAAGTACCCTCTATATTTGATCAGTGCAAAGGCCTGAGCAATCCCTTTCGAGGGCCCAGTGGCCTATTTAAAAGGCCTGGAAGTGACACCCACCTGATTATTTCCCCCCACATTCTCCAAATCAAAAGTATCAACATTTGGGAAAGGGAAAGAAGTAGACAGTTCAAAATTAAAAGGGGAACAATGGCTTTAAAGACAAGTTGTTGAGAGTATCTCTGAGCCCCATTTGTACTAGCCTAAAATCACACTAAAACTCACCACCTTCTGTGTGGAGTAGGTATGGTGACTGATTACATAGACTTGGGGTGAAATTCACCTCCCCACTGTCTCTCTCTCTCTCTCTCTTTACACACACACAGACACACAGACACACAGACACACACACACACACACACAGTAAATGGGCCTTGTGTTGGGAACGAACACACACATGCCCCACCACCACCCAGTAAATGGGCCTTGTGTTGGGAACTAGGCAAGTGTTTGGGGGATAAAATCTACCACCTGACACTTAGATTGGGCATGAGCCTCTCTATGGTCGCTGTTACAGACCCCGTGCTCTTTGGCTCCTATCCCAGTGACTGAATTTCTCATCTAGTGAAGAACTGACTGTGTAAGTGCTTGTATACCAAATGAACTTTAATCTCTTAAGAGAATACTAATTTAAAGCATCTATGAGCTTTAATTTCCAAGTGTTGCAAACACACACAATTTTAATAATAAATGACATAGTTCTCTTAACAAGGAGACACTTTAGGCGCTTAGCTATTGTAAACTTCCTCTCCCCCCCTCACCCCCGAGTTTCTTAACCAATGCTAGAGGATTCACTATGTTTATTATTATTATTATTATTTATCTGGTTCCAGTTAAGATGGGAGACTTTACTTAACCATTCAGTTTTTTTGGGGGGTGTTGTTTTTGGCAGATGTATATTGAACAAAACAAGTTGAAAAGACAAAGTCATCTGCTACTGCAAAATTCTGCTCCTGATCAGCAGCTTATGAAAGCTTTAGATGAAAATGCCAAGTTGACCCAAACACTGGAAGAAGAGAGACATCAACACCAGCAAAAGGTAGTGTAAGATTTTTCACCTACTATAGGATTTTAGATAGCTTCTCAAAACTCCTATTAATTGCCATTTATTAAATGTGCCCAGCACAGTTAAATGCAGAGATCTGGTCCCTCCCCTATCCCCTGTCTCTTTGGGTCATTGATAGGGTTTGAACACACAATCTTCAGCACTTACACCCTGATTCAGAAAGCATCTCTCTTCAAGACAGCAGGTAAGCACATGCTTAGCTTTAAGCATGTGCATGTACTTAAAATTACCGGTATGTCCTGAATAGGGATGGAGTTAAAGATGTTTTTTCCTGAATCAGGTCTTGAAAGCATGCTCCTTTAACACTGGAGGTAAAGGAATGACTCTACTAGCTGGTAGCCGAAGTAGGCACTTAACCCTTCTGTGAACCAGCCACTGGACGCTGATAAAGGCATGTGCTAGTATGGATTACCAAAGCACTAGGACACTCAATGGATGATAAGTTTGAGTGTTGCTTTTTAAATTAATAGGGGTGATATGATGTCACATTGACGTGCGTTAATATTTATGTGCCTTGGGGAAAGCAGTGATTTTCAGGAAGGATTTAAATGAAGAGAAGGCAGGATCCAGGCATCCTGCAATGGGAAGGTGGTTCCTGGTTCCAGAGATGCAGGAAAATGAGAGCAGTAGAAGGAAGTATAAATCCCACAGTATCGGGGAACTATAGAAACAGATAGAAATTATACAAAATGCTGTGTATATGGGTGCCGTGGAAAGCCCCAGAGTTATGAAAGGCATGAGGAAGATGGCATCTCTGAAGTAAGACTATGTAGTGTGGTATCTGTGGATCTATGACCATTTCCACCAGCTGAGGATCTGCACCTATAAATCACTTTAGTTTTCAGTGTGTGTATACCATAAGGCAGTGGTCCCCAAACCTTTTTGTCCATGCCCCCCTCCCCGGAAGCCACAGTGGAGTTGGAGCCACAGTCAGGAGTGGGGCTGGTGCTGCAGCTGGGACCTCGGCTGGGAGCGGGGCTGCAGTCGTGGCTGGGAGCAGAGCCAGGGCTGGGAGCTGGGGGCTGCGGCTGGAATCGGAGCCGGAGCCGGGAGCCGGTGGCCAAAGCCAGGGCCGGATCTGGGGGTGGGAACTGAACGTGGGGGCAGAGCAGGGCTGGGTGGTGCTCCCTCCTCAACCCCCCCGGGGTCTGGCCTGGGCCCTGCCGTGCCCCCCTGAATATTCCTCCATGCCCCCCGCCCCACAGTTTGGGGACCACTGCCATAGGGTAATGCTCAGTAGTTGTACTTTCACATGTACAGTAAAGCCAAAGATACATTCACTTAATATATTTATTTAAAAACATACTTGAGGTGTAATAGCCGGCTTATAGAAAATCTCTGATTTTTTGTAAACTAGACCAAATTGTATATATTTAATAGCTATGGAAGTGATTGCTTCAACATACTTGAATGCTGCCACTCAATCTGATGTCATTCTGTTAGTTCATCCATTGACAACTGCATGAACTGCGGAAGGAGTGAGTTTAAATTATAACCTTTAAACAGAAGCAGTTAACTAAAAAAAAAAAGCACATTAGTGTTTGCTTCAATTGAGGAAACTGTGTTCAAATAAGATGATTAAATCTCTAAAGAAAAAACGTCTTTGTGGCTCTCTTTCAAAAATGTTTGCTTAAAAAGACTTCTCATGTATATTACTGCAGTTTACAGTGTTTCTGCCAATTTCATATTCTTCAGGCCTACAGTGTCTGATAGATGGCCCAGCTATTCATCAAGGCAAAAGACAGAATGAGCATTTATTTTTTTATTGTAACAAAAATGTTTGCCACCCGCAGGTTAAAGAATTAGAAGAGAAGCTAGAAAATGAAGCACTACATAAGGAGATCAGTTGTCTACAGCAGCAGCTGGGACTTCTGGAAGAAGATAAAAAGGAGTTGGAACTAAAGTGGCAGAACTCTGAAGAAAAAGTTAAAAACCTAAAGCATTCAGGTAAAATCACTTAATTAAATTAAGGAGAGAATTTCACTTCTAAAAAGTGTTACTGGTGCAGACCTAATAGAATTATACATGATACTTTTGAGACAAAGCCATGAACATCTGTGCATAATTTGTGTTTCACAGTATGAAGTTCAGTGACTCAACTCAACATAATGTCTAGAATCTATTCAGTAGAAAAATCTTTTAAAATTTTGTGGCATTGCGATGAGGCATACAAACCTCACTGGAGAACAAGGGGTTAAGGAACAGCTCTGGTCCCAGGCCTGTCCAGCCACACTTGCAGGGCCTGCACAAACTGGAGGCAGGGGCTTTAAAAAGGGAAGCAAAGCAGCTCAGAGGCAGGGGGCAGTGGAAGGGAGCAGACAGCTGCTCTGAGGGAGAAGTGTTGGCCAGGAACTCATTGCCTGAGACCTGACAACGCAGACCTCTGCAAACCTATAAAGGAGAGTCAGGTGACTGAGTGTGCAGGTCAGAGACTTCTCTGATTTACTGTGGGAAGCTAAAGGAGGCTTGCTGAGGAGATGGCCTGGGGGGCAGCTGTGTAGCACTGCAAGGTAGAGTGTAGCTGCCCGCCATAGGGCCCTGGGCCAGAGCAGTGGAGGGGGTGGGCCATGGTTCCCATACCCACTTCAAGAGGATATTACATTTACAAGAGCATTCACCTGGGTTGAGAACCCAGCTGGAAAAGACCTTGACTGTTCAAGGGCCTAGACCCCAAGTCCCCATGTTAAAGGGAAGGACTGGAAATTCTTGGAGAGATGGGGGAGGCACTGAAGGACGGGACTGTGTTTTCAAGAGGGAGATGGCCTGCCACCCTCCTGCTTGACCACTAAGCAGCATGGTCGGTGGTTGTTCACCTTCCACAGGCATATAAAATTAAATCTTTAGGTAACTCCGAGTTTACAGTAAGTAAAGATTCAATGCAGTGTTTACATGTGAAAGGATAATCCTTTTAAGTTCAGCTGAAACTTGTATCTTTCATTGACTCAAAAGACATAAATAAATAGAACATGACCATTCTGTTAATTCTTTCACAGAGATACACACACACAATACACCATGGCTTATCATGTAGCACCCCTATTGTACAGATGATGGGGGGGGGAGTTCATGTTTCCATATGTGGAAAAATTCCATATATGGAAGTTATCAAGCAACTTAGGAAATCACACAAGCATTTACTCTTGCTCTGGCAGTTATCAGTGAATTTGTAGGAATGATTTAGCCCTTCAGACTGAGTTGTGAGAAAACAACTCCTGCTGAAGTGAGGTTTTTTTCCTCATATTATAGGCTCTTCTGATACTGACATTTAAAAGGTAAATACTGTATTCAGAGCTTGGCACAGGGAATTAACCACACGACTCCTGTGGGTTTTAATGGCTGAAATCCATGGGAATTGTGTGTCTAATTCCCTGTGCATCATGCTAAATATTTATCCCCTTACTATCTGACTGAAAAAATTGTCTGACTTTCTGACTGCTATTTGTCCAGTTCATAGGCTAAATCAAAGCCTCCAGAACACTGACAAAAATCACTTACAGTACGTACAGTATGGAACAACGACTGTAATTTAGTTATCAAAGTCTTATATGCTAGAATGGTGCCTGACCAGCTTACAGCATCATGCCTATTAAATGCTAAAAACTGTAATTTAACTCTCTTTATTTAAAATTGCCATTTCATAATAAATTCAAAATATAGTTAGCAGCTGGTGAACTACTGTTTAACTCTCCAAACACAGCTGGAATGTGTAGATGGAAAATGTCAGAGAGAAAAAGCATACCAATGTGGTGGTGTGAGCTTCTGGAAAAAATATTTTACAATTTTGTGTGTGTCAAATTAATCATAGACTCATAGAATTTAGCTGGAAAGACGTATTAGATCATGCAGTCCATCTCACAATCAATGTGGGATTGTTAGATGCTCGCTTACCAGGATGATAAGCACACATAAGCAGATAAAATTCCCTAGAATATATTTTCTTAGGGCTCGCTTTTTCAGTCTATTTTTAAAAGTCCCAGGTAACATGGTTGTCATGGTATTTTCCTGATAGCCATCCTAAATTTGGTGTGTGATTAAGTTTAAAAAACAGAAAACTAAATAATTCCTTTCCATCCTTTGGTTTTACATCTGTCATATCATTCTATTCCATTATCTCCCCTCTGAGTCATTGGTTAGCCAAGGTACACATATTTAGATAGTTTAGTTTTTCCATAAATTTTCAACTTCATGATCATTGTTTTTGCTCTTCCCTAAAGAATTAAATGAAAGTTCTAAGATGCTGAGAATTGAACACCTGAGTAAGTTTCCCATCGTTAGAGCATGTCTCTGAGAGTGGGGAAATTGAAAGTTGATCCCAGGCTTCCACCAGATTCTGATTCTGGCACAGTTTGTTTCATGTGCAATGTGGATAGAAGGCAGCCAGATGTCCAAAACCTGTGAGATACACGTGGAAATACCATTATTTTCTACAGGGGATTGTGTGTGCCTGTCATATGCAATGCTATGAAAATGTAACTCAGGCTGTCATTATTATACTGACACTAATAAGGTCATTCTGGTTATTGTTGGGTAGGCATTTTTACTATAAGTCAGATCAGATACTCAACACAATTAATTAAAATGAACAACAATGGGGGAAGGAATGCAAGCCAAAATAGGGAAAGATCAGGTTAAAGGATATTTAGATAAGTTAGAAGTACTCAAGTTGGCAGGGCCTGATGAAATTCATCAGGGTACTTAAGGAACTAGCTGAAGCAATCTTGGAACTGATAGCATTTGTCTTTGAGAACTTGTGAAGGACAAGTGAGGTCCATGAAGACAGGAGAAGGGCAAACATAGTACCTATCTTTTAAAAAGAGGAGCAAAGAGGATCTGGGGAATTATTGACTAGTCAGCTGAACTTTGATACCTGGCAGGACACTGGAACAAATTATTAAGCAATTCTTTTGTAAGCATCTGGAGGATAAAAGGGTTATAAGGAATAGCCAACATAGATTTGTCAATAACAAATGATGCCAAACCATCAATCAAATTTCCTTCTTTGACAGGGTTACTGGCCTAGTGAGTAGGGAGGAAGCAGTAGATGTGATATATCTTGATTGTAGTAAGGCTTCTAACAAAGTCTGTGATGGCATTTTCATAAGCAAACTAGGGAGGTGTAGTCTAGATAAAATTATTATAAGGTGAGTGTAAAACTTTTTGAAAGACCCTACTCAAAGAGTAGTTATCAATGGTTCACTGCCAAACTGGGAGGATGTATCTAGTGGAGTTTCTCAGGGGTCAGTCCTGGATCTGGTATTATTCAATATTTTCATTAATGACTTGAATAATGAGGTGGATAGTGTGCTTATAAAATGTTCAGATGACACCAAGCTGGAAGGGGTAGCAAGCATGTTAAAGGACAGGATAAGAATTTAAAAAGGCCTTGATAAATTGGAGAATTGGTCTGAAGTCAACAAGATAAAATTCAATAAATACAACTGCAAAGAACTTCACTGAGGAAGGAAAAATCAAATGCTAAAATACAAAATGGGGAATAACTGGCCAGGTGGTATTATTGCTGACAAGGATCTGGGCGTTATGGTGGATCACAAATTTTATATCAGTCAACAATATGATGCAGCTGTGAAAAATGGTATTGTTATTCTGGAGCATATTAACAGGAATGTCGTATATAAGACATGGGAGATAATTGTCCTGCTCTACTCAGCACAGGTGAGCCTCAGCTGGAGTACCATGTCCAGGTCTGCATGCCACACTTTAGGAAAGAGGTGGCCAAATTGGAGAGAGTCCAGAGGAGAGCAACAAAAATGATAAAAAGTTTATAAAACCTGACCTATGAGGAAAGGTTAAAAAAACTGAGCCTGTTTAGTCTTGAGAAAAGAAGACTGGGTGGGAGGGGGACTGATAACAGTCTGCAAATATGTTAAGGGCTATTATAAAGAGGATGGTGTGATGGGTTCGGTCACAGAGACCCCCTTGAGACTGTCACTGACGTGCAGAGACTACCTCTGAGCCCGTTTTCTCTGCCAGTTTGGGCCTCCAGAACCCTGTCTTGTTGAGCCAGATACGCTAATCTGCTGCAGCACAGACCCAGGGTCTGAACCACGCCCCCAAAGCTGCAGACTTAACTGAAAACAACTTAGCAAGTGCTCCTGTCTCTAGCACCCAGCTCCCAATGGGATCCAAACCCCAAATAAATCCGTTTTACTCTATATAAAGTTTATACAGGGTAAACTCATAAATTGTCCGCCCTCCATAACACTGATAGAGAGATATGCACAGCTGTTTGCTCCCCCAGGTATTAATCATTTACTCTGGGTTAATTAATAAGCAAAACGTGATTTTATTAAGTATAAAAAGTAGGATTTAAGTGGTTCCAAGTAATAACAGACAGAACAAAGTAAGTTACTAAGCAAAATAAAACAAAACACGCAAGTCTAAGCCTAATACAGTTAAGAAACTGAATACAGGTAAATCTCACCCTCAGAGATGTTCCAATAAGCTTCTTTCACAGACTAGACTCCTTTCTAGTCTGGGCCCAATCCTTTCCCCTGGTACAATCCTTGTTAGTTCCAGCTCAAGTGGTAACTAGGGGATTTCTCATGACTGGTAGCCCCCTTTGTTCTGTTCCACCCCCTTTTATAGCTTTGGCACAAGGTGGGAATCTTTTGTCTCTCTGGGTCCGCACCCCTCCTTCTAAATGGAAAAGCATGAGGTTTAAGATGGATTCCAGTACCAGGTGACATGGTCACCTGTCCTGTGAGACCCCAAGCCTTCATTCTTCCTGGCCTGACTCACAGGAAGGCTTGAAAATAAACAGAGCCATTTACAACCAATTGTCCTAGTTGATGACTCCTAGTTTGAGCCATCAAGATTCCAAACCACCATTAATGGCCCACACTTTGCATAATGACAATAGGACTTCAGAGGTATATTTCATATTTCTAGTTTCAGATACAAGAACGATACATTTATACAAATAGGATGACCACACTCAGTAGATTATAAGCTTTGTAATGATACCTTACAAGAGACCTTTGTCATGAAGCATGTTCCAGTTACATTATATTCACACTCATCACATGGACTATAAGGTGGATGGAAAGCTGGCTAGATTGTCGGACTCAACGGGTAGTGATCAACAGCTCCATGTCTAGTTGGCAGCCGGTTTCAAGCGGAGTGCCCCAAGGGTCGGTCCTGGGGCCGGTTTTGTTCAATATCTTCATTAATGATCTGGAGGATGGTGTGGACTGCACTCTCAGCAAGTTTGCAGATGACACTAAACTGGGAGGAGTGGTAGATACGCTGGAGGGTAGGGATAGGATACAGAGGGACCTAGACAAATTAGAGGATTGGGCCAAAAGAAACCTGATGAGGTTCAACAAGGACAAGTGCAGAGTCCTACACTTAGGACGGAAGAATCCCATTCACTGTTACAGACTAGGGACCAAGTGGCTAGGCAGCAGTTCTGCAGAAAAGGACCTAGGGGTTACAGTGGACGAGAAGCTGAATATGAGTCAACAGTGTGCCCTTGTTGCCAAGAAGGCCAACAGCATTTTGGGCTGTATAAGTAGGGGCATTGCCAGCAGCTCGAGGGACGTGATCATTCCCCTCTATTCGACATTGGTGAGGCCTCATCTGGAGTACTGTGTCCAGTTTTGGGCCCCACACTACAAGAAGGATGTGGAAAAATTGGAGAGTCCAGCGGAGGGCAACAAAAATGATTAGGGGGCTGGAGCACATGAGTTATGAGGAGAGGCTGAGGGAACTGGGATTGTTTAGTCTGCAGAAGAGAAGAATGAGGAGGGATTTGATAGCTGCTTTCAACTACCTGAAAGGGGGTTCCAAAGAGGATGGATCTAGACTGTTCTCAGTGGTATCAGATGCAGAACAAGGAGTAATGGTCTCAAGTTGCAGTGGGGGAGGTTTAGGTTGGATATTAGGAAAAACGTTTTCACTAGGAGGGTGGTGAAGCACTGGAATGGGTTACCTAGGAAGGTGGTGGAATGTCCTTCCTTAGAGGTTTTTAAGGTCAGGTTTGACAAAGCCCTGGCAGGGATGATTTAGTTGGGATTAGGTCCTGCTTTGAGCAGGGGCTTGGACTAGATGACCTCCTGAGGTCCCTTCCAACCCTGATATTCTATGATTCTGTGATTAGCATATTTGTATAAAATCATATGGAGTGCAACATCACAGACGGTGATCAATTGTTCTCCATATCCACTGAAGATAGAACAAGAAGTAATGGGCTTAATTGTCAGAAAGGGAAATTTAGGTTAGATATTAGGAAAAGGGTATATGTAAGGATAGTTAAGCACTGGAATAGGCTTCAAAGGGTGTTGTGGAATCCCCGTCATTGGAGATTTTTAGGAACAGGTTGGACAAACACCTGTCAGGCATGGCCTAGATTTACTTGGTCCTGCCATGGAGTAGGTGTCTGGATTTGATGACTTGAGGTCCTTTCCAGTCCTATATTGCTATGGGGAACCCATAAGTCAGGCTCCGATTCAAAAAAGCCCTTAAAAACATGCTGAAGTCCATCCCTGTTCCGGCCAAAATGCTTTCCTGAATCAGAGGCTCAAGCCCAGGCTTACCTGGAGATACGTGAGTAGTCCTGTTGAAGTCATTTGAATAGTCTTTAGTGTTGTTTGGTGTGGTGAATATTGCACATGATTTTCAGTAAAGATAGGTGCTGTTCTGTATGATAGTAGGTTCTTTACGAATGACTATACGGAGATTATTTAAACTTCACATCACTCATTTACATAAAGCACAAAGTAGATTTGAATGTGCATTCACAGTACTCCTTTTCCCTTTTACATATTTTATTATTAAAAAGGGCACCATCAACATAAGAATCTCAGATGGGTTTTTAAAGCTACCTGAGGAATTTAAATTAAAATGTAATTAATAGGAATTGAGGATCCACTTTGGAAGTCCCACCCCATCCATCTGTCTGAAATTCCCTCTATACTTAGAAACAGCTGCTAAGATTTATTGTAACTAAATGACATTAAAGAAAAATATATTTTTTTCACTGTTTCCCCTTTGTACTGGGGTAGCTTCCCCCATTGATTGTGTAGATCTCTCACATAGCAACAGAACAAAAAAACATGTTTTAAAGAACATGACTGTAAACCTGCAAAAATGTATCAAAGCGACGCACGGTAAAGAGTAGAAACTGAAATGATTTTTTTTTTTTTTTAAATTGACCAGATTTCCAGTTGATGTGATGTCCCTTTCACAACTAGGAAATGTAGCAGTCACTCTGGTTTCTCCTTAAGGCTCCAATCATTGTGTATGAAGAGTTTAATATTATGCAGCTAGGCATTCAATTCTCAGAAGTTACCTTGATTGTAGAAATTGTATGCAGCTAGATCAGTGTTCTTGGTGAAGATGAGTGCAAAAACTACCACTGACCCAGTGTGATAGCAGATCAGCCATTGAGAAGTGCTGCCATTTTGCTTTTGAATGAATTGGTGGCTTTCTTTACAGGCAGAACTTCTGTTGAGGACTCTGGTTTCAAATCACCCAGTAGCAGATGGGGAAATGCTTTTACTGAGAACTCATTCTGCTTTTCTGTTGCTCTCATGCAGTTGATGAACTCCAGAAACGAATACACAGGTCAGAAAATCCAGCACCGCCACCTCCGCCCCCACCGCCACCTCCGCTTCCTCCCCCTCCTCCCAATCCAATTCGGTAAGTGCTGTAAGTCAAGATATTTGGAAACTGTTTTTCCTTAAGCAGTGGTGTAGGCTGAGCAGTTTTGAACTCAAGCAGACTGAGCAGTGATAAACCATCTTTCTTTAGCTGTTCTGGACTTCTTTTCTTCCTCTCAACCGGCTGGACATCTTGTCTTCAATATTTGGCTGACAAGCTAGACGCATTGACCAGTCCCAATTAGTGTTCGTCCTCCAAGAAGTACTCAAGTTCAGTGGCCTGTTTAGACCTTGATTTTTGGGGAAGGAGGGATAACTCTTTGATCTGAATTTGGAAGGTTGTTCTTCCTGTTATCTGATAGCTGTAGTTATAGACTCCTATGTGACGTAGAGAAGTGCTTATCTGAATCACTGCTGTTAGGGTACTCTCTGCAAGCAAAAGGACTGGGTTTGGTACGTCTGCCTCTCTATCCAGTGTGGATGATGGAAATAGCTAAATCTGTGGGATCTCAGGTTTTAGGTAGGATAATCAGCCTTCTAAGCATCCAACAGATTGGACAAGATTTTCATAGTGACACCCAAATCCCACTGAAATTTACTGACAGGTGAGGCACCAAATCCAGCAAAGCACTGAACTGCATGATCTTTAAGTGCTTGAAGAGTCCTACATTAAGACTATTCACATGCTTAAAGTTAAGTATGTGCTCCAGTGCTTTGCTGGCTTGCTCAACTCACCTGTGAAAATCTCAGTCTAGAGGCATACAATTAGACACCTGAGTAAGTGGCTTGATTTTCCAAAACTGCGGAGCACTTGCCATCTGCCAGTGAAGTCGTACTTCACACACATTTTTGAAAATCTTGGCCTTTGCTTTTTGTGTTAATAGATCGTTTGTTTAAAAATGAAATTTTCTGTCATGCTGCACTAGATGTAACATATGCAAATCTTGTTAAGTTATTGGAATAATGTACAAAAATTCCAATGCTCAGCAATGAAAATTCAACCCTGCTCTGTCATTGTTTAGCTGATTCTGTAAAATATATTTCGGAACAGCCATATTTGGACTCTTGCTGCTTTTACCTTTCATTAGCTCACGTGACTTGCTTAATTATTTTACACAATCCAACCACTTTATTCACTTCCTCTACAGTTATATACACATTTGAATAGAATGTTTAGTATGTAAATTCCTCCCATGCCACAAACAAAACTGCACCTCCTTGAAAGACAAATTCCATAGGTAATCAGGGTGCCGAAAGTAGCTAACGCAGAGTAACTTTTACATGTGATCTGACGCTCAGATGAAGGAATTTCGGGAGTGCGGAGTAACTGTCATACACTGCTACATTTTCAGGCTATATTTTATGGATTGCTTTAAAAGTTAGGAGTTAAATACATCATTATTTTAGGACAGGTTTCTGAATCTTTAGTTCAGTTCTTTTCTTTTCAATAAGGTGTAATTATTTGAGATGGTATGGAAAATTTCAAGCCTAGACCTTGGAATTGATGATGAGAGAAACACTGAAGTGTGTCCTAACATTGGAAGTAGCTAAATTGTGACATAAAGAGATTATTTTTCAAGGCTATGAACAATTAAACAAGATGAAATAGACTGTCTGCAATCATTCCTAAGTGTATCATCTCTGGAGTACTGTCTGTAGAACCAAAAGAACTTGCATATTATGTAACAGTACAGATTGCCAGAAAAAAAAATCTGTAATGACTAATGGGGCAGTAAGTGGGTTTTTTTCAGAAGTTTATTTTTAATTATATTAAATGATATATATATATATATACATACATACATACACGCTACAGCTGCCATGACAGGTAGTTCAAAGAAAGACAGCAATAATAATGTAAGTATTAGTAGAATATTCATCATCAACTTACGATTATTAAAAGATAAATGGGTATTTCAAAACTTGACATGAACCAGATGTAAATTATTTTACCTTAATAAGGAATCAATATTATTTAATGAAACTGTATTTCTTTGTACGGCAGTCTCCTTGACTGGAAAAAAATGTTATTCTGAAGTATTCTTGGGATATGTTCTTGTAGTATATGAGGAATATACAGATAACATTTAGCCATAGAAGATTATGTAGAAGTGTAAACATCTCTACAGTGTTTTTGATAAAAGGGTACATTTCCAAGTTCAAAGACACGATTTTAAAAGCAAAATTCCCTCTGTGTTACTAATAACTGAAATTAAAACTGAAAAAATATTAAAGAGAGAATTTTCTCTGAATTGTATAGGGTGGCTGTTTTCTTTTTGCATTTCTCTTTCAACTTAGACAATGAATATAGACTGGTCAGTTTCACATTTTGTTTCTGATCAGTTTCTAGTTTTTCACTTTTAGGTTTTCATGTGTTAGCATAATGGTGAAGTGCTTGTTTTGCAAACACTACAGAGGAATGTTTTATGTTTTTTCTAATCCATGCAATTAAACACTTCTGTTGGTCATAAGTTTTGTAAACCTTTATTTTAAAAATAACCCCTAAATTCTGGGGGCATACTTAGCCTGAAGGTATCTATTTCACAGTGCATATCATGGTGGGGGTTTTTATTTATTTATTTTGAACACAACACATAGGCTCTGCTTTTTCTTTTGATCTGGTAAACGTAGGCCAACAAATATTCATTGAAAAATGAGGGAGTGATATGATCACCCTCTAGCAATGTCCTCTGGAGAATAATGCTTGACATTAATATGTGCAATCCTTCATTTTTTGTTGTTGTGCGGGAGGGCTTTAATTTGTTACGTGTCACAATGCCATGTTACCTTTTAATACTCAGATCTTAAGTGTTTTGCATGATGCCCGGCAACAATAAAAGAAAAGTAAATAATATCTTTGTATTTGTAGGGGTGCTTCACCTCTGTCTCTTCACGGAAATGATTAACGCCTCTTTTGTAAATAGGAGAATTATAAATCAGTGAAGCAAGCGTTCAATGCTGGCTCGTTTTGCAATATATGACATATGTTCAGGGTCAATGCTAAAAATACAGATGTTGCTCATAAGAGAAAGCAGTGTGACTATCTTCATTTTAATTGTCCTGAAAAGGTCCCTTATGTCCATGATTCGTAAGAGGTCTCATCCTAGCAGCACTGTGATCAAAAAAGAGAGAGCTCCTCAGCAAGAATCAGGTATGGCTCATCCTATTTCAAGCCGTGTGGATCACTTGTTAGAAAATTCAAACAATATTTGTGTGAAATAAAAAAAAAAAAAAAAAAATTAAAAAGTAGTTTTCAACAACCCACCTATTTTGGAAGCATTCACCTCTGGCACCAGTTTTAATGCAAAACAGGTTAGTAAAGACTAATAATTGTTACTATCTGTTCGTAGTAATATGATAGTAGCACATGGAGGACCAAATGTGCTAGGTGCTGTGCATACACATAGTAAGAGATTGTGTCTGCCCTGAAGAACATACATTATAAGACCCCAGTCCTGTAAAACAGTTACACCCAAACTTAATTTTATGCAGGTGAGTAGTCCCATTAATCCTTGTGCACATAAAGAAAGCACATAGATAATTATTTGCGGGATTGTTACTGCTTGTGTGGCCTAAATAGACAAGACAGAGTGGGGAAAAAGGAAGTATTATTGTTCCTGTTTTACCGAAGGGGTAACCGAGGAACAGAGCCTTTAAGTGATTTGGCCAAGGTCACACAGGAAGTCTATGATGTTAGCTGTTTACGAGCCCATGAAAAATGAGATTGGTGATCTCGGTCCAGATACTAGTAGAGAAATGACCTTGTAGCTGTATATCTTATAAAGAGCTAATCTTCTTTTCCAGTAACTGTTCAATAATGCTAGACCTATGTTGTCTTCATTTATCATGTTTTTTTTTAACTTCAAGCATTTTAGATGTTTTGATTATAACTTTTCATTGATTGTTACCAGCTGTGATTGCAGGAAATACTGTGAATAGTACACCCCATTCTTCCATTATTTATTAGTAAACTTTTTAACAGTTCTGATCTTTCTTCAATCACACATAAATTGCTTCTTCCCTTAATGGTTGAGTGCTCATAAAAAAGAATAAAAAAGGTCTCTCTCACTCTGGTTACTGTATCTAACTTCAGGCTTCTTTTGACCCTTGTTAAGGACTTACAACGAGTGGTTCCTATTCCTCACAGCCAATTAAGCTTTTACATTTGAAACAGACTGTTTGGGAAATTAAAACCTGGCATTAAATTGATATACAGTACAGGAACTGCCCTTCTGTGGATCTTCAGTGTTACCAGGAGAGAGGGTCTACTTAAAATTCCTGTTATATTAGGCACTACAGCAGATTTTAATAGTGTTGACCGTATTTCTCCATCTGTCTCTCTTAATTAGGTTGGCCTTTTTCGTATGGTGCAATTACATGGTTTTAGTCATGTCTTCTAGTGCATCGATATGCTAGTATGAAAAGCTCACCTTCATCAGATAGGACTTTCAGTTTTACTTGAACATTTCACAGGTCTGAGCCAGGTCTGCTGTTGGGTCTCTTGGAAGCCAGATCCCTTGGTGGTATTTAGGTTTTTCATTTTTATATCAATGCCACATTGTTTAGTTCTACTTTTTTTTCTTTTAAGACTTTTGGGCACGGATTCACAAGATTCTTAAGCACACCTGTAACTTCTAGCACATTGAGTAGCCCCATTGCTTAAAGTTAAACATGTGCTTAAGTACCTTGCTGAATTGGGGCCTTGATACTGCCTCATCTGTAAGCATCACTGACTTGACCATCTTGACCAACTCTAATGAAGCCAATGGGATTGTTTCCATTTACAGTGTTTTAAGTGAGATCAGAATCTGACCTCCTGATTTAACCAGGGTTGCTAATTTCTTGGGGTCTGAAGACCTGCATCTCCAACTGCTCAGGATCAGCCCCCTGGTTCCAGACCTGAATTTATATACTGCACTATCTTTTTCTTCTGTTGGTACAGCACCTAGAACAATGGGTCCTGGTCCATGACTGGGGCTCTTAGGTGCTATGATCATACAAATAATAAATAATAATGATCTGACTGTAACAGGATGGAAAGGTTGAGGGCCAGATCATCAACTTGTGTAAACTGTCATAGTTCAGTTGAAGGCAATGGGGCGGTAACAATGTACAGCAACTCAGGAACTGTCCATAGGATCCTGCATATGATTGTGAGGTTCCTGAGTCACCCTAAATCCAGGTGCTACAATTCTGTAAAAAGATACAAAGTAGATTCTTCTGACTTCTGCTAGCATGTGGATCATGTTATCGCCATCTGGACATACCTTAAAGTGATGTAAGGGGTGCCTCTCTGGGGTAAGGGGAGCTAAGGGCTGGGACAGAGGAGGTCCTGTGGGAAAACCCCATGAACAGCTAAGATTTGAGTTTTAAAAAAGGCTTATGTTTAAATTTAGTTCTCATTTACATTAATAATACAGCCAAACTGAGGAAGGATGCAAGTTTGGATTATATATAGTGTGTATATATTCCACCTGCTCTCACTGACATGAGGAATTTTTTCAGTTATACAGCTATCTGCATTGCACGTTAATCGTTGCTTGATCATTGATTTTCGTGACTAAATTACTAACTATATTTATAACTTGCAGCATGTGGTGAATGTTACTTATTTTTATAATGTATCTCTTTAAAATGAGTGTTTTCTTTGTTTCTTCCTAATACACCTCTACCTCGATATAACGCTGTCCTTGGGAGCCAAAAAATCTTACTGCGTTATAGGTGAAACCATGTTATATCGAACTTGCTTTGATCCACTGGAGTGTGCAGCCCCCCCCCCCCCCGAGCACTGCTTTACCGTGTTATATCGAATTCGTGTTATATCGGGTGGCGTTATATCGAGGTAGTGGTGTACCTTGTATCTTTAACTTGACACTATCTATACCTTATGAACAGGGGAAGAAGTAAGAGACCTGAAGAGACAAGCAGTTGAAGAAATGATGGATAGAATTAAAAAGGGAGTTCACCTAAGGCCAGTTAATCAGTCAAGCAGACCTAAGACAAAGGTTTGGAATAATTAAACAGTGGTTTCTTTGTGTGTTTAGTCTTACACTGGGGGAAGTTAGAACAATATTAGCCTGGTACTGTAATGTATGCTGAAAACAAATGAAATGTGCCATAATACATTTATCAGAGCACAATTTGTTTGTTTTTTTTCTTTTACTTTGCTTGTTGTTTGACCAGAATAAGGTAAAGAAGTGGGTTTAACTGTTGGACTATAAACCATTCAGCCTAAAAGATTGAAGGAGGAGAAAATAATTGAGAAAATAAATGTAATTTTAAAAGGTAAATCTGAAAGAGCTATTATTGAATCACAGAAATTAGAGATGGAATAGCTGCTTTGTCATTTCATTCATCTCCCTGCTAGTGTAAGATTTTCTCTGACAGTTTGTTCTCCAGAGTTTTGTCTAGTGCAATTTTAAATGACTCAAGCAATGGCTCAATTCCTTAGGAAGTCAGTCTAACAGACCTCAAGTTTATGATCTCTCCCTCGCCCCCTTCCGATAGTCTTCAAAAGTCACACACTTGCTGTGCCTCCCTCTATGCCCAGGTGTACACATGTACACCCTCAAGCCTGAGTTTTCAAAAGTGACTAGTGATTTTTGTGTGCCTCAGTTTCTAGGTTCCCGAATTGAGCACTGAAAATCATGAGTCACTTTTGAACATAGAGGCCTTAGTCATCATGTAGTCCAGCTATAAATATTGCACTATTTTTGTCTTCATGTTATTCCTCCAGCCCTTAAATCATTTTTGTTGATCCTCCTTGAACTTTCTCCAAATTCACAATGTCTTTTTGGTATTTGAAGTATCCAGAAAGGTCTTGGGTGCATTTGTCTTGATACAGATTGAAACTAAAAGAGAGCACCCTCTCAAGCCTAACAATACAATAGAGGCTACTCTTTTAGAAATCCTAAGCAAACGTAACAATGAGGAAACTGAACAAAAATAACAATCTGAAAGGGAATTGGGTTATGTAAAGGAAATGTTCCAAAAGACTTGATCCTTAAACAACACAGACTAGTGTACTTTCCATCTCATCAGTATTTCTTTTCTTTCCCCTTATGCAAGACACAGCAGTAATCTGTGAACCTGTCTGCAGCAAAGTGTTGTTTAATGTCTGCATAAAAGCTTGAAATAGCCTGTACGCAAAAGTAAGATAATGGGATAGTGGTTTTCAAATGTTTATATTTAAGCTAAGTAAATCTTCTGTTGATTAAAGTAGCAATTATCTTAAGAAAATAAATGAAAAGTTAGCCCTGTGCCAAAAAGTAAAGCTTTTTCACTACCGTGAAAGAGTTGGATCCTAGAAATGCTGAGAGTCTTGCCAGCTCTTGTGATTTTTGTCACAGTTCATGTGATTCTTGGTGTTTTTTCATAAAGCTACAGCTCCCGGAGTCATGTGATTACGTGAGAGACTGATGTTTTGTTTTGGTATTTTTTAGAAAGTACATTTCTAATCCTTATGGTCCTTATGGAGGTGAGCTTGAAAATATAATCCCAAGTAAAACGGAGAAGCTCAGAATCTAGATAACAAATACAATGCATCCAAGATGCCCCAGAATTTTTAAGCCAAACATTTTAAAAAGATCTCTTGATTTTTTTTTAAGACCTTACTCGTGATTTTTGAATAATTGGGTTGACAATTCTGTGCTTACACAAACGAGTAACTTGGAACGCAGTGGGACTACTAATGTGAGAAGGTCTTCGTGACCATAAGTGTTTGCAGGATGATCAGACCTCAGAGTGTTCATTAAGGTAAAGGCCCAGATCCTTCAGGTTCTTACCTACAGCCTTAGCTCAGAGAGTCTTCTGGTGACATCAGAATTCCAGCTTTCATTAAAAGAAATTATATTTCTAGTCTTCATGTTGTAAAGAAAAAAATGGAAGCATGAGCTAGGTGTAACCAATACAGTGATGTCTGAGGGCACAGGAGTTGTTAGAGCCTCAAAGGAAGCTGTCTGAGTCCACACCCATCGCCAAGGCAAATCAAGCCCCCTGCTTGGCTGCGGTCCTGCTGCCCCTTTGTGGGGTTTGAGGGACCCTGGGACACTTTCCTCAGGGCACCCAGAACTATAAGCCACTATGTTACCCCTCTGCCTCAACAAGGGAGAGCTTTGCTTGAGCTTAGACTGTGTGTCAGTTCCATGCCATGCCACTCTGCCGGCCTCACAAACAAACCCCTTGATACGCTGCCAGGCTAATCCTTGCCTTGCAGATAACAATCGGTGAACTTCAGTTCCGCAGGTCCCCAGAGACGTGTCTTTACAGTGTCCAGTCCCTCTCACTGGATGCTCACAGTCAAGTTTGCTGCCTCCAAAGACACAGTGCACACACTAGCCTGTTAGGCTAGCTGAGAACTCACTCTTTACTTCAATATAACAGCACTCAGATGGTTAATAGTAAAACAAAGAATACATTTATTAACAGAGAACAGAGATTTAAGTGATACTTAGCAAGAGAAAGAAGAGACAGGTATGGTTACAAACAAAACACACTTTCTAGTGGCTAAATCTTAATCTTAGCAAGTTACAATCTTTGCCTAAGCATATTGACAGGTTTCAAAGTAGCAGCCGTGTTAGTCTGTATCCGCAAAAAGAACAGGAGTACTTTTGGCACCTTAGAGACTAACAAATTTATTTCAGCATAAGCTTTTGTGGGCTACAGCTCACTTCTTCGGATGCATAACAAATAAATTTGTTAGTCTCTAAGGTGCCACTAGTACTCCTGTTCTATTTGCCTAAGCAGTTTTCTTAGTCACATCAGGTTACCAGCATCTCCAGCCCTCCAGGTCAGAGGATCCAACATTCATAGAATCAGAAGGGGATGTCCCCTTTGTCCCCTATGGGATGGATAACTAAAATGTCTTTTTGCTCCTCTTTATATTTTCCTGCCTCAAGAGCTAGGAAGGCTTGCTGGGAGTATAGACTCTGTGCCCCAGAGTGTTTATAAGCTGTTTCCTCTGCTGCTTGTTAGCTTGATTGCTTTGTTTACCTTATATGTAAATATACTTTCATAATCTTCTGCCTGTAATCAAGCCAGTGAGACAGGTAAATCCACAGCCCTTTGTCTAGGGCCGGCATGATTTATGCACTGCCTCTAAAACACATTTTAAGAACATACTCCGAGCACACATACATAACTCTTTGCACATAATCCATACATATCTCATGCAATGTATTCCTGACCAGCACATCACCAGTTTACATATGATACCTTACAAGATATCTTTTGGATACATATTATGACTGTCAAGCTGTCTGGAGTCAACCTCAGGGCAGACTTCCAAGAAACAAGGCAAAAATCCCAAATTGGTAGTGAGTCCTATACATAGATTTCACCAACCAAGTAACAAGTGTTAATTCTTCAAGCACTATAGCAGCCTAACAATGCAGTCACAGAAAGTCCCCTTGGGTACTCTGGTCTATCTTGCCACCCAAGCAAACTTGCCTTTGTGATAGATGGTCCCTTACACCAAAAATTACAATATTCAGGTTACTCCCAGTCCCAAAGGACCAGTCACTTACCCCAAGTCAATTGCATCTTAGACCTCACACCAAAGACAACGCTTGTAGCCAATCCGATAATAAACTAACTAAAGATTTATTAACAAAGAAAAAAAGAAATGAGAGTTATTTACAAGGTTAAAGCAGGTAAACATAATGAGTTACAGTTTTAGGTTCCAGAACATCATAGAAGCTGCTGCAATATGCAAGCTTTCTATGTCCTTTAGAGCTAACCCAAGCGTAGCAGCTTGGGGCTCCCTTTCCATCTCCAAATTCCAAGCAGCATAGTGATACAGTTCCTTCTGGTCAGGGATTTTTATTTCCTGCCCCCAGAGTTCAAACTCATGGGACAAGTATTTGCACCTGTCTCCTCTTCACGGTGTGTGTGGGGCAATCAGCAAAGTCTTTATTTCACAATGGCTCATTTAGTTTCAGTGGGGCTTCTTGTGTGGGGGACCAGCACTTTACATTAATTAATGCTCCTTTCCTCTTTGGTTAGTTACCCAGTTACGGAGATGTATAATGCGAACACTCAATATAACTTTATACCATGGGGTACAGATGTTATAAGTGAGATCAATACATGCAGTATCCTATGAGCATTGCTTAAAGTCTAAACACGTCCTTATAAACTTATCTGTTTTAATAATGCTAATACACAGGTGAGCCAGACTGGTTTCCAGCTATGCAATTGGCAGTGTTCACTGAGACCTAGGGGCTTTGGCATGAGCTGGCACCTGGTCTGCCAGAGTCACAGTGACAACCGAGGTGATGTCAGGGCTGATATGAGTTACAGTATAGTGAGCCCTCTGCCAGACCTATATGTAGAGGTGTGCCTGGGGCCCTGCATTGCCTTCATTCAGCACTGTCTGACTGCCCTCTAACTTCTGTTGACTTCAAGGGAACTAAAGACACTTGGGCTGAAATACTGTAGATGAACCTTAATACCTCAAGCAATAAGTGCAAGCAAGATACCAGTGGTAGAGTGCAGCTGGATAGTAGTTGGATCTGTTGTTCCATTTTTCTCCCTGCAGGGTGGGTAGGCAGGGGCAGTATTTGTTAGCTGTAACTAACTTGTTTTCACGGTCGCCCGTCCCTTGCTCTCACTAATATAATGACACAAAGGGATTCACATTCATTAAAATGTGTCATTTGGCTAAGAGGATTAAGATAATTAAGGTAGTCAGATTTATGTACCTTGAAAGGAAAAGAGCAGAAATTAGTATCCTAGAGAACCTTATGAATATTTATTGTAAAAATAAATAAATAAATAAATAAAAAATTAAAGAACCAAACCCTAACACTCAGAAATATTTCAAGGGGTAGATGCTACTCAGTTAATAGACCCTAACCTGCTGATTTTGTTCTGCTGTGTCTGAATGAAAGCTACCATTGTACTGCTGCTTCCCAGCAGGCCTGATCCTAAGAAAAGCAGGGAACCTGCATCTTCCAATGAGTGCACTGGCCCCAATCCTGCAGGGTGCTGAGCACCATCCACTCCCATAATGGCACCCAAAGTTGTTGCCAGGGCATCATGAGACAGCCTGGAAAAGGGTGGGGACATTGCAAGTGGCTGTAGAGGGAGGGTTCTATGATGATGTGGCACTGGTTTGACGAAAGCAATAGTCTGTCTTAATATGAACAGTATGGGGCAGAGGACGGAGCAAGAAAACTCCCCCTTTGTTGCCATTCACAGTAGCTGTCTCTAAATTCCCGTGTTCCCTTCTCCCCACCCCAATGGGAGGAGGATTCTGAGATGGGAAAGAAGGCTGCCCCTCCCCAGTTCCCTTCCACATCTGTCCTGCCTCTAGTGGTGTGGGAGAGGTGGGGGCGCCACTAAAAGTAGGGAATCAAGGAGAGTAGTAGTAAAAAGGGGACTTTATTTGAACTCCCTGGTTCTGTTGCATTCATTTGTATTTAATGTTTTTATGCTAAAATGTTAATATTCAAATTTACTAAAGTATACTCGCTAGAATTCAAGTTATTTCATTTTCTCCTTAATTCCTAGTTAATATCTTTCCAAGCATTGGAATATTTTCGGAAATACTAGCAATTTTAAATGTCCCACTTTGAGGGGTGGTGAGTTAATAAATTTACATAGGCCTTGCCAGCAAACCCATTGCAGATTCATGTGGTGTTTGTCCTAAAATACAATACAAAACAAACACACACATCTTGCACAGTCAGTATTTGCAGAATCAGATTTGATGATGTGTGTGTTTTGTTTAATTACAGCCGGAAGAACCAAAAGCCTCTGATAGTGCAGTGAAGGAACTCAAGGGAATACTGGTAAGAACACATGTTGTTTACATTCTGTTGTTCTCTTTTCGTGTGAGATGAGAGGACATTTTGAGGCCGGATGGATAGATATAAATCGAGTCAGAGAAAGATTTCTCTGACTCCCTCTTTCTTGATATCTGAATAGATATAGATATCTAAAGACCTAGAACTCTCTTATCTTTCTATCTGTATTTATTTATATAAATATATACAAATTTATATATATAGTTACATATATGTATTTGATTGTCACTACATAAAGCAGTTATTTGATATTTTGCTCATCTTTAACAAAATGCGCTCAGTTTATTTCTGTTTTGTAATGTACTTACACTGTACATTGTACATGTTCAGTAGCTGCTTCTCCTGAATAGGTGCTTAAATTGTATTGAATAAGAGTCAAATCAGCATAGCTTCTCCTACTTGGCTTCTCTAGTCCTGAGAGTTAAAAGTTGAGGTGTAACTTCAGCAGATGCATAGAGTGAAGTCCTATCCTCGTTGAAGCCATTGGGAGTTTTGCAATAGATTTCAGTGAGCCCAGGGTTTTATCCATAATTTGTTAATATTATTGCACACATGCTTAATAGGCAATGTTGCAGTTCCTAACAATCAATGCTAGAATTTACATAACCTTTATTAATATATACTATAGTATTGTACAGCAATGGTCCAAAATACTACAGCTGACAGCATTGCTACTGCAGTGTTAGGGGCCATTACTATGGTATTTTAAAACAAGGAACAATATTTTATGCCACCATCTTTGGCTTACCTGGTTACTCTCTCTTCTAGTCCAGGAGATTTTGAGTTCAAGCCCCTAGTGTGATGTGCTGAGAAAGGGGAATTTGCAGCAAGGGTGGCAATCTTGGGGTAGCATTAAACTGGAGATAGTTCTGTCCATCTTTGGCAGAAATTATTCTTTAGCTGTAAGTTAAAGATCCAATGGCACCTTTGTGAAGAGACTGGAGGATCACCCTGATGTCCTGGCTAGCATTCCGTTAGGAGCTAACTTCTGTTGTCCAAGGCTGCAAGTGAGCTATTGCAGTGTACATAATGGCTGTTTCATTTGCTGTCAAGGGCTGCTTCTTCATGACTGAACTCAGTGTGTCCTTTGCCATTGATTTCAATCTGAACAAGAGGAGACCCATGATCGCTGTGCTATGAGTATCTAGCTCAATGCTTTTTGTAACTCTTCAGGATATTTAGAGTATGAGAGGTGTTATATAAACTAAATTCTAGTCTATTCTTGAGACTAATCATTATGCACAGTCAGATGACAAACATGGGGGTGGGTACTGAAGAAATAAATACTTACATGTTTGTTGTTACTGTGCTAATTGTGCATTCCATGCAGACCTCCATATCATTGTTATAAACACATTTATATTCATTCTGTAAATTGCAGAGTTCAAGGAAAGCAACTCAGTTCTTTGGTTTACTTTTAGGTCTGTAACGTTAGTACAGTGCTGGGGACTATCACTCATTAATAATGCCCCAGCTCAGTTAATTTCAGAATAGCTACAAAGTAAAATATTTTAACTTATTGAGGGACAAGCTGTTTTGATGGAGTCCTGGAAGTAGTGCTGCCTCTGTGACTTATAAGCTGCTGTTTGCTTTTGCAATCTAATACCCCCGTTCATGAGTGTACATGTACAACACTGTATCTTGAATCTCTTCACTGATTACTCTCTGAAGAAATATACCACTTCTGGGGACCAAACTTTTCCTAGCAGCCATGACAATAAGTAACAATCGTTCATGCCTGGCGTGGAACTCTGTAGGAAGGCAATATCATATCAGAAAATAGTGCCAAGGGAGCAATTGATTCATAGAAGAGAGTGAATAGGACTGAGCTGAAGATACCAGTTGTGTGCTGTCTCAAAACAGCGAGCAACCAACTCAAGGTCCATAAGCTCAACTGGTTAGCAATGAGTTGCACAATGCAGGGCCTAGAAACAGATGATATTGGTCATGTTGTCCCAGAGATCAGAGCCAGGTAACTCCACTTTCAGAATATTCCCTTGTGGACTCCCACAAGACTAATTGTCTGCCCATGTCTCTCTAAAAGGATACATGATGCCTTTTGGGAGTAATTGTGAGACGCTATGAAGTTATCAACTTCAGTGAGAATCTCATGACAGTGCGAGACCAGGCTTGTCTGACAACAGGTCCAAGACTTTGCATTCATACAGGAGGATATCTGTATGACCACAGGTCTCAAGGTCTTTGTACACTCACTCTTTTGGCCTGGCTTTTTCACAGACACAACTAGAATTAGCAAAGGAGGGAGAAGCAAGAGGAGGAACAAAAGGAGGTGAAGACAAGCTGGAGGAAAAAGAGAAAAGGAATTTGGAGGAGAAGAGAAGAAGGAAATGGGGGAGGGAGAGAGTACCCCAGACTCCATCAGAAGGAAGTAGGGGAAAAATTAAGGCCATTGCCATTAGTGAATTTCTTTTAAACTTGGTGGGAGGCATTGAGATACTACAGTGAGAGTGGTGTAGTTATAAACATCTGGAAAGAATACGTGTAACCTTATTTCTTGTAACTTTATTTCTTGTCACATGTGTGTAATATTACGAGGAATGAGCTGGATTGCCGTGTTTTAATAATAATTTTTGACAACTAATACTCACTTAGTAACACAGTTCAACAGTGAATAAATGCATATTGCTGCTTTCATGCAAATGAGCTTCACATCCTCGTGGGTAAACCTAGTGTATTAAGTGATTTCTCACAACTCCCCTTGAGCATATCCACCACTTCTGAGAATCAGGCCCATGTACCATACGAAAGATTCTGTCCGTAAGGAGGTTGTTGGGGTGATGGTTTGTTTTTTTTGTTTTTTTTTAAATATTAGTCCTGAGATTTTTTGACACAGCATTTTGGATCTCGCCTGATCTGAGCTGGGATACACCACTGAAAACATGCTGTGTGGGTCTCTAAATGTGTTTTTTGCAGCTGCCAGCTAGCAAACAGGCTTTACAAGGGTCACAAACAATGGTGAGGCTCAGAGAGAGACAGCAATAAATACACGTCCCAAATTTTGAGCTCCATTTATAAACATTTAGGGCAATTTTACAGTCAATTTGGTATTTGACAAGGTGGCAGTGTAACTCCAGCCAGACTGGAGGAGCATGCTGAGCATGGTTTGTGCCAGTTAAAATTCCAGTGGCAGCATTTTTAGAGGTTTCAGCTTTGGAAGACTTTTTTTCTTAGGAGGGCTGTAAAATAAGACCCTGCCTTTTGGCCTAAGCCAGAGGCTACAAAAGTGTTAGTCTCAGTATAAGGCAGCAATGACGTTGGTCTGTATTCTGTGCATGCTAAAAGGAGATCTGATACTGCCACCAAAAGACACAGCCAGGCCTATGGAAATACTTGAGTTTTTGGTGGGCACTGAAGGATTTGTGAGATCAGCACGAGCATAGTGGGTATTTCTTTTTGTAAATTAAGTGAACCTGCTATAACCTTGGATAGTAGGGCAGTTTAGCATGTTGATTTGTAAGACACTGTGTGTTACCTGGGAGTGAACTTCATTTAGAAAAGGTTGCATACTGTAGTAGTCAATTAAATGTGGTTCTTTGGCTTTTAGCTAATAGAGAAGGTTTGTTACTAACAAGATATTCCTCTTGTAAAATCTTGTTAAGATTCTCACAGCTTTTACATGGGAGTATTTTAGTATTTCTGTAAATAGTTGGGTTTGTTCCAGGAATGATACTTAGCATTTACATAGTGCTTTAGAAATACTCCACCAGATTTACCCACTCAGAGCTAGCCTGACTCCTTGCTACAGAGTGGGATTTACCAGGAAAGGGCATCGTTATCTCGAGGTCAGGGCTTCATGGAGTCTGTTCAGTGGATGTACTAAATTACCTAGACATAATCTCTCCCTTGCCAGCACTACCCCCTTTTTGGCCAGCCCAGGTCTTCCTGCAGGCTTCCCCACAGATGGAATTTTCCACTGCCAGGGGCCTCCTCCTGAGCTGATTATGGGCCAGTGAGCCTCACAAACGCTCTGTAATCATGGTTCTCCCCATTTTACTGATAGGTAAATTGAGGTAGAAAGGTTAAGTGACCTGCCCAGTGTCCCAGAGGGGCTCTGTGATAGTATTAGAATCAGGAGTTCCTGGTTCAGAGTGCTGACCAAGCAGAACTGTTACTTAATCTAAAATGATAACACTTACCATCTCCAATACCCGTTTCACTTGTTTGACCTTATCTACTGTTTTGGAAGGGCCTGTGTTCTGATGACCTTCTATGAATATTTCTTATTACAGGAAACACTCAACAAATCCACCAGTTCAAGAAGCTTAAAATCTCTTGAAACAGACCCAGACAGCAATGAAACTGAGTTAGAAAGAATTTTACGGCGCAGGAAGGTGACAGCCGAGCAAGACAGCAGTAGTAAGTTGTCCTTCATAGTCCTACTGTTGAGTTTTATAGAACTTGTGTTAAAGCTATTTAAACGCCAAATTACTCTGTCTTTAAGACCTTTCCAGGTTCACCCAGTGTTGTTTGGGAGAGCTCTAATTGCTTCCCAACTGATCCACTTCCCCTTAATAGCTGCACTCTGCCATCACGATTTTCTCTAGTATAAGTGTCTCTCAGTGCTCTCCGCCCACCCTTGTAAACCTTCTGCTCCCGAGCTCAGGCAGCATTACTGAAGCCCTTGGACTGACTTTGCTGCTTTGTGCTTCCTGCAAAGGTGTGTTTCATAAACTAATGTAAAATAGGGGAATGATGGCTTACGACCGCCATCTTGAATTCACTCTCTCCAAAGAACAAGTATTTGTGGCAGCTTTTAATGGTTTTAAAGCTTTGTTCAAATATCCTTTTATAGCAGAAAAGAGAAACATTAACACCTTCAATATACTCACCAGTCCACGCTTCTCAGCTGAGTGAATTCAGTCTGCAGCTGTGGTTCTGTAGTTCCTCTGGGACCCTTCTAAATCCTAGGCTTGGCTGCATTGAGCCATGGCATTTTGACACTGTAGAGAGAAAGAGGCTGATTCTAAATGGAATGCATTTCAACACTTGCCATGAACTAGAAGCTACTCTTTAAGGAACCGATTTGACCTACCTAACTGACTGGAATTACATTGAGCTGATCTGTGATTCAATACCCATGACAAGCAGGGGTAACAAAAATGCTAAACTCTGTTTGGGTTTTAGGTCCGGCTGGAGTCTTGGCCACATCAGAATCCAAATCCATGCCAGTGTTAGGTTCAGAATCCAGTACAGCACAAACAGCATTGAACAAGAAAACTCTGGAGGCAGAATTCAGCTCCAAAACACCTGAGTCAGGCGAAGGGTCTCTTCAAATGAAAGGAAGCGCAAGTTCTAAGGTTACATTTCAGTAAGTAATGCTATATATGGACATGCAGTCATATGTTAATGCCAAACCTATTTCACTGGTGTATATTTATGCTATTTACATCACTTTGTTAATCAGGAAAATGTGCAATATGTAACTGCCCATACAAGTTATCTCTCAGTCCCACTTGGAGATTGAACTCTCCATTATAACAAGGCTCTTCTCACCCTAGAGTCAGTGAATGTACTGCCCAGAGATATTCAGGATCTCTTGCTACAAAGATAGTGAGACTTTTTGAGGAATAGCAAAATGTTTCACTTTAGGTATTTTCCCCATTCTCAATAAAGAAGAGGGGATACATGTGGGCAGTGTATTCTTGGTTTTAAAAAACAAACAGCCAGTTTGTAAATCCAACATTAGTATCAAATAAACCTGACCAACTGAAAAGTGTTTGTTTTGGTTTTTGCCCCCAATGGACCAAAAGGAATGCACATTTTCACAATCTCAAAATAACTTTTACCAGCAGGAAATGGAAATGTCTAACTATCCGGAAGTCACAGGATTTAGATGCTGAAAGAAAATGTAGAATGAGATACTATTTTGGCACAACAGACAGAGGATTCTTTTGGTACAACAGATTGAAGCTTCAAAGTGCCATTTAAGCATCAAAGAGTTAATCCTGCTTCAGAAATATACATTTCAGACGGATCCGGTTGAGGATCAGTTTGTTTTATAACAATGCAAACCTCTTTTTGAAATTAGTCTGCAGATTTGCTTTAGTTCTCTTGCCAGGATGTTTGTCAGGTAGTCTGTCAGGTAGTCTGTCACTTAAAGAAAAAGGAAATAGGTGAGACAAATCAGATCAGCAGAATATTATAATCATGGTTAATTAAACCTCTGATTTCCTGTTCCATCAGTAGAAAAAGAACACCTATTCTCGTAGGTCTCCATTGCTTAGTTCAAAGGGGAGAATCGGGACAAATGAACTGGAAATTCAATTCAGATATATTTTTTGTGAACTGGTATTTGCTTTATTCTCTTGTTGGTGCTTTTATCTCTCTCTCTGTCTCTCTCTTTGGTTTTTGTTTTGTTTTTTATTTAATGAAAGGCCTTATATCCTTTTTGTGCCTTATAGTTTTATTTAATCCTGATTGAATTTTAAAAGCAAATTTCCCTCTCCAATCAGGTGTCTTCCTCCACTGAATTATATTCAATAAGAGTCCTTAACAGAAATATGATCTATACTTACTCTTTATCTTTCTGATTTCAATGTGTTTAAGAGTTAATTTGACCTCAACGGTGTAGCTGTATTTTTTTTTTTTTTAACCAGTACCCTGATACAGAGTCAATTCAGTAGAGGTGAGTTAGTTTCTGAGAAACACTGCATTGTTAGTCTATAGATTTTTACCATTTTGAACAGATAATCTTAATCAGAAAATTCTGTGACTCTTACCACCTTTTGTCTACCTTTTATTCCACCAAACTAAGTGGAAATTACATTTGCAAGAAAGGAAATGAAATAATTGCAGGCCCAAGGTCTTGCAGAATGCGTGGTGAATTGACAGTGAAAAGGATCTTGTGTTGACAGTCACAGTTGTTACGTGCTATAAAAGCATATGTGAAGCTTAATTTATTTTGCAGCTTGCCTATTCTGTGGGAACCTAAAAGACACATTTAATTTTAATCTATCTGTTAATGCACCAATACAAATGCTGTGGGCCAGGTTCTCTAGTGAGGTATGCTGTTCCATTGGTGTAAACTGGCCTAACTGGGGGGAACCGTCCCAAAGCTATTGTCAAGGAGGATCCTCCAATGGAATACAGATCGTGTAGGGACTCTTGTGCTGTTCCCCCTTCATGCTGCGTGGGCCGAGGGATGTGCTGGCCGCCACTTCCCACAGCCCCCATTGGCCTGGAACAGTGAACCGCGGTCAGTGGGAGCTACGATTGGCTGAACCTGCAGACGCTACAGGTAAACAAACTGTCCCGGCCCACCAGCGAATTTCCCTCATGGGCCACGTGCCAAAGGTTGCCGATCCCTGCCCTAGGCCCTAATGTATGTTGCTTTGGAAGGAGGACTGAAGTCAGGGCAAAATCATTTTGCTAACACAGCTGACAACTTGACACTGTAATTAAGCAGCATCCTAGATTTACTTCCTGGTTAACCAGGCTGGTAAGAAACAAACAACACTCTGCTTTGACCAGACACCTAAGCAAGAGGTACAAGCAAATTATCAACTGTCACTGTCCTTCTTCCCGCCCAAGATAAGGGGCTTGATCCATCTCATTACCATTTACATTTCTTTAAACACTGACAAAGGTTTGACCTTTATTATTGTTTTCAGTGTTTTGTCACTGAAACCTACAGTGCAGCCTGCCATGCAAGAGTACAGGTTCCCTAATTACAGGAACTCTTCCTGTATAATCTGTTTTTCTTAGAGCAAACCAAACTTTAAATGCAAAGATCTATAGCATCCCTATCAAAAAATCATGTAAACAGTCCTGCATGATGTATTGCTTTTTGCTTCATTGTCCGAGTGGTACTTAAAGAATGTTAGCTAATATTAAAGGCCCAATTCTGCAACCTTTACTCGTATTGAGTAGCTTTAACTCATGTGAGTAGTCCCATTGCAGAAGGGGATCATGTAATCAGTGAAGGCCCAACCTTGCAATCCAAACACATGAATAATTTACTGACACTAGTAGACTTACGCCTCACTGAACTCAATGAGAGTTTTGCCATTGACTTCAGTGCGGCCAAAATTTCACTCATTGGCTTAAATGGAACTAAACACATGAATAAAGTTACTTGTGTATAAGTGCTTACAAGATAGTGACTTAAAATAAAGTAATTGGAGTACTCCTATATATGTAAGCATTCCACAGTCTGAGCCAGGATTCTAGAACTGGGCCTCACGTGAGTAGATGCAAGTCAGTTCTAAAACATCCCTGTAAACAGACAGACTAACTGCTCATATTTCAGAATTTGGAAAAATTAGTTCAGAGGACAATGCTTTGTTTTTGACTATCAGTCCAGTGATTTCAATACAACAGGTTAACAAAGTGAAGGCTAGAAGCTGTTAATAAGCTGGTTTGGAATCGGGGTTGAGGCGGGGGAGGCAAAGGAAGGAATGGGTCACAAACAGAAATTGAGGGCCTTAGCTCAACTTTAAGACGACTCCCCATACAACTGTCCTCCCAAACATTTATCCCAGCAGGAGTCTAATTTAATGGCAATTCCTCAAGAGAGACTAGTTAATGTTTTGTTCGGTTGGAAGCCAAGGGAGTTCCCATGGCTCCTGTGGTGTGTACACACAGAAAGGAAAGGTGTGCCTCGCTCTTCCTTTTTTTTTTTTTTTTTTTTTTTTGCACTTAGTAAACATTTGTTTCCAGGCAGTAGATGACTCAGTTAACAGAATGAACCACACAGAGGGGAAGGCTTAATCTGATGATTTTATACAATTAAAGGATTTGTTCTCCTTCTCTCAGCTGTAATCTTAGTACCACTGAATTGTCTACTGACACTGCAGGAAACAGCTCGGCCTCAGCGAGACACAACTACAAAGGTTTTCCGTGTGCAGGTTGAACATGGACAATTAAGCTTGAACAACAAAATGAGGAGGACAATGGGATGTTCTGGAAGTTGAGAATCTTCTTATTTTTAACAACTAGTTTTAAAAGTAGCTGACATAGATTCTGTGTGTGTGTGTGTGTGTGTGTGTGTGTATGTGTATATATGTGTATATATATATGTGTGTATATATATATGTGTGTATATATATATATGTGTGTATATATATATATGTGTGTATATATGTATATATGTGTATATATGTATGTATAAAAAATACCCTAAATTACAGTGCTGACACTGAAACAATATTCAAAACCATTCCGTTTCAGTGACTTTCACTGATTATTCAAGTACACGCTACGACAGGCATAAAAGTGACAATGGTTTTTAGGTGGTTTGAAAATCCAGCCCACTGACTATGGAGTATTTCTAAAAATTCAGTTCTGTTGAGCATTAAATTCCTTGTAGCTAACTACTACCTGCCTAGGCTTAAGAAAGAACTTCCAACATGGGCAAGGTATTCTGTGATTGTCTGTTAGAAGATTTCTTTCTCCTGGTATTGGCAACTGTCAGAGATAGGAAAAAGGAATAGCTGGACCACTCTTCTAATCCACTGTGGCAATTTCTACATTCCTGAAACTCACATTTGAAAAGAACTAGAGTGTAAAGAAGGTTTTGTGAAAATTCATTATCTCTATGTACTAATATAATGGGTGTTTGCCTTTAGTCCTTTGCATTTTATTCACTTCTCTGCTACAGATTCTGAAATGTTCTCATATGCATTTCTGCAGCACTTGCTATGCTCACGCTCTAAGGATGAATTTACTCCCCAGCTGATGTCTGCCATACCTCCGTAGACGGCTACAGTGGGCCTGTGCTTCCCTAAATAGCCTGGTGCAGAAGGGGGTCACTGGGTCGGGAGACAGGTTACTGATCTGCCTTAGGGAGTTGTAAAGGGCACATAGGTTGGAGTAGTAGCCCCTGGAAAGTTGCATTGTAGCCTTGTGACCTGCCTGTGGATTGAGGGAGATAAATGTCACACACACTGACCCCCTGTTCAATTCTGTGCATAAAGCCCATTTACTTAAGTTTTGTAGTAGAGGAATGAATTTCACCTTAGTTTCTGGGAGAGGTTCTAGGGAAGTTTTTCTTAGTAGACAAAGAAATGACAAACCAAGTCTCAGAGACAAGCTTTGTGTAGCTGGAAATCTTCTCTCTTTCACTAACAGAAATTGGTCCAATAAAACATATTGCCTCACCCAGCTTGTCTCTCAGGCCTGACACGGCTACAACACTCAAAACCGAACCTGAGTCACAGTTTTGGTTTCTAGGTAGTGTAAGCTGCAGTGGTCCCACAATATGATGGTAATCTAGTCCACAACTATCATAAAGCTTCACACCATATTTAGTTTTGCATGAGGATAACACACTTTTCAGGGGATTTTGCTTCGATATGGTAAATTAATAGGGAAATCCTGAAATCATAGTTAGTGTAGAATTGTGTTAATGTCATCAAAATGTGGGATCAAAACATGAATATTTCAACAGTGTGTTTTCATTCTCTTAATGTTCTCCTTTTGGGCTTGTGCTTTTGCAAATGATCAAGACTCTGTCCAGACATGTATTTAGAAGTCTTTGGCTTTTAATGTCTATAACAAAATGATATAATTAACAGAAAACCAGATTTAAATAATCTTAAAGTTACAGTGCAAACCAGTGACAAAAAGGAAAATCCACATCAGAGCTGACTGAACTGGTCCTCAGTTTGTCCTGTTATTCTGCAGCTGCCCCCAAGATCAGAATCATTGAAAAAGCCGTAGTGGCACTAGTTCTCAGATGGACTGTCAGTCATAACTCTTTGTTTTACTGCTTTTGTTGGCTTGTGTCACGGTGTTAATGTGGGTATTTTTATGTTAAAATTACAAGCACTCCTGCTCGAAACTGCAGGGGAGCTGACATATTAGACTGTCAGTTATATTACTGTTTATCATGTAAAAATGTATTTAGATTTCATATAATAGATTAGAAACATTTAGTCGCTTTGAAAAATGTAATATGTGTGGATTTAAGCACTATTATTATGTAAATATGAACTCAGAGAATATTTCCGTCTTCAACACATATTTGCACAACTAATAATTTGAGTTTGACATCCAAAATAAAATTCTGAATGGAAAGATGGAAAGAGGCTTTGTATAGAGCTGGAAGTAAATATCTCAGTTGGTTTGTAGTAATATATATTTTTTAAAAAGACAATTAACCATATTATGCACTAATTGCTCTCCCAAGCTTTATTTCTGGCAATAAAAGTTGGTGTGGTTTTTGTGACAAAGCATGGAATTTTCTTCACTTTTTAAAAATGAGTTTATATTTACTCTTGGGCTGAAACTTTATCATGTCCAATTTCAGTTCTATTTGAACTGTTAAGAGTGAGATATATAAATGGGATTTATAATTTAAACAATAACACTCCCTAGCAGCAGTCCTGACAAACTGATGTAGCTGTGTAAAGGATTTGACGAAGGAAATACTAGTAAAACGAACTGTGAATAGTCATTCTTCTTTTACACTAGAAAATATAACACTGGACTTAATCACTGGATTTCTCCATTAAACTATTTTATATCGACAGATTTAAATCTTTCATTTTTCTGTCCTTGAAGGTGGTAAATATGATTGCAGTTTTATCCATTTTTATTGTAAGTGAAACAGACTTCAGAGTGTTTGGCTGCGCATCAGTTGTTGGATGGCTGCCACGCACTAATGCAGGCTCCCTGCTGTGAGCCCAGTGAAGAATTATACTTTGATTCACCAGATTGTATTAAATAGTCCAGCTGTTGAGATTTGAAAGATAGTTACCTCCGAAGTGAAATAAAAATGAACGTGGCATTTATGGCTTTGACCATTTTTATAGTGTTGGGCAATCAGCTTTTCAGAGGTAGCACTTTCTAAAATAACCCTCTTGTAGTTACACTGCTCTGAAAAGTTTCATTCACTATAATGTTCAAAATATCCCACCTTGTATTTTCAGCAAAAATAAGCTTGCGTGAGGCATCATTTGCATAAAATAAGCGTTATTTTCCTTGTTAATTTTGTGTGTTTTGACTGTATTCAAGTGAGTCTGCAACTGTATCTATTCGTGCCAATTTCAGAATTAATTAACTTGTACTGAAGCTCTTATGTTAGACATGATGCTTGTGAAGGTCGCTTGAACGTGGAATTTCACTAAATACAAACAACGATGTGCCGTTTGAAATGTAGATGCAAAACATTTGTCTCTTGCGTAAAACAGATGAGAAATTCCACTCTTAGGGTGTGGAATACAAACCTTCAGTGCAACTTGCCGTTTCTGTGACTTTACTTGCATCAGTTCAGGTTGCAGAATTTACTACCTCCCTGTCAGTCAGGTAGGAGCCTGTGAAATCTCATCACTTGAGTTTCAGTTGCTGAACCAGGTGCCCCCTCTCCCTGTTGTTCTTCTGTCTCAGACAGAACAGTCACATGAGAGGGCAGCTCATAAGAGATGGAACCATCACATTAACTTCTTTTCCTTCAGTAGATTCTAGTTTTTTCCTTTCAATATTCAGGTTCACTTACTGGCAGCTCCAGGCAAGCATGTGCAGCTGAACCCAGCGGTCATGTGTAGTTAGCTCTTCCATGAGAGCAGAGTCACCAACTTGTTGGTGAATCTAGGGCTTATCTACATTTGGGATTTTTGCACTGATGTAATTCATCTGCCCATGCTTACCTAGTCACAAGGATGTAGCTGCCCCATGTAGACCCCTTCCGTAGTCTCGTTTAGGCTAAGTCATACCAGTGCTAGCCCTATTCAACACTGGTGCAGTTTATCTACACTAGGGGTTTGCACGCATGTAACTTCACTAGTACAAAACTCCCTAAAGTAGGCAAGCCCTTACAGTTTGCTTCGTGGTGGTCTCCCTAGGCAAGCACCCACAAATATTCTTCTTCCTGTGAGGATCTCCCCACAGCAAATTATCAGAGTATAAGCCTATGTCAAAAAGTGTAGAATCTGGGCCTATAACCCTCTGCATGTTAGTGAATCTCAAGGCTGGATTTTCAAAAGTACTCTACATTGAGAATGATGCAGAGTGGTGAGCACAATTTGAAAATCTGACCATCTAGGTCTGCCTCTCTAGCATGTGGCAGAGTTTAGGACATCAGAGGCTGTGTTCATCCTCTTCAAGGGTGCAGAATGCAGATGTGGGACAAGAAGCCAGGTTCTCCCTACTTCGCCACAGGATTATGGTGTGAAAATCCTGAGTTTTATTTACTGCCACCTCCCTGGCTGACATGTAGAACCTAAAACCTGGGGTCCAGCTATGAGCTGGTGTAGAGAGATCACAGAAAAGAGAATGTCACTTAAAATGACTTTCTCCTTCATAGTCTGAAAGCCCTTGTTTGCTGCTGTATAACTTAATTTTTCCTAGTTTACTTCTTAAATTCATAGTGTTTTTAGTATATTAACTGATTATTATACTTGTGTGTCATTGTCTGTACAATGTAACTGCCTTGGTCATCCATGCTGTTAATAATTTAAATATATTTCTGCTCACTTTTGTTCCAAAAATGTGATAAAGAAACCTTTTATCTGTGTATTTATTTATTCTACTTTTCTTCCCAGGTCACCTAGTTACGTGGGATTTGCAAGAAAAGCTATTAGCAGTGAAAATCAAACGGAATCCATTGTAGTTTTAGATCCTGTTTCCGCCAGTGAAGCACAAACCAAAGACCAGATGCCTGAAAAAATCATAAATCAACACAAGATGAAAGAAGAAAAAAATAAACAATTATATAAAGAAACTAGTGTTGATAAAGCAAAAGAGTCAGACAGCTCTAACTGCTAATTATTATGCTAAAAGGCTGAGACTTTTGGAAGTCCTTCTCAGTAAGTGTAAATTGCTTAAGTGAATTGGCAAGGGCTATATTCTGCACTCAGAACTATATTCAGTAATAGCTTACTGAAATGACCTATTGTATGCAGTTTTGGTATATGCATTAGTAGGTTACATAACTATATACAACTCAAAATCCCTTTTTGTTTTGGCCTCGTATGTGTATTTTCCTAGATAATGGGTTACTCACAATATTGTTTTTTAATTTTATCAAAAAAATCCCCCCCCCCCCTTTTTTTTTTTTTAGTGTTAACAACTGGACACTTTGTAAAGGCCAGTAAGGGACTGATCCAAAGACCACTGAAGTCAGCGGAAAGGCCCCCCCTCTGATTTCAGTGGGCTTTGGATCAGGCCCTAAGTAGGTAATCACAAAAAAGTACCTTTCCTCATTTAGACTGGGTAATATCAATAAAAATCAGTTTTAGAGACACTGCCTTAAAAATGTTTTGATACCTATTTAATACAGGGCTTCTACTGATCTCCTTCTCACTAACATCTCCACACAGGCTATTTTAAAGCACAAACGTGAAACGGTCTCTCCAGTAAACGGTTGACACGAGCAGGGAAAACAGGCAGTGCAGTTTGCCAGTTTGGTACCAGTTTTGGTAACTGTTTCTAAATTTAGAATGTTAAACTGATGCTTCCTTAGCCTTTGGGAATTGAAACTCTGTTAAGATCTGTTCCCACTTCCATTGAAATCAATGGAAAGACTCCTATTGATTTCAGTGGAGTGAGGTCCTCAATATAGAGTGTGATAGGAAAATAATGAACAAGGCCCAATCCTGAAAAGCTGTGCCTATGTGGACATTTCCACTCACCCTTTACTAGATCACAGTGTGACAGTCCACTCCTGCACATCATTACACATGTAAATAATCCTTATGCATAGGAGTCCATTGTAGTCTGGCTTAATGAGCCAACTCATGGTCCTCAGCCAACTCCCGCTGAAGTAAATGTAAATCCTTTTGAGCTGAAGATGAAGGACGGGCCTGTGGTTAATGCACTGGGTTGGGACTCAGGAAATCTGGATTCTGTTCCCAGTTTACTGACACAGTTTACTATATGTTGTGGAGCAAATCACTTAATTTTTCTGTGCGTCAGTTCCCCGTCTTGTTCTCCCAACTTTTGTTCATCTTGTCTGTTTAGATTGTAAGCTCTTCAGGGCACGGACAGCACCCAACACAGTGGAGATCTGAAGTTGGTTGGAGCCTCTAGGGGCTACTGTAATAAATAATAAATGTCACTGGACTCCTTTGAGTAAATGTATACAGGATTGGGGCTCTCTGTCAATCTTGCAATTGATCTGCACTCAGAACTCCCATTGACTTCAAGAGCAGGTCCAATATTACTAATACACAAACTTACAACGTGATCTTTGTAAGCCTTATACTGTGGTGGCATGAGTTGTGTTATCATGTGAGTACCACATTTTATCACAGCCCTTCTTTCCAATGAAGATAGAGCCACAGGTATATAACTTACTCTTCACTACCAATCCCCATTCCTTAGACGTTTTTAAAAATCAGCACAATATTTCACTCTACTTGTCTACTACATTGAACAAACAAAGGTAATCAGGGATTTATTTTTTAATTTAAACTGAAGATTGGTGTTACTGATGTTGAGTGGTAATATACTTGTATGCACTATTAGATTTTTTTTTTTAATGCCCATAAGAAACAGTGATAGTATTTTAACTATTGAAAAGGATGAATGTGTTCAGTTTGTTAGCTTGGCTTTGCATGGAGCTGTCTGGTGCTTCTCTTTTAGAAAGAAAATGATAGTCATGAATGTGGTAGTTGTGCCTTTTTTTTTTTTTTGGCATGTTTGCTAAGCAAATCTTGGGGTTGATCTAATTAGTCAACTAAATGTATTTCCTAACTTTGGGGAAATTTGTCATTTTATTGTATATCTACATTTCTGTGGTTTTTTTAGTAGTTGATTTTACACTTAGGTATCTGCTTACACTGAATTTAAAATGTAAAATTTTATAAATGTATTTTTCCTCAAATTATTACTACTGCTGTATATGTTAACCGCAAGCTGTCCTAAAACAGAAGTTTTTTAAAAAAAATACTTCTTTTATGTAAACTATTTCTGTTACATTGATATAAATTATCTTTTCACTGTTGCTTATTAAAAATCTTAATGACAGTTTCCCAGACACTGTGAAGTCTTGTTGTTGTTATTCCTTACTTGAAAATGGGGTAACCTCTTCTACCTGTGCAAAGTGCAGCTCTTTTTGTCTACACTTGGGGTTTACACTGATGTAACTGGCCATCAATTACTAGAATCAGGGCAAAATTCCTGATGTACACCAGGCTGACGAGAGGTGTTGAGGATGTGTTGTGTGATGAAATAGCATAACAGTCAAGTTTTTTTGTTTTCATAAAGTGTTTGCTTATTACTTGTCCATAGTTTGTTGTTATATATAAAGCTTAGGCATCATTTTAAAATCAATAGACCGTTATTGTTTAAAATAAATATAGTTATGCAGAGTATAGAGAAAATAATGCTATTAAAACATTCAGTACTCCAAAATCTTGTTTTAGATTTGATGGGTAAGATTTTCAAAAACTTCTCACTACTGACCTAACTCTGTTTCTGCTGAAGTCAATGGGAGCAGAGATAGGTCAGTGTGGAGCTGTTTTTGAAAATCCCACACAAAGTATCTTCAGATAAGTGTTATGGAATATCTAAAATAAGAAATGATGTACTCTGTAGGATTATTTTGTGTTACAAATTTACCCTGGCTAAAATATATACAAAGAAATATAAACACCTATTTTAGTAGTGCAGTGTCTTATAGCAGAATTATAGAAACAGGGTGAGTGAAGTAATAGCTTTTATTGTATCAACTTCTGTTGGTAAGAGAGACAAGCTTTTGAGCTTACACAGAGCTGCTCTTGGTCTGGGAAAGGTGTCACAGCTAAATACAAGGTGGAGCAGCTACATCAGAATTAGAGACTAATAAAACATGTGCAGGTACAAAAACTATCAAAATAGGATGAGTTTGAATGAAAACAAAGTACCGGTAATCACTGAACTTCAGGCATTTAAAAGTAGTTTATTGTAAGTTAGATGTAACAGGGTAGAATTAATGGCAATCAAACAAATCAAGTTTGATTCACTGAGAATTCACTAGAGCTCTCGCCTTATTGCATCTGCACAAGGGGGAAATCCTTGCAACCATGTGGAAACTTAACTATGGTTCCATACAAGCACATGATTCCCTCGTCACAGATCTAATGGCATCATCAGAACCGAAAACTCCAAATTTAGGATCCAATCCTATGTGGTGCTGAGCACCTTCAACTCCTATTAACTTTAATGAGAGCTGAGGACGCTCAGCACCTTGATGGACTAGACCTTTGATATCACCTTAGTGCCAAACAGTCATTAAGGAAATATGGATGGGTCCATCTTGGTAGCCTCGTTGAGATGCAGTGTACTCCCATGTAAGGAAACAGGATTTTGGTCCTGGGCCAGCAGAGGCTGAGAATGCTGTGAAGGCCATGGGTCCTGCTCTGTGGGAGGGAGTGCATCGAGAAGTTCTTCTGCTGTTTGTGCCTCTTCAGCAAAATCAACAAATTCATGGTTTTCTCCTGAACCTGCAATGGAAAAAAAGTTTCTTGATTGTTCTAAACAAATTTGCAGACACTACACTAGATTTAAAAAATATAATCCCAAATGATGCATGTATTATGTTTAATTTATGTAAGTACACAGTTTTAATATGAATGAAAACTCACTACCTCCCTTGGGTCTGATCTGCAACTGACAGAGCAGCTAGGCCAGATTGTTAAAGGTATTAAGGTGCCTACAGATGCTGATAGGTGCTTAATGGGATTTTCAAAAGTGGCAGGGCACCTAACTCCCAGATGCCTTGGCACTTTTGAAAATCCCACTAGACACCTATCTGCATCTTTAGGTGCCTAAATACCTTCAGCAATCTGGCCCTTAGAGTCTAATGGGGCTAAATGCAGGTGTAGCAGTTCACCCCTACACTGTTGGTTGCAGGATCAGAACCTTGGTCTATAACAGCCTGAATTGGTTAATCTTCAGGGCACAGTGATAGGTCTATCCCTTCTCCCTGATCTATGTGGAGATGGGAGTAGTTAGGTGGATGTGGATTTTGCTACTGGGGTTTATTACTGCTAGAGCAGTGTTATCTGCAGGAAACTGCTGAAGTTTATGAGGTGTATTTTTAAACATTTGTCAATGCTTGGTATCTTTTGTTTAGTGTACTAAAGTACTGCGTACTAAAATACTGATGAGCCAGTTAAGTTCATACCGCTGTAGTTAACTGCCCCATCACTTGAAATGCACATAAGAAAGGTTGTGCTGCACATGCATGTTCAGCTAAGTCCCTTTCCTAGTAAAAGGGACATGGTGAACTTATATTTGGGCTATTATATTACTATATTTCTGTTAGTTGTTACAGTTTTTACATATGTGTAAAGTAAACTGATTTCATTGATTTTTTTTTTTCATAGTCCCAGCCAAGACCAATGCAAAACATGGTGGTGGTAGGGAAAGTAAGTAGTATATATATATTTTTAATAATCTGAAGTGTTGTTAATAATAGGTAAACATTTTATTTACCTCCAAAAAAATAAATTGGCTGTGTTCCTTTAGCTGCCTCACCCTCTGAATTGAACATAAGGAAGGCTATTACACTTGTAAAGAACATGTAGAGTACATGGGTGCTGTCAGTTATACATATCTTAGACTAAGAAAAATCTAGAGTTAGTGCAAGTATAAAAGAATGAAAATATATCACATGCTACACATGTGAATATAAAGTTGTGTGAAAAAAAATTGAGATATTAGTCAAGAAATAATACGCTATCAAAGGGTTAAAGATTTTGGGCTTTTATTCTCTCACTTACACAGGTAAAAATCAGGAGTGACTCCACTGAAGTTAGTGAAGTTATACCAGCATAAAACTAGTGTGAGAGAAGATGCAGGCCATGTCATGCATCCTGGTACCTATAAGGAGCACAGCTAAGGTTGCACATGCATCCTTAACATTAGCATTTCCTGACTTTTGAGTGCTTATTCATGCAACCTGAACTTTTTCAACATCATTTTTGTAAAGAATATTACTGTGAAATGGGTTGTAAACTGAAGCTTTGGTTGCGACACATCTGCTTTTGGCTAAAATTTTCTGTGAGGAGAAACCTTAATTTAATTTAATTTAATTTTTATCTTATTTTTGCCAACATGGGCTTGAAGATTCTAACCAATTAATTCTGCTGAAAAATGTGATGTAGGCTACTCCTCAAGAAGGGGACTATTTTAACATTCAGGTAAACAGATAATCCATTAGGACAACAATATATGTTGTGGCAAGTGCCATCCTAGTTTTTTGTCATTGCTTATTTATAGTCTTTTCATTCCTTTTCCCTCCCGTGGAGCAGTTTCAATCATTCCTCCTGCAATCTTTGTTCTCTTATTCATTGCAAGCTGAAAACAAGTAAGAAAGAAGCTCATACGCAGTGTTCCATTCTTGGCCAGTTCTTCCTCTATAGCAAGAAGGCGGTTGTATTTGGTCACCCTTTCTCCACGGGAAAGACCTCCCAACTTGATAAACCTGGCACTCAGGCCAACAGCCTTAGGACAAAAAAGTGCATATTTTAAAATTCCACGGTTTAGCAATGAAGTCACTTTCTTCCTAGTTATTTAACTTGGTGTCCTAAAGTAAACCCTACTCACAATAATACTTCTCATCTCTCTATGTGGGAATAAAACCTTCCTTTAATTAAAGATGTAGTTGGAGTTGCACACTAATCACTGTCATAAGAAATGAAATTTTATTTGCAAATGCAATGTCAATACAAAGAGATCAGAGCTAAGATGTACTATGCAAGATTGTTGTTACTACTCAGGTATAATTTCAGTAATTCATTTACATTTTTACAAACTAATGCAAGCAAATAGATAATACACACTTTTAAGTATGTTCTCTTTATCCTGCTTTGGCAATTTTCTTGCTTTAAAAAAAAAAAAAAAAGTTCAAAGATTAACTCTCTGTAAAAGGTGACTATCTAAGAAAAAAAAACCTTTTAATAGATTATATGCCTTACTCAAACACAGACAGCCTTTCTCCTAAATACCAGTTCATGATAAAAGCAATGGTTTAGCAATTCTGAAACTGAACAGCTTTCAATACATACCAGATCTACAAGGCTATCATCAGAAGATTCTCCAGCTGGACTTCCTAATATGGCAATATGTCTTTGACCTATATAATAAGAGTTTTTAGCCTTCATTAGTAAATATTTTATATATTTCACAAAAATATAGATTTCACTTTTTATACATTAAGTCCTTTGGCTTGCTCTGAGGTTAAATACAAATAGGGGAAAGATGGAGTAAATGTTCTCCTGATAGAAAAGTACACATTAATATCAGTTTAATTGTTGCAATATAATACCTGTCTGAATTTTTATTATTTCTCCTTTTACCTTGTTAAATCTACACCTCTACCCCGATATAAGGCTGTCCTCGGGAGCCAAAAAATCTTACCACATTATAGATGAAATCGCGTTATATTGAACTTGCTTTGATCCACCGGAGTGCGCAGGGCCCCCCCGGAGCACTGCTTTACTACGTTATATCTGAATTCATGTTATATCAGGTCGCGTTATATCGGGGTAGAGGTGTATTTCCTTTCAGCCTGGCTAAGGTGACACCTAACATCTGTGCTTTAATTCTTATAACTACTACAGGCTAAGTTGATCATTCTGGCAATGTATTCCAGATGGTAGAATGGGGTTCTAGGTACTGTATTCTAATTCTAAATGTATTCTCTAGCATAGCAGAAGTGATTCCTCTTCACTATGAAAAGCAGCCCTCCCACCTGGTGTGATTTAAATCCTAAAGCTCACTATTCATTGATTTTTGACATGGTGGTTTTTCATTTTGTTTTATTTTAGGGAGGAGGGGAACAGTTAGATATATAAAAATGCATCCATCATAAAGTCTCTGGGAACATATAAAGAACAAAATACGATATTGACAAATGTAACCCCCCCCACAAGTATTATGTACAGTAACGACCAAGGGTCAATAACAGAGAATCATTAATTTATTTGTCTAGACTACATTTGTGGACCAATCTGGTTTTGTTTGTTTGTTACAGGCAACATTTCAGCTTCCTCCAGTTCAGCTTTTGTTTGTTTTTCAGTTCTGGTGTCCGAATATATAAAGTTTAGACATAGCTTGAAAATACATACACATTCAAGACATGCACAGTATGACTCAGGTACATTTGAAGCACTGGAACATATTATAAGCATTCCTTAAATATTTTCAGAATATATGAACTCCTAAATATATTTGGCAATCAAGCCATGAGTTTTAATTTCTTTTAACAAGCACATCCTAAACTGTCAACTGCTGTATTTAAATGTGAAATATTACATATTTATAGATTGCATAAGTGTAGCTGTCTTATGTATTCATTATAGGGTTTTGAAATTCAGACTTTTCCACTACTCACCATCTAGAAGTCGGGTAAGTTCTGTGAGGTCAGATATCTTGGTTTGATTTGTATATTTTATTATAAGACCACTGCATTTTGGTACGTTTATATTTTGATCCTCCACAAGTTTAGAAATACTTTTGGCTGCATCTTCTGCAATCAAATAACATCTGGAACCAACAGTATTACATATATTGCTCCATTGCTGGCCATCCTGGGTAAACAGTAAAGTAAATGATTTGTTTTCCTAAATTGTCCTTTAAACAACTATCAAAAAAAATGTTGAGGGGTGAAAATAAGGTGGGGAGGGGGAGCATAGGGAACACCAAGCGTGAAATCGTTACCTCACTAAAGTTGATGGCAAAACAGCCATTGACTTCAGTGGGACCAGGATTTTGCCCCAGGGCTATCATTCACACAGAGAAATTATTTTTATTAGCAGACACAAATCAAATATATCACTGGCATTTTGTTTGGCTGTAGGGATTTTGCTAAAGGCAAGAAGAGAGCTAGTCACAGGTAAAAAGCATCAGCTAATATATTACTGCAAAATGAATTGAATGTAGGAGTCTGCTACCCAGATTACTCTCCTGCAGACTTGGTTAAAAGAAAACTAATGGAATATAAAATGCAACAGAGGGTCCTATGCTCCCAATACTTCTGTTAGTCTTAAAGGTGCCACAGGACCCTCTGTTGCTTTTTACAGATTCAGACTAACACGGCTACCCCTCTGATACGGAATATAAAATAGTTTCCAGTCACTTGATCCAATATAAAATAAGGCTAAATAGCTAGAAATTATTTATTTTAAAATCTCTATCTCATTTAAATCTGAAATAGTGAAACAGGAAGTAGCCATATAATCAGCCTGATGACATGTATCAAGGCAGGAAGATAAGAGCTGCAGTCAGACTCAGAGAGAACAGCAAATAAAGTTTGCCTTTTTTCTGTTCACAAATTATCTGTGAATAGATTGTAAAAATTCTCAGATGTATTTGAGATTTGTGAATTTCCTCAGTTCATAATTCTTGCTCTACCAATCACACATACAGAATCTGTATCTGTAATTAGAAATTTGCACTATGTAGGGCTCCAATTCAGCAAAGCATTTAAGCACATGCTTAAGTCACACTGAAGTTAATGGCACTTAAGCACATGCCTAAAGTTTAGCACTCACTAAAGTGTTTTGCTGTATAAGAATGGACGGAAGAAATGGGTCCAGATTAGTGATACTTCTAAAATGCTCAAATGTTTGTGGCAAAGCTGTGTTGTGAATAAGCTTTGTCATTTGTTTTTGTTAAATACTGAACTATTTTAAGCTGCCCCATATTCAATTTTTGATATTCTGCAGATTTTTATATTGAAAGCACATAACTTCATCACAGCAGCTGTCAGGGGAAGTTGGAAGTTTGGGCAGCTAAGGAACAATCTGGGCTTCTAGCACCTTGGGAAGGGCGTGAGTCAGTTTAGAACTGTGAGAGAAGCAAAGCTAGCTATACATTTCTGCTAGGATGATCAGCCATGAAATTGTTTTAAACTTTCATATTTAAATGGTCACCTTTTAGGTTTCAGAGTTAACAACTCATTGAGATGAATGGAGCAGTTCACTCCTCTCAGAGCTATTGTTTCAGGCTATGAGCAGATTCAGGAAGACAACATTGCATTGGTTTACCCTTGGTTCACATTTTAAAGGTTTTCTTCATAAGCATGAAGGCTAGAAAGATGCATTGTTTTTAAATGAAAGCTTAGGGATTTGGTGCACAATTCTTCTCCAAGGGATAGATTCCACATTAAATGATGTGGCTGCAGAACTGTGGAAAATATATTTACATGGCTATAGTGGGGTTTTTGTCTTTTTGAAATATGGCAAACCTAAATATTAACATAATTGGAAACAATGATAAAACCATTGATATTTAAATTTATAAAATCTGTCCCTTTCATCCATATACATATATCTTAATATCATATTTAATATTGTTCTACTTAATTATGATTTATTAATTGGCCACATCCATATATCTCTTCTAATTTTGATTTTATTGGTAGTTAAATCTAATGTTAATATACTCGAGTTAATTCTATGTGGTTCTACCACTCCTTTTAACTCTGTTGAGCAGCACTGTCAAATATAGGTTTATATTGCAGTATGAGTGTAAATGTTGGTGCGATAGTATCATAGCAACTTATTTCATTACTAAATGATTCTTAGGAATGTACAGCTATGTCTAAATCTTTTTTCCTGCTGCACAAGTAGTTTTTCACTTTTGCAATGCTTCTAAAATACTATATGAGCACCCAAGAAAGGATGTGTAATTAAAATGACAGTGGCTTAGCAAGTGGAATCTGCCAGAACTTCATTTTCATTTAATTCTTTAAAATGCATTATGTATTGTATATCTGCATTATGCTCACACTAATCAGGATTAATTTCTATCAAGTGTCATGTCAAATGTATATAAAGTAAGGGCCATTATCACCAATTAGTGGACATGTGAATAAAGTCTGACATCTATTTTCATTCTGTGTGTCTCCAAGAGAGTGAAAAATGCCACTTTTTCCTCATGGTTTTAATTTTTGGTAAACACATGCAAGCTCAGTGCAAAGAGCTAACATATGGCCTATGCATCACATATGTACAACTTAAGCTCTCAGAATAGGGATTAAGTAAGATATAGGTGGTGTATAAATGGTGTACTGGCCCTCTGGATAGGAGTGAATTTCACCCACGAGTGGTTATGTATGGCTTCTTATTTCCTTTAGAAAATATATTTCCCAGAGCATAATCTAAAAGCTTTCAAAATATCTGTCTTACCTCTTTCCTCAGGGGATCTATTAATGCAATAATAGAGGGATATTTATTAATTAGGTCCACATACATATCGACCATTTCATCAGGACTCTTGAGTGTTCCAGTCAGTACTTCATATTTTCCTTTGGTCTAAAAACATAAGTTAAATGTGTAAAAGATAAAAATGGTAGCAATTTTGTGGTAAACAATTTCCACTGCACTCATGCATATCCAGTGGCCACAAAACCCTCCCGAGGTGAGTGCAGGGTACACGGCCCTTATTTCAGTCCAGAGACCATTAGCTATTTACTCAGGCTTTGTGTGAGGTGGATGGCGTTTACCTCATGCTATTTTTAGACCTCTGCATGTCCTAGGCAGTGTTGCCAACTCTCGTGATTTTATTGTGAGCTTCACACTATTTGGCATTTTTCTGAAAGCCTCTGCTGCTGAATAAAGACACTGCACAAAAACTTCTGGGTTGTTTTTGGTTTTTTTGGTGAAAAAAGTTTCTAGCCCTAATGGGTGCAGAAAAAATCTTGAAAACGTGAAATGAGTGCACTCTAAAGGCTCAGAAACCAGAGGGCAAAGAAAAAGAAGCAAAATATATTGTTTTTATGCCATACTTATGATTTGTGAGACCTGACTCATGATTTTGGCACACCTGAGGTTGGAAATACTGTCTAGGTAGTGGTAGAATTAATGGCAGAATGCCAAACTACAGGAGACGTTTTAGCTTTCATCACTTTCACACACCATTAATGTTATGACAGTTCCTGTTGTTTAATCGTTTAAGGTTCTGTTCATTTTAAAATAGGATTTCTGGGTGTGCCAAATTGACCTCAGTTGGCACGGTTTCTGTTACACGCCACAAGCGTCTTATAAAATGTCTGATATTAAAGATGAAGGGTTTCTGTCATTGACAGCAAAACATTAAAAACCTCATTAAATACTAAGCCAGACAGAACAGGTATTTGAGTACATCTACGCTGCAAGAAAAACAAAAAGCCTGCAGCAACGCGTTCACAGGGCTTGTGCTACGGGACTAAAAATAGCAGTGAAGACATTCCTGCTCAGGTTGGAGCCTGGTTCTGAGACTCACCCCCAGCACTGGGTCTCAGAGCTCAGGCTTCAGCCCCTGCAGGAACACCTAGACTGCTATTTTTAGCCCTGTAGCACGAGCCCACATCTGAGGCTCGCTGCTGCAAGTGTTTTTTTGTTTTTGTTTTTACAGAGTAGATTGTACCCTACACCTTGATGTGTGTATAGTCTTAAAGCACAACAGGTGTTGTACAATAAAATACGGGGTCAGGGGTGGGGGGGAGGAGAATAGTGTGAATGGATTACAGCAGGAATCCATTACTTTGCAGAATATGAAGCTATTTAGACATTTAAAGGCAAGGAGGGGAGCATGGAATCTAGGCATATAATCTGCACATTGGTATGAATGAAGGCTCTTTTGGAAACTTGGACTCACATCCAGTTTAGATCATAAGTGAAATAAATTTGGCATGCTCCATTTAACTAGTAGTGAATATTTAACCATTAAAGCATTGCTACAGTTGACAAGGATTGATCAGAAAAGTCTCAAACAAAGAAAAATAGGAGTAATGCTGGCTGGCACAATTAGCCTTTCAGTGTTTAAATTCTAAAGGCCACATCCTGAATAATGGGCCACACCCCACATGAAAAGGGATGGATGACTTAGCCACAACTGTCCCAAGTGTCTCTAAAGCGAGCCACAGCTGCTACGCCAGGTCATAAGGAGGAATAGCTGCTATGGCCCAGTGTGCTTTGCTCCACGCAAGGTTTTATTCCCGGGTACCCATTCTGTTAGTAGGTATGGGTATGTCTCATCACACTAGCTGTCCCTTGTTCTCCATGTTCATGTGCAGAGTCACTACAGAGCTATGCTGCATAGTACACAAGTGGATGAGACAACTGAGTGGTCTCCCTGAAGCTTGCTTCCCGCCACTCACCCATAACATTTTCTGCTGTCTTGGGTGGTGCACACCACCGGGGGCTACATGTTCAAAGCCTCGTATATCAGGGCAGGGGACTTATCTTTGTTGTGTGTTTGTACACTGCCTAACACAATGTGGTTGTGATACCTATGTGCTACCGCAAAATAAGTAAGAAACAATACACAATCACTTTAAAATCAGTAAAAGAGATATTAAAAATAACTTACATAGTCCATCAATTCATGAGCAGCACAGTTTATTGCTAAATGTACATCTATTCCTAGTTCCAGACCTAGATTCCTGCAAGCTGTTTGCAGTAAGATCAGAGGTTGTTCTAGACTATCGCACCCTGTTATTAAGCACCCCAAATGGGATATTCTCTTTAAAACTGATGGCTGGAAATAAAACAGAAACAATGTCTATATTAACATATTTGTAGCTATAGGACAGTAGGATTTCAGTCAACCTCAGCTCAGAAAAATATAACGTTCTCCTCTCACAACTGATACTGAAAATCTTATGGACGATACCCTATATAAGGAGAGGTTACCAAAAGCTGGTCCATGGAAGGAAGGCTAGTCTGTGGAACTATGGCTGGTCCCAGGGTTCTGGCTCACCTGTTTCCAGCTACTATAGTTCATTAAAAGACCACCAAAATACCGTAAAAGCTCTCTTAATATTGCCTTTCCACATAAGCAAATTCTGTAATTGCCAAAAGTCTGTTATGAAATTACAAATGGGAGTTGGTCTGCACATCTGTGATTGCCTTGTGGATCCTCCCCACCCCCCAATCTCCATTAAGAAGTGGTGCATGCTATGAAAAAGTTTTCCTTGCTGTAGATTATGCCTTTTCCACACAACTGTTTCCTTGTTCCTTCCAACTGTCATTTAAATTTTAAACTCACTTCCCTCTCAGTTATCCTTGTCCGTTACCCCAACGTGACACCATTGGAACATTCAAGAGGTAGTACAGCTCTTTCAAGCCCTCATGAGGAAACAAAATGTTGCGGGAAATATAGCTATGTTATGGTCTTTATCGTGTTGAACATCAGGCAAAATGTTTCTGATGTGGGAATATACTAGCCATAAGCAGATTTGTACTAAATAAAGTGTCTCAGCTTTGCTTTGGTGCTTAATCAGCTACAAAAGTTGTGTTGCTTTATAAACTCTACTACTATGAATGTTATGTAATAAACAAGTGTTGTAGCTGTGTTAGTCCCAGGATATTCGAGAGACAATCTGGGTCAGGTAATATCTTTTATTGGACCAACGTCTGTTGGTGAGACAGACAAGCTTTTGAGCTTACATAGAGCTCTCCTTCAGAGACCTCATGGGACTATGTCTATGTAATAAATTATTCTTTCTTAACAACAGGTATATGAACTTCAGGCTCCCCCCGCTCTACCTTGATGTAGAGCCTCTGTACTACAAATTCATTTGTGAGTGCTCTGTCCCACAATGGAACTTGGACTCCTTCATGTGCAATAGCCCATGCTTGTCAGCAGGTTACAGCGCGTACTACTGAATATACTAGCAAGTATAGCTGAAATCTTAGACTGGTAAACTGATGCTACCGCCTAAACAGATTGAGCACAGCTGATCTGAATAACTATAATAGCTGTAGACCTGGGATTCTAAAGAATGACATCATGAGGTTGCCAAGGTAACTCAGCAGAACTGGGTTCTGTTGAGGAAGAAGTTAGTTGGAAGGTGACACAGTGTCTCTGCCTAAACTCAAGAGATCTTGAAGGAGTAAGACCCCTAAGAAGGAGCAGAAGACTAGCTACAGAGACTGAGTTGGGGACCTTCTATCAAATATAAAATTTGGAAAGATGGGTACAGTTCAGATTACTGTGAGATAGAGTCTTGTACCGGGATGGAAGAAGTGAAAAGGCAATTTATTTCATAGTTATCTAGATATAGCATTAAGATCAGAATATGATCCTGCAATGGATAGTGCATGAGTGAAGCAGTCCACCTGAATGCTATCATATTCCCAGGATAAGGCTTAAGTTTGTATTTTCATATGATTTCTCTAAATTGTTTCTTTTCAATTTCTTTATTTTTGCTTCCTCCTGAGGCCTGGTCTACACCTAAAACTTAGGTTGACCTAGCTATGTCGCTAAGAGAAGTAGTTAAACTGACCTAAGCCCCAGTACAGATACCACTAAGGTTACGTCTATGCTGCAATTAGACACCCGCAGTTGGTCTGTGTCAGCTGATTTGGGCTCGCAGGGATTGGGCTTGCAGGGCTGTTTAACTGCAGTGTAGATGTTCAGGCTTGGACTGGAGCCTGAGCTCTGGGGCCCTCCTCCCTCGAAATGTCTGAGAACTCAGGCTCCAGTCCAAGCCCGAACATCTACACTGCAGTTACACAGTCCCTTAGCCTGAGCCCGGCAAGCCTGAGTCAGCTGACGCAGGCCAGCCACTGGGTTTTAACTGCAGTGCAAACATACCCTAAGTTTATGGAAAAATTATTCCATCAACCTAGCTACCACCTCTTGAGAGGATGGATTAACTACAGTGACGGGAGAAAATGTCACTGTAACAAGTGTCTATAGTACTATGGGGCTACCGCAGTACAGCTGCAGTGCCGAAGCTGTGCTGTTGTACCATCTGTAGCATAGCCAAGCCCTTTGACATCCGTCTTTTATTTCATCCTTGTGAACTGTTTAAGTAAAGCAAAAAAGGTAGACTAAAATTCATCTGCCCTGGAAAACAGACTATGTTTGAACCAGGATGTAACAGGGACTGAGTCTTGAACTGCTATAGGCTAAATGAGTGCCTGCTAGCATTGTGTTATATACAGACACAAAGAAACAAAACCCAGAAGTCCCTTATATGGATGATTTAAATTACTAAAGAAACAAAATGTGCTTTTTGATTAAAATAGTATATTGACATTTCATGCATTATGGGGATTTATATACTGCACAGCCAACTCTCAAAATACCATTTTATCAACCTCTTCAGGCTAAAAAAGAATGAAACTAAAACACCCTTCTATATTAAGCAAAAGCCCCAAAACTTCAGTATAACAATCCTCACCCCAAAATCCATTGCTCTTTTAATAGCTTTGATTTTAATTGTTTATAATACCTAAATAGAAGCTTGACAATACAATTTTCTACTACTTTCAGAGGGGTCTGGTAAATCAAAGGTAGAGTGGTTTCCCAGGTAGTTGTGCTGCCAGGGATAGGAAGCAACGCACAGGGACAATCCTTACATGCAGTTGTCCCAAGGATCTATGTAGTGAGAGGGTCATGCTCTCTGCCTCCTCACTGGCCTCCCAAATCCCTCCCCTATGCATATGATGCATCAGGGTCTCCATGTGATGAACCACGTGGAGTACCCCCTCACGGGTTTTTTGGGGGGGAGGGGGCGGTGTTAGCTAATAGAATCCAAAAAACACTTCCTATTAGATTATACAAAATGTGTCCTATCTGGAATTTAGAAGTCTTGACTTTGACCTTTTAAAAAGGCCACTGTCAATGAACATTTTATAACTTGGAATGTTTGGGCTTCCTGTTGTTCATCATAATCCTCTGGAAGCTTAAAACTAAAATCTGTTTTCTTACCGGAGCTTTTTTCACTGCACTACGCGCACTGCCTTTTTTACTGTCTGTTAGCTGAGGGCTGGACTGTTGGCATTGAAGAAAAAGCAATGAAGCAGTTTTGTTTGGGAAAATCCAAGAATTACATAATTATTTCAGGGAGAGAAAAGAGAAAAAAAAAGAGTTGATCAACTTTGATCTCATAACATTAAGTGTACTCCTTTAGGTTAGAAAACATTAGTTTGGAAAACACAGAAGAGGAGTATTCTGTGTACAGTACAAAGTAATGATATTGTTTTATTACCACACAATAACTCATCTCCAAATGTTCATTTCAATGAAGAATGTGCATTGCTGCTTTTCCAGAGAATTTTCACTTTCTGTGCCAACTGCATATGTGCTCCCAAAAGTGTGGATCTGGACTGACTATGCACATGAAGAATAACTAGGGCCCCAATCCTGCAAAAATGTATGCACACACTTAACTTTACACACTTTGTCAATAATCCTACTGACTTCAGTAGAACTATTTTGTGTGTAAAGTTAAACGTGTCTTTGCAGGATCAGGGTCATTTCTTTTACATTGTACTTATGTTAGAATGTGGTTCCTTCTTATTGCAGTTTTTCTTGTAAGGATAATGGAATAGCTGGTTATCTCGTGTTTGTGAAAATGTTCTATTCTACATTTCTGATTAAAGTTCAATGTCACCAAACAGGGGTTTGTTTGTGTGTGTGTGAGAGAGAAATGGCAAAATACATTGTTAACGCACTTAAGGTTGCCTGGCTCATGCCCTTCCAGAATGTCGAGTGCAGTGAAACTAAAACTTCTGAAAACCAGGAAATACAGAGTTAAGATAAATGCCCCCTAGAGCTGGCAATAACCACTGGAAATTATCTGCATGCACTCCAGGTGCATTCACTGTGAAGTGTAGCTGTACTAAATGGTGGAGGAATAAAATGGAGTAGCTTGGAAGAGCTGTGATTCTGATATGAAGAGATCTGGGTCTGAGTCCCCTCATGTATATTATCAAAGGAGAGAGGTTTATGGGTACCTTGAGGTTCCAATCTGCATCATTTCAATACAGAATTGTGTAGGTTGTGTCAGTAGCAGGGCACTGGGGGCTTCTTGCCATGGGTATTGACAGTAGAAAGGTGAGATATGAAAGAACTCTGTGGGTTTAATGTTGGATAGGGGAAAGTATAGGTTTAGGTGGTATCTTATGTGCAAGTGTGAAGGAGTTGTAAAAGGGTGTGAAGCGGTTGTTAAATTTGACAAGTGTAATACTCTCTTAGGGGGAGTAGGCTGTGTGTTTGAGTATAGGGCAAGTCCAGGTAGCACTTGGGAGTGTGTGTATTATGGGCACCACTCAGAGAGAGTAGAGTTAAGGCTGCATGAGCATTTACCTGACCTCTTATTTCCTGGCTTTCAGACATTTGAGTTTTGCTGAATTCAATGTTCTGGAAGTGCACGAGATATCATCAGGCAACCTTTACTCTGTGTTAATGAATTTTATTGCCATTTTCTAATTTTTTTTAAACAAAGAGAAATGTTTGTCGGTAGATGTTTGGGTTCATTCAGACAGTTGTAGTTTTCACCTAGGTTTGTAACGGATATGCTTCTGTGGCTAGGTAATAATTAAAAAAAACTAGTTTTATATAGTGCTTTTCATCAGTAGACCTCAAAGAACTTTACGTCATTATCCCCATTTCACAGATGGGAAATTGAGACACTGAGAGGTGAAGTGACTTGCCCACAGTCTCCCAGCAGGCCAGTGGCAGAGCTAATAATAATCCCAGTCCAGTAGTCTTCCCACTAGGTCACATAGTTGCAATGTGATTCCTCATAGCTCCTCCCCCATTCTATACATTTTATTGTCGTGGAATAGGGATAATGTTGTGCTTTGAAACGTTTGCAATGTGTAGTTGCTACCAGGGCCGGTCATAGAAAACTCATCCATGGTCTATGTCCCCAAACCTTGATAGTTTTAATGCATGGTGGTTACAATAATTTTAAAAGTTTGAGAGACTGGTGTGTCTCACTCCTTTTCCATCCTTTATCCCACCATTCCTCACAACATATAGCCCCTCCACCAACATTTCCAGCTTCCCATCCCATCCCATTAAGCCATTAGTTGGCACTTCAGAAGCCAGAAGTTGCTCCTTGCTATCTCCTGCTCTGTGCTGCTGCATGCACATATCACAGGCAGCAGCTTACTGGAAGGTGGCACACCACCTTAGTTATATAGCCCAAGCTGCACTGAGCTAGGCCCCTCACTCCCATTACTCATCCCAAGCTGGAACTCTGCCCCTGCTTCAGTCAGGCTTCCCCAGCCATGCCCCAAGTCCACCCAATCCAACCCTCCTCCAAACGGGGCTCCCTCCACCACACACTCTGGCTAGCCCTTCCCATCCCCACCCACTCCACACAGAGGTGAGGTGTATCTTAACTACTCATTTTCTGGATTTCAGGGAGAGGGGCTCAGACACCCAAAGATGAGCAGGGTCCCCCAGATCCCAGAATACACAGCCAGCAATGGTGTAGAGCTGAGGTGCAGAGCTCCACCATAGTCCAGCATGTACACAGAAGGGCTGACAAGCCCCCAGTTCCCTAAAACCCCAACTTCCTCTGCTACCCCTCATATTCTCCAACCCCTCCTGTCTTTTCCCTTCCCACCCTCCCAGTTCCGACCCTCTCCTCTTTAGCTGAGCCCACAAGCCCTCTTCCCTTCCCTCCACCCATTTCCATTTATCTCCCCTCCCCATAATACCCCCATCCCTCACTGCAGACCCAACCCTCTCTTCCCTTGTTACCACTTACTCTTGCACCCGTCACCCCTTCCCTCCCAGTGAGCACTCACATGTGTAATTTATTTTCTTTTCAAAAATAGTTACAGCACCTTCTGAGTACTCTGCTACACTTAGATTACATATCTCAAAAAACACTCTTGGCAGAGGCAGATTTTTCACAACTGTTTACAGTTCATTCTTCGATTTCTGCCTAGGGTCGATTTTAAACTTCAAAATTGCTAGAAACTGTGAACTTCATAAAATACTATTTTTTGTTTTTACTTTTCTGGGGTCTATATCTCAGAAAACCTTTGTTAAATGGTCCCAAATTTGGATCACTGACCTTACCTCACCACCCCATTAAGCAAACCAAATTTCAAGGCAATCTAATTACCCTACAGTTTTTAGGGCACTTAGAACAATCAAGCTTTAAACTGAAAGCTGGCCTTAATCTTAACTATAGTAGAGCTACTCCTCTGCTATAATGTGTGTATAATATGTGGTGTGTGAAATAAATGCATTTACTATATTGTGCCTAGGGTGAGCAGATAGCAAGTGTGAAAAATTAGGACACTTTTTTTTGGGGGGGGGTAGTTGTGTAAATAAGACAAAGCCCCTAATATCAGGGTTGATAATATCAGGACGTCTGGTCACCCTAATGCCACAAAGCTGATAGAAATGTGATACAAGGCCCGCTTTTCAATATACACAGGTGACTGATATGAATGTCAAATAATAAATCTTATGTTCAGTATTAGAGAGGCCATATGAAGCATATCAACAGTATTAACTCCACAAGTTATTAAATTAGGATTAGTTTTTATTTTACCCCTTTGCCTACAGGATCCAGCAATCTCATCATTTGTTTCTGAATCTCCAGAAGCCTTTCAATACCCTTTAAATTAAATAACAATAGTCATCCAAAACAGAATTATTATTTTGCATTAAGAATGTAAATAAAAACATGAGAAAAAAATTATTTAAAAAAAACTTAGATCCTAATGCACACATTCCAGTGCAAATTTTTATTCTGTAGGTCTGATTAGCACACACAAAAATCACAAACTATCCATGGCCTTCTGATTTGGTCAAGCTTCTCCAATGTTACAGGGCCAGTAGCAGTGGAGCTAGGACCAATGAGTCCTTGTCTTGCTGAATGCGAGTAGGCAGAACCAGGGACGGCTCTAGGCACCAGCAAAACAAGCTGGTGCTTGGGGCGGCACATTTTTAGGGGCGGCATGGCCGGCGCCAGAATACCGCCCCTAAAAATGTGCCCCGGCCGCCCTAGCTCACCTCCGCTGCCGCTCGCGCGCCGCTACTCGCCCTCCCTCCCGGGCTCTCAAGCCTGGGAGGGAGGGGGAGCAGCGGCGCGCGAATCGGCTGTTTCGCGCGCCGCGGCCGCTCGGGGTCTCCCCCTCCCTCCCAGGCTCTCAAACCTGGAAGGGAGGGGGAGATCCCGAGCGGCCGCGGCACGCGAAACAGCTGTTTCGCGCGCCGCTGCTCCCCCTCCCTCCCTCCTAGGCTTGAGAGCCTGGGGGGGAGGAGGCAGGGCTGGGGATTTGGGGAAGGGGCGGAGCTGAGGCGGGGCCGGGGGTGGGGTAATTAAAAAACGGGGGGGGGGGGAGGGGCGGCCAAAATTGTTTTTGCTTTGGGCGGCAAAAATCCTAGAGCCGGCCCTGGGCAGAACCCTAAGAAGAACCCTACTTGAATTAACAACCAGCAGACACATTGGTCTGCCCCCTTAAGATCTAAGAGGAGGGGAAAAGCTAGATGACTGCCCCAAAACTCAAAAAGTGATGCAGGCACCAGGAAAGAAGGCTACCTGACTATGCTCCACCCCCATATAACTTCAGCTAAGCGGATGTGCTGAGAGAAAGAGTCCCCAGTGGATAGGATCACAAGCTTGTTGGGGTGATGGTATTCAGGGATCAAATATCATCTGTATATCTGCCCATGCCTACTAATCAGCACTTCCCTAGATCTATCTATGTATGGGCTTGTCTATACAGGGATACTCTGGTAAATTAATCTGAATTAAGTTTTAAAGTGGATTAGTTAAACTGCATGAAACCCCTGGGTGGACGCTCTTATTCAGAATTAAAATGGTCTTAATTTGCTTTAGAGTAATTCACTTTCTGAATCAAAGTGTCCACCCAGGATTTTAATACAGTTTAACTAACCTACTTTAAATTCACACTTTTAGTTAATTTGGATTAATTTTTCTGAGTGTCTTTTTGTAGACAAGCCCTATGAGATTAGCATCTAAGCACTTCAGAAACACTTATGTATTTATCTTCCACAACTCTGAAGTAGGAAAGTATTGTGATCTCCATTTTACAAGCAAGGAATGGAAGCACAAAGAGGTTAAACTCGCAGAGGAAGGCTGTGGCAGTCAGAAAACAAACCCCAATCTTGAGTCATAGTCTACTGCTTAACCACAAGACCATCCTTCCTCTTCAACTGAATAAGGAAAAGATTAACCTTCCTCCTTCATAAATCCTATGCCTTCATATTCTGTTAATCATGCCTAAAACAGGTGCACTAGTGGAGGCAGAGGTCACAGTCGATAACATAACTACACAGAGGGCACACTATGCTTGCTACTGCATGTTGTAGCAAAGAATCTCTTGTTGCTCCCCCGTCAAGCACCCAGGAGGCATTATGCCTTTGAAAGGCACAATGTCTCTAACTCCGTCAATAGGCTATGGTGACAATTATAAACAACAACAGTAAAGCTCAGCTACTTTGTTCAGGTCATTGGCATACAAAACAGAAAGTACAGCTTTAATGTAGGCATCTTGTGCAGATATATTCTTTAATGACACATACTGTTACGCAAATAAGGTGTTGACCCAGCCTGCCCTTATCCACCCTTCCTGCCCTTTAATGGGTTTCTGTTCTTCTTTGCTTTCCCTTCTACATCGTTTCATTTTAAAAACAATTTGTTGGTAAAGATTTTTATATCTTATTGTGTACTTTTCTTGGAGTCATCTTTTACCTGTGTGCTATGCACTGAATGATATGATTTATTACCTATGAATGGCAAGTTTCATTTTATACAAGCCTATTATATGCTCCCATTTTATTACAAAACTCTGCTGCTGCTTTTAATTGAATTGATTCCTGTGATCCACTAGACACACATACTTTATATTTGGAGATCTGCAATATAAAACATTCCATATTCCAACTATTCAGTTCTGCAATAACATTTTGTTAAAGGAACTTTGCCCTCTCCCATAAACAGAAATAAATAATCACTTTCTCAGGACTGTATCTAAAAGGTATGAGGTCAATAAATTATGATGTCATAAACTGCAAGTGAAAATAGTAGCATACAGTACTTGTTTAACTGTTAACTCTGTGGGTGGTATGAGCATCACTTCTTTCATTAACTTCAGTTTTCCAGATGATGATTTTCCACAGCTCAACAGAGTGACCATTGGTGGTGGCACAGTCAACTCCTTAGGCAAATCCTGAAATTGAGAAAGCTATGTGAAAATAAGACTGTTTAACTCTTATTGTTTAACCAAGCGTTTTCTTGTTTATTTTCACTACAGACCTGATCCAAAGCCCAATGAAGTGAGTGGAAAGATTCCCACCATTGACCTTAATGAGTTTTGGATTATGTCATATAAGGAGTCATCTGACAATGGACATCAAACTATACAGCTTTTCACTGAACATTCCTGAAGTACACAACTCTGGAACAGTGACTACAGCTGAGACAAAATGAAAAAAATATATATTGACAATTACCTGATCATGTTTCATCAATGCAAGATGTAAGTACAAAGGTGTGTTGTTAATGGTGGCACCAGTTTTAGCAACAGCAAGTGATAATCCTCCAATGGCTATGCTGCCACAGAGCACTGGTTCAATAGGTTCTGCAGGTGAGATTGGTTTCTCTGCAACAGAACTCTTCTTCCCTAATGTGATTAAGAATATTTACTAAATGTTTTCTCAGTTTAAAATTCAGTTGTGTACCTACAATATCAGCATCCTACAAATAAGTAAAATATTGCCATTTAAATGTTATGCATATTAACTGACGTACTAATACGATCTTAAATATTAATTTGATGTTTATTTCAATTAATCAATGCATTTTTTGTTGTATCTTGCAGCTCTCATCACTTGGGATTATCTTGATCTCCAACTGCACAATGCATTCCACCTCCTTTCTGATTTTAAATCCCTCCTCAAAATTCACTTCCTTCAGCTAGCTTTTAACCACTGATCTCTACATCTTATCTTTTACTCTTCTCTGTATTTAGATGTAATAATCTGATCTTTCAAGCTCCATACACAAAGCATGTTTTGCATGTTCTTTGTTTGTTGTAAACCTCATCCATCCCTCCCTTCCTTTCTTGTTCTCATCATTTTCTGCATTTATCTAGTTTACATTATAAGCTCATTGAGACAAAGTGCCCCTTCTGTTTTCTGCTAAGCAACATTAAGAAGAAGAATATAGCACCCTTAAGCCATGACCTGAAGAGACCAGATTTTCAAGTGTTCAACACCCACAATTTGGGCTAAATTTTTCAAAAGTGCTCAGCATCCAACGTATCTCCTTTGAAAATCTTATCATTTATTTTGGTTCCTAAATACATGCTCTTTTGAAAATCTGACCCTTCATACAAGAATCACAGAGCAATTTTCAGTAACAAAATACAAATGCAACAGAGTACATTTATAGTATTGTAAGTGAAGATTCACCAAAATAGGACCTGAACTACATTTACAGCATGTGATAGATTCTACACCACTTATACCCACAGGGTAAAGAGTAGCACAAATAGGGACGCAGTAAGTGAATGATCAAAAGCTAAAGCAAAGAGTTGTTTTGTTCTCCAAAGTTTCTTTGTAGGAAACTGTCTTTTGTGCCACATGCAACCAGACAGAGTACATTCTAAAACCAGCTAACGGCAGTTGAGTATCTGCTACTGCTTCACTGTGAGTCAGCAGCCATACCCACTGACTTCTAATAGCCAAAACTGTCTTAAATAAGTGTAAATTTTTCAATTTTTACATTCAGCAAGAAATCAATTATAACTATTGAAACTAAGTAGTCAATGACAGTTGGGTATCAAAACCCACTAAAACTACTGTGTGAAGCAAAAGATGACATCTGAGGATGGACAATGATAACTGTGGATAGCATATCTAATAATCTAAGTTGAAAAGTAGATGAATATTTGCATTAATGTGCATATCTATAAAACAATATCAAGAAATTACACTGATCTTACAAGATAAGTAAGAAGACACTAACAAGATAAACATGATAAGGCATCATCAGCAGCAGAGGTGATGGCTCACTCTCCAATTCCACAGAAAGAAGATAATAGAAAGGAGGCCCTTTCTCTGAGGAAGGCAGCATGTAAGTACTCTTGCTCCTTACTTTTGCCCATATATTTATTACCTTCAGTCTCTACCACCCATTTTCCTTTGCTCATACCACTTTCTCTTCCCTCTCCCCTTCGTCATCTTTATTCTTTTTGCTTTTCCTCTCCACACTGCCTCACTGTCTGATTCCCTCTCTTTGCAGACCCCTCCCTTTTCCTCTGTATTCTCAGTTTGCCTTCTTACCTCCATTCGTCCCCCTTTCTTCATTCCGTTTCTGTGTTCCCCAATATCTCTTCTCTTCCCCCATTGTTTCTTCTCCCCATCTTCATTCCACTCGCATTTTCCCGTTTATTCCTATGGTTTCCACTTCCTCCCCCGTCATTTTCATTCACATCCTCCTCCATTCTCATTCCCAGGATGAAGAGTGGACCCCCCCGCCCCCCCGGCTAGGCCAATCATGACCTGGAAAGCGGCTCAGTTTCACTATCCCATGTGGCTGACTGAGCCTGCTTTGTTCTCTTCTCCCCCGGCCCCAAGCTTTGCAGTGGAGATGAGTTATTCTCATTGCTGACTGGTGCTCTGGGAGAGAGGAACTGCAGCTAGTGGCCAGGAAGGTCTGGGATACAGTTACAAAAGCACTGTAGAGAAGCACTGCTACCCTTCAGTGCCCATGGGGAGCTACAGAAGGTATGCTAGCATCTTTATTGATTACTATCTTGCAAGAAATATTAGAAGAAAATCAACTAAAACCTAATTTGACTCCTTTTTTTTTGCCAGATGGTGTTACAGCTGATACAGCTGGAACATATGCAGGTGCAGAAATTGCTGCTTCTTGTTCTTCCTTTTCAATTGCCTTTCTTTCTTTTTCTTCTTCTACCTTCTTTGCAAAGTATTCACTGATGGGAAAAGAAAAGGCATATGATTAGTTGCTGTCAAGGATGATTCCCCACTCTGGCACTTCGAGTGCAGAAGGTGGGGGCCTGCAAGGATTCTAAACATTAATACTGGCGACTCCAGGCTTGTATTAAACTCCCACGGTTACAGCTTCTCTCTGACCTTGGATGGGTAGATGCTGCCACCATCCAAATGCAAAAAAAAGCCTTTTGAGAACACAGAAAGGTGCACTTGGGAATTACTTCCTGTGGGGTACCCTCAAGCACTTTCACACCCCACTCCAGGGAAGAGCTGAGAAAGAAAAACAAAGGAAATCAGCTGTTGCCACCAGCTAATTAAACAACATATGCACAAACCTCTTAGGGACACAAAAATCCAATCCTGTTCTTAAAAAAGGTAAATTTTATTAAAAACAAAAAGTAAGAAAATACATCTAGAACTTAGGTTTTTTGCTAGATCAAAAAAAAAACAATTACAAAAATTAACCATCAAGATAGCTCTCTTGAGGTTCAGCTTAAAGGTTACAAGCAAAACAAAAGCACCTAGGGTTAGCACAGAGGAGTCAATAAGAAATAAAACAAATAAACCTAATCGCGTCTTCCTAGACCGTCCTTGACTTATTTACATATCTGGGGCTTCAGATAAGCAATTTCTAGGTATGATCTGATGGTTTTTCATACCTGGCTTAAAGTTTCCTACATCATAGTTCAGCCCGGTTCCTGCTCTGTCTCTCCTCTTTCCGGAGAACAACAACAAATAGACAAAGGGAAAGTTTTTCCCAATTTTAAAAAGTTCTAGCCCTCCCATTGGCTCTTTTGGTCAGGTACTCGCTCCCTTTTTTTACCTATGGGCTTTTTTAACCCTTTACAGGTAAAGCAGGTAGAGAACAGCTACCAAGAGGGATTTTATAGCTAACTGGCTGGGTTTCCATAAAAGGAAGCTACCCTCCACCTTCATTTATCACAGTTGCTTAAGAATATTATTAGGTAAATGAGGAGCAGGCATGGGCTAGTGGGAAAAGCACATGCTGGGAGATGAAGTAAGATCTATTCATGGTTCTGCTGCTGACTCCTCGTGTGAACCTGGGAAAGTCAATAAACTTCTTTGTGCCTCAATCTAGCCATCTCTAAAATAGGTTTAATAATACACATCACAAAGGGATGTTATAAGGCTTAATAGATATGTACTTTGAAAACTTTGGACAGAAGTAACAGAAGGGCAAAGTATACATATTCGAATGAGGGTGGCAATGCTGTTTAGTTTAAACCTCATTTTTCAGCTATTTCATATCCTATTGAATTGAAACTGAAAGGAGATGGCTTAGTGGTCTAAACAACCAGCTTGAAGTGCAAAACCACCTTCAAACCCAGCAAGGTTGACTCTGCTCTTTATCCTTCCAACGTAAATAATGTGAGCTCTATACAGAGAAGACCCTCAAAAGGAAGACTTATTTGCTTTGCATGGATATTAAAAATCCCATGGCACTTCCCCAAAGTGTCAGGATTTGGCTTAATTTGCTTATCCAGAAGGTCATCTTTCTCTAGAGTTGAGCTCTGGTTATATGGCTGCTTTTTTAGAAGCGGCTGTATTTTAGCTGTTTGTATACAATGGAAGCAACATATAGCGTGAAATTCACCCCAGTGCAGTGGGAATAAGGCCATATAAGTGGTAAATCAATGTTTTGTTCAGGCCCCATCAATTAGATGAATTTCATCCATAGTGAAGCTTCACTCCACTAAGCATGTTCCACAGAGCTAATTTTCTTGGAATGCAACAGTTTATACCTGTCAGGTATATGAGGTACTCCATTCCAACAGGTAGAAAGGAAGCCCTGGCTCCCAGTCTTCCTGCAGCTGCTCCTGTTAGAAGGCTGATCCCTTCCAAGAGGTAGCTGCCAGTAATTCTTACAACTACAGAGGATGAGGGGAAGTCATACCACCATTCCCAGAGTGAAGAGCAGTCAATCTTTAGCCAGATAGGCCCTCTCCTATTACAGTGAGACTCCATTCATAAAGAAGGGTTTTGGTGAAGGAAAAGAAATTCAGTTTATAGTATGATTTGGGATGAAAAATGTTATATATTGTACATGAAAAATAGTATTAGACAATTCCCAAGACAAACTTTTTTTTTTTTTTTTTAAACTGTTCAACTAAATCTGCAGGAGGGTTTGATGCTAGGAAAATCAAAACACCTTTTGGGACACTTATATTTTTTTCTTACGAAAGACCAGATAAATGTGTTATAAATGGAAAAATATTACCATTCTCCACTGCTTCATAATTTCTCTAAGATCAGAAGAAGTTTGTTTGGAAAAATGGAAATGAACTTGATTACAGAATAGGTATTTTCCAAGGATGCATAAAACAGAAATCAGAAACTTAAAACAGAAACAAAAGGAGGTTGATAATGATCCCAAGGTAAGAGCCTTAGATAGCCTCTCAGAGTGGTCTACTTTGAAAGAGTACTCCATCAAAACCAGAGACTTGTAAATACACTATGTGGGAAATTAATCTCAGTGCTGAGGGCCCATGGAAGGCCTTTCACACCACTTATGTCCTGCAGGACACTAGAGGCAGTGGCCGAGCTGTTGGCTGAGTAAGATTCCAACCAAAGCTCCATGAGCTGCTGAGGGAAAGACCACTGGATCTGTACTACCGCATACTGAAATCAATGGAAAGACTCCCACTGACTTCAGTGAGCACTGGATCAGTTCCTTACATGGGTCCAATGTGGGGACTGTGGCTGATATTCCAGGTCATGTCCAAAAGCAGGGGTGGGTGTGTGTTGGAGGTGTATTCCTAACTCCCATCTTTGTATTCTGCACAATGCTGGTTTATCTGGATTTTGTGCAGGCTGGGATGAACTTCACATTATATAAATATACAGCACTGGAAATAATATAGTGCAAGGCTTCTAGTGGTAATAATATCTAGAAATATTGTGTAGAAAGAATTAGGAATAACATTAGAAAAAATATTGAGATTTTGCGCAAATTATTTATTTACAATACAATTATTTGCAATAATTTGTTTTACTACAGTAAAAATCAGTGAAATAATATGCAAGACCTACCCAAGCAGCTCATCAACTTTACACTGGTCAGCAGGTTGCAGGTCTCTGAGCATTTCATTCAGTGATCCATTTATCCATTCCAGGGCTCTATTAATAGAGTCATTTCTTTCTTTCTCATCAGCATCAATTGCTTCAGGTGAAGCATTTTCAAGGATTTCAGAGTGAGAAGAGACCACAATGGAACAAATGCTCTGCAAAATGATTGTGAAAAGATTACAGACTCTTCCATTTCTAACTTTGAAATGTCACTTTAAAAGATTAAAATGATATAGACTTATACATATCCCCCCTCCCCAGCAACTTAATTGATCCCGTAATTCAGGCTTTTTCTTGGTTTCTCGTACGTCTGCACTTACAGCTTTCCATCTAATATTCTCAAACCATTTATGAATATTACTTATGTGTTAATTCTCCTGTCACATAATTTTTACACTCATTTTATAGGATGGTAAAGTAAGGTTCAGATTGAGTTAGTGACTGGCCCTGAGCCTGCAGATCTGATCAATGCCAACAGAACTTACACCTAAATGGTGTCTCAGTCCAATCCCAATTCAGTGAGGCTTTGCGTGGAGATAGGGATCAGATTGCAGAATCTGGACCTAAAACAGTGACAGCACCAGGAATAGAACCCAGGAGTCCTAGTTTGTGTTTTAACCACTAGAATGCTATTTTCACTGTAAGACAAGGTGGGTGAGGTAATATCTTTTATTGAACAAACTTCTTTTGGCAAGAGAGACAAGCATTCAAGCTTACTCAAAGCTCTTCAGGTCTGCTGAAGTGTGAACGTCTCTGTGTAAGTTAGTGTTTTTCCAGATCTTTCAGCAATAGAAATTCTTTACAAATATTACTGACAATAGATTGCCAAATGTACAAAACAAAATTTAAAAAAAGATGACCATAGGTAACTTAAAAAAAAAATTCAAAACCTTGCATCCATTTCCTCTTCTGAAATAAGCATCTGCCAAAATAAGTTTCATAAGTGTTATTTACCTGGCAATATTATAGGAAGATGTGCCTATAAATTACATTAACAACTGAGGGTGAATGACAGTATCAAACAAGTATAAATGCTGGTGAATTATGGTTAAGGATACAATTCTGTCACAGAGGTAATGGATTCTGTGACTTTCCGGGACCTCCGTGACGTCTTCTGGGGCAGAGCTAGAGCAGCTATCAGCCCTGGAGCCACCGGAACAGTGGCCCCAGAATAGCTGGCAGTTGGCCAGCCCCAGGCTTGCTGGAACAGTGGTCCCCGGCCCACTGGAGCAGCAGCTGGGATTGGATCAGCCCCTGTGGGGCTGGATCAGCAGTGGCCAGCCCCTGCCGCAGGAGCAGCAGCAGGGTTGGAGCAGAGGAAAGCCCCAGCAGCACTGTTTGTCACTCTCTATCCACCCAGGTATTTTTAGTAAAAGTCAGGGACAGGTCGTGGGCTTCCATGAATTTTTGTTTATTGCCCACAACCTGTCCCTGACTTTTACTAAAAATACCCGTGACAGAATCTTAACCTTAATCATGGTACAAGAGATGTCTATTGTTGCAGTCAAAAGTGTCATATAATGACAATGTGACCTTTAAATGAACTCCATTTTGATCAGTGACTAACTACTGTGCATCCTTTACAGATTTCCTAAGGATGATTGCATTAAGGATCAGAGTCCTGTGGCACCTTATAGACTAACAGATATATTGGAGCATAAGCTTTCATGGGCGGATACCCACTTCGTCAGACACATGCGTCTGACGAAGTGGGTATTCACCCACAAAAGCTTATGCTCCAATACATCTGTTAGTCTATAAGGTGCCACAGGACTCTTTGTTGCTTTTTACAGATCCAGACTAACACGGCTACCCCGCTGATACTCTGCATTAAGGATGTTAGACAAAATGAACCTTAAATACTTTTCAAACTGGATTAAAAAAAAATACATAAATTGTCTCCTTTTCTGAGCATTTTCAGTGAAGTACAGTAACTCCTCACTTTAAGTCGTCCCGGTTAACATTGTTTCGTTGTTACGTTGCTGATCAATTAGGGAACATGCTTATTTAAAGTTGTGCAATGCTCCACTCTTACGTTGTTTGGCTGCCTGCTTTCTCCACAGCTGGCAACCTCCCTACGCCCCCCCTCCCCTCCCCACAGCATCTCCTGCCCACCGGCAGACCCCACGGATCAGCGCCTTCCCCCTCCTCCCCCGCCTCCTGCCCACAGCAATCAGCTGGCTTGCGGCGTTTTGGGGGCAGGATGGAGAGGGGAGGAGCAAGTACTCGGCGCACAGGCTCCCCCTCCCTCCCCATCTCCCGAACGAACGCTGCAAGCTAGCTGATTGCCCCGGGCAGGAGGCGGGGGGAAGGGAGGGGGAGCCTGCGCCAAGTCCTCGCTCCTGCCTCCTAAACGCAAGCCAGCTGATTGCCCCAGGCAGGAGGAAGGGGGGAGGAGCGAGGACTCGGCGCGCCTCCCCCCTCCCTCCCCTGCCTCCTGCCCGTGGCAATCAGCTGGCTTGCAGCATTTAGAAGGGGGGGAGGAGTGTGGGAAGTAAAGGGGGAGGAGGTGGGGGGGGGAGAAGAGCAGGTCAAGGATGGGGGCTTGGGGGAAGGGGAGGAGTGGGTGGGCTGAGAGTTGAGCCCCCTGCCCCTGGTGCTTTCAGAGTAGGGGAAGCTGCTGCTGCGCACCGTGCTTCTCCTAGCCTACAGCACCTTCAGCCTCCTTGCGTGCCTCATCTCCAGTGCCTGTGGGCTGTGCCTGTGTAGGGTAAGGCAGGGGCACCTCCCAACTATAGTACAGTACCTGCATTAAATTACTTGTTTAAAATGTATATAATGCCTTTTGTCTGGCAAATTTTTTCCCCCCTGGAACCTAATCCCCCCTATTTACATTAATTCTTATGGGGAAATTGGATTCGCTTAACATCGTTTCACTTAAAGTCGCATTTTTCAGGAATGTAACTACAACGTTAAGTGAGGAGTTACTGTAAATCATAGCTCTACTTCTAGGAGAGTGTAAACAACTACCATCTGTAGTGAAGTAGAGAGACAAGGTGGGTGACGTAATATCTTTTATTGGACCAACTTCTCTTGGTGAGAGAGACAAGCTTTTAAACTTACATAGAGCTTTTCTTCAGTTCAAGGAGTATCACAGCTATATATAAGGTGGAACAGGTTGTTTAGCATAACTAGTTAACACATGTTTCAATGGACCATTCAAGGTGAAGGGTCTATTACCATCCCTCCATTCATTGGGGGGTGGGAAGGGGTAAAAAAAAAAAGCTTGGGGGTAGCGGGTTGTTAGTGGGATATAGATTGTTGTAATAAGCCATAAATCCAGTGTCTCTATTCAGCCATCTATGGAAAAACCCTGGATGCTAATGTGGAATAATGCTAATGTGAGGGGAACACAGCACTAGTCTTGAATTTCTGGAACACACAACAATATTTTGAATGGAGTGAAACGTACATTTCCCTAAACTCGCAGGGTGAAAACCTGTTCATTCACATGAACTGTGTTAATACTAGACTGCATGCTTTTTTTCTGAAATACAGTTGTGTAATAGGAATAGAAAGATATGTAGCTCAAAACATATGAATGAAAATAAATGTACAGTAAAAAACATGCAGAGCTATCTCCAAGAACAGGGACAGCCCTGATCCTGCAAACACATATATGTATATTTTTAAGCACATGAGTAATTCTGTTGACTTCTGTGGGGCTACTGAGCACATAAGTGTGTGTTTGCAGGACAGGAGCCTCATCTAGCATATTACCAGTGTAAGAAGACTGAGAAAGGTGCCACTGAGACATTTTAAAGAAAGAAAAGCAAGACACAGAACTCCAAAACTCATGTTATGTAGGGGGGATGAGTTAAATTAGGGTCCAAGTCTGAGAAATGCTAAAAGCTATCTCCTGTCACCATTGGAGTCAAGAGGAGTTTTTGCTTATGGTTACTATGGCAGTATAACAGGGCAAGGACCAGGGTACAATTATATGACAAACGACAACATACATAAATGTAATATCAGATGTGGGTTACAAATTAAAATATAAACAAAGCATTATTATTCCAAAAACAGTAAATACTGTATAATAGTCAGGGGTAATGCAATGTAGTTAATTTTCACCAGAGTTTTGGTACTTCTGACTTACAAAAGTAATTCATTCAGGAACTTGATCCACATTTAACTCCTCCATTTTGTCTCATGAATTAAAATGACCCATCATTAACAATGGTGGAGATGAGCATCTCTCTGTAATGTCCTGTTAGGATATATAACAAAATAAGATGTAGCTCATACCTTCTCATGGTTTTTAACTGTGCAAAATATTTCCACTTCTAATGTTGGTCGACCAACTCCATCAAGGACCTTCCTTCCAATTAATTTGCATATTACTGGAGGTTTTGAAAATGTAGAGAAGTAGTTAGCCTTGAAGAAGAGAGAGAGTTTGATTAAAAATATCAATTTCTGTGTAAATAAGTCTTTCATTTTATGTTAGTATTAAATCCATCATTGGGTAAATCTATTTTTGTGTCTTGATATTCATCAGGATACTTTAGTATTCTTACTCCTATATTGTGTGCTTAAGAGCCAGCCACTCTAGAACCTGGGCTTATACTTACTGCTGGCAATCTATATAGCACTATTCATTTCTATTCAGGTTCATATTGTGACAGGTATTACAGCCCCATGCCATATATCTGGGGACTATTGTATTAAATTTATGAATGGTTTATGTATGATTGTGTCCTACTTCATGGGGGAGGGTTACCACAGCTCCTCCAGAAATTTACAAACAGTCGGAGCTGACTACTCCTAGGATTATATGCAACTCCAAGACATACCATACCCTGGGGTGGTTTGCATATACTGCTTTAGGCTGGGTTTTCCAGAGACTAGGAAACAAAGAAAGGGCTTTTGGTATAAAAGAATGAGTTTGAATTCACCTGTGACCTCCTTTTGATTCAGCAAATGGACAGGACCATAGATCCTAGGGGGACACCAACCCTGGAGGGAAGGGTTGGAAGAGTGTTGACCTATCTGGGCCCCCTAAGACGGATGGATGATTTCTGGTATGTTTATTAATAAGCATGTCAGAACTTTCATTGTTTTTTATGTTTTCTCTGTGATGCTTTTACCCTAAGAATAAATGTGCTCTGCTGAGAAAAAGCTGCATGGTAACTTGTAATTAGGCTTGGCAGGATTCAGTTTTAATCAGTAACAGTCAGTAAACATCCATTTCAGCTGACACACTGCAGTCGACTGAAAAAATATCAATTGGTACCAGATGGGGCATCTGTAGGGATCTGGTGTCGCTGGCCCTGCAGCAGTGCAGGGAGCCCTCTGCAACCCTGCTGTTATGGGAGTAAGTAAGCTGGTGCCAGCCAGGGGGGAGGCCACTCCACTGCTGAATGCCTCCTGTGGCAGTACAGGGAGCCCTTAATAGCCCTTGTGGCACAGGAGTGCTAAGAGACTCTGTTCTGCCCTGCCAGGAACGCAGCCTCCCCCACACTTTGTGCCTGCAGGGATTGGGTGTCACCAGCCCTGCAGCTCTGTTGTCACTGTAGCGAGGGAGCAGGGCCATGACACCAGAGCTGCAGAGGGCTTCCTGCATGGCCACATGACTGGTGACACCTGATCCCTGCAGGCACAAGGTGCGGGGGGATGCTGTGGTTGTCCTGGTCTAGAGAAGCAGAGACCATCAGCCAGAACTGCAAAGATGAGGATGAGCCCCCCAGCTATAGGGGAGGCCATCCTGCTGCTGAACAGTTCCTGCTCAGGAACAGCTCCCACACCTCTGGCTGGTGAGTGAGTGGGTGGGGTCGGTGACATCCAATCCCTGCAGACACGTGGAGTTGTTGTCCCCGGACATGGTGGTGGCTCTGTCCCTGGATGACAACTCTGCCTCGTGGCCCTAGTCTGGCCTGAGCTCTGCTTTCCCTCACCAGGACCCCAGCCTTCCCTGCACCTTGTGCCTGCAGGGATCCAGTGCCACTGGCCCCTCAGCTATGCAGGGAACCCTCTGCAGCTCTGCTATCATGGCTCCATTCGCTCATGCACCAACCAAGAGTGTGGGAGCCATTCCCAGGCAGGAACTGTTCAGCAGCGGGGTAGCCTTCCCGTGGCTGGGGCTCATGCTCCTCCTTACCAGTCCTGGCTGGGAGTCTCTACTCCAAATGCAGGGGGCCAGGACAACTGAAGCTTACCCCACACCTTGCACCCTTGGGTCTTTGGCCCCTCAGCTTCACAAGGACCTCCTGCATCCCCACTGTCAGCACTGCCCTAATCTGAACCCAAGCGCACAGCTGTTAAAATAAAAAATAGTTAAATAAAAAAAATCTTAAAAATGCAAATTGATCATCAAAAAAATCTTAAATAAAAAACGATAATCCAAAATTAGAAAAAAATAAACATTTAGAATCATAGAATATCAGGGTTGGAAGGGACCTCAGGAGGTCATCTAGTCCAAGCCCCTGCTCAAAGCAGGACCAATTCCCAACTAAATCATCCCAGCCTGGGCTTTGTCAAGCCTGACCTTAAAAACCTCTAAGGAAGGAGATTCCACCACCTCCCTAGGTAACCCATTCCAGTGCTTCACCACCCTCCTAATGAAAAAGTTTTTCCTAATATCCAACCTAAACCTCCCCAACTGCAACTTGAGACCATTACTCCTTGTTCTGTCATCAGGTACCACTGAGAACAGTCTAGATCCATCCTCTTTGGAACCCCCTTGTAACTGCTGGCAATACACTGTTCATAGCCCTCAGAAAGAAAGCAACGCACAGGTGCTGGCTGTTAGACCGAATGGCTTGCTGAGGATATCACAGTGTTTGGCAGGGGGTGTGCATCCTTAAAGCTCCTGGTCAGAAGGGTGTGGAACATGGGTCCCTGCCCAGAGCCAGGTGATGGCTGTAAGACTGGGCAATCCTGGAGTGGACCATGGAGGAGGAATACAGGTGCAGTTACTCCTGAAACTGACACACAAAATAAGCCCCTCACTGCCTGATGGCCCACTGAGGAGTTTCTGATGTTGCAGGTGTAGGGCACTCTGACCTTGAATAAGCCATGTGAAAAAAGACTGTACCTGTCTGTCTCTAGAAAGCAGAGGGGAAAAGGCAGAGGAGAGAGCCTACTCAGGAACAACTCTGCTAAAGCCATTTGGAGGATGACTCACAGGATCTGGCCTTAAAGGAGCATTAAATATCCTGTAACACTTCTTAATGTATTAGTTAACTGGTCAAGTAAATATTAATGTACAGTACTTTGAAGATGTAAAATGTTATAGATCCCATTTAAGCTCTAAGTGTTTCTGAAAAAAACACTATCAAACAATCCTGGAGGCTCAAAAAAGCCACCCTCTTTCAAAAAGAGGTTCTCATATGCAGGGCTGTGCATACACTGTTACTGAGTGCATCATGTCTGCCACTTTTGCCTTCATTGTTGTATGCAGTGTGGCTGTAGCTGTGTTGGTCCCAGGATATTAGAGACAATGTGGGTGACATAATATCTTTTATTGAACCAACTTTTGTTGGTCTCTTGTCTATCTCACCAACAGAAGTTGGTCCAATAAAAGATATTACCTCACCCGCCTTATCACTTTTGCCTTCATAATATAAGTTAATTAGAGGAAGAATATTTCTAAGTTTATAGAGGAAGCAAATGAGAGATCTGACTTCAAGAATGAGGATAGAGAAAAAAGGATTGTTTGTGAATGCTTCTCTTGCCCAAGAGAAGCATTTCATCTTCTCAGCTTTTTTTCAGCTGAATATGTAGGTGATATCACAAGCTGACTTGGTCAAGATGCCATAGGAATCATTAGTTATTTACAGTTGAGTTCCATCTGTGTTAATATGGTAAATGACCAAGAGGGAAAAGACAAGACAAGACTAAGAACTAAAGAGAGCTGGTCTTAGCAAAGAAGAGGAACCATCACCAAATCCAGGGAGTGATTTGTGAGGTAGGAAGTGAACCATAACATGTGGAAACTAGAAACACCAGCGTAGCTATGGATGCAATCCTGGTGAATAGAGTGGTACACAGTGTTGAAAGCTGCAGTGAGGAGTCAGAGGTATACCTAACAAGTATCATAAAAAAAATCAACTATCACAAGCATGACAGAATTTTGTTTGATTTACCTTCTTTCTAGTAAAACATAATCTAGAACAGTGGTTCTCAAACTTTTGTACTGGTGACCCCTTTCAAATAGCAAGCCTCTGAGTGCGGCTCCCCTTATGAATTAAAAACACTTTTTTATATATCATTATAAATGCTGGATGCAAAGCGGGGTTTGGGGTGGAGGCTGACAGCTCGCAACCCCCCATGTAATAACCTCACAACCCCCTGAGGGGTCCCGACCCCCAGTTTGAGAACCCCGATCTAGAACTAGTGGTCACACCTTATCGGGGAGATAATGAAACTTGAGGTCAACATGGAACAATGCAGTGAATAATGCCTGAGATGTAAGACTTCATTATCATAGAGAGATTTGTGTAGGAGGAAGCATTGGAAGGCAATCTTTTAAAAACAGCTTCTAGAGTATGGTGTTGGCCATTCCACTATTATACTGAGAGGATATTTTATTGGCCACACTAGTTCTCTGCTGCTGGCCAGAGCTTTGCTGAACAGCTGCAGGGTAAAGCTCGCCTGATTCTTGTCCATTTCACCGAGGCCCACAGGGATCAGAATACCAATAGCAGTGTGAAAACTAACCAGATTCCCTTTATCTTCATTCTTATGATGTTTGGCAGAGGTTTGCACAACAGTTGTGGCTGTGGGAGCGTCTGCCTGCAGTCTCAGAAAAAAATCCTTTGCAATCTCTTGTTAGTTCAAAATTCAATCGAGCTAGTTTAACATGATTGAATAGTTCTGTTAAGGGACCACCTAATGCTGCCGTTCCAGCAGTGACAAACCCAAGCGTGCAAAAACCATGCCCCAGGCCTCAAACTGTGACAAATCTGTTGTAAGCTAAATAAAAGGAAGGGTCATTTTGTCCTCTGGTTTCTGGGCTGCTAGGGTGCAGGTAGGTAGGTCTCATTATTAAGCTTTGCTCCACAACCAGAAGGGCTGATAACTCTTTTGGTGAAAAATTGAAATTGTCACCTAATCCCGAGAATCCAGGAGCTGAGGCTTTATGAAAAATAGCAAAGAGCTGAGCCTGGCGATAATGTGATGTGAGCTGGTACCCTTAGGCTCGAGCACCATCTCACGGGAAGGTCAGCCAGGTGGAGGCTGGAGTGCCCACTGGGTGATGCTGCAGCAGGGCCGCAGCAGCCCAGGCCAGGAGGCTGGGTACCCCCAGGACCACCTGCCTCATCCCTCCACCCCTGCTACAGGGGGTAAGCCTCGTTCTCACTCCCTCCCGCTGAGCAGAAGTCCTAGCCTCAACCTTACCCCGCCCACTTTCCATTTGCGCGGGGGATTATGGGATCTGTCAAGGGGGGGCGGGGCGAGGTAGTGCAGCGCCTGCGCATTAGCCACCCCCTCCCCGCGCACTACTCCCCCCCGGTAGGTACCAGATGGCCGTAGAGGTCAGCAGGACGCAGGTAGAACGTGGCGTTGAGCGCCTCCTCTAGCCGTTGCGGGACCTCGTTGCTCCGATAATACTCGGCCGCCTGGTGCCTGAGCTCGGGGAGGTCCCGCCGCCGCCGCTCGCGTTCCCCGCCGGGCTCCATGGGGCTGAGGAAGCTGTTGCTAGGAGACGGAGCGCGTCCCCTCAGCGCCGACTTCTCGCGCGACAGCTGCCGCCGGGGCGGTTGCCTTCCGCGCGCCCTCTGGGAGGAGTCGGGGGTCGGACCCCTTCCCCCTCCCCCACGCTCTCCTAGCTCTCGGCCTCCCTCAGCCTGGGGGCCGGGACTCCTGGGTTCTCTCCCCGCCTCTGCCAGTGAGCTGCTCTGTGGCCCTGGGCAAGTCACCTACCGGCCCTTCAGCTTTCCCCGGGAGCCAAACGGGGATGAGGGTATTTGCTCTGCCTCATAAGTGGCCTTTGGGCTACAGGGACTAGTGCATAGAGGTGGCAGGTGCCATGGCAGTGTGAACAGCTGGGCATTAAGGAAGAGGAGTGGAATTGCCCTGGCTATAAACTGCCACGTTGCTGGGCTTGCTGTGGTTAGAGAGTCAGATGTTTACAACTCTTCTTTTTCGGGGTGGAGGGTCCGCGCTCTCTCTTAGACTCTTCCAGGGGTTGGTTATGATCTTTAATGCTAGACACTTGCAAGCGAGTTCCCTTTTGTAGTAAAAGAGTCTTTGAACAACAAAATTGCGCAAGATTAACATTCTGAAAGAGACACAGATTATAGCTTGTGAAATATCTAGTGAGGACAAAGCTGCCAAGTGCCCCAGTAACTTTACTTCTGCTTTTAAAAATCCTTTACATTCAATGAAAAAAGAAACATTTCACAGCCTGAATGATCATTTGTAGTCTACAATTTCTCACCAAAAAACTTCCACTTTGTTGCCCAGTTCGTTGGTAATTTTGTTGAAGTAACTGAAAATGGAGATACTTAAAATGCTATTAGCGGCACACTTCCTCAGTTCTAAAACCAATAGACCTTGCTCATTGTATATTCACTTCTCTGGGGTGGGTGGTAATGAAGAAAAATCCCTACACAGTTATTTTCTTTTGCCTTTGAAATATCACAGTACTTCTCTGAAAACATAATCCCTCTTCCTATGTCTGCTTTCTCAGAAGAATCTTCTGAACCGACCCCAGGCATTCCTTAAAGGAAGTGCCATGGTGAGAGCTATTTGGATTTTCCCACTGTTACAATCTAACAAATTGAAAATAAAATTCCTCAAACTCCGTTTCAGATGACTAAAATGTTAATTTCTTGCCTTATGCCTTCTATAAGGCTGTAAATAAAGCATTGGTGTGATAAAGCCCCCAGTCATCTTCTGAGGCTACCTATGATTGAACGAAAGCTTTGATGAGATCTTTTTTTCCAACACTGCTGGTTAACTTTAGGGAAGCAGTGAATAGAAAGCAGTTTTAACAATTACTAGTTCTTATTGAATAACCCATTTGAAATAATAGTAAAAATTCTCTTAGAAATATTTATCACTTTAGTTTACTGATACACATCATGTTAATTTTTATTTTCTTTATTCCCTTGTAATTTCCATTAACACTGATAGTAGTTGCAGGTATGTAGTAAAAGGAGGATTTATTCTATGATCCTACCTATTATTGTGTAGTTAACTGATGAATAAAGCCATTTCATGCTATCAGTGATGCCTGTGCAACCCTATTATTGTCAGTAGGCTTGCACTGGTGTAATTAATGGGGACTCAGTAAACAGCTGTGTTAATTGAAAGGAATTCAACTCTTTCTCTTAGCTTTGTTGATTCTACCATGCTAAGAGAAGTAAAACACTTGTAAGTAAGTAAAAAACTTGTATATGTTACTAAAGTAAATAGATATGACTAAATACCGCGAGGAAAAGATCAGCTGAGGATAGAGATGTCACTTGTACAAATTTGTGCTCTGATATATGACTATGTACAAATGGCACCTCCTTTCTCAGTAGAATTTGAGTGGTGGTATATCATGGATGAATTCAGCCTATTGAAGCTAACTGGATTGCACACCTATAACTGAGGAGGAATTTGGGCACCTGTTACACTTGTCATTATTGTATTTCCATATATCATAGTTCTTTCTTGGTCTTCCATAATGAGAAGTTCAAATTTTTGTAATTTAAAAAATATTTTAAGGATTAAAATTACAGAAACACACATATTGCAAGTTTGCCATCAGTACTGCAGTGTGTAAAAATCCATTTACATTACAACAAAGTTATATGCCTTAGTAAACATGTAAGATTAAAAAGTTCACAGACTGGATAACTTTTGTTTGAGTATGTATAGCAGTGAAGGGATGTGGTACAATTTCTTTCTCTTAGACCATCTTCAGTGTCTAAATAATAGTCTAATAGGATCATCAGGTTTCCTCATATACATCACATAATTCAGAAGAATACCTAAAAAGATTTTTCTCTTTATATTTCAGAAATTGATTGCATCATTTACATCTTTACCGAACACCTAATACAGATAGAGGATGTATGTATATATTTGTATCATAGCGAAATAATACAAATAGAAAACAATATTACAAAGCCAGAACCAGTATGCCCAAGGCAGCAGTAGCTCAGACCTTTCAAAAGATGGTTTTAGGACTAAAATATGAGAGTTAGTAGCCTTTCATTTAGCATGCTCATTCTCCAAAAGATGTTTTAATAAAAGGAGTATTTTAAACCCTAATTTTGAACTGCTCTAGACCAGTGCTTCTCAAAGTCGGGCCACCGCTTGTGCAGGGAAAGCCCCTGGCGGTCTGGGCCGGTTTGTTTACCTGCCGCGTCCGCAGGTTCAGCCGATCGCGGCTCCCACTGGCCGCGGTTCGCCGCTCCAGGCCAATGGAGGCTGCAGGAAGCGGTGTGGGCCGAGGGATGTGCTGGCCACCCTTCCCGCAGCCCCCATTGGCCTGGAGCAGTGAACCGTGGCCAGTGGGAGCCGTGATCGGCCGAACCTGCGGACGCGGCAGGTAAACAAACCGGCCCGGCCCGCCAGGGGCTTTCCCTGAACAAGCGGCGGACCGGCTTTGAGAACCACTGCTCTAGAGCACTGGAATCCAAAATGAAATATTCCACCAAATTGTTTAGCTCCCCATACCATGAGCAGCTTCTAAGTTTACAGAAAACTGGCCTCAAATTTCTCTAATCTATTTGTGGATTCTAATGTGTAGATTTTAATTTTCCTTAGTATACAGATTATTGATATAGTAAGGAGCAGTTTCAGTTTATGATTTCAAGGCCTACTACAAGATTCCATTGTACACAAGTTATGAAGGGGCTATTTATGGCGATCATGTCAAGGCCTACTTAACAGCTTCTTAGTTCAAGGATCATTGACACAATAAACCATGACTCTCTTGGCAATGTTGTTGTCTGTTGAGGCAATGCACTTGTGAGCATACACAGAGCTTATATGTTAAAGATCCTTGTGAAATTTCTTATTTCAAGCATATTATTAAGATGAGAAAAGAAATAAACAGAAATGTATATCTTTATTAATCAGTTATGCTTTGTAGCAATAAGATGTTACTATTTCAAAAATAAGAGCAAGATAGCTTTATAAGCTTGCAACCTATTCAAAGAGCATATACTAACAAAAATTTAAAAACAGAACAAAAATCCCCACAGAAACCCACAACTAAGGTGAGAGAGCTGTAGAGCAGAAACAGCGGAACATATATTTGAGTTTGTAAATGGAGGGTTTGGGTGAGCTGGCCTCCCCTGAACTAATCAGATTTTTACTGGGGAAAAAATGGCTTAGAGACAGCTGATCCTTCTTTTTCAGAGCACTTTTGAAATGGAGTCCAGACTCTGATATATTCAGCAAATTTTTCACTTCTACAAGCATACAGTTCTAATTAATTACATGGAGATAGGTCCAACACGTGTAGATTTTAGGGCCAGAATGTACCACTGATTATCCTGACCAATCTCTGGTGTGACACAAAATTTCACATAGCAATTCAAGCAGTGGAGAGGAAATATTCTTCCCTACACTTAAGTGAGCTCTATTGACCCAGTGGCTTGTCATTGAACTAAGCATACCTTTAGTGAAGGAGACTTATATGCGAGTTATCTCCATTGTAAGCTTTTGAACTGGTGACCAGTGTGACTGAACATGGAGACACAGTCACTACAGGTGAGCCAGTGACCCATATAATAGTTATAAATAACTATCCTTTATATATTGAAAATAACTAATTTTAAATTACAGCTAACTACAAGTGTGTTTTAAAGTTAATATCATAATGATAGAGAAAAATTATTAGCTGGGTGTTCAGCTTTTGGAAATCACTGATGGGAAAACAGTTTTTATCCCTTTTTTCCTCAAGAGAACTGAAACTTCTGGATTATGGAATTCAAAAGCAAGGTGATAATTTAATATTGTTATTTTTACACAGAATTAGTTCCTATTATTTTTCTCTTACATATATACTATATATGTATATATATATAGGTTTTTTGGAGACAAAATGAGTAATCATGTTTTCTTCTGAAATCACATTGTTTCCCAGGGTACATCCCTGACTTTTACAACCTTAATCACTTGGGGCATGTCTTGAACTTTTAACCTTCTTTCCTAAGCTCTGATGCTGTGAATGATGGTCTATCCTACTTGACACACAACTAGATTGTAGTTCAAAGTGGATGTCACAAACACTATGGCACCATCTGAAGCAAAAATTTGACTATCACTTTGGGATAAGCCCGTAAGATCATAAAGTTAAAATGTACTATTTTCTCCATTCCACTAATTCAGATTTCTGCAATACATATTTATCTCAATTTTCACGTAATCCCTTTTCCACTACTACTAATTTTCACAGAACATGAATATAATTTTCAGACAGGATATGAAATTAATATTACAGTACTATAATGTGATCCTACTCATGACCTGCTATAAGTCAGATGTAAATAGCTTCCTTTAGCCTAGGGAAGTACTGTACAAGTCTTGGAGCGAAGAGGTCCTGAATTATGTACCCACTCCTTCCATTGTTGCCTTTAATCATGTCCTGTACTTGATAACCCTTATTAAGTGAAACCTCATAGAAGGATGGTAAATGTCATTTAACCCCTTTTAAAAAAGTACTGATAACATTTATTTAAAGACAATATTAATGTGTAAATTATCTGATGGCCAAATCTTGAGTGGCGCTGAGCACATTCAATTTCTGTTGAAATCAGTGGGATTTGCATGTCTACATCCTCTCTTAGAAGATGGCTTGAAATCTAAGATATACTGGAATGCCACAACAGTGAAATTAGTGGTGTGAATATTACAAGATGTGTATATAAGATTTTAGAAAAAATAGTTTATGATATTATTTGAGAAATAATGTGGAATTGTGTGATTACTTCTGTTGCACAAAGGGACAGAGTTAAGGTTGCATTTGCAACTTTAACTTTAAAGTTTCCTAATTTCTGAGTCCCTAGCAGTGGCTGACAGTCATCCCTCTGCCCCTTTCATACATAATTTCATTGAGGTGGGGAGGGAGTAACAAGTTAGCAGGTGCCTTCTCTCATTTCCTGATTAAAACACTGACAATAACCAGAACTCAAGAATCAGATATATGGATAGCTGTAGTAATTTTTACTTGCTTCTGTGGATTTTAGGAAAAGTAAAACCCTGTAACTGCAGAGTAATGTGATTTTTACAGCATATTCTTCAGCGCTACATAATGACTGAAAACTGCACCAGGTGAGTGACCACAAAATATGTAATATGGCAACTTGCAGAAAAAAATTCTACTGATTATTGACCTGATGCTTTAGATTCCTAGAATGGTAAAGACATTGATATGTGTAATCTCATAACAAATTTTCATAAGGACCTGATCTTTCTGTCCTTGGGCTAGATAATGATGGAAGTTACAATGGTATAAATCTAGTGACTCTGTTGATTTCAGTGTAACAGAGATCAGAGTCTGATGCAAAAAGTATATTCAGAATTTTGCCTGAGAAATGAACGCAGGGCCAAGCTTTACATTTTCAGTGGTCAGTGCTTATGTATCGTTTTAAGAACAACCATATGCAGCGCATTGAAAAGCTGTTGAAATGGAAAATATAATAATAGTACTTACAGTGATCTGCACTGCCACAGCAAAGTAACTATTTAAACTAGAGACAGGACTTCAACTTTCTAGTTCTCATTTATTATGAATATCAACAGAAAACCAGAGTGAAAAAACTTGAGAATGATGCAAAATATGTTTTGACAGGAAACCCTTTTCTTGCAGTGATACAGTGCATTTGGTCAGTGTTCTGTTGGGTGTATGTGGAGCAAACCAATCATGCAGTCACAGCTTCAGCCAGAAAACAATTACACTGTACTTAAAATATCCAAACATCTGTCATAATAATCACCCACACGACTTTAAACAGCAAGGAGAGAGGACATGTAATCTGTTGACTTTTCATGACCAGACTGAGATAAGTAATAAATATACACAATTGTATTTACCGAGATAGTATCAAAACATTATGTCAAAGTGATAGTGCCAACAGTTAATGTACTATCACCCACTCCTTTAAAAATATACAAAAGATAAAACTAGTATATTGCAACAATTGGAAAGCAACTGTATACACATTTCTTATGCTATTAATATTTTTATAGACGTGCAAAGTGTTGCTATTTAATTTTAAATATAAAGGCAAACCTGGCATTTCTTCAGATGATCTATGAATTAGTTCCTTAAAGATTTAACTCAAAATTAATTTGTACCTTCTTGTACAAAATTGTATAAATTAGTTTCTTAAAGATTTAACTCTAAATTAAATTTTGCCTTTATAATACACAGCATAGCTCTGAATTAACCTCTTTCGCATTATATTGGTTTCTCTGTTTTATAATTCTTGTTTGGGTCCCCTCTGAGTATTGCCTATAATGAGGTGAAAGTAAAGGCCAGACGAGCAAGTTATATTCCCTAGCTACTGTCAGATTTTTTGTGCTTTTGTTCCATAGGAGGTGGCTGGGCTTTTTCTTTGGTGTTTCCTCCCTGTAAAAAATAATTTCAGGGGTTGCCAGAAAATGGTGTTTAAACTGCTTGCACCAGCTCAGCCAGTCATGGGAGTTCATTCAAAGGCCATATTGCTTAAGGACAAGCAAAAGTAGCAGTTGCCACCTCCACTCAAGATGTGTCACACTTATATCAAGGGATCCAGAGCCAGTCTTCCCGGTCCTTCTGTCTGTCTGCTCTCCAGACACAAGACTGAAATCAGTGGTTTGTTCTGGGAATCAGCAGACAGAATTATTTGTATGAGGGAACTGTATTCTCCACCCCTCTTCTACCGAATCCTCTTTATCTCGCCACTGCAAAGAAACAATGGTGTATTAAATTCATCCAATGAATGGCAATACTACCATTACAATGTCTTAACATCATTCATCATACTGAAGGACCAGATGTAGCTGAGATATCTAAACTCTGTTGTGTATTATATATGTAATATAGGGTATATGCACTATATTTATTTACTAGGATTTATCTGGGGATTTACTACAATTTATCCTCATCTCCAGGCAGCTCCAATTACTTAACAAAACATCGTAAACAATAGTTCAGTTTTTCCAATATACAGGCCCACAATTTGTTTGTCAGTAGACTCCCCATTGGAGGAGAAAAAACAAGGCTCCCGCTACATCTTTTTATTGTCTACAATCCCACCACTAAGAAATCCACATCTTTCCTAAAGCCTTGCAAAAAGATGAGTTTTGTGATGTACCTGGAAAATTAACAAATTAAGGCTCCGGGGCACCAATTGTGTTACTGTCCTTACAATAGGAACAGTGTGAGGATAGATAAGATTTAGTGACTCCTAATAGCTACAATAAGTCTTTGAGTATACACTGTGGATTATGGGCCTTTCCACTGAAGTCAATAGAGTTCCTCTAGAATAAAACTGATGTAATGGACTGCAGAATCAGTCCCGGGATGTTTCTAGAAGTCTGAGCATCATCAACTCACCTGACCCCTTGAGTGTCTTACTAAACACTACAATTAGTATTTACATATGACACTATCCATATGACAAATTGTAGGACCATATAGTAAATTGCATTGTACTTCTGGCAGTCTCACCTGCACTCTGCCTTCTGATAAATTTCCAAAGGATTTATTCTAACATTCTAATTGTCTGAGTAGCTTCAAACAGTCATTCATTATATAGGGAATATATGGTAGTTTGGTGTCATATAAAAGTTTTTAAAGTTTTACAAGCATGGGTTTGGGACAGTTGTACTCATGAATATTATAAATGATTGTGTGTATGTAACAGAAAATTAAAGATTGGAATATACAAAGTTGGGAAAAGTTGCTTTTTGAAGGGGACATTCAACTTAGTTTGATCATATTTTGAATAAACTAACACACAAGTGCTTGCTTTCTCTTGTTTAAACTTATCTGCAAGTAATGATGGTAAAGATAATATCAAAAAGCCCATTTACTGCTCAAGTCTCCTCTTCCTGCAAGATCTCTAGGGGCTATATATATATAATATGCTCATCTTTTATTATAGACTATAGGTCTGTTGAAAAACTAATGATACAAAATTATGTTTCTCCAGTGGGAGTGCCCTTAAAATTGTGTGGTATTACATCAATGCACAACATGTATCTTAGCAAAAACTCTTAGCAGAAATTCATGCTGTCACCAATTGGGAGACAGGGAGATGAATAGAATATTGGAAGCAAGCTATTTCTGTTCCTTTCATGATTTTACTCTAATTAGTTAAGAAGCAAGAGTTCTATTTTATTTAAATAACCTGCTCTCTACCACAGCATTCTTTTGGAAGTGGTCATTTATTAAAATTATTGAGCAAAGCTTCACAAAATGTGGATTTGCTCTGATCTGAACATTTTGTGTGTCACTGCTGCCGCCAAGTGACAGGTTGGGAGGGCATAAAACTCATAGCAGTTTGTAACTGCAGTATCCAAATAATCCCCTGTCCTCCTACCTCACTCCAGACCCTCCCCTCTCACCACCTGCACAGAGTCAACCTTCCAAGGCTATGCATTCAGATTAGCCCTTTTGTGAGTATGTTGTTATTTAAGCAGTGGACCAGGAAACACGGAGAAAATATAAATACACTAGGCATTTATAGCTGTATAATATTCTCCTCCCAGGATTCATGTCTGTGGGAGCAAATGACATGTGGGACTAAAGAAACTGAGAAGAATATTTCCATATCTGGATTTGTGTGTGTGTTTATTAACTTTTTTTAATCCCATGCAAACTGCTAATTTGTTGAAAGTGGCCCTCAGAAAGCAGAATGACACACCAGGGGAGCTGGGTGCACAGTAGACGTATTATATATAGACATAGATGCATCTATATGCATCAGCTGCTTCTCTTTTGCAACCTCATTCTTGAACTGTGCTAAGAGCTTTTCAATTGCAGTGACATTTTCAGCCAAAGACATAGTAGTTGTTGCAGAGCAGTGTTTTACAGGCAATTACTTTATCTGATCACTGGCGCAAGCCCCCCCCAAAAGGGACCAAAGCGATCAAGTTAAATCATTACACAAAGGCAAGAGAAACAGAGGGATACACACACAGAGAAAAAGGGTCTCATCTCATTAGCTGGTGTCTGTGCTGCCGGGTCCAGGGATGCACACAATGAGGCTGGTCCTTTAAGACAATGCTGTGTGAAGTTTCCTCCTGTAGTTGTTGACAGCTCTGAATCCTCCCTTCCAGAGCTCATTGTGGCCACAGTGGGAGGCACCTGCAGAAAATGTGACAAAGCTAGGCGGGAAGCAAGAGCTTTTTAATGAGCTCCCCAGCTGGAGAGAAGAAGCCACACTGAACAGCTAGACTGGGAATGGGCATGTGAGGGAAAAGGGGGTCAAACATGGGCACCTTAGCACTATCGACTTTCTAAGCACTGTACAGTTCAGGTTTCTGACATCTCTTAACGTGCTTTTCTTCTGTTTGCTTAATATGCTGAGGTATTTAGCTTAAAAGCACTAAATGCTCCATTATGATGGGCAAGTTGTCCTACCCACTGATTATTGTCAGTAAGTAGTTCTTGCAGCATTTTGTCTCCCTTTACACTCCTAATCTGGGAAGGCAGGTAGGAATTTTTCCTCCTTCAGCTTCTTATCAAATATGAGCATTTTGAACACTAGTCAAAATAAGCTACCTGTTTGATTTACCGTGATTACAAAGCACACACCAAACAAGGCTGGCTGGGTCTACCTACAGAGAAGAATTTCCAGAGTTGCATTATTTTATTTTTTTAAAGAAATAGACATGTACATTATTTAGTATATATTTCCAAAGGGGGGGGGGGCTAAAAATATTGATTGATAGATATTGCTAAAACCTTTAGAAAACATAGTGTATGTGTGAAATACCTTCTTTATAAAGTGATCTATGGATAAAAAGAGCAAAGTATTGTGTGTGTGCGTCTATGTGTATATGTATATGTTTCCATGCTCTCTGCTTCTATAAATAAGTCTGGGAATCTCTTATTATTTTTGTATATTGCAGTAGAACCTATAGTCTTAAGAATCTAAGAAGATTAGGCCTGATGCTGCAAACACTTCTGCACTTTGTTAACTTTGCTCATTAAAGTTGTGCTTAGTACACTGGGTTCTGATTGGGGACTCTAGGCCCTATTGTAATATAAAAATAAGATTCCCAAACTTGTTTTACATACACAGGTAACAATTGTAACAATAAGAAAGTGAGGGGAGAGGATGATTGTGGGTAAATGGCAAGAAAATTCAGTGTTATAGGCTAGCTATAAAATTTTAAATTGAATCCCATGTACCTACCCATTATACATATGTCGTGTATATACGCACCATTTGTATTGCTAGGGCACCTAGATGTTCCAATTAGGAATCGGGGCCCCAGTCAGTGTGCGCACATACAACTGAAAAGGACAAATACATAAAGATGCAGACATATGAACACACATGCACCTATTTGTTTTTTCTCTCTTTTTATGTTTATGCCAGCCTGGGATACTGCTTTTCGCGTGTCATGGCTAGGTTGGTTGTGTTTAGTTCTGTTTGTAAACCCTCCCCCCCCATCCTCCCCTGAAAAGGTAAGAGATTGTCTCATCATTTCAGGGCTTGTTTATGCTTTGAATGTATCTAGTTCCCTTGGAGAAACTCTTCCCTACATCCCCAGCCAGCTTTGGAGAAAACAAGAGAACTATTCATGCAAAAAAGAGTGAGTGGGTGTGTGTGTGGGGGGGGAGGATGCCACCGACAAACCCTATTGAAATGCACTGGCTGTTCATTTACATTCACACTTTTAAAAATAAAAATCTTAACTAATGATGTTAAATGCTTTGCCAAAGGTCTTGGCGGGTCAGTTGCAGAAGTGCCATTTCTGCCTAATTAGGGCTCTTGTGTGAGCCTGGGGGCCTCTTGATACAGCGGGTGACAAGCCAGGAGCTGACAGCTTCAATCGGCTCCAACGGGAAGGTTGTGCCGGTCATGTTTTCCAACTCAGCCAGGTGTTAGCTGAATGTGGGGGGGTCTTGGCCAGACCTGAGCTCTTGTTTGATCTCCCTTTCTTTTACTCACTCTATTTCGAGCTCTTCCCTTTGCCTGGCCCGTCTCGTGTCAAGGTCAAGAATGGGCTTGACTAAATCGGCAATTTCGTTTATCTCTGGGAGGTCATTAGCAGCCCTCCAAATAAACCTTGGGTATTGGTGCAGAAACAAAATGGGCTCCAGAAACCAGGCACTGCATAGTCTAAATCTAAAAACAGGTGAGAGGAATGAATGCAGATGTCCAGAAAAAAAATCTCTTACTGATTTATCTTTAATAGATATGCCTTAAAAATCACAGATAGATATAATTAATAATACCAGCACTTATTAAATACCTCTGCCAAGGCACCCTGGATGCTGTACAGTTTAAAGGCTGTCACAGTCATGAATAATGATCTTGCATTTATATAACCTTTCATTTTGAGACCACACAAATAACTGCAACCCAATATTACTTTCAGAAATCAAAATAAAACCTTCCCATTCTTTTGTCAAGACTCTTATCCCTCCACCTCCTGCTAGAATATTCTCTCTGTCTTTCTCTGTCTCTTAGATGTCCTGACGTGTTAGATTGTAAACTCATTGGGGGCATGAACTTTCTTACCTTGTGTTAGTGTAAATCACTGGTGCTTTGAGTTCAGTAGAGCTACACTGATCTGCATTAACTGAGAATCTGGCCCTATATCTTGAAAGCACAAGGCACAACAGTGATATTTTATAAATAATAACCCTGAAAGATACTGATGGCACAAAATATTAGAATAGAACCCAGATTATCCTAAACTTGCTTATCCAGTTTCACAATTTTCTTAACGATTTGCATTGGAAACTCTTCCATTGAAGAAACTGTATTTCATGTCCCCCGCACTGTTTGAAAAATCCAAACTTCACTGCATGTAGGAATAACTGTGTACACTACTGAAATGCAGCCAGCTCTGGGGTAAACTGTTTAACAGCACAAAGCAACACCACACAATAATTTAGGACTGGAAATGATTTAAAAAGCTATATTCTGTGTTGATAATTGCATGCATAATATACAACGGCAATGATTTTTTTAAATGTTAGGTAGGAAGAATGTAATTGGAATTAGATAGAACATTGAGTTTTATATCTTTACTCCTTTAAAAAAAATGTCCCTTGAATTCCCTCTCCCATCCAAAAGGCCTTATTGGAAAATCCGGGAGGTGCGCCCGCCCACTTCTAAAGGCCCCTCCCCCAGCCTAGCGGGATGGACCACTGGACCCAGGAACCAACTGATTGCATGGGACAACTAATGAGAAAACCGGGAGTGGAGTGACGGTCAAAGGTTCAAAACAAGGGTACCGGATGGGGACACCGAGCAGAGAACCCCGGACAGCGCCCACTGCTCCTCAAAGGTGTCTAGGGAGGCAGCAGACGCTGCCCAGTGGAACTCTGCCCGGAGGCGTGAGACCAGGGAGGAACGGAAATAGGCCCCACAGTCGCATAATACCCCTTCGTCCAACATCCTCCTCCTGGTATTATAGATGGTAACTTTGGCCAGAGCCAGGAGGAGGTTGACTGGGAGGTCTCGCGACTTCGTGGGGCCACGGATAGGGTGTGCGAAAATGAACAGGTGTGGGGAAAAGTGCAGCCAGAACCTCAACAAGAGGTTCTGGGGGAGCCGGAATAGGGGCTGCAACCTGGTGCATTCGAGGTAGGCGTGTGCCAGGTTCTCCCTCAAGCCGCAGAAGGGGCAGGCCTCGGGTATGGGGGTGAACCGCGCCAGATACATGCCTGTGCTCACGACTACGTGAAGGAGCCGCCAACCGATGTCCCCGGCGGGCCGTGGGACCAAGGTGGAATAAAGGTTGGCCCACCAGGGTTCCTCACCCTCCACAGGAGGTAAGACAAGTCTGCCAAATTCAACTCTGGGAAAAACAAATACAACTCCATTGTATGTAACAAAGTTGTACCTGTAAAACAGTGGGAAATTGAAACCCATAACCCAAATGGATTTGCAGGGCCAATGTCTCTTATGGCAGCAAAGTCTATGGAGTGAAGCACCAACATTCTGCTCCTGAAAGTAATTCAGTTCTTGTACCCTATGAAATGCTCTCTTCCAATAAGGAGCACTATCCTTAAAGCAGCAAGATAATTATAAATGAGGAAAGCCAAGGGTTCATATATTCGTTTTATCAGGACTGTACTACAGTGTTGGCAAAAGAGATGTTGATATTGTTATTAACGTGAAGAGGTAACTGCAAGATCTGCATATTTCAGGAGTTGTTTTATCCAGCCACATTAGAAAAAATTCTCTGATTTACACAGTGGGTCTCTAGTGAATATCCAACATTCATTTCATTGCTATTAATAATGGTCCAGCATGCAGAACAGATGCAGTTCAGGCAAGAGAGAGCCATGGTGCAATTTGCAGAGGGGATTTTTTCCTTTCAACTGGACTATGTTGGAAAAGTATTTTTGCTTGTGTTGTAGATGTGGGAATACTTCAGTAGTGCTCAGTGTCCTGGAGGGCATTGAAATCAAAGACAAGGAAGCTGACTGCTCAATATTACTGTAATATTCATTGTTCCAGCATCCTGAATAGAGGTTTAGCCTTCCCACAATAGATTTGGGCCTTCTGGCCAGTTGATAAACATGGCATTGAACTGGTTAGCTGCAAAGTAATAGCAATGGATTCTTCTCCGTTAAATGTTCAATTAAATACAGTGGTGGCCACTTGTTTGAATCATCATAACCAGCTGCATGTTGTCTGATTTCTTCACTTGCAATACCAATATCTAGGCTTGTGCATGTGACCTTAGTTAACATCAGCTGGAGTTAGTTCCTCTTCCAGGCATATACCTAACTCCTTGAACTGAAATGGAAGGTACATGTGGTGGTTTATCTGATGAGCACTGAAAAACATGCTGTGTGCTTTCCAGGTGTTTACAGTACACAGGAGCTTGTTGCTGAACAGGTACGTCCAAGATCCATACACCAATGTGAAGGAGAAGCGGTGGCCATGCAAACCGTTTTCTAGGTGATGATTCAGGTTGGCTTTAATTTTTATTTAGCAAAATACAGATCAACATCAATGTTATTTTTGTATGATCCATGTGTGGAGAGTTCAAGGAAGCATATTGTCTTGACCCCAGACCCTACAGGGAATTTGTACAAAAGGTCACACTGCTGCAGCCTAATCTAATATAGTTAGCTTTTTGTAAAGTTGGTGCATATAAAAATCTAGTCACCATGTTTTAAGCTGAAAACCTTGGACAAACTAAACACAATGGGCTGTATTAAGGACAGAGTGCTAGCCTTTAATTGAATTTTCTTTCCATTTGTGGGTTCAAAACAGAACCTTGACATTACTTCAACTGTTTTCTCTTTAAATTTAACTGCATGTCCCAGTTGAATTTGAAAATACTTACATATATACTGTTCCAAATAGTAGGCAGTTGATAGCTTTCCTCTGTTGATAGCTATTTCATGTGTGCATTGGTCTGGGAAGTCATTTGATTATTTACTATTGCTTTTCAGTATAACAATTTCTCCTCCATTTCTGCTGTGTAAATAAAAAAGAAGCCCCTTTCAGTCAGCATTTTCAAAGTAAGGTCTTTTGTAAATGAACGTAACAAAGCAGACGTGTAGGGTTAAATCATGTTACGTGGAGGGAAAGGAAGGAAAGCCGTGCACAGCTGGAAGCATCCTCTGCCACAGGAATCTTTCTAGCCAGGACAGATCCTTATTGCTGGGGGGTAGGGTAGTATTTTGCTGTTTCTCCAATATAGAGGTTGGGACAGCCCAAGCCTGATGCTTGCCATAGACTGCAGCATATGCACTAGCTATCTGGTGGGGCTAGACATGGCCCGTGGGGATGTAGTGTGCATTAGCCAATCCACTCACTGTCTGGAATGCTGTGGAAAGGTGGTGCCAAGCTGCTTTGTGGGGAGATAACCTTCTGTGCAGTACAGGCCAGGACTGAACACTGAGGGCCTGATCCAATTCCCGCTGAAGTTAGTGGGAATACTCCCACTCTCTTGAGTCAGCAATGGTTCAGGCCCTTAGTGAATTTACATTTTTTTTTTTCATGTTTTAGATTTTATTTTCATTTTGGTATGGAATCAGCAGAATCTGTTATGAGGTTCTGAAAGGTCATAAGGGGAACAGATTTCTTTCCTCCAGATGGAAGCTTTAAACAACAGGGAATAATTACATGGAAATGCAAGAATCCTCAGGTAACTGATTGGATTTTATCTGCCTGATCTTTGCATGATGTGAATAGAAGATCGACCTGGCCCTGAACTCTCTTGGCAGCTTCACGGAATTATTTAAACAAGATCAGCTAAAACAATTATGCTAGATGGGTTTTAATGATCAAGCAAACCAATTCATCAGCATGTCTGCCATTGGTACTTTCATTCTATTGCCATACACAATCTGACTTTATAGACTGGGTACTTCTTTTGTAGATCAACCCATTAAAAATCATTTTTAAAAGACTTTAGAGCTCAACTGATAATTTGCCACATGAAATAAATATTTTAGAGTAGGAGCTACTGCATATGATGCACAAGTGGTAACACTTCAGCAGTATACCATTATTAATAATGAGTTTGACTTGCTGGATTATTATTGTTGTCTTTTTAAGTACGGACAACGTTCTCAGCAGTGTACAAGGCAAAATGAGACCATTCCTGCCCTGAAGAGTGTCTGATTCCACCCCTCACCCACACTGCTGATTGTCTTGGAATAGGCCCTGAATCCCTTGCTGGACTCCACCATGTGCATGACCCCAAGGGCCTGTAAGCAGTTGATGCAGCTGCACACAGTAATGAGGTGAAATCTCTTCTAGGCCTCAGTGGCATGCTTCCATCCTCCCCTTCTATTCAGTCTGCCTGCAAAGTCTGTTGCTTATCCACCTGCTGAAGGCACAAACAGTTGCACCTTGGAACCTGGACTACACTACACGCTTATGTCGGTATAACTATGTCGCTCGGGGTGTGGAAAATCCAAACCGCAAGTGACGTAGTTATACTTACCTAATCCGCAGTGTAGACAACACTATGTTGACGGGAGGGCTTCTCCTGTCAACACAGCTACTGCCTCTCGGGGAGGTGGAGTACTGACTATGCTGACAAAAGAAACTCATCAGTGTAGATAGTGTCTTCACTAAGCAGTACTGCTGTGCCACTGGAGCACTAAGTGTAGACAAGCCTTGAGAAGTGGACAGAAAATTATTTGCAAGGCACATCTTCAAAAGATTTAGGTATGTCTCCATCTGCTGGTTGGGAAGAATTGTAATCCAAGGATCTAGGCTGGTACAGAAGTTCAAACAAAAAATAGTTTTTCAGGAGTGGATAGGTGTTTCTTTATATAATCCAGCTGTAATAATTTATAACATTGAAATATCTTGTTTCATATGGTGGCAATAAGATTTTTGACAGCTATGTATTTGGCCAATAGATTAAAATGATGTTTAAAAAACAGTGAAACAAGCTACAACCTTTTTCAAAGCCTGAAAAACATCCACTATATTGCAAAAAGTCACTGATACAGAAAATCTGTAATGAAATTATTCTACAACATTCTCACTCTATCTTAGATCATCTGGCAAGATAAGAGTAGAAGCAGGACTTCTCATTGTCTTTATCTAAACTTTAGGGGGTGCATTGTGAACAGAGGGTATTCCAGCTGAACATAATGCATCAAATTCCAGAATGATTAGAGTCTGTGTTGTCTAATTAATTAGATTCCGTGACAGTTAATTAAGTGATGACATGTGGTTGCCAGTAGTATATGAGGCAATAAATGGCTGCCTTAACCAGTCCTGAAAGTCATTTGTTGTAACTATGCTAATGTTGCTATATTGGGGGAAATTACACACAAACATAGTAATGAATATAGTTTAAGATTTTAATGTTTTTAAACAGGAGAATAAACAGTAAGACCAATGATTATACATACAAGATCAAATCTTGTAGACCTTACTCAAGCAAAATGCATGTTTAAGGAACATATTCTGATGAATTTACACAAACATCTTCTTTGAGGTTAACATGACTACTCCACATGAAGAGTAAGATAGCAGGTTCTAGCCCAGAGTCAACAGGAAATTTGCCTGGATAAGGAATAAAGACTGCAGAATTTGCTGCTATTTTTTCTGTTGCTTTCATGTTATACACTAGAATGAATAAATAAAGGGTGAGCAAGCACTTCTCCCGAGTGTCTGCCTTCTTGCACTCCCAAATCAAAGTTTTAAATTTTTTAAAGTACTCCCAAGTGCTTATGGTTGCAAAGGTAATGTGAACCGTGTAAGTATAAATCAATGCACTGATGTCTACCGAAGTCTGCGGAGTGCTTGTAAGAATAGTTTTGAGATCTGTAAATGTCTTCCTTTCATTTCAATGGTCTGTTGATGCTGAAGCCTATTGATAACATTTTAATGTGTCAGCATTAGCTATTTCACTGTTGATAAAGTCATGCAGAAATAAAAGGATCATAGCGTAAAGATTTGCACAATTTGCTGGGACTGGCATCTAATTTTGCATGAGGAGAGGGCGAAGTGTGTCTTGTGGGTGGACTTTTTTTTTCTAATCTGAGCCCTGGATGCAGTGCACTGCCATCTTGGAACTGAGGCCCAGCTATGACTCTGCTGGGTCCAAATACGCTGCCAGCTTGTATGCAATGGTATAATCCCATTTTGCTTTCCATAACCTATTATATGGTCGCACTTCAGACTGCGTGTTTGGGCCCTGCAGAGAGAAGCCAGGAGGCTACAAGGAGAAAAAATAGAACAGAAGTGGATGGAGAGAGAAAACCAGGCATCCAAATAGGATGTCTTGTCACTATAGAGCTGCTCTTATGGATGCGAAATGCGAGTAGGGGGCATCAACCCATAGCTGGTCAATTTGAACACCTTATTTCTTCCAAAGGCAGATGCATCTTCCCTCCCTCCTAAACTGTACTGTACATTATTCACCTTTTCCACTTTTCTTTCTTTTTCATTGAAATCTACAGTGTTTTGTGGGAATGCGTTTTTCTTTTTCTATTACTCCTAGCTAAAGACATACTGTATCTCCAAACTGTTTTGATAGATTGCACAGAGAAGAAAATGATTTGGGGGGGGGGGGAGGGAAATCTTTGAATGTATTTTTTTGAAATATATTAGTACTAAAGCTACCTTTAAACTCCCTGCAGGTTTAATGAGTGCCTGTTAAATTTTCTGGATAGAGAAGAATAATTTGCCAAACAAAATCCTCACTGTAGTACATTGGTTGCTTAACTATCTTTTTTTTTTTTTAAACTTCAGAATAAATGAAAAATTGATCTGTTTGGTCACTGAAATATTAAATTGTGTTATCTGTCACTTGTTCAACATTGGCTTCTTAGAAGGGAAAACAACAATCACAATCAAGAGTTCTTCAGTGCCCGGAAGAAAATTGAAGCTATAAATGGACAGATGAATTATGTGCTTCCAGTGGTTTTCAAGGGAAGCATTTACCAAGGGAGAAAATTGTTTTAATCTTATAACAACCAAGGAGTAGGGTTTGTAAAACATGGAACACCTACACATACACTTATTTTTTGTTGCATAGGAACAACGCAAAATAGCTTTCAACAGATATGGATGGGAAGCGGGCTTTTTCATTGTTCACTATGTTACTTTAAATCCTTAACAAATCTCCATGAAATACTTGAGAGATCTAAACACATTAGACTAGCTGAATGTTCAGCCTTTTACAGTATTAAAAAAAAAAAAGTTATTCCTGGAATTTGCTGAACGTTCTATTAAAGTGGGAATAAAAAGTAAGTTTTAGACGTCTGGGGTTTAATTTAATCTGGGGAAGAGGAGAAGCTATGGCCCAAACCTGAGAATTTGGAGGTGGCTGTTGTATTTATTACTTTTCAGCAGGGACAGAGTTTGTATGGTTATGCCTATTTCTAGTTTGCTAGGCATCAATTGGAGGAAAATACACAGCTGCAGATCTGCCACTAGGAGGCATTTTCAGCCTCCCAACTTTTGACTAATGAGATCTGGCTACAGGAAAAACCTGTATTTTTCTGTGCATTTTCTCTTGCATAGTTATACCCCAGGTGTATTACATGAGAGCTGCTTTTGCATTTATTTGGCAGGAAAAGTAATAGAAATGGTGATCTGTTCTATAAAGTATTAATCCGGTTCCTGAATGCACAGTTGAGTAGGCTGGATTCTCGCCAAGGAAAATGGAATACTCCTCCTGTCATTGTACTGTGCTGCAAATGTGACAATGAAATTTGCCTGTTCCTGGAGTCCTCTCTGTTAGGCGTTTGTCAGAAGCCTTTAGTTTACCCAAAAGTGTGTGTGTGGGGTGGGGGGGAGAATGGACTGTCTTTCTGTGATTAGAATGACCTGATGAGGTTTGGGGGTTATTTTAGTTCCTATGTGTGTGGAATGGAGCTCATGAAGTTGGCCTTTGTAGTTTAGGCTAGAAATGAGCTCATGGCGTATGGCTGGCAAATAATTTAAGAAAATTTTCCTCCAAAGAGCTATGTAGAATTGTGTGTGCGCGCCTTGCTGACATAGATTGGAAATTTAGGGCCTGCTCCTGCTCACTTTGAAGTACTTTGGCATTGTGCAGGATCTGGCCCTTAGTGCTGTGTGAAGAAAATGTTTGAGATGGGCTAAGGAAGGATAATCAAATGAATAGGGAGGTTTCTAACTGGAGAGTTCAGGACAACCAAGGTGGGTTTGTCTCCAGGCACCTTGGCCAGACTTAAAACAGATACATTGGTCAGGTGGTGATTCCAACCAGAATTCTCCATTACCACCAGCTACCTGAATGTACTGAGTTGATATCTAACAATTACTGTGCACAAGTGAAAAGAGCTGGGGGAAGGAAGATTAGAGTCTCAGAGGGTAGCTCCCACTTTGGTTGTTCTAATAAGGCCTCTCATTTTGGGGTATATGTATTGGCAGAGATTCCACTGGGTATCTTGTTCTTGGTTGTATGTGAATGCTGGAAGCAAGAGAAAGTGTTTGGTATTTTTTCTCCTGAAATGCTTTAGAATCAGGTTTAATAGAGGATAAGTCAGCTTAGCACTAGTAAGGAGAAGGAGCAGGTTGTATTCACAGGTAAATATTCCTACTAGAAATTTATGAATCATTATCCCGGGTTCTTGAATTCTGATAAGTTTCAGGACTGAATTCAGGTTCTTAAAGGTCAGTGCAACACCAGTAGGGAAGGTAATTGATGATGGTGGGCAAGGAGAAGTAAACAAAAGTGAGGAATTGTGGCACTTTGGAGAACCAGACCTTCTACTTTGGAACTGATAAATACAGAGGGATGTGGACAGCAGGTAGTAATGCCTGGTGCCCATACAATGGATATCATGTACTTGACACATGTACTTTTGGCTAGGATGGCCTTAGTTCATTTGGCCATGGACAAAAGAGAAACGTGGCCACAGGGTCATTACATAAGGCTACACGTTCCACTGCTCTTATATGGAGGAGACCAAGTGGTGAAATCTGCATGAAACTGAATTTAATTTGACATATAAATGGGGAGCTAGTGTGGTCCAGTGGATATGGGTTCAGTTCCAAAATCTGCCATTGACATGCTATGAAGCCTTGGGCAAGTCCTGTCACTTCTGTCTTTTGCTTTTCCCATCTGCAAATTGTGGATAATTATACTTGTCTTTCTTTGAAAAGCACTTTGAGATCTACGGATGAAAATCATGCTAGGAGAGCTAAATATTCTAGATTCTGTTTTGTTGTTTTCAATGTTATATCTATGATATAACAGTAGCTGCCTTTGGGCAGCACTGGGATTTTCAAAGTTGGCAACACTTATATTTAGACGTTGTTTAAAAGAAGGGTTAGTCTGAATTATTACTTTAGATTTTCAGGCAGACTGGTTATTTGTAATGTCTACTGGACACTTTTATAATTATGAATAGGAAAATGTAATTCAGTGTTTGCTTGATTGGAGGTAAGAGGCTAGACCATGTATAGACCTAAATCCTTATACTTCAGCATATGCAATCTCTTGACTGAATGAAATTAAAATAGTATGTGGCAGGGTCGCACATTTTTCAGCCTTGTGATTGCTCAGAGGGACATCACACAGCATGAGTGCAGTCCTGTGTTACTGACATAGGACTAAGCAGTATGCAGGAAAGCTTGAGGCCTGATCCTTCATTCCTTACTCAGGCAAAACTCTGCTCTTGGATGTAAGGACTGCAGGGCTAGGTTTGTGTTGGAAGGTGAACGGTCCCATTTGATGTAAGAGGTTGTGCCTTAAAGAAACCTCCATCTGTATTCTGCCATCTGTGATATGTGAAGGGTTAATTAGACAGAGAAAATTACCTAATTTGTTGTTGCAGATGGGGATTCAGGTGAGGAAATTCTGCTGCTATGTTAAGCCCCTAGACCTGAATTGTTTTCTTAGGGTACGTCTACACTTACCTCCGGGTCCGACGGCAGGCAATCAATGTTCTAGGATCGATTTATCGCGTCTTGTCTAGACGCGATAAATCGATCCCGGATCGATCCCGGAAGTGCTCGCCGTCGACGCCGGTACTCCAGCTCGGCGAGAGGAGTACGCGGCATCGACGGGGGAGCCTGCCTGCAGCGTCTGGACCCGCGGTAAGTTCGGACTAAGGTACTTCGAATTCAGCTACGTTATTAACGTAGCTGAATTTGCGTACCTTAGTCCGAAGTGGGGGGGTAGTGTGGACCAGGCCTTAGAGCCCTGTCTATAAAAATGTTTCTCAGCACTTTTCTTACTATTTTTTTTTTTGTTTTAGCTTGCAAAGAAACCCCTAAAATGTACTCATTCATTATGCTTCTATTCATCCACGGTGACATTACCTCTTTTGCAGGAAACCCCCACGAGACCCTGTGCACTGCTAGAATCCCACTTAAGTCCTGAAGTGGGATGTAAATGGTGGCTCTCTGAACAAGGGTGAATTTCACCCATAGTACATTGCTTCCCCTGCTTCTGCTTGGCATAACTCTAAATGAGGTGAAAAATCAGACACGAAAGGAGCGTTAGGAATGACCAGGAGTGTGGATAATGCACCTAAGCGCAGAGTGCCTGAGGGCCAGGGGAGGAAACATAGAAAAGAATCCAGAAAACTGGAGTGCAGGAGTAACTGCAGCCCTAAGGCTTTGACAACTTAACTACTGATCTTTTCCACATTGAATAGCTGGAGCATTTTATAGTGCTGCTCAGGTGGATGGCATTAAATGCCTCAGCAATGTAGTTCTCATCTTTTCATCTTAAGTAACTATCTTCAAACATGTATTTTAAAATATTATTTAATACCCATAAAGAGAAACCAATCAGCAGGCAAAGACTGGGTCACAAATATTGCCAACATAAACAAAAGAAGAAACCAAATCCCATTCTGTGCAGCAGTCAATGCAAATCAAAGAGTAAGAACATTAAAAGTATCCATCAGTCATGGGCAGATAAGGGGGAAAGAACTCTCGGATGAGTCCGTCTCTTGATGAAATTAATTGCTTACCAGGAAAAAATGGGCCAGATCTCCAACTCCTTTCTAGCTGTTTTGTGCTACAAAAATCACCTGGGAACTCTAACATAATGGGACAATGGGGAATTCCCGAGATCCCCCAGCATAAGGGATAAGGAGGGAAGCGCACTTGGCTCCACCAATATGAACACTGGCTCCACCAGTCCCCCTGCCAACAGAACAGACCCTAGGAGACCATTTCTGCCAATGTAACTTAGCAGCCTAATGAAAGTTGCATTGTTTACTCCAAGGCTAAATTTGGCCCATGGATACTATGGGAAGTACATTAGTGTAGAATTTTTTTTCCAGGCCATTAACTATTTATTCTGTTGGGAGCCCTTCTTAAGTGTTCATATTTTGAGTCAATATAGACTGTTATCAAAGCTTTGTGTTCTGACAGGTCCTCACCTCTGTGTGTATTTGGAAAGGTTCTTCATGGGCCTCCTAAATCAAAAGATATAATTTGAAGGGAGAAAATTGTGGTTCATAAAGTGTTCCTCTTAAGTGACATGACTATGCTTAGACCACTGCAGGACGGCCTAAACTGAGAAATGCAGATTTCCATACAAATTACAGTATACTGCAGCCAAGAAGTCAATTAAAATGTCTGGAGACAAAGACCTCTCAAATATCTCCATTCAGTCTGCCATTCAAATGAGATGAGAAATACTTTCAATTGGTGTAAAGAATTTGAACTCTTTCAGAGACTGTGTAGAGACTGTTGGAAAGTAGCATTCCCTGCAGGGCGGGACTTTCAGAGTCCAGCAGGGAATTTGTAAGGGTTCTGCAACCTAACACTTTGTCTCCTGCCAAGAGAGAATTACAGAACCTGCTGAATTTTGCAGAAAGCATGATGGATTTTTCATTGGTCACCACTGTATCAAATTCAGTGTAACAAAACTGGCTCTACTAAGACCTGTATATCAAGCAACATGATCATCTTAAATCTAAAGCACCTTTCATGTGGAAGGAACCCAAAGCACTTTGCAAATTGTGTTATACATACTACAGGAATTGCTACATCCTCTGCTGGAATGCAGCCACTTCTGGAATGAAATACAGCAACTGTTTAACAGTGCATAGCAACATTACACAGTTGATGACAGGAAGTGAATACTTTAGCAAACTGAAACTATGGAGGGATATTTTCAAGGCAGCAGAATAGAATATCCCCTTCTCGTGTGAAAATTGCAGAGTGGTCTTTAAATGACCAAAAGTTGTCAAGACTTCTGTTTGGCATGTCATCCAAAAAAAGAGGTCATCTTGATGAAAGAGAAGCTAAGTTCCTTACCTTTGACCAGAGTCACAAGGCCAAGTCCTGCACTTACTGTAGTCAATGGCAAAAATCAGCTGTATGTCTGTGGTGTAGGATCAGGCCTGAAAAGATCCAGACTGAATCAAGTTTAATTGAAAATCTCATGATATCTCAATGGATAACCTGGAGTAGAATTTGTGCTTCTGCTATCTCCTCCAAACTAGATTAGGATTTTGCATGCCCTTGAAAATGAGAGGGCTATCGTAAGAAAATGGAGAGCATGACGAGTACAGAGGTTCTCTAGAGAAATCTGACAGGTAGGAAATATTGAAGGTACATATCGCCATCTCCAGTGGAGAAAACTGGTAGAGGTTTTGAAAGCTGCTCTATGAAGAAAAGTTCTTCATGAGCATTAAGCCTATTAACGATGGGAGTATACAGTTAACAAATGAAGAAGTGATTGAAACCATATTTAATTTATGAACTGCAAATGCCACTAAAATCAAATGAAACTAGATTTGTAGTCGAGTCCTTGTGCTTGTCTCTAATAAACGTAAACATACATTTTACAGATATCAGTTGCTTGAAATTCACCTCTATATAGTCATTTTTGACCGAAACATTGAGTGACTTAAAATATTTTTGTGCTGTTTTTAAATGAACAAATACTTCTCCCAGAAGTCAAAAAAGCATTTTTTTGACTAGTAAGACAGTATTTGTTCCCTTGCAAAGCAATGCTTTAATATTAAAAAATCTGTTAATTTAATAAAACAAAGCTTTGTAATTAAAAACATAAATTAAAAAACTGATTTAAAGACAAGGTTCCTTTTCACTTTTAAATGATTTGTTAGGTGTTTGCCCAAAGGCAGCATTAGAGAAGTCTCTCATAATTCCTTCAAAAAGTACTGAACTCTTGGGAGTTTATAATTCTTGTTGTAAATGAGTTCCCTGGTGGAATGTTAATGCTGTCTGGGGGCAATGGAGTTTCTTAACAATTTATGATGCATCTTTTCACAGCATCTGTTTGTGAAGGAACTCCTGATCTTCATGGCAGTATAAGGGCCAAAGGCCTGACTCTACAATACTTTTCTTGCATGAAGCGCAGAGTCCTGTTCCCATGGAAGCAGGAGTAGGCCCTATAGTAAGCATGGGTTAGGTCTGTAATAAGGTAGGCCAAGATTTTCAAAAGTGATTAGTGATTAATTGCTCAGGAAAATAGACCAGGGTGAACTCTTCACCCTGCTTCAGCCCCTTTACAACACTGTAAAAGGGTTGGAGTGGAATAAAGGGCCCTCGGAAAGTCTTGGTTCCAGCCCTGGGAGGATTCCCCCAGAGCAGGCACTGAGTAGGACCATTGTAAAACTGCCTCCAAGGACCGTCCTGGCATGCTGGCGGAGAGGGAAGGGAAAATAGGAATGATGGGCCGGTGGTAGCGCCATGGCACCTGACACCGCAGAGATATGAGGTAGCACTGCAGCCCATGGGCTTGAATGAGAAGGCTGCTGTAACTTAGCTCCCAAAGCTGTCTAAATTATGTTGTGCACACGAGAGCAGCCCCCAACCAGGAGGGTGCAAAGGCAAATTAAAGCCAGATTAGCACATCCCTCCCCCGGGACTCTGAGCACAGAATCTTGGCCCTGGGCATCACTATGGATAGGGGGGGAAATCTTAAATGGTATCAAAAAAGGAATAAAGAATAATGCTGAGACTATAAAGTGCTATTATATGGTATGCCCTCACCTAGAATATTGTGTTCGCTTACAGACACTCCGTCTCAAAACAGATATGGCAGAAATAGGAAAGGACCAGAGAAGACAGTGAAAATGATTAGAGGCTTTGAAAGACTTCTGTATGAAGAGATTATAAAGATTAGGATTATTTAGTAGGAAGTGACTACAGATACTGATATGCAACATAATGAATGATGGTCATTTGGGCATCCCTATGTATTCTTTCTTATAATACAAGAACACGGGGACGCACAATGAAATTAGAAAGCAACAGATTTAAAACTAAAACAAGAACATTTTGTTTTACAAATGTGAACTCATTGCCACAAGGTACTAGTAAAGGAAAAACACAGGATTTGATATTTGTATAATTATCTAAAGGTTACAAGGAGTATCAGTCCCAATTTGTTTCAGAACATAGTATTTGGATTAAGTGTTAGGAAGAAACTTCTCCCATAGACATGTAATTACACTGGTGTCCATTATGGGGTCTAAATTCCATCTCCTCCAAAGCAAGTTACTGGTCTCTGCTACACGAAAAGATACCAGATTAACTTCCCGTTGGTTTGGATCTGTATGAGAATCCGTGTAATCCAAAATATATAGAGATTTTTTTTTAAAACAAACTCTCAGGGTTTGTTCCCTTTGTAAGTAAGGCTGTGCTGCTATGACTGCACCAGTATGACATCTTAGCACCAATTTAATAAGTACTCTAACTTCAGTGCCACAAGTGAAAAACAAAGTATGTTTCACGGTTGTCATTGGTTTCCCTGCATTGCAGAAGCTGGATGGAGTTTTTATACAGTCTTGGCTCTTAAGTACCGTAAAGAACAAAATGAAATCATGCATGGCTGTGTGCAGAGCACCTAGGACCAGATTGTTAATGGAACTTGCACAATCTGGTCCTGAGTATGCAAAGGAGAGGAAAGGTCAAGGAGCCTTCCTGGCTGTTAAGCCCTACCCCCATGTTAGTACATTTGTTGCCCCTGCCCATCTCCACAGTGGCAAGCAAAACTGATTAGGTACAAAGGGCCATTCTTGCTGCACCTTCTCGTACATTCTGTAGAGTTCAGGTACAATGTCTGTCGGAGCTCCCCCTTACTAGCACATCTCTGCTCTGCCCTACAGGCCTGACCTAAAACCCATTGAGGCTAATGAGTCTTTCCACTGATTTCCATGGGCAGGCTGTTTGGGTTCACGGTCCTTTAAGTGGTAGGACAGCAAGATGTCAGGAGAGAATGGAGATGGGGCATATCTAAGGAAGCCAATCACTGTCATTTAGGTTTAAAAAAATTGTGAAACATTATTAGATAAGTAGAAACACATACATATGCATTGACCGAAACCGGTGTAATACTTAGGGCATTTCTACACATACAGCACTGCAGTGGCAGCGCTGCACCACGTCTTCTGAAGATGCTCTGCCAATGGGAAGCTCTCCTGCCGACAAAGCGCTGTGCACCGGAACACTAATGTTGATGTAATTTATGTCACCTGGGGTATTTTATTCACACCCCTGAGTGGCGAAAGTTATGGTAACATAAGATTTAGTGTAGACATAGCCTTAAGAATACTCACTTTGAAATGTTGTTCATGTAATTTTTAACTCATTCTGATTATTTTTGACAGACATACTCACTATGTATAAATAGCCGAACTCAGTAATTTAGGTTTCATGATGGATAATTCTTATGCCAACGCTGCATGTTTCAGCAAAGTATATGTGGTATCAGCTAAATTTAGTTATACCCAGAAATTGGAGTTAGTCAAATTTTAAAACCAAATAAAAATATTTTTATAGTCTAATTTTGCAAAAAAACCTTTCATATGATTTTAGAAAAAAAAAAATTGTGCTACTACTTTTTAATGGGGAAGTTTTGTAAGGTAATTTTAAACTAGAAGATTGGGAGGATTAATAGAAATAAGACATATGAAAGACCTATGAAAATATACTAGGGCTAATGCATTGGTGTATTATGAGAATCCTGTAATTGATGTACTGCACCACATGATGGCAGTGTATTGTAGGATATAGGCTAGGAGCCGGCTTCACAGTCTCTGTATGTGACTTCACAAAATGTGCTTTTATTAATTTCTTAGAAACTGTAACTCATGGCCACTGACTGAGAAATGAGAATTTTCACAATGAGGATCTGGTTAAATAGATGCACAAAGAGCCTATAAATCCAGGAGTATAAGAGCAACTTCAGGGGGGTTTAATCTACAGTTTCTTCTGAAGTCCAGAATCTCTGATCCCATGACCATTAGAAGACTTTTGGGGCTGCCAAATATAGTTCCATATTTCTGCTTCCATTGAAGTCAACTCCTCTTGTCTTTATTGAGAAGTTGGACTGGCCTGTGATGGGGGAGGGCAAGGAAAGAGCTCAATTATGCTGTATTTTAAAGATATCCTCCAAAATATCATTGGGTGGGTCTAGATTCCTGCATATAGCTCTGCTTCAACAGTTGGGGATTCTGGGTGCTTCTGTGGCCAGTGTTGTTCTGTTGAGGTGAAGAAAGGAAGGAGTATTGATTAAATCACAACCAGAGGATAGTGATAAAAGAATGGGTTGAGTGCTTGAAATATGATCTCTGTTAGCATTGATTAGATGATAATAATAATTGCTGGGGAGAGCACTTCCTGACAGCTAATGTCTAGTAGGTCACCCTTTACCTTGGGCATCAACTGTCAGGAAATGCCTTCTTCGTTAATCACCACTGCTATTCTAAACTAAGAAAATATAAACAGGGAAAGAAATGATATGGCATATTAGCACCATCCCACTTATTTATTTCTGTTTGTTTTAAAACATGTTCAGCTGCAGCTTGGCACAAGGGTCCAAAACAATTAAATAGTGTAACATACAAATTAGGACAAGGGTTTAAAATAAGAGATCCTACCAGCCCCACATTCCTCAGGATTCTTCTGCCATCCAGTTTGATCCACTTCCAGAAAAAAGCCCAGGGGAAAAGATGAGCTTTGCAGCATGATCCAAAGGTCAATACATTTGGGTTCTGGTAGACAGAGAGAAGCAAATTCCAGTATTAGGAATCCTTCACTAAGAACCCCATGCCTCCAAACTAGGGCTGTCAAGCGATTAAAAAAATTAATTGCGATAAATTGCGCTGTTAATAATAGAATACCATTTATTTAAATATTTTTGGATATTTTCTACATTTTCAAATATATTGATTTCAATTACAACACAGAATACAAAGTGTACAAATATTTGCACTGTAAAAAAACAAAAGAAATTGTATTTTTCCATTCCCCCATTATAAGTACTATAGTGCAGTCTCATTATCATGAAAATTGAATTTACAAATGTAGAATTATGTACAAAAAATAAGTCCTACAAGTCCACTCAGTCCTACTTCAGCTAATCGCTCAGACAAACAAGTTTAGTTACAGTTTGCAGGAGATAATGCTGCCTGCTTCTTGTTTACAATGCCATCTGAAAGTGAGAACAGGCGTTCTCATGGCACTGTTGTAGCCGGCATTGCAAGATATTTACGTGCCAAATGCGCTAAAGATTCATATGTCCCTTCGTGCTTCAACACCAGAGGACATGTGTCCATGCTGATGATGGGTTCTGCTCTATAACGATCCAAAGCAGAGCGGACCGACGCATGTTCATTTTCATCATCTTAGTCAGATGCCACCAGCAGAAGATTGATTTTCTTTTTGGTGGTTCGGGTTCTGTAGTTTCTGCATCTGACTGTTGCTCTTTTAAGACTTCTGAAAGTGTGCTCCACACCTTGTCCCACTCAGATTTTGGAAGGCACTTCAGATGCTTAAACCTTGGGTCAAGTGCTGTAGCTATCTTTATAAATCTCACATTGGTACCTTCTTTGCGTTTTGTCAAATCTGCTGTGAAAGTGTTCTTAAAATGAACTTGTGCTGGGTCATCATATATGAAATATATGGCAGAATGCAGGTAAAACAGGACAGGAGACATACAATTCTTCCCCAAGGAGTTCAGTCACAAATTTAATTAATGCATGATTTTTTTAACGAGCATCATCAGCATGGAAACATGTCCTCTGGAATGGTGGCCGAAGCATGAAGGGGCATATGAATGTTTAGCATATCTGGCACATAAATACCTTGCAACACTGGCTACAAAAGTGCCATGCCTGTTCTCACCTGTTTCAGGTGACGTAAATAAGAAACAGGCAGCAGTATCTCCCGTAAATGTAAACAAACTTGTTTGTCTTAGTGATTGGCTGAACAAGAAGTAGGACTGAGTGGACTTGTAGGCTCTAAAGTTTTACATTGTTTTGTTTTTAAGTGCAGTTATGTAAAAAAAAAAATCTACACTTATAAGTTGCACTTTCACGATAAAGAGCTTGCACTACAGTACTTGTATGAGGCAGGGGATTTTTTGATTGCAGCTGTGTGTGTGTGTGTGAGACAGAGAAGCAGCAGAAATACCACAGAAGCACACAGAGAGGGCAGCAAGCCTGACAACCAGACAGAAGTATTTGTAGAATGATGGTGAGAGAGAGAGAGCTGTATGAGAAAAGTGCTGTCTGAAAAGAGGCTTTGAACTGTGAGCAAATAAACTCTCATGATGTTTGATTCTCACTGTGTTCTGGGTAACAGAACTTTATGTACATTCTCTGTAAATAAATAGGATTGCACCAAAGAAATACCTGCACCCCTGTCAATTTCTTCTCCTACTGGATACAACCCACAAGACTCTGAAAACCTCTCAGGCCAAAAAAGGATACCATAGAACCCTACAAAACAGAGAAGAAAGAGACCAATGAGGTCATGTAGTCCCCTGTTTTTGCCAGTGTCAGATTGTTCCTTACAGGATATTTTCTAGTGGTTTGTTGTGACGACATGTAACTGTGCAAGCACCTTCACTTCGGACAATTGCCTAGATCTTACTTTCTGGAAAATTCCTGATAGTCACCATAAATGTTCATTTTCTTAATTTCACCCCATTATTCATAGTTATAACTCCTTGAATGACACCAAATAATTCCTTAGAGTTTACGGGCCAGATAAACTCATTTATACCAACTGAGAATCTGCATTCAATAAAGCTGTATTGATTTACATTAGCTGAGAATCTGGCTCTACATCTCTCAAATATTTGTAGATGGTATCATATATATCTTCACACCGCAACCCCACATTCTTTAGCGACCACTTATGGAAAATAATTAAATATATGTAGTTTAATTGTTCCTTGTAAATCAGTCCCTCCAGCACCTTAATCGTTTTTGTTGCTCTTCTCCGAACTCCCTCCAATTGTCATTAGACTTTGTTACAGTCTTAAAGGTTAACAACAAGGATTTAATCCTGTTTCTCCATTTCAGTCATCTTAATATAGCTGAACAAATAATACAGTAACATGAAGAGAACAATAGGCCCAGCAAGAGATTAAATAAGCAGCATGATTCTGAATAGGCTAAATAAATAATAAGCCAAAAGGGCAGCAGAAAGACCATTAAACCAGTTATTCTGAGAAACAACTAAGGCAAATGTTAAAACATTCAGTAGCAGAAAAAATCGAAGCATTTTAAACAAATGAAACCTACAAGATCATACAAGACAACTAATGTGAAGAGCAAAAGATAAATCTAAGGTAAACGAGATCTAGGACTCCTTACTGTAGACACCAGTGAACTTATTTAGGGGGAGTTTTTCAAGGGGAGTTAGACAACTCGCTCTTACTGACTTTCAGTGGGAGCTGGGAGCCTTGTTGTCTTGGTGTCTTTGAAAATCTTCCCCTGATTAAATAATAGTGTCTATGATGGGGCTTGAGTTGGGTATTTGCTCATGCACATAGCCACATATTAGCCTTAAGGCTCTTTTAGGTTGGCCTAGGGAAGGGCAGAATGCTCTTTGAAAGCACTACCCTCAGTTGGAGACTGCTCATTCATTGCCTATAGTGGGAGTTACCTGAGGGATGACAAAAGCAGCAGGTACCTTTTGGTGTGTGTCTGACCTGATACTGGACAATCAAGTGTTACAGAGACCATTTTCTATCACATAATGTCCTGCTTTGCTCCCCAAGGACCTAGAAACCACTGGAACATATTATTATTATTGTCCCTGCTCCCAGTCACTATCATAGTTGCAACTAAAGGTTATAATCATGTCATGTAGACAGGGGTTGGTATCCACAGACTCCAGCAGCTACTGTTACATCTCCTGATTTTAAAAAAATCAAATGTAAATGAAACACAAATCACCTACCATCAATAATCTCAAACTGTTTAATCAAACACAGAAATTGAGTGGTCTAGAAGGAAGGTCAGAATAGGCAACCTGAGCCCTCTAAACAGATGAGATCATTCTGCCTTTTTGTCAGTAGCTGCTAGCTCTGAACCTCAAGGATTTTCTGATCATGTGGGTTCTTTTTGTTCTCAAAACCTTCTGCAGTGGCTGTTCAGCTGCGATGGTGGATCCATCATCTGGAGCCTGTGTCTGCTGCTCCTGTATGTTTCATTGTCACGCATTACTTCTGCCAGCACAGGAACACTGCCAGTAGCATCTTGGATGTCCTCAAGAACCAGAGAGCCAGTGGCCTCCTTCATTTTGTCTAGACACATATTCTGTTCCTCTTATTGGACTGACCTTCAGGGGTGATTATAATGTATGAGCTTGATGTGTATGGTATAATTGTTAACTTGGTAGGTTGCAAGCCACTCTCTGGTTGAAATCTAACATTCTTTTCCACTTGCAATGGGGGTAACTGTTTGGCATTCTTACAGCATTTTTTCTTTTCTAGTTTCCTGGCTTTATGGCTCTTCTGTAGCTACTTCATGCTTATTTGTCTCTGACTCAATAAGCTTTTGGCATTAAGGTTTTCCCCCTTCTGTTCACAAGTCTCTGAGTCAATGATTCTAATAAACCATTGAGAGGTGTTTTGTGATATTCTCACAATAGAAACCCCTTGACTCTGCCAGCATTTGGGTTTTGTTTATAATTGTCTTTACTATTTGTCCTGATTTTTCTGCTAAGCCATTTGACTAAGCAGAGTGAAGGCTTGATGTGGTGTACTTGAATTGATATACTGAAGGTATTTGCTGCAATGAGGCACTCATAAATGGTAGTCCATTATCTATTATTAATTAATCTAAAATCCTGGAACACACAAGCTGTGATTTACAATGTGTTATATAGCTACTTAATGTGTCGTGCATCACTGGAGCATTGTCCTCCACTTGTATGCAATGTGTCCTCTATATTCTCAATCTTTACAATCGATCCTCACATGGAAGACTCTTCATACCTCTAAGTATTTTTGTCACACAGCTCTGTACCACACCAGTTTCTGATGTATCTTTTAAGTGAGGGTGAGTGAAACCAAATAAAATATTCCAGGTGAAGGTGTCCTCTTGGTTAATACAATGGCTTTATAATATTTTCTGTATTATTTTCTATGCAGTTCTTTATACTGTCTACCATTTTGTTTGTTGTGATGGCTGCTGAACATTTTGTTGGCTTATTTGGTGACTACTGCACATTTTGCTATCCACAGTGACACCAAGGTCATCTAACAGCATGACTGAACTTAATTTAGAATTCAGCAGTGTGAGTGGTTCAAATTACACCTTTCAATGTTTTTGCATTTGTTTGCTTTGGAAGATCAAACTCCTAATTTCAGTTTGTGCACAGTATGGGGCAAGACTGCTAATGCAAAAATATATCCTTCTGAAGATTGCAGTACCTGCTACTTTAGTCATGCATTTAAGTTGGTATTAGTCTTGAAGATGCCAACTAGACATTCCCCTGCTAACCTGGGTGACTTCTGGAAAGATTCATTCTCTTAAATTGAAATCTCGGCAACCTGTGCAGCTGTCTCCCAAACGCTGGGCCCAATTCTGTCTTCATACTGATGTCAATTTGGAGTCAATGAGATTGCTGGTGATTTACATCAATATAACTGACAGCAGACTTTGGCCTATTCCCTAAATTAGCTAAGCTTCCATCTTGACTTTGTCAAGGTAAAAAGGCACATCTAACTGAGCAAGATAATGGGTAGCCACCACATCATTCACCACCTCTCAGGCATATATTGGGCATTGACTGCTTATCCTTTTGATCTTTAACTATTACTACTCCCATGATGAGCTGTGCCCCATGTTTCAGATATCATAAGTGGGGATGATAATAAAATGGACACTGTGACAAAAGCACTAACCATAGCATGTTATATACAGCAGGGGATTGACTGCTTACCTGGTTTGATCGTGGCATTGAAACAAAGCTGGAGGCCACTTTGTGCATCAGTGGGCTGAGGAGGTAGTGTTAGGAACCAGGTTTAACATAGCATTCAGGTTTCAGACTGAATAAGGGATTCAACAATGCAGAAATCTCACATGTCCTTGTGAGGTTTTGGGACAATTTTGCAAAAATCTCACAAGGTCAGCTGACCTCAGGAGACTGCAGTTATCTTGAGTGGTTTAAATGTAATTAAAGCAGTGATAATCACAAGATTTTTGTCTGTCTTTGTTGGTTCACAATCTTGTGAGGCAGATATTCTTGTGAGATTTTAGATGCCACTAAATCGGAACTAGAAATTAATGTGCTGGCAGTTTTGGGTCCACCAGGGAACCAAAATCATCAGGTGTGTCTGGAGCTGGAGATGCAAATCTAAACCACTCAGCAAAACTGTGAACTGATTCAGATTTGACAGTCAAGTTTAGGCCTGTCTACAGTAATCTGGTAATTAGGAGATTTCCATTTCTTCCTTTGGTTACACACTTTTAATTCAGTTGACTGACAATAAAGGGAGTTATGCAGAATTATCTGAGGGCCGAATTGAGCACTGTGTGAACAAATTAGATAGTTGGAGAGGAGTTTCTAAAGATCACATCACATTATTCTGAAGATGTCCTTGGCTGCTTTGGAATGCTTAGATAGCAGCAGTAGCCAAGAATGTTTTTATCGTCTGTATTTGCCCAAGAGGTTGCAATCTTTCCTTTCACATATGGACCTTGCCATAGTTTTCTATTCCTTTGTCGCCTCCAGATTAGATTAGTGCAATGCACTGTACATTGTCTTGCACTTCAAGATAACTTGGAAACTTCAGCTAGTGTGGAATGTGGCTGCTCACTTGTTTAAAGATGTTGATTTTATCCTATAAAGCTCTACATGATTTTAGTTCGGATTGATTCTGAAAGCACCTTTCTCCCACACTACAGCAGGTGGGATAACCCGAGAGGCTTGGACTAACAGCCCCCTGGTTTAAACAAGAGGGAGCTGGAGACGGAGTCTTTAGCGAGGGGTTCTTGACTTTGGCCCTTGGTTCCCCTGTTGATCCACCAGCATCTATTGATTGGGTCACACCACATCTATTGGGTCACACCACAAAGTTTTTATGTTCTCCCAGGTTTTCCTGTGAAAATGATTGGATGAGGGAGAGGGGGTGATGTGAGGATTTAGCATGGATTTTAGTTTTAAATGTTGACCCAATTGTACAGTGTATAGATTTTAATTAATTTTGTATGTATACCTCACATTTTAAATCAGATTCAGTGAATAAAGACTGTGTTTGAGATTTGGTGGCCCCACAACTTTGGGTTTCTCTCTCAGCTGTTGCAGGCCTAGCATTGGGATTTTGCAATTCAGTCTTACCTACATGTGTTACGTAGACTTAGTTATATGTGTCAGTTAAGGTGCTGGAATTGCATTACATAGCGTTGTGAGTTTCTGTTATGTAAAAGAGATGCTAGGAGAAGAGCTAGATTATGATACCCATGCTCATGCTGAGAAGTAGATTAGATGGAGTAAAGTACTACTCAGCAGGAGCTAGAGTATGAGAATCTGGACTTAATATTTTAATAGGCTGTATGTGTAGGTTCATTGGGATGGATGCCATACAGGTAAGCGTGACAATTACAACATTTTGCATTGCAGTATAAAAATAGAATACTAATGCATTATTCCTTTTTGGTTATTTTAGTTGTAAATCCATGTTTGGCATCAGCTTTGCATTCTAAGTGTATTCAGATTCAGGCATATAAATTAAATCTGGCATTTCTGCAGCATTGGAGTGTATGTGTAAGATTATATTATGCTGCAGAGCCAAGGCAGGGAGACAGACTGACTAGTAACTGATCATAACCTGCATAAAAAGACAATAATCAGATATGTATCCCGTTAAAGGCTCACATTATTGTTTTCCCTCTCTCTTCCTAGTTTACATACATATGTCTTGGAAAGATACTGACATCTTTTGGCCAAACTCTGTGTGGGTCACTACTGCTAGCAAATGAAACACAGTTTGTAAAATTAGATGAAGGGCTAGCTAATCTGTAAGTTACTTTTCCCCCCAGTTTTGCAAAAATGGAAATGTACATGTACCCTCTGATTTTCTACTATCTATCTTAGATATTTATGCCCCCACATCACTATGCTGTCTGAACACCTCACAATCTTTAATGTACTCACTCTCACAATACTCCTGTGAGGTAGGGAAGTACTGTTATCTCTGTTGTACAGATGGGGAACTGAGGCACAAAGAGATGAAGTGACTTGCCCGAGGTAACATAGGACATCTGTAGCAGAGCAGGGAATTAAACCCAAGTCTCCCAAGTCCCAGGCTTGTGTTCTAACCACTGCACCATCCTTCCTCTCTAATTTTACATATTCAGTGTAAAAACACAACAAAAAATTTACCAAACCTCCAAGAATGGGAGAATTTGGGATAGGAGCGATGGGAAGAAGCCTCTCTGGAGGTCTGCCAGAGCCCTGAACATCCTCCCCAGCCAAGGCCAAACCCTAAGGTGTGCTGAGAATATGAAATTCCCACTGAAGTCATTAGGAGTCACAGGGGTTCAGCATCTCATAGGATTTGGCCCCCAAGACAACGCTCTATTACTAGGCTACCAGAGTGGCGGATGTAAAATCCATTGGTTTCAATTGAGTCATTTCTGCTTGGTGTTAGGGAGATGTATTGTATTCAAATGTATTAACTGCAATGTACTGAATTGTAGGCAAGAATTCAATTATAAAGAGTTGCTGTGGGTGATTGGGAAAGAGTTGGAGGACTCGGGTGACCTCTTTTGGACTGGGGAAGAGGAGAATCAGGAAAAGGGATGGTGTACCAGGCTTCTCTCAGGGGTCGGCAGCCCTCGTGGTCAGGCCGCAGCCAATCAGTCTCTCCAAGCCCTGTGGCGCCTCTTCCAGGCAGTCTGGGAGCCCGGCAGCAAAGCTACAGTTTGTCTTCCCTGCCAGAGTCCTCTGGGATTATCAGGTGGCCAGGGAGAAGAGGGAACGATAAGGGCACCCAGACCCTCTCTCTCCACCAGGTCACAGCTCATGGCCTCAGGGGAGAGAGGCGAAGGTGGCTCAGTCCCTGCTGGCTGCCACTCCAGATCAGCCTCCCTGGGCCAATTCCTACCTTCCTTGTTTCCCTTCCGTTTGGGGTATGGCTGCAGCCTACTGCTTACACCATCTCAGTAGTTCAGGGCTCCTGCTGGGCAGGGGGGATGCTTCCCAGCTCACCTTCAGAGTCCAGTTGTCCCCCCCCTTAGTCGGGGAAAGGGCGATTCTGGCCAAGTCTTACTGACAGTACCTGTCCTTCCCTGCTTGTGCCTCAGTGGCTGCAACCTGCCCCCACCTTCTTTTAGCCAAGCTCTCTTTAGGATTGCTAAATTTAGTTGGACGTATTCCTGGAAGTTTCATCACATAATAGAATCTTTAATTAAAGATTCATCTTTAATTCCTGGAGACTCCAGAACAATCCTAGAGGCTTGGCCACCCAACCTCTCCTCCATACTCCCCCAGCCAGAGTGCTGAAGCTCCCTTTTAAGCAGATCCTCCATAGGCAGCATGCCTGGCAACTGCTGAAGGGTGGGGCTTCATCTCCCAATACTGTTCCATCACTCCTTTTACCTTAGTGTGAGGTCTATAAATCCCATCATACGCCCTTCCCCTCAGGCTGAGCACCGCGGGTTCATTCTGTGCAGCTGGGTCTTTTGTCCCATGAAAAGAAGTCCACGTTCTTGTGGTCACCTCCGGCTTGATGCAGTACCTCACGCTTATACAACTGCAGTGAGAGGTACCAGCGCATAATTTGCAGGTGATGGTCTTTCATGGAGGTTAGCCATTGGAGGGGTGCATGATCCATCACAAGTTGAAAGGGCTATCCCCATAAGTAATAGTGGACTGCTTTAATGGCCCATTTTACAGCCAACACCTCCATCTCTGTCACTGAGTCTGACACTTCCCAGGCTGACATCAGAGTCATCCTTCTGCAAGACTAAAGATTTTGAAAAAATCAGGGTGGAACAGGACAGGCTCCTGAATCGGTTGCTCTTTTAATTTCTTGAAGGCTGCATATTTCACCAGGTCCACCAGCAGGGCTGCAATCATGGCAAAATCTGGGATGCCTATAATAGCCCACCAGTCAAAGGAAATGTCATACCTGCCTCTTCGTGGTGGGTTCAGGGTATTGCACCAAAGCTTGGGACCTCTCCTACCAAGGGGCGCAGGCTTCCCCACTCTATACCCCATGTACATCACCTCTCGATTAGTTAGGTGGCACATGGAAAGGTTAGCTGCAAATCCAGAGCTTCTGAGGGCCTGTAAGACTCTGTTGTAACATGTTTTAAATGCTCATTCCAAGACTTGCTATAGATGAAGTCATCGATGTACACGGCTGTACACTGATCATGAGGCCAAAGCACCTTGTCCATCAGCTTTTGGAAGGTGGCTGCCACGCCATGTAGGTCAAACAGCATCCTCTTAAATTGATATAGGCCAAACGGCATGTAGAAGACCATCTTTTCTTGGGACACCGGAGTCAAGGGGATCTGCCAGTAACCCATGGTTAGGTCAAGGGTAGTGATATACCTGGCAGCCCCAACCTCTCTAACAATTTGTCAACCCACAGCATCAGGTAGACATCAAATTTGGACACCACGTTCTGGAAGCAGAATGTGGTCAACCCATCTTATTTAGGTACCAACATTATAGGGCTTCACCACAATGTGACTCTTGGACCCCACCCCGAGGTCTAACATAGCTTGCAGTTCCTGCTGTACCATTTCCCAGGTGTGCTTCGGCAATGGCTGAAAGTTCTCTCTCACCTTTTCCCTGTTTCGGTCTCTTTGTGATGGAACACTAGGTGAGTCCCTGGAACTGCAGAAAACACCACGTAGAAAAACTGGACGAATTTTTGGATCTGCCACTTTTGCGATGTCTGCAGGCCTTCTCCCACTGTGACTTGGTGAGAACTGGGGACCACACCTCTCTCTCACCCATAGCACATACTGTACCAAGTTTGTGGCCTTGAAATATAATTCCATCCATGTCTCCCAAAGAAAGTCTAGTATTGCTCTTAGCTGCCTCCTGTATAGTAATTCAAATGGAGAGAACCCCGTCAATGCATGAGGGAGTTTGCAGATGGTAAACAGGTGTAATGGAAGTAATTGGTCCCAGTGGTGAGGTTCCAAGGCTCCAAACTTCTGCAACATACTTTTCAAAGTCTTATTAAATCTCTCTACCAGCCCATTGGACTAGGGATGGTACACGGACATTCTTAAAGCTTTTATCTTCAACAGGCTACACAGTTCCCTCATAATTTGGGACATAAAGTTGGTGCCCTGATCTGTGATTATTTCCCAAGGATCTCCACCTGGGCAAACACTTTCATGACCACCAGGGCGAAGGCCATTGCCTTCATTGAGCAGAGTATGTATGATGAAATTGATGTTTACAGACATTTATCGATAAAAATTTAATCATTCCAAGCCTAAATATGATCATAGAAATGTAGGTCTGGAAAGGGACCTTGAGAGGAGGTCATTAAGTTCAGCCCCAGCTCTGAGGCAGGACCATGTGAACATAGTCCCATCCCTGATGGGTGTTTGTCCAACCTGTTCTAAAAAACCTCCAATAATGGGGATTTCTCAACCTCCTTTGGAACCCTAGTCCAGAATTTAACTACCCTTATAGTTGGAAAGCTTTCCTAATATCTACCCCAAATCTCCCTTGCTTCAGATTAAGCCCATTACTTTTTGTCCTATTTTCAGTGGATATAGAGAACAATTGATCAGCGTTCTCTTTATAACAGACCTTAATATATTTGAAGACTGTTATCAGGTCACCCCTCAGTCTTCTTTTCTCAGGATTAAACATGCCCAGTTTTTTTAACATTTCCTCATAGGTCAGGTTTTCTAAATATTTTATCATTTTTGTTGCTCTCATCTGGACTCTCTCCAATTTGTCCACATCTTTCCTAAAGTGAGGCACCCAGAATTGGATACAGTACTCCATCTGAGGCCTCTCCAGTGCCAAGTGGAACAATTACCTCCATGTTTTATATACAACATTCCTGTTACTACACCCCAGAATATTAGATGCCTCCGCAACTACATCATATTGTTGACTGATATTCAATTTGTGATCCACTATAACTCCCAGATCCTTTTCAGCAGTACTGCCACCTAGCCAGTTATTCCCCATTTTGTACTTGAGCATCTGGTTTTTCCTTCTTAAGTGAAGTACTTCTCCCTTGTCTTTATTGAATTTCATCTTGTTGATTTCAGATCTATTCTCCAATTTGTCAAGGTCATTTGGAATTCTAATCCTGTCCTCCAAAGTACTTGCAACTGCTCCCCGCTTGGTGTCATCAGCAAATTTTATAAGCATACTCTCCACTCCATTATCCAAATAATTAATGAAAATGTTTAATAGTACCAGATCCAGGACTGACCCCTGTGGGACCCCACTAGATACGTCCTCCCACTTTGACAGCAAACCACTGACTACTCTTTCAGGTCCATCTGTCAACCAGTTGTGCACCCACCTTATAGACATTTCATCTAGACCACATATCCCTAGTTTGCTTATGAGAATGTGTAAAAAGCCCTTACTGAAGTCAAGATATATCACATCTATTATTTCCCCCCCTTCCAGTAGGCCAGTAACCCTGTCCAAGAAGAAAATTAAGTTGGTTTTGCATGCTTTTTTTTTTGACAAACCCATGTTGACTATTCTTTATAATCCTATTATTCTCTAGGTGCTTACAAATTGATTGTTTAATTTGTTTCAGTACCTTTCCAGGTATCAAAGTTAGGCTGACTGGTCTATAATGCCCTGCATCCTCTTTGTTCCCCTTTTTACAGATAGGTGCTATGTTTGCCCTTCTGTAGTTGTCTGGGACCTTGCCTGTCCTCCATGAGTTCTCAAATATAATCGCTAATAATAGTTCCAAAATTGCTTCAGCTAGTTCTTAAATACCTAGAATAATATGTGACGATAACATATTTCATTACGCATTGAAACAGCTGCATCACTCACACAAGTGGTGTCTATAGGTTCAGTTTGTAACTTGGAATATAATTTATAAATAATATCTTTCCCGATTAATTTATCTAAGGAAAAAGCCCCTCAGAACTCACAGTGAACAGAAAGCAGTATTAGACATAAGCAAACTTGTTTCCCTATAGCTATTTACTTCACATCTCATCAACATAATGTATCCACATTGAAGTTTATAGGCCTTGACAGAGTAGCACCTTGGGGGAGAGAGGGGATGACAGATAAAATTTACTTTTACAAAGTCAATCCTTTTGGATCTGTTTTTGGACAGCTTGACACCAAAGGCTATAAACACAGACAGGAATCTGAAACCTTTTCTGCAGTGACCTTGTTTTAGAAAACAGTATTCTTATCTCTCGGCACTATTCTCTGTGCAGTCACTTCTCACTGTATGTTCCTCAGCATGTGCGATTTCCATTTTCTTAAACAGTGACTGCTTTTGTATTTTTAGTTTGCTGAACTTCTGCATTTAATTTACATATGCTGGGAAACTCCTTCAACTGGCAGCAGAAGGATTCTATTGAAATCGCTTGATTTCTTGTTTCTTTTTCTTCTTTACCACCACAGTTGTGCCTGGAGGCCTTATCCAGGTGGGGGCCCCATTGTGCTAGGCACTGCACTAGCAGATACTAAATGAGAGTGGTTTTCTTTCTTTGCCTTTCAAATTATACTCTTGCTCTCAAACCCTGACATCCTTATTCAGACAAGCTCCCACTGAAATCAGATATTTCACATTTCATTTAAGTCAGTGGAAGTTTACCCAAGTAAGGGCTGCCTGGCCTCTGATAGGCAAGAAGGATATGTTTTTACTGCAGAGCTAACTCATGTGAGCAGCCGCACTGCAAAGTTGTATCCAAGTTACTGTGTCCTCACTGGTGCTGCACTCACGTGTGTGTGTTGCTAGGACTTCAGGGCACACATCCCATTGATCTTGTGCCTGCAGTAAGCTGAGGCACTCTGATTCTTTCCCAGTGAATTGTAGGAGAACTTGTCAGTCCTTTTGGGCCCACGATTGGAACAGTGGGAAGGTATTGGAGGACTATCAGCACTAAAGTGCTTTAGCTTGCATCCTCACTGCAGAATGGGCAGGTTCCAGCCCAAGTGAAAGCCTCACTTGGGTGTTAGCCTATACCCCAGGATGGACCAACTAGCCCTGGTTAAAAACACCACAAATTTGGCTCAGAGGTTGTATATGTGGATGGGAGGGGGGTTGGAGCAACACCCAAGTAAGAGCCAGGGTTGACTCTGCTGTGAAATTCTTCCTACTGCCTGGCATTTGTTAAAGGTGGCCTCTCCTTCCTAGAGTCCCCCACGGTTTAAATTTGTAATGTAAGGTTGTGCCCATTATGCTCAGCAATCTAAAAGCAGCCAGAGACTGTTCATAATCCTTTTTTGTGGTGGGGGGCTCACATACAATACAATTGATGTCACAGCTTTGAACTACATGGCTATCATCAGCAATAGGCTGAGAGATGTCAAATGTATTGTAAAAATTGTTTTCACACACATTTGACTATTTATAAATAGTGCCAACTATTCCTCTTCCTGTGACTGTTCAAGCTACTGGGTCGAGCAAGCAGTTATTTTTGGAAATGACTTATTGACTGGACTTTCAGCTGGTCCAAACATACATATTTTTTTCCACAAAAACTATTTTAACAAACATGTAAACTCACTTTAAAAACACTTTCCTCTTAAGCCAGGCGACCTTATATCAGGCAGGATAGTCAAAGGACTGCTCACATAAATCTCTGTGCATTTGATCTGCTTGGGTTTCCAAGTGTCCTTGCTAAGATCAGCTGGGCTTGCAGGATCCTGAAGTCAATCTTGTCTCTTTTCAGCTTACGTTCCCCTTTTAACAATGACTTAGAACAATGTCCCACCAGGCAGCATACTTTAAATGAAAAAAAAAACCCATCCTTTGGTGAATACAAATTGTATGACCATTATTCTGATGATACAAAAAATTGCAGTTACTATGAAATAATACGCATTAATAAAGTGATAGCTAAATAGTAACTGTATTGAAAACACAGGTTCTTGTGTTAACTCCACCATATTTTGTCCAGATATCAGTGTACTTGTAACACCAGTGCTTTGGGGCCAGAGCCAAAGTTCATTGAAGTCAATTGGAGCCCTTCAATTGATTTGGATGAGGCCATGTATTAAAGTTGTGATCACAGTCCTTCTGTGGATCTTCGAATAATGAGGCAGACCTGAGTAGGTCCATGAGTCCCAGTTTGATCTCAGATATGGCCATATAGAATGTATAAAATAATCAGATGCATCTTTTGCAAGATGGTTGCCCGCATAGCTGAAATAGGAAACAGACCTTTTGCCTTTTGTTGCAGCTAGTCATGTCAATATGATACTTTTCTCTTTTTATCAGTGAAGATGTGGATGAATATGACGTCAGTGCATTTCCTATAGGAACTTCAGCATCATCTTTCTGATAATAAGAAAAAGTAGTTTGTGGCAAACATTTTAAGGGGAGTATTAGTTTTTCTTCTGAATAAATTCTTGGTTTATTAAATTAGCAGACTAAAGCAGTTTAGGCTAAATGTTAGAAGACACATTAACAACATTCTTTTCTGCTGGCATGGATGACTGAAATCAGAAATATTTATTGGGAGTACTGTGAGCATACCCAATGGATGTAACAGTGGGGAAAGACATTTCTGGTCTTTAAATGTTTTAGTGCAATTTTGCTATATTTAAATGATGATACATACATAGCATATTTATCTCAATCATAGCATTACCCGCACTTTGTCAAAACAAGTATTTCAGAGAGAGAGGCTAATCCCAGTTATGCTTATGTAACCCCATTTAAGTCAGTGGAGTATCTCTGTATTTACACGATTGTAACCAAGAACAGAATCTGTGGTTCAGCCTAGTAATTCTTTTGCATTGAATAGTGTTAAAGAAAGAGAGAGAAAGAAAAAGAGGTGGGTTTTTTGTTCTATGTTTATGTAGCAAAAGCAGCAGTAGTGTCACATTCCAGTATTCATTTTTAGGCAGCCTTTATATAAAATTATATAAAAAATTATTCTGTGAAACTAATTCTAATAAGGTGAACAGTGTTCCTTAGAGAAAGGATTGTCATGTCCCACTTATCTTTGACAGTACTGTTCCTGTTGCAGAATATGGCCTTTTTGATTATTATTTGCAACCATTCATGTTAAATTCTTAAATTCACAGGAACGGACTGGCTTTCTGGTTGGTGTGAGGTCTTTTGGTTCAGTTCTAGACAGCTGTATCTAGGGATCTCTGAAAACTGGGATTGATCTGTTATTTCAGAATGGCAGACCATTGGAGTTAGTGGTGGAGTGATCTGGTCTTCTGTCTCTGATGAAATGCCAATTCCATGAAAAGATTGTGCTCAAGGGAGAAGATAGCTACCAGATGGTCTCAAGGGCTGGCACCTAGAGTGTGAGAAATTTAGATATTAAACAAAGTTTATTTTGGACTTCTTGAAATTGGAGTCAGTGTGGGGGGAGGGAGGATTTTGGGAGAGGAAATGTGTGGTCATCGGAAATGAAGACAAAGCTACATGTTAAGGACTTTGGAGGAACCCTGGTAACAATCATCAATACACTATCCATTTCAGTACTTCGGAATAGCATTGAGCAAATTATTTGTAATTATTAATTTACAGATGATTTTAGCCCTTTATCTGTTAGCAAATTGTCCTTAACTTGGATTTTTACAAATCTGTTCATTATTTGAAATTGTTTGAATACTTTGTGTGAACATATTTCAGTCCCAAATATTCACTTCTGCTATTAGAGTAGTCTCTATTTTGTTTTTCCTGATTCATGGTGTGTGATAGGTCACTTTAGTCACATGGCAATATTTCCACTCCCTGACTGGATAAATGACACTTTTTATATGAATACAATTGTCGCAAACCTTTGTGCGAATAACGTTCCACAAACAGCTTACACTTTTGCATTCTAAAAACATTCTTACAAACACAAATCACGGGCATGAATGTTCATAGAAAATAAATCTAAAACGATGCAAAGCCTGTTGATGCCAACTTATAGTCTGTAGCCAGATTAATGTTCACAAATACTTCTTTGCAATATTTGTCCAGCTCTGTTTCTGACCTGGGTACTGGCTTTTGGTTGATTAGTCTCTATCTCCATCTATAAACTATAAGAATTCCCAGAGTTAAAGCCCTATTGATGCTGCCAAATGTCTGTTGGAGGTCAGTAGAATTCATTATAAATTCCCTCTCCTTATTCAGTGCTCTTTTCAATGAGCACTATCAGACTTTGGATCTTACTGATGTATTTTCTTTCCACATGAAAGAGTATTACTCTCCATCTTTTAAGTCAGACACTTGGGGAATTCAGTGATTCAGAATTAAAATGGGGGAGGTGTATCCTTCAGTGTAGTATGGAGTGTTGCTCATCACCAGTTAATATAGGGCTTGTCTATGCACTAAAGAGGTAAACAGAACCAACATAAGAGAGAATTATATTGCACTGGTTTAACTAAAGTTCTGTTTGCATGTTACTGGTGTGGTCCATAGAATTACTCTGGATTTTCACCAGTGTAAATGAGAGCAACACTTGGTCCAATAGCTCTTCTCTTTCCCTCAGAGGTAATCATAGAACTGTAGGGCTGGAAGGCACCTCAAGAGGTAATAAAGTCTAGCACCCTGTGCTGAGGCAGGACCAAGTAAACTTAGATCATCTCCTGCAGATATGGAACAATAGCAATGGCAATAGAACACAGCAGCAGCTCCCAGCCTGCTAGGGAAGAGAAAGAGCCTTCTTCACAGCGGGCCATGTCAGCAGACAGGGATATGGGGAGACAGACAGCGTGGGGTGTTGGGCGAGGTCAGACAGGTGCTCATAAGGACTAGTGGGGGAGGACAGACTGGGGTAAGGGCTGAATGGGAGTGGAGGCACAGGGCCACAGGGTGGAGGGAGGTGCAGGGCCACATGGTGATGGGGGAGGGGGTGCAGAGCTACATAGGGATGGGGAGTGGGTGTCTGAGTGGGGGTGGAGGGACACATATGCCTGACTGAATGGGAGAGGCTAGGGGTCAGCCACGGTTTTCCTGGGGAAGCTCCCTAACAGTCCCTCCCCGCCCCACAAAAAACCTGTTCCATACTTTTTTCCCACCCATACCCAACAGTCCTCCAAGTTCACACCCAGGGTCCTTCCCAGCAATTATTTCCCTCTCCCTTAGCTCTTCCATTATCCCTGACTCCCCCGAGCCTTTACACTGCTTCTGGTGTGTGTGTACGGGAAATATGGTTCTATATTGTAGTTTAAATGAATTATTACGCAGTTCTGTATTAATTCTGTATGCCTAGGAAGGAATCTATTTGTCAAAAAACATTTTCTGAATCTTTTTTGTTGTCTGTATTGTTACAGACATACTTGCTGACAGGTATTTTGAAATAAATGACTCAAGATAATTGAAACTGGTGTGATTAAATTGTGTTATTTTGACAAATAAAATAAGCAGAATTTTGCAGAATTTGAAAATATTGTGCACAGAATTTTTAATTTTTTGATGCAGGAGTAATCTTATTTATCCCATGAAACTCCTTGCTCTGAGAAACCCAAATTTGTAGTTCATCCTTATGAGAAAAGCTATAACTTTTGCTTAGCCCAACGGATGGTGAAATACAATTCAAATCAGAAATAAACACCGAATTCTATTTGAGAATAAAGGTTTGATTCACCTCTGAATTGCTCCATATTTTTTTTTTTTTTTTTGCCAGGGGGACCCCATTCCACCATCTTAAAACCAGAGTAACAGTGGTGACTCAGACCCATGTTTAAATGTTTAATTACAAGTGTCATTTCTAAGTTTAGTACTTGGGGCAACCACCTTGCTAAAAAGTAATATCCCTTCTTTGAATGACAATATAGAAACCCTGTATCAGAGCTTCTAAACTAGTTACAAATATGTTTTATTACTAGTTTAACTACAGTGAAAACTATACAAAGGGCCACCCTTATTAAGCATCATCAAATACACACCTACTTTTGTTAGAAGACCACCTCCATTAATTAACCGATTTGGTCAAGCTTCGGTCAGAGGTGCAAGATTCACTATATGGGGTAAATACCTTGTTTTAAAATTAATCATTTTGTTTCACTTACTTGCCAATACCACCATTGAACGTCACTTGCTGCTTTTTCAGTTGACTTCTGAGCTTATTTTATTCCTCCACACAAAATGTGTATCTCACTGTGATATCTATCTTGCCTCCTACTCATTCAGTGATACAGAGACAGAGACAGGGAAGGTGAAATCTAATGACCTTTGAAATGCACACTATAAGGCTATGATATACTATTCTCTTTTATCCTCTATTAATCTTGAGGCTCTGGTGGGATACATTCTTCTACTGTTTTTGCATATTCTAAACACATCTTCTCAGATGATCTGAAAAAATGTAACCAGACACATGCCTTTGGAAAACAGTTCTTGGGAACTAAATCTGGGACAATATTTTTCTCTGAGATTATTCAGTTTGTGGAAATTTTATACCCTCCAAGTTGCAGATTTTCCAGTTTTATTTAATTTTTTTTGAGCATCATGTGCTGATTAACTTGCAGCATTGCTGCTTTTTGTTCTGGTATTTAACTGAACCACAGAAAACATGCTTAGATAGAGTCTGGTGCTTTATGTATTTCTGTGATGACAACTGTGTGACTAAATGTTTGTTGATGTTGCTCAGTTTCTGAATCCTCTCCCCCCCAACACCACCCAATGTTACCTTTTTAAAGTCACTCCTTGCTGGGGATATTTTTAAAGGACCAGATTCTGCTGCTCTTACTTACATCGGGTAGTACTTTACAACTTGAGTAGTCTTATTCAAATCAGTGAGACTATTTGCAGACGAAAATACAGCACAATACCCCCTATTCAGCACAGCACTTAAGCACAAGCTTGAGAGTTTTCCTGAATGGAGGCCATAGTGAGTAAGGGTGCCAGAATCTGGCCCTATCTGTCGAGTGGCCTAATTTTCAAAGGTGTTGAGCACTCATAACTCCTGAGTTCAATGGGAGCTGCAGAGCTTAGCCCTTCTATAATCAGCATACAAATTCTTGTGCATCTTACATATCCTGTAAACAAAACTGTGTTTATCTATTGTGCCCTACACATACGCAGCTTTGTTTCGGTTAGGAGCTACAATAAGAAATGTGCTATAAAAGAAGTCATTGCAGAGGCAAAATTAAGTTGACCTTTTAAAGATAATATGAAACGTCTCTTGAATTTTTCACTATATATATATACACAATAGGGTGTGTATGCTCATAGAATAATGTGCTCACAGTAAGTTATATAATGCATGTAAACTGCACCCTTATCACCAATTCTTTTAATTTTTTTAGTAATGTTAGTGGTGGCAAAAGGCACTGGATTTGATTGACAGCCATTTTTTCCCCACCGAACAGGTACAGCATGATTGTAAGCTCTTTGGGACAGGGACCATCTTTTTGTTCTGTGTTTGTACAGCACCTAGCGCAATGAGTCCATGACTAGGGCTTCTAGATGCTCCACAATACAATTAATACATAATAATAACTCAATATTGGAAAAACTACAGGTTGGCAAAGTTGCAGTGTTATCATTTTTCCTTTGGCCACTGCAACTTTTTCAAAGTTGGAGCCATTTTGAAAAGTTACAGATTGGAAAAAAGGAAAATAAAAAGTGAAAAAGCAATGGAAGTTAGTCACCTAGTTACCATTTGTGCCTTTGAAAATATTTCCCTAAAAATGAATAAACCTTTTGATAGAAGGTCTGTGCTGTTGAAGTCTGTATCATATGAGCACTGGAAACACTCTCATAATATCTTCAACATAGTAGATTTGCCCTAAAGCCTACTCTGTTAATCTGTTCCAAGAATTCAGAATTGTACATCTTTCATACACAGCTCTGATACCACAGGGATAGGTAACTTTATAAAACAGACGGACGGATACTGGAGAAAGGGGATAAGAGGAACATACTCCTCTTGGAGAAACCACTCATCCGCCTCAATGTGCCCACTTAGTCTTTTCATCCAAGGCTTTCTTACCTTTTGCAAAGGACCAAGTAGCAATACAAAGAAATGGTTTTAGGAATGGAGAAGATTCTCCAATGCCTACTTGTTCTTGAGGAGAGACATATTAGAAGGAGGAGGAGATTGGTATGTGAACCAAGAGGAACTGAGGGAATTTTAAAAGTCTTGAGATCTGGGAAGAGTATCTACAGTCAGCATAAAGTATGGGGAATTTGAAATAATAGTTGTGAAAATCCAACCAAAAAATCAGACAGAGAATGTGTCATATGTTCCAGAAAGTGTACGGTGACGGCTCTTTGGACTGTGAATCCATTGCTTACAGAATACCAGGAGAGCAGGTAGACAATGCCCTAGGTCAGGGATTGTCATGCTGTCATTACTTTCGACAGGTTTAATGTATGCAACTTTCCTTTAAATTCAGTGTATTTTTTGGGCTTTATATAATCAACTGACACCCATAGGAGCTGTGTGGTAGACTTCAGGGTATTATATGGCCCTTAGTGTTTGACTGTAATAACTTCTGTCAGTCTTGCTGTCACAAACACTAAAAGGGCTATATACTGCCCTTGATTTGCTCAGGCAATTTCAGTTGATGCTAACAGGAGTTGTGTGTGTGGATAGCGGGTTGTGTATGGCCATTAGTGTTTGAGTGAGAGACTGACAGCACTTGTTAAAGTCATAGTTTAGAAAGAGTTGTTATTACTCTTATTCATTTCTGCCAATGAATCCAAGTCCCTCTTGTTTTAGTGTCATCTCTCCTGTGCCGAGGCCACACAGGGTTGGGTCCACCGTCAATGACTTTCCTAGGCTAGCCCCAGTCTGAAGTCTTGCCTGCAATTGGCTCTTTTGCTTCAAATTTCTCACAAGTGCTACCACCAGTTCAGCTCCACCAGTGTTAGCAACCGTGGGAGTGTTGGCTTAAATAAGGCCGTGGCATCCTAGTGATGTAAGCATGATGTCAGATAGACATGCTGTAAGCAGGGTTAAATCACACAGGGCATAAAATGTCAGCAGCCACCTGGAACCCTGGCTGTACTAGTGCACTCACCATTGCTACCACCAGTGGAACTGAACTGATGGCAGTCATGGTGAAAAACTGGGGACACAAAAGGCTAGTATAAGCATGCCCTAAAATCTGTCACTTAAAGCTGGCTTGATGCAGCAGGCGCATTGTTGAAGATTAGATTGCTTAACATTTCTGACTGACTGAGAAATGGGTATTGAGTTGGAATCGGTCATTTATAATCCAGCTCCATTAAATGCATTCTGCTGGTAGAATATTCTTCACTCCCTGCCCTGAAGTGCTGTGTAGAGTTGCTGTGTGCTGTGAGAACAGTTGCTGTGTTTCACCCCAGAGGTAGGTACATATCAGTATGGCTGAATTAATTGATCTATGTATCAATTTAAATTTGCATAGTGCTTTGGGATCATTTGGGATGAAAGGTGCTATGTAAATGTGAAAAAAATGATGTATTAAGTCCCAGTTCCAAGTAGGGACCAGGGATGGAACATAGCCCACATGCCTAGCTATTATTAGGTTGATGATGCATCAGTTATGATCAGATAGCTGTAAATTGTAATTACAGGATTTGGTGCTTAGATTCTATGCTGATGGATGCCCTGGAAATACCAATGGTCCATCAAGTCTGAATCATGCTTCTGAGAATGGCCAATACCTGATGCTTCAGGGGGAAACAAACCTTTCCTCTCCTGCCCTCCCCATCTCTGCTCCCCCATAAAACACACAGCAATTGGTGCAGTACTGTACTGGAGAGGGTAAGAATTTCTTCCCATGCAGTGATCAAATCCCATGCATCAGGACATAAGGTGGTTACCTTATTTGAGACTTCATAACTACAGAGGATATTGCTGGTCATATAATTAACCAGTCTTTTTAGAAATCAATTCACAATATTTATCTTTGTGTTTGTATTTATTTATTTAGACTAATTTCTGGTTGTGCTTATCAGAATCTCAGCCATTAAAACCACAAATTCTAAACAGCATGTCAAAACGACCATAAAAATGCCAAACCTCCTAAAGAAAAGAAGAAAAAAAAGAAAAGAAACCTTCCCAGCCCCAAATCAGGCTCAATGACCTTCTGTGGAAGTTAATTCCACCATGCAAAATGTTTCTTTTTATTTGTTCACGAGGGAGAGAAATGGCAAAGGGAAAAGATCCTTCCTTCACCCCTTTATTTTTCTATAACCTAGTTTTCTCTATTGATAAAGCCTCAAGAAAAAGTAAGGTGCCACAGTCTTGTGTACGCTTTTTGCTCTGGACTGGGGACATATATTTTAGCTGAAGTAGATTTCTTGACATGGTTCAACTCATTAGATTTTTAACAGTGATGCTAAGTGTACAAGAAAAAGATTTGATTTTTGTAACCAGTTGCTACACACATTCGGATATGCTCTTTCCGCATTATTCACAACACCTACAACTGAGTCTGTAACTTAGGCAACCTGGCAGGATATTGAGTAATGTAGTCACTGCCTTGACATTCAAAAAGATGTTTGTATCTAGCAAATGCTATTTTTATGTGGGCATTTTGGTTGCTTCAAAGATAAAGAAAAACAGGAAAACTTGCTTGTATGTCATATTTTCCCTGCAATGCCAGATTTTTGTTTGTTTTTTAAATACATAATTGTAAAGCCACAGATCAGTTGCAGTTAAAGTGTATTTAATTGTATGTGAAATTTTTAGCTTGTCAGGAAACCATAACATTAAATGAAAGTTGTTTTGTTTCCTATTTCCTATGCTGATTAATAACAGTTCAAATTTTGAGCCAGACTCTAAATATATAATTAAAGCAGACTAAAGGCCAGATGTTCTCCTCTGCTGCATGAGTGGAGCAGAGGAAAGGGGGAGGGAAGCAGCAGCTCTGTGGCATAGTGTACTCACCTCCCTGGGAGATCCTTATGTGAACCTGGAGCAGTTGGGGCTTCTGCAAGAGTGTCAGCTGATGGTTAGTATAAGTATTGGGGTGAGACACTCTTTAGCTCCAATTCTTTGCTCAGGAGAGAATACTGCATGCTTCCTTCCCTCTCTTCTTCCTGCCAGTGCAGGAAGCTCCTTTTTATGGTTGACTTTTGCAGAGGAGGAGGCGGCAGGGTCGGGAGCAGTAACTGTGCTGCATTCTCCCCTAGCCACACAGTGGATTTTTAGGCTGAAGTCTGTCTTTCTAGGTGCTTATAAAGGGCTCATCAATATAATAACTGTCAGATGCACATGTTTATTGTAAATCTGTTTATTGTAAATCTGTAAATCTTCTGCCACAGCTCCTCCTTCACAGAGGGGACAGTGCATAGCCACAGGGCTCAGAGCTAATGGCATGAAGGCTCCTGTGACAATCGTGCTACAGGGGAGGTATGGAAGACCTGGCAGCAGAAAGGAGCAGGCATGCTGCATAGGTGTCCTGCCATATGTGCGGTTTGCCTAAGGATGCGCTGTCTTCTGGGGTTTCACAAGGACCCTGCCTTCTCTGAGGGGCAGCTTTAACGGGAGGATCATTCAGTAGAAACTCTGGGTGGAATTTTTGTAAGCATTCAGTCATTGACCTAAAGTCAGTACGAGGAGAGATAAGCCAATGGCTAAAAGCAACAGAGGGTCCTGTGGCACCTTTAAGACTAACAGAAGTATTGGCTATCCCTCTGATACTTGACCCCATCCAATGGCTAAAGTGTTTCTACAGATCCCACTCTCTAAACCCAAGGTCCGGGGACCTGTTTCTGCGTTGCCTTGCATCTTGTGTGGTCATTTATACCAGTGCCAAGTAGATGTAATTGCTGCACAATCAAAATTGGTAACATTAACACCCACTTTGGATTTACTTTCTATGGGTGTGAATAACCACACAGGACACAAGGTACTGGAGGATCAGGCTAATGGAGTTTCAGAACTTTTTCTTCTACTAAACGATTTATTTTTCGTGGTAGGAAATTAGCCCTCATTTTATTTTCTTGCTTTTAAGGGACTCTTATCCAATGTTGACAACTCATGATTTTAGCATGAGGCATGAAATATTTGATGATTTTTTTGAATCCCCAGCTCATGGAGTGATGTGATTATTTGAGTTTCTTGGCTTACTTTTAGATTTTCCTAATGAAACTTTCTAGCCCTTATGGCTGTGGAGAAGAGTTTGAAGATGTCTCGAGTGCATGCTAAAGGCCTGAAAGCCCGAAAGCAAATACATTCTTTTTTAAAAATCTCATGATGTTTGAACGTTCAAGGCTGGCAATGCCGTTCGTCACAGAAAATGCAAAGCCAAATACCCAGTGCATCTTTTGCAAATGACGTTTGCCCTAGCTCCAACTCCCTATTGCAGTGTTGTTGTTTTTCTGTGCACAAAGGCCAGCCCATACTATAAGCAGCATGCTCCAGTGTCCAACCACTCAGCCATGTGCAGGGTGCTTAGTGTAGAACTAGCCTCATGACGCTGTCAGCTTCATTGGCGCACCGACAGCGATAGCAATGACAACGAAACACACATTCAAAGCTAGCCTGGATCCCTCCCCTGAGCTTCTCCGTCCTTTAGCAGCTCCACAAGCGATTCTGTCAGTTGCAGCCTGGGGTACCCTGTTTGAGGGGGACGCGGAGGGCGAGCGCACGCTTGCAGGGGAGGGGCTCTGCAGCAATCTGAGCAGTCGTAGTCCTGCAGCCCGCAGGAAAGCACAGGGGTCAAACGCTGCGCCGTCCCTCTGGCTCCCTGCACCATCTGTGGGAAGGCGCTACGAGGGTGGGGGAGGGAGGAAGGAGCGAAGCCTCGTCTGGGCTCCAGCCTGCTGAGGAGGAAGCAGCAGCCGGCGATGGCTCCGGCTGCAGAGTGAGGGGCGCCCCGCGTGCGGCTGCTGGGCTCTGGCTGCAGGACGGAGAGGGGCGAGAGGCGGCTCCAGCCATGTCCGAGACGGAGGGCGGCACCGCAGGTAAGAGGAGCCGCGTTCCCTTGTGCCTGCAGCGCGGAAGCCCCTGCCGGCCGGGCACGGACCAGCCCCTCCGCAATGCAGGAAAGCTCCCCGGGAATGCGCCTGGGGCTGTGGCTCACCTCAGCCTCTGCAGCAAGGGGCCGGGCACGAGTGTGGCTCTGGGGCAGCCGTGTCCCGCCAGGGAGTGCGCTACGCTCGGCGTGTGCAGCGGGCTCCCTGCCGCTGAAGGACACCGGCGGCGGGAGGCGTCACACGCGCTACGCGGGGCAGAAATGGCTCTGTGCGGAGCTGGCGCTAGCCCCGACCGACCCTGTCTCATGTAGCGCCCCGGGCAGGGCCGGGCCAGACCCGTCCCGCCGAGCCACCGCTCGGACGCCGGCTGGGTGCGCGGCGCGCGCGGGCAGCTGGATCGAGCCCTCCGCGTGGCTCAGCGCAGAGGTCCCCGGGACGGTGCGGGGCAGGGCTGCGCGGGGGCGCAGGCCAGTGCCGCGCTGCTGAGTCAGGGGAGCGCTCCGCTCCCGGCAGGGGGAGGGGATACTGGCCTGGGGCTGGATCGATGCTCACATACAGTCGCGTCGTGGAGCCGAGCGGTTTCCCCCGGGCAGCCGGGCTCTCCTGGGCGGGGTGGCCAGGCATTTCCCGAGAGTTTTAGCCTGACGTGACCCCTGGAGGGGCCGCTGCTGCTCATCCCGCGCTGTCTCCGAGGGGAATCAGTGCAGCAGGCTGGGACTCGGAGGGGGCTGATGGTGGGAGCCAGGTGACAAAACAATGCGGAGGAACGTGATGCCCCCGCTTGCCCATCTCCTCTCTGTCCCCGGGCTGCCCCCCGGAGCCACTGCACATACGGCTCGGTGGGGCGCGGCTGGGCCAGCGGCGATCGGACCCCGACAAAGCTGCCAATGCAGCAGCTGTTTCCCAAAGGCTAGTACAGCACCCAGCTAGCCCAGGCCTCTCTCCCCGTGTCTCCCACTGGCCAGTTTCCTCTCCCAGGACGGGGTCAGACTCTGGGCAAGGGCACGCTTTGTAGTTCAAGTCAGGTGCTGCTGCGATTGAAATAAAGGAAAGCAGCATCTTAGACTAATAGAGAGGCAGGCCTGTCAGTGCATCAATCTACCCTGGGATTTGTGATAAGAATCACCTTTTCCCCCCCTTTGGATCACATCATATCTTCAGCATCCTGGAGCAGCCAGATAGCTCCGAATCTAAGGAGTCTCAGAGATGGGATAAAACCAGAGGCAGTTTTGCACAACCTTGAACATGGGGTTTTGACTTTGTAAAATCAAAAGCAGGAGCTGTTCTGGGTCTCCTTTTATCCAGCTCAGGAGGATTCTAATAATTAAAAAAAATAAAAATAAAGGTCCATTTGTAATTACAGTGCATAGGAATAAAACAATGATGTTTTGGGGGGCAGGAACTACAATGTGTATGCATATGTCTGTGAAGGGTGCCAGCACAGTATGGGTATTACCAGAATGCAAATAATAATTATAGAGGAATAAAATATAGCCAGTGTGATGTACTTGCTTCCTCTCCATGTGGGTGCTGCAGAGGTTTGAAAACATTGTAACTTTGAATCCCAGTCTCTGCACAAATGAAATTCTAGATGATGATGTAGAGAAAAATAAAGGTCTGGGTTTATATGGGATTAGCATGTGGTTTAGAGGAGTATATTCCTGAATAAAATAGTTCATCTGCAGTGCACCTTAAATGGGAATGTCCAAGAGCATCCATTTTGAAAACTCTTGAAGAGAACATCGTTTGAAAAACTAGTTGAATCTTAAAGATATCTGCTTTGCTCTTTTGTTGCTTTGCTTGCCAAGAGTTGCTGGGAACTCCAATACTCTCCTTCCCCTCATGTAAATTATTATTTTTTTAAATAAAGGCTGTAATGATTTGTCTCTCTGGCTTGATGAAGTTAACTATAATGCTGTTATAGCAGACAGCTGACAAAGGGAAGAGTAGAAAGCAGATTCACCCATCTGTTAGATGACAGTATATTACATATTTTTACACATAGTTAGTTGCAAATCTGGTGTATTGCAACATTTAAATTAAATGTTCCGAGGAAGAACCTAAGCAGGAAGGATTCCACTATAAGAAGGAATATGATGTAGCAAAGTAATGATTTGTCATACCAGGAATGCTTACATCTTTTGTAGTCTATGGAGCGCTGAAACAGTTGGAGAAAAAGGAATCTGAAAAAAAATATATTGCTAAATGAGAGTACGTATATTGGTAGTGTTGGGGCTGCAAAAATGTATAGCAGGGTAGTGTGGTGCAAAAATGACACACACCTATGTAAAATAGCAAAATGCTGTATGCGCCAGCTGTTAATCATTTTTATGGCTACAAGTACCACGGCACTGCAGTATTTGCAGTTTGGCCAGCATGAGCATGACTAATTTTATTCATAGAACTGTTGTGTTAAAGCTTTAATAATACTATCTTAAAGAAATATAAACCATTGGCTCATATTTGAATGACACCAATTTAGCAGATAAGTTTGTTTTTTGTTTAGTTTTTTTTTTTTTTTTACAGTACACAGCGTGATAAGCTTTTAATCTGAATGTCTAGCACATTTTAGCCCCTGAACCAGACCCTGCCCTGTGCTAGGGCAACATTTTGCTTCTCCACTGATGCAAAGTTTCCCTAAAGCCTATCAGGCCCCAGAGGATCTGTCCTACACTGGGTTTATGGAAAATAGGTCCTGTCAAACTAACTTAATTTTTTTATGGGGTTACAAGTTTGATTAATAAAGGTAATCGTTTTGATGTTATATATTTAGACTTTTTAAAGTATTTGACTTAGTACAACATTTTGATTAAAAAGCTAGAATGATACAAAATTAACAAGGCACTCATTAAATGGATTAAAAACTGGCTAGCTGATAGGTCTCAATATGTAATTGTAAATGTGGAATCATCATCAAGCAGTTATGTTTCTAATGAGGTCCCTCAGAGATCGGTTCTTGGCCCTACCCTATTAAACATTTTTTATCAGTGACCTGGAAGAGAATATAAAATCATCAGTAATAAAGTTTGCAGATGGCACAAAGATTAGAGAGAAGTAAGTAATGAAGAGGACAGGTCACTGTTACAGAGCAATCAGAATCGTTTGGTAAGTTGGGTATGAGAAAACTATATGCATTTGGATACACTAAATATAAATGTATACATCTAGGAACAAAGAAGGTAAGCCATACTTACAGGATGGGGGACTCTATCCTGGGAATCAGTGACTCTGAAAATCATTTGGGGGTTGTGGTGGATAGTCAGGTGAACATGAGCTCCCAGTGTGACACTGGCCGGAAGGGCTAATGGTATCCTTGGATGCATAAATAGGGGAATCCTAAATAGGAGTAGAGGTTATTTTACTTAAATATTTGGCACTGGGGTGACCACTGCTGGAATACTGTGTCCAGTTCTGGTGTCCACAGTTCAAGAAGAATGTTGATAAATTGGAGAAGAGCAACAAGAATGATGAAAGGATTTGAAAACATGCCTTATAGTGATAGACCCAAGGAGTTCAACCTATTTATCTTAAAGAGACGGTTAAGGGGTCACTTGATCACAGCCTATAAGTACTTTTATGGGGAACAAATATTTAATAATGGGCTCTTCATGGGCAGTTTTAAAATCAAGATTGGATTTTTTTTTTTTCCAGCTATGCTGTCGTTCAAAAGAATTTTGGTGGGGAAGTTCTATGGCCTGTTATGCAGGAGGTCAGACTAGATGATCACAATGGTCCCTTCTGGCTTTGGAATCTATAAACATAGGGGCATATTCAGGTGGCATAGAGCTAATGTAACAGCTCCTATTCCCCACACTCTGAGCCAATGTAGCGACTGTGGCTAAGGTATCCCTACACCACAGCTATCACCAGGAGCTGGCGTGACTGCTTTGGGACATGGACAGTCACTGCATGTTAGAGCAGCCTTTATGCTGCTCAGTTTTATGCAGGAGGACAGGACTGTCGCCTCAGGTGCATCAAATCTGGCCCCATAACTGTAAAAGGTGGCATTTGAATCCATTCAGTTCTCTCACAACGTCATTTTTATTGAAATTAGGATAATACATTTTAGAAGATTTTAACGAAATGCATCACCCCCATCATTTTCTGTTGAATGCTTGTTTTGCATGATCACAGATTTCCTCAGTTGAGGTCCTCATGTGACTTGCCAAAGTCAGCTTCTCCTCGTTGTTTGGGCATGTTGGTGTCAACTTTGATTCCCATTATGGGCTTCACCTCTCCTGCTGCATTAGGTTCAGGCTTCTGGTCCTTTCCTTCAAAGCTCTGCACAACTCCTCTCCTGGCCACATGCCAGATTTTGTTGTCCCCAGTTCCCTATTCCAGGGGTTCTCAACCTTTTTCTTTCTGAGGCCCCTCCCAACATGCTAAAACTCCACAGCCCGCCTGTGCCACAACAACGCTTTCGCTGCATATCCAGTAGATTCAAAGCCAGGGCTGGCCTTAGGGGGTAGGAAGCAGGGCAATTGCTGGGGGCCCCTGCCACAGGAGGCCCCGCAAAGCGAAGTTGCTTGGGCTTCAGTTTCAGCCCAGGGCGATGGGGCTCGGGCTTTGGCTTCATCCCTGGGCCCCAGTTAGTCTAACGCTGGCCCTGCTCTCTGGCTTATTTTGGCGGACCCACTGAAACCTGCTTGCGGCCCCCCAATGGGTGGTAGTTAGTCTACTATTATTAAGTGTTTTTGAAAATCCCTCTCTGTCTATACTAGATTGTATGCTCTGTAGAACAGGATCCATGAATATTTGTATGTTTACACTGTGCTAAGGTCACTCGTGGTCTCAATAAATAATTATGGAAAGCATGAACAGAAGAAAGCAGTTTCATGTAAGTGCACAGTTTCGAGATTAGGAGAGGAAAGATCTTAATCCATTGACCTACTGTTCTGTAAACTCTTAGCAAATTTTGTGAGGAAACTGTTGGGCTGTATTCCTTTTTTTTTTTTTTTTTATGTCAATTTAATTTGACAATTGCCACAAGTTTGCAGGTAAGTACCTTACACCTCTTCGTTAAATGCTAAGTTTTAACCTATTTGTCTCTTCATAATTATTTTATTTACTTATTTATTAGGCATTTGTTTAGCATTCCTCAGCTTTTCATCTAACAGCTTCATTTAAGTGTTTGAAGCACTAGGAAAGAATCGAGGTGACTGACTGACACTCAGGTCTGTTCAGCTTGAATTCACCAACAGAAAAGAGGGTAGAGTGTCATGCAGAACTAATAGGAGAGAGTTCTAAAGCTCTTAAATATACAGGCCCCAATCCTGGAGTGCACTATGCAGCCACTTTGCACGAGCACACTGGTGCACCCTAAATAATGTGGATCTGGCCCTTGGGGGAGAGGTGTCACCATCGCATAGGGGAAATTCTTGTCATTCTTCCGCTCTGCTCTGCGCTGGTTAGGCCTCATCTGGAGTATTGTGTCCAGTTCTGGGCACCACATTTCAAGAAAGATGTGGAGAAATTGGAAAGGGTCCAGAGAAGAGCAACAAGAATGATTAAAGGTCTTGAGAACATGACCTATGAAGGAAGGCTGAAAGAATTGGGTTTGTTTAGTTTGGAAAAGAGAAGACTGAGAGGGGACATGATAGCAGTTTTCAGGTATCTAAAAGGGTGTCATAAGGAGGAGGGAGAAAACTTGTTCACCTTAGCCTCTAAGGAAAGAACAAGAAGCAATGGTCTTAAACTGCAGCAAGGGAGGTTTAGGTTGGACATTAGGAAAAAGTTCCTAACTGTCAGGGTGGTTAAACACTGGAATAAGCTGCCTAGGGAGGTTGTGGAATCTCCATCTCTGGAGATATTTAAGAGTAGGTTAGATAAATGTCTATCAGGGATGGTCTAGACAGTATTTGGTCCTGCCATGAGGGCAGGGGACTGGACTCGATGACCTCTCGAGGTCCCTCCCAGTCCTAGAATCTATGACTCTGTATGAAATCTGAAGTGGTATTGGGCCTCTGTAGCATTCCTGTGGCTGGTGTCTCTGTGTCCTGGTGACTATCAGCTGCCATAAGTGCTCCTGGGAGCCTTGGTTCTGCTCTACACTTTGTCAGGGCAGCCTCAGGATGGGGATACAATGGGTACCTTTGAGTCTGTGCCTCAGATGTGCCGAGCACTCCTCTGCCATAACTGAGGATCAGACCCACAGAGTCTGTTCCTACCAGCTGTGCTCATAGGAACACATTTTACTCAGTCCCACTGAAGTGAGCTGGACTATTCACCTGATTAAGATTTACGCTCAAGAGCAAAATCAATGAGTAGATCAGACTCTTACTTTGGTTAATAAGGAAAGATATTATGTGTCTTAATGACAAGATATGAGTGCTGATAAATATGCACATTTGCTATGGTGATGAGTGGCATAGTAATGCATATATGTAAGACAGATAAAATACATGGAAGCTTTTCATTATACCACAAGGTATTTTTAAAACAGAGAATGCAGTGTTTTAAAAGTAGGATTGTCACAGTGAACTGGTAATGGTTGATAAATAGATATTGTAACAGGAAATTCCTCCCAAGTCAGGTTCAGAGGGTTTTTAAATTTTTTTATCACATAACAGAAAAGTAAAATGCAGTCAGTCTAAAAATACAATGCACTAAAATACTCATTACAAAATGAATCTAAAGGACAGGAGAGAGACCTCTCAGCACAGAGGGCCTTTGTTCGTGTCTCCCGAGTAGCACTATTTAGGACTGCATAAGGTTGGGTCAAGGACATATGAGAATTGCTTTTGGAAGTTGCTGGGTCTGATTTTCCACTGCCTTGCACCCTGTGTACCATTTGAATCTGGCAGTGTGTTACATTAGCCACTTCACACTCACTGGCCCAGATCCTTGGCTTCGTTATGGCTGATTTGCACTGCTGTGGTGTCACAGCAGCTTTAAAGCCAGTTAACTGAGATTATAACTTTGAGCCACCTTGAGGCTGTGATAAATTACACCAGGGTCTAGATTGACTCTCTGCAGCTCCAGGATCCCGTAGCCATAAAAGTCCCTCCCCTAGCTCTCACCCCTGTGCCCCCAGCATTGAGCACAACTTGGTCACTGCAGAGGACCTGACACTTTGCACAGGTGAAAATGACTATATGTAGCATGCAAGACAGTGAAGAATTGGGACCGAGGCCAGGAAGACAGCCTTTAGAGCCACTGTGACAGCTCAAAGGCTCTGGATTTGGGGCCTGAATCTGATTTCAAGACTATACAAAGCAGAGCTTACCCAACACTACTGGAAATTCCCTACTCACAACTATATTTAAAAGAGAATCCTTAACAGTAACACTCCACATGTTAAGGGTCAACTCTGTTTCTTTTCTCTCTTCCATTGTTGCCCACACACATTTTTTCCAGCAGCAATTCTCCAAAGACCCAGGAGCCAAGGCCCACAGACTCTAAAGCAGTGGCGGGTAACCTGCAGGCCGCATATAGCCCATCAAGGTAATCGGATTGCGGGCCGTGAGACATCTTGCTGACGACCATCCACAGGCACGGCCCCCCACAGCTCTCAGTGGCTGTGGTTTGCCGTTTCCGGCCAATGGGGGCTGCTGGAAGCGGCGGGCTGCAGGTTGCCCACCACTGCTCTAAAGGGTTGTTCTGTATATCTTGATGAACTTTTAAGTTATTTTAAAATTGCTATGAGGACCTTTAAAAGGTTTGGCATTCAGATAAGCACCCAGAACCGTACATGGTTATCTGACCGTGTGGATGCCATCATCCCACCCATGAAGACCCATATTCCTCCATCCCCAAAACTCCCTCAATGAACTGTCCTACCTGCAGTTGCCTTTTTGGAAGAGGAAACCTAGAGGCCCACTATTTATTACCTTTCAGTGGAGGATCAATGTGGGCAAATCTGTACCATGCCCCATACTCCACAGCATCTTCTGAACATACATAAGAACGGCCGTACCGGGTCAGACCAAAGGTCCATCTAGCCCAATATCCTGTCTACCGACAGTGGCCAATGCCAGGTGCTCCAGAGGGAGTGGACCAACAGGCAGTGATCTCTCTCCTGCCATCCATCTCCATCCTCTGACAAACAGAGGCTAGGGACACCATTCCTTACCCATCCTGGCTAATAGCCATTAATGGACTTAACCACCATGAATTTATCCAGTTCTCTTTTAAACGCTGTTATAGTCCTAGCCTTCACAACCTCCTCAGGTAAGGAGTTCCACAAGTTGACTGTGCGCTGCGTGAAGAAGAACTTCCTTGTATTTGTTTTAAACCTGCTGCCTATTAATTTCATTTGGTGACCCCTAGTTCTTGTATTATGGGAATAAGTAAATAACTTTTCCTTATCCACTTTCTCCACATCACTCATGATTTTATATACCTCAGGAGTAAAACATATCCCCCCTTAGTCTCCTCTTTTCCAAGCTGAAGAGCCCTAGCCTCTTTAATCTCTCCTCATATGGGACCAGTTCCAAACCCCTAATCATTTTAGTTGCCCTTTTCTGAACCTTTTCTAGTGCCAGTATATCTTTTTTGAGATGAGACCACATCTGTACGCAGTATTCGAGATGGGGGCGTACCATCGATTTATATAAGGGCAATAATATATTCTCAGTCTTATTCTCTGTCCCCTTTTTATGATCCCTAACATCCTGTTTGCTTTTTTGACCGCCTCTGCACACTGCGCGGACATCTTCAGAGAACTATCCACGATAACTCCAAGATCTTTTTCCTGACTTGTTGTAGCTAAATTAGCCCCCATCATATTGTATGTATAGTTGGGGTTATTTTTTCCAATGTGCATTACTTTACATTTATCCATTCTGGGAGCATCGCCTGCATTCTCTCACCTTCTGGGGGTTTAGATCATCTATCCCACATTCCTACTCTGCAGGGATTTGGATGCCACTCACCTACACCCTCTCTCCACTGGAAGATGGGGATGTGTAGAGCATGTCATTCACCTACTCTCTCTCCACTGGGAGGATCTCCAGTTCCTTGTACCATCCAGTGTTCCCTATGCTGCCTTCTCCTTCATGGCCTTATGTCAGGTGACACCAGGTATTGGCATCCTTTATCTTGGGAGCGGGTGGAGAATTAGACCTATTCCTGTTCGCTGTAGGGACTGGGCTGGTTGTCTGTAACACCAAGTATGAGAGCTTAAATATCACAATTTCTTTAAAATGTTCTTGATGTCCTATACTACTGGGTTAAGTGAGAAATGCATTCCTGGTCTATCTGCTAACTGTTTGATCTGTTGGATTTCATCTTAGCTGTCTCCACTCTTAAAGATTTAAATAGCTGTGGTTGTACCAGACAGACTGGCAATTAGCCCCATTTCCCTGTGCCAAATAGATCTAACAAATCTAACACCTCTTTCTTAAGTTTCCATGGATACCTTCGAAGAGCGCACACACTGTAATCAAAACAGTAGGGAGTACAGTTTACAAAAGCTTCCAGTATTGTCCTCATGGAACTGTTACGTTCAAGAAATAGCTCTTTTTAATAGCTCTCCCACTTACTCAGCTCTGTTCCCCTTATGTTTTTAGTCTTATAAAGTCCTTTGCATCTCCCAACTGTAGAGATGTAACTTTCATCTGAGTACTCGATGTTTAGTTGATAACTTTTGCCTGATTCAAAACTTGGTGCCTAATATAGCTAAGGCACTTGGATATTACAGTGATGGCGCAATACAAGAACTACATAGGCATGTCTTGGGCCTTGTCTACACTACCGTTTAAGTCGATTGTAAGCTACGTTGCTCAGGAGTATGAAAAAGCCACCCCCCTGAGCGACATAACTTACATTGACTTAATGTGGTGTCTACACTGCGCTATGTCGGCAGGAGATGCTCTCCTGCCAGCATAGCTTCCGCTGAGGTGGATTAATTACGTCAACTGGAGAACGTGTTCCCGTCAACATAGCGCGTCTCAATCCAACGTGCTAAATTGACGCCACTGCATCAATCGCAGCAGCACCAATTTAGCGTGGTAGTGAAGACAAGTCCTTGGTTTGTAATATACAACTGCTTGGAGTTGCAACAATTTCATGGAGTATTCTTCCATGTGTCTTAAGGGTCTGCTGTCTTCTGCCATTGCATCATGCTTTCAAATGTAGTCCCTTTTCTTCTGGGATCTAGAGCTATTAATACCACTTGTTACCAAAAAATCCATTTGCTGAAACATTTTCAGTATCATAAACAGGCAATAAAGATAATATAGGTTAGTTCTTGTTCTTGCTATGAGATGTCACTTAGATACTAACCCACTAATCCTAGTCTAAAGACTCACTGTTGGCTCTGCCAATGAATGTTGAAATTTGACAACATCCTGGTTGTTCTGCAACTGCTGACATTGTCTTATTTCCCCATCTGTGAGCAAATGTAGGACTTTTAGCCTTGTAGAATGTCAAGGGCTTTACTGATAACACTCGTTACCATGTGACCATCTGTTTGTTTATTTATTGCTTTTCACAGTCAGGCTTTTCCATACTAGCCTGTTCTACCTTTCTCCTATAATCTTTTTGCTTTTGTCTGGATCCAAGAGCATCTTTGGTATTCCTAAAAATTGTGAAAGGGAAAATGCTTCCCAATATAATGCACATTTAAAGAAACCAAACTCATTGGGGTCATCCTGTTTAGTGAATGACAAGAGTTTTTGTGTGAATCTAACAATCATGGTGAAAGCTGAGTAAGTGACTAATCAACCAAAGATAGTAAACAATACATCCAGAGTAGTTTCCTGTTTGTTCACATTAGATGTATTTTCTATATCTAATCTCTTGCTTAATATGTAATGCCTCAGATCAGGAAGAGCTCTGTGTAGCTCAAAAGCTTGTCTCACCGACAGAAGTTGGTCCAATAAAATATATTACCTCACTCACCTTGTGTCTCTAATATCTTTGGACCAACATGGCTACAGTAACACTGTATATATTTATCTAGCAGCCCAGGTTTGCATGGCACTTTATAGACATGGAAAAAAACAAGGTATTTGTCCTGAAAAGCTTGCAATCTAAGCCATTTGGATGATATGATGAGAGATGGAATGAGGAGAATGAACATCAGGAAACTGCACTTAGGAAGTCTTCAAATCATGATTTGGGGACTTCAACAGCTGAGTCAAGGGAGAGAATTATTCCAGGAGTGGGTGGGTCAGCTTTTGTGGCCTGCATCATGCGGGAGGTCAGACTAGATGATCATATTGGTCCCTTCTGACCTTAAAGTCTATGAGTCTATGAGTCTATGAGAGGATAGTTTTACACAGAATCTGGATTCGGTTTCTTTGTGTTTTCTATTTTCTGGGAGGAAAGAGGAGGTTGCTTGTTTTTTATGAAGATGTGGGCAAAGGTAATGCCTGATTGGAGATTATTAGTGCAGGGACACCAGAAGGAAGCAAGTTTGAGGAAGGAGTTTTCAGGAGGAAAAGGAGGTTGCTTGGTGTGCAGAAAAGGTGCCAGGCATAGGGTACAGTATGACAATAGGTGTGAGTGAGAGATGTCAAAGGAGGAGCATGATTGTTCTTTTTCATCCAGCCTCCAAGGTATCACTGGGCTGAATTCTGTGTTCCTTCAAGAAGACAAGATCTCAGAGAGGGTGAAATTCACCTCTGAGCAGCGTGCCAACGCAAACCCAGTGGTCCACTTAAACTTTTATTAAGTTAGCTATCTGCACAGGGTTATCACCCATAGCAAATAATTGAGGTTGTACAAATCCAGAGTTCTTTCTGGTAATGACAATGTAAAACTGAAAAGATCTCGAGAATACTTGATGAAAGATCACAGATGTGTCTCCTGGGTTGAGTCATAAAAATGATCCGAAGCAGAGTAGTTATAATAAACCGTAAAAGGCATTGGTTCTGGTGAGACAAATTTTATTTGTAGACGTTTACTTCAACTGTACAGATATCTTTGCCTTTAACACACTATTACTGTGCTCTAAATGCTATCAGTGAGATTGCACAGCAGCATTCTGGATGATTGATTACTATGAAAAGTGAACAGAAAACCTAGATTTGGAATGGTCATTAGCTGGGGCAATCTCCATGGAAGGGAAAGGTATTGCCCACTTCAAGAAATAAGGTGGGAAACCTGCTGATGTTTAAAATAAAGTACCTTACCCTATTTTCATTGAAGTTAATAGCAACACTCTCGTTGACTGCACTGAGAGCAGGAAGTATTTATTTTTTATGCTGAATATGTTCTTTTCATTTATATATTGAAATGTTTTAAATGTGTTTTTAATTTTTGTATTTCTGTTTCTTTTTGATTTTCCTTTTTTCCTTTCAAAGCATTTTTGTATCTGCACTAAAACCCTCCAGGCTGTAGATTGTGCCAGGTTGTTGTGACGCTTTTGTAAGCTCTGACATTTTGCTTTCAATCTTGTATTTAAGGTGAGGTAATATCCCAGCAATACTTTACTTCAGTGTAACCGAATAATACTGTCTGCCTCAATACAGTTTTTGCCAGCTGTGTTGCTTCCCAAACAGCTGTCTGTGAGCTGAGGGGTGAAAACATTATCTACAATCCTGCATTTCCTGTTGTGCAAACATCACTGACAATGTGAAATATGCAGACCACCAAGCTTTGCTTCCAGGAAAATTCTCTAGATAGTTAAAATGAGTCTAAAGAGTTTTGAATTGCACTTTGTACTTACTTTACTGTGCGACCCTATGGTCTAGAGGATTGAGCACTGGACTTGGGAGTTCGGGGCGACCGAGGTTCTGTTCCTGGCAACTTCATTGACCTACTGTGTGATCATTTGAACTCTCTGGGCTTCTGCTCCCACTTTTTAATCTATTTTGTCTTTTTATATCTGTTGTTTTTTGGAACAATTTAATTCCATCACCTGAAGCCTTTGAATAAGATAGGATGTCTTTCTAGAAATACACCTCTACCTCGATATAACACTGTCCTCGGGAGCCAAAAAATCTTACCGCGTTATAGGTGAAACCGCGTTATATCGAACTTGCTTTGATCCACCGGAGTGCGCAGCCTCTCTCCCCCCCCCCCCCCCCCGGAGCACTGCTGTACCGCGTTATATCCGAATTCGTGTTATATCAGGTCGCATTATATCGGGGTAGAGGTGTATTCTCTAGCTCAGCCAGATATGGGTTTCATGCAGAAGCTACTGGGTCAAATTCTATGGCCTGGGTTATGAAGGAAGTCGCACGAGAGGATCATAATGATCCCTTCAGGCTTTAAAATCCATGAAATCTATTTAGATGGTAAATTTTTCAGGCCAAGGCTGGTCTTTCATTATATGTTTGTACAGAACCTCTCATAATGGGGCCTCTCAGCTCTAAGGCAATGCTAATAATAATAATTGTTTAAAAATCTTTCTGTGTTTATTCCAGATAAAACCCTAGCAGGAATATAAAGGACATTGTTAAAATTCATATGGAATAAGAAAAGATCAAGAGTGAGTGCAGATACTTTATACAAACCTATTAAACAGGTTGGGCTAAGTGTTCCAAATATTCTGTGGTACTGTCAAGCCGGCCGGTTCAAAGCAGTAGTGGAATGGGGCTTTTTAACCCAGCCAAACACTGGGCCCTTGTTGAATAAGAAAATTGGGGCAGTGTAAACATTGCTAGGCTAACATAGATTAATAAAAAATCATGCCATCCAGAAATTGATATACCTCCTTTAGCAAAAGCTACTCTATGTGTTTGTGATTGAACTAGAGTTAAGTTCTTTTTCCTCACCAGTGACACTCTTGCAAATAATCCAGATCTTAAACCAAATCATGACCCAGAGATCTTCAAAGATTGAATACACATGGAATCAGGGGCAGCTCTAGGCACCAGCAAAGCAAGCAGGTGCTTGGGGCAGCCCATTTGCAGGGTCGGCAGCCGGCAGGGATCCAGCCTGGGAGCTGAGAACCAACAGGGGGCCCTGGGAGCTGTAGTTCCTTGGTTAGCTCCCTGCCTATAGAGCCAGCCCTGGAGCAGGGAAAGAACTACATTTCCCAGCATTCCCTTGGCCGCTATCAACAGGAAAGGGAGGGGGAGGGAGTATGGTAGCTGAAACCTCATGCTGCAGCTTGCTGTGAATGGAGAGCTCACTGCTAGAGCGGGGTGTCACTGTGAATGGGGAACAAGTGTGCCCAAGGAGTAAAAGGCTTTGCCCCAGATATCCCATTCAGAAGACATCCCCAGACTGGATTAGGGATACTGGTGTGACCTCACCTTGCAGCCCCCAAAGAAGGAATTGGGTGGACTAAATGGACAGTGCACCTCTCTATCTGAAGCCTAGCAAGGGAGGTATGTGGATCCCACTAGAATTTCAAAAGAAAAGTAAGGGAGGGGAGGCTCTACTGGACCTGGGCAGCTTTAGATACAGTACCAGGCACATAGGAGGATTTCCACTTCTGAGCCATGGAAGCAGAAATTGACTTTTCCTTTCCAGATATAGCTAATATTCAGAAAGGGAATCTAGCATCTGCCTTCCCAATTTGAACACCTCAAAATTCAGGAGTGCTCAAGCTCAATTTGGGCAGCTGTTACTTCATTTCTCCCAAATCAAATATACTGATCCACTGTAACTTGTTATAGAAAAAGTAGGATAAAATTGAGCAAGAAATGCTTCCCAGTGGTTATTAGGACTAGAATTACTATTTTCAACAGCCATTGCTTTTTTTTTTTTTAGTTTTATTTGTTTAAAAGGAAGACAGTGATATTGCATTGGCAAATTCCCCATAGAAACAAAGAGTGGAACAAAAGAATAATAAAGGCACCTCAACTTTTCCTCATTTATGGAGCACAGTCTTATAATATGCATCCAGATATCCTCCAATCACACAAGCTGAAAATTGTTCCACTTTACTGCAGTTCTGTAACCATATGGGAACCAATCCTGTCTGTGTTCTGTGCACATCCAAAATTCCTGCTGAATGACCCGCCCTGGGAGCAAGTTACCAGTGACCCAGGGCTGGGGTGGCAGGGGGTGCGGGTGGAGGGGGCAGAGCCCAGGGCTGGGGGGGTGGGGGGGCACTGGTGGTGGGAAAGAGGGGAGCCCAGAGCTGGGGCAGCATGGGGTGGGGGGAGAGAGCCCAGGGCTGGGGTGGCAGGGGGTGCAGATGGGGGGAGGCCCAGAGCTGGGGCGGCAGGGGGTGCGGGGGGGGGGAGCCCAGGGCCGAGGCAGCAGAATGGTGTGTGTGGGGGGGAACCCAGGGCTGGGGTGGGGGCAGCCAAATTTTTTTTTTGCTTGGGGCGGCAAAAAAACCTAGAGCCAGCCTTGCATGGAATACACCTGATTAGCTAGCTGTTCAGTATAGGAACTTTTCTAACTGAAAACTAACTTTTTAACTGGCCTTCTCTCCCCTGGTACCAGTATTTCAAGTCAGGCATTATATATCTTAACTTTTTAGATAGTTTTTTGTATAAAACAAGTTAACTTTAATAGACGTTATCGCATCGTGTCAATTAGGAAACAAAAAATTATCACTAATGTATATGAATCTTTGCAAACAACTCTCCTAACAAAAAATATCCAAATATGACACTCTAGGTAAAGGACCAGGACAAATTGCCACAGAGGAATGGGGTTTGAGCTGGAAAAGAGTACCAGCAACCTCAGTCTATAGCATAGATTCATAGATTCTAGGACTGGAAGGGACCTCGAGAGGTCATCGAGTCCAGTCCCCTGCCCTCATGGCAGGACCAAATACTGTCTAGACCATCCCGGATAGACATTTATCTAACCTACTCTTAAATATCTCCAGAGATGGAGATTCCACAACCTCCCTAGGCAATTTATTCCAATGTTTAACCACCCTGACAGTTAGGAACTTTTTCCTAATGTCCAACCTAAACCTCCCTTGCTGCAGTTTAAGCCCATTGCTTCTTGTTCTATCCTTAGAGGCTAAGGTGAACAAGTTTTCTCCCTCCTCCTTATGACACCCTTTTAGATACCTGAAAACTGCTATCATGTCTCCTCTCAGTCTTCTCTTTTCCAAACTAAACAAACCCAATTCTTTCAGCCTTCCTTCATAGGTCATGTTCTCAAGACCTTTAATCATTCTTGTTGCTCTTCTCTGGACCCTCTCCAATTTCTCCACATCTTTCTTGAAATGTGGTGCCCAGAACTGGACACAATACTCCAGTTGAGGCCTAACCAGCGCAGCGTAGAGCAGAAGAATGACTTCTCGTGTCTTGCTCACAACACACCTGTTAATACATCCCAGAATCATGTTTGCTTTTTTTGCAACAGCATCACACTGTTGACTCATATTTAGCATAATTAAAGAAAATGTCTTTAAGATCCTGTTTTGATGGTACTTCATACCAGTCAGGTTAAAAGATATATAGAGATTGAATGGGGATAAATGTGGGAGAAATTGTGGTGAAAGAGCAACTTTTATGCATATATGGTGGACATGTCCAGGCATTAGAGAGTGTTGAGAGGCAGTCCATAACCAAATACCACAAATTGTTGGATATTTACCAAATGATCCTTTGGTAATCCTCTTAGGGCTCCCTAGCTGAAATGGTCACATAACAGAAAAAGAATTAATCCTTGCTAGTAGCTGCTTGGCTATTGGTAGCCTCTCATTGAAAAAGAGAAAAATAGCCCAACCATAGAGGAATGGCTCAAAAAATATGGGAGGTTGTGATAATGGAAAAATTAACACGCCAATTACGTATGCAGCAAAATAGAGGACAGATAGATACTAAGGGTACGTCTTCACTACCCGCCGTATTGGCAGGTAGCAATAGATTTATCCGGGATCGATATATCGCGTCTCGTTAAGACGCGATATATCGATCCCCGAACGCGTTCACCGTCAACTCCGGAACTCCACCAGAGCAAGCGGCGGTAGCGCAGTCGACGGGGGAGCTGCGGCCGTCGATGCCGTGTGGACCCCAGGTAATTCGATCTAAGATACTTCGACTTCAGCTACGCTATTCGCTATTCGCGTAGCTGAAGTTGCGTATCTTAGCTCGATTCCCCCCCTCCCCCTAGTGTAGACCAGCCCTAAGATATTTGGTTACCTTTTATTTAACACTCAGACAAAGCACATTCATCTGCAACAAAACCAGCACACCTGTCCATTTTTTTTTAAATATTAACATTTGATAGACACGCCTGGTCTAGTATATAGGTGAGTATATAGGGATTTTAGACAATTTAATAAAATCTATAGAAATGACATACCGTATTATAGGCGTTGTGATGCTCACTCTGTAATATGGTAAGAACCTGTTAAATAGAAAAATCTGATAGGTATATTCCTGGATAGTGTCTCTTTAAACAAAAGCTAACTGTTTTAACAATTGTTTTAATATAGTACGATAGCAGATTGTAATTCTTTGTATTGTACCCAGTGGTCTGTAATAATAGATAAATGTTAAGGAAAATACAGTAGTTTACGACATAAATACAATCCTGTATACGCTTCTTAATAATGTAACTAAAATTTTAGAAATGCAAAAATGAAATAGGGAGCAGAATTGATCGTTTTATTAGTTCAGAAGTGGGTGTGAGTATGGGTAGTAGGCATTTGATATGTATGGCTGCCCCTGCAGAATCATGGTGGGTCCAGCTGACTTTGAGGTTCAAACACTGGGACCCACCACCATAGTAGGGGTTTAGATGTTAAGCAAGGTTTCATTTAGAGGGAATATGTCACAACAACCCATCCCCAGTTCTTTGTGCTACGACAGTCCTAAGGGTTCAGTGTACCTAAGGGTTCCTAAGTGTACCTAAGGGTTCCAAATCAGTGTAAGTTCCTAGTTGTTCATCCTCCATGATGTCAGTACTAGGCTTTATAGGCAGGGGTCCTCACAGATCAGGTTCTGGAACAGCGTGCTGTTCCCATGCTCTAAGCTTTCTTTATGAAGCATATTTCCAAAAGGACCACAGTATGAGCATAAACAATTCCATGCTAGTGATCTGATGGAAATCTTGGGATTCTGTCAGTACCTAATAAAAATGCCATGTTTGTTTATGTTTTTAAGTTGCTTCTTTACATCTTTGTAAGCTGGTGACGTGAGGCACGTTCCATGATGCTCCTAAACCTGTTCTGATTGCAGTATATTGTGCTGGTTAGCAGCACGCCCCACCAGCTGAGCGACTGCTTCCGTTTGTCTGGTGAAATTCTTATTTAGAAGCCTTTATGCACTTGCAAAAACTTCAGCTTATCTGTTGTCTAAATTTGAGGTTGTGGGGAACCTCCTGCTGAGATTGAATGCCTTGTTATGGCATGCTACTTTGCTGTTGAAATGAGTGATTTCCCTGATATGTGAAGCAGAAAATCTGCCACTGGTGCCTTACGTATAAAAAAAATGAGATGAAAGGAGAAAACAAGAAGAAATTGAATCTAATAAAGGAGGAAACAATCTGTGCATTTGGTTAAAATAATTTATACCTAGCATTAGCATCATTTCTATTACTTATGAGTGTAAAATTATCAATCATTTTTTCTTATGGCATTTACAAGCTTACTACCTTGAACTAATTATCTAGGGGGAAATTCCTAAAGACTTCAGAGATCAAGATAAATGGAATCCCATCATAGTGAAATGATAGACATCTATCTAGAGTTTCATTTATGGAATACTAGAAAATTGACAGATGGCAAAGAAAGAGAATGACACAGTTATGAGTCCTCTAAAATCTATCTTTATGGAGAGTCCTATAGAATATAATGGACAATTATAGCTTTTTCTCTAACATTTTATTTATATATTTATTTTTGGTTTGAACCATTCTATATAGTTTAATAGAAAACTATTCTCTAGAAAACTACCATTGTCAAATTCTATAGGATGGTTAAAAAAGCCAGTAGAAAGGATATTATTTTCTGTAGACTATTAGAATAGTTCCTATAGAATCCTTTTATATTTCCATACGGCTTTTCTTAAAGGCAAGCACAACACTCAATCAGGGAGTTAAGGAAGGCACTGGAGAACTCAGGTACAAGAGGATGGCTAATTCTGAACTTCTTAGCCTTTGTCGTTTCCTCTTAGAGCCACATTCTTTTTCTATGTAGCTTTTGTTGGGTGCAGTTTGAAAGACAGTGAGCAGCAATTCTGATACTGCGTATATCCTGTGGCTATACCTGTGGTGACTAGCTGTTCTCATAGACTCATAGACTCATAGACTTTAAGGTCAGAAGGGACCAATATGGTCATCTAGTCTGACCTCCCGCATGATGCAGGCCACAAAAGCTGACCCACCCGCAACAGAATCTTCCAGCCTGCGACCCCTGCCCTATGCTGCGGAGGAAGGCGAAAAACCTCCAGGGCCTCTGCCAATCTACCCTGGAGGAAAATTCCTTCCCGACCCCAAATATGGCGATCAGCAGTACCCCGAGCATACAGGCAAGATTCTACAGCCGGACCCTCATTTTACCCGCGATGGCACGTTAATGCCTAATTGACTAAAACCACGTTATCCCTTCAAACCATTCCCTCCATAAACTTATCAAGCCTAATCTTGAAGCCAGAAAGGTCTTTCGCCCCCACCGTTTCCCTCGGAAGGCTGTTCCAAAATTTCACCCCTCTGACGGTTAGAAACCTTCTTCTAATTTCAAGCCTAAACTTCCCCACTGCCAGTTTATATCCATTCGTTCTCGTGTCCACATTACTACTGAGCTGAAATAATTCCTCTCCCTCCTTGGTATTAATCCCTTTGATATATTTAAAGAGAGCAATCATATCCCCCCTCAGCCTTCTTTTGGTTAGGCTAAACAAACCGAGCTCCTCGGTTCTGCAACCAAATACTACAAATAATGAAGCTTTTAGTGGGAAGAGTAATACTAGTAACCTCTGCTGCTTTCAGCTCCATAAGGTGCTACTGACCCATCCACATGATGCTACTGACCCATCCACATGATACAGCTGGAGTAGATGGCCCAGCACTGAAATGGCTCCGGTCAATCCTCTCCAACAGGTCCCAGAGAATGAGAGACCCTTTTCCTTTCAAAAAGTCCTCACCTTCGGAATTCTACTAGGGATCCATCCTGTCTCCATTGTCAACATCCACATGAGACCACTTGAAGAGGTGGACAAAGGCCACAAGTTCCACTGACAGTTATATACCAATTGTACCAAGTTGTGTATTTCACTATCCACAGACGCAGTTAGTGCCATCACAAGGATATCAGAATGCCTACAAGAGATCAGAATGCCTAGAAGAACAGGTGGCTCAAACTGAGGTGATGCTGGTAAAAAGGGGACTATCTAGCTATGACCATGTCTTCCCTGTCCATCCTGCCATTTGTCAAAGAAGTCAAAGCCTCAGGGCCATGTTCAACTCACCATTGAGACTAGATGATGAGGTATTAGTAGTGGAAAAAACCTTCTCCTGTGTGCAGCTTGCTAGGTAAATCTTCCTCTAACTCCCAGATGAATATCTGGCTGTAGTGATCTATGTGTCAGTCGCTTTCTGATCAAATTGTTGGAACTTGCTGTGTTTGGGACTGAACATGAAAACAGTGCAGGGGCTCCAACTTGTGCAGAATGTGGCTGCTCATCTCAGTGGGTTTAGCTGCCATGGACACCTCTCTCTTATGTACTGATCCCTCCGCTGCCTTGGCAGAGGGCTTGGTGCTGCCTGAACTCCAAAGCCATCAGTGGGTCAGGATCCAGCTACATCAGTGACCACGTCTCCCTTATTTCATCTTTATCTGGCCAGGAGATTGTGATTGTTTCTTTCAGATGTGGACTTTGCAATTGTCATCTGTACCTTTGTTGCCTAAATACTAAACAACCGCATTGGACTGCACCTTAAGTCAAGTCTAAAACTGATGCTTGTGCAGACTGGTGCATCACTTATCCAGTGGTTTATCTCTCAGGGGGCGTAAAACACTAGTGCTCTGCGATATGCATTGGCTGTGTATTGCTTTCCAGGTGGAGATTAAGGTGTTGGTTTTATTTGATAACTGACCTGCATGTCATTCTGCCACTGTTGCAGTCAGCTGAGGCTCTCAAGCTAGATACCCTTCAGGATAAAATACAAAGTAAAGAGAAGTTGCTTTTTATATGCATTATGCCTTTAAAGATATAAATATGAATATTAAAAATTTGGCTTCAGTGCATAGGCGAAATAGTCTCCTCTTGTCATGTTCACAGCATACATGCAAAGCCATTAGATGAAAACATACAGTTGCCTTGCTGGAAGCTTGCAATTTAACACTACTTCATTTCTTAGAATTCAGAACACACAAAAACCAAAAACAGAGAGAACCAAAACAGGCTGCTCCCTAAAGCAGAGAAACACAACTCATCCCACCTTATTGTAAGTTGGTTCTTCTTCTGACTTCTTCAGACTTCTTCACACTTCCCTATAGAGCCCCCTAGCCTGGAAGCAGGACCAGAATTTAAAGTGAGAGCTTATAATTTTTACAGTTTTCAATATACCACATGCCTGAGGAGCTGATACTCAGGCCAAAAAGTGTGCCCACCCCGATGTAGATTCTCTTTTATAAAAAAAAGTTCACATTCCATGAGCATTTGGCTTTCTGAGTTTTACCCAGGTTTTGAAACAGTGCGGAACAAAATGTGGAAATTACAATAAGAAATAAACGTTCAACTGCAGTAGAGTTAATGAAGTTTGTAGATGTTAAAAGCTTCATATGAGGAACTCTGGCTTCCAAATCCCTTAACAAAATAACTTTTTGATGTTTCTGGAAACTCAGAAATTGCACTGTTATAATCAAATCCGTTTCAAAATAGATTGAGTTAAATCTGTGCAAATTACTTGTGTCGATGTTCTTAACTCATTTTGAGAGAGGCTAACACTGATAAAGCTAAATTGATTTCAGCCACTCTGTAACTGAGTTAAAAATGTCCACACAAGAAGGTTGCACCAATTTAACTAAATTTATTTTTATTTTAAATGTTAATAGTTTGTTTCGGGGACTTGTAGTATTCCAGATTTCAATCTGGACCTATGACCAGACTCTTGCAACTGCCTTAGGTGAACAATTTTCAAGCTATCAGTCATTAAATATTTGTTTACCATATATCATTCAGCCACTAGTTGTCTGTGTGCTATGTAGTGTGATAAAGGATATGGTCCCTGATAAACAAGGGAGATGAAGCTGGAACTTGAACTGTGTGAATGTCTGTTTTCTTGGGTCTATAATTTAACATTTTCTTTTATAAATATCCCATTTAAAAGGACTGTTATTCTATATCTCATGGCACTATCCAGAATAAAGTTTTTTTAATGGAGAAAACACCCCTCTGCCCCCGCAAGTTCTGGCTTCATCTTTTATTGCAGCTTACCCACGTGGCCTGTAATTCTTATTAACCACCTCCTCTTCCTGCTCCCTGTTTCTTTGTAAGAACTCTCAGTCAGGGTTCTGTGGCTACAAAACACATTCCCAAATACTAGAAGCTTCCTAAGCTTTCACTGTCTTTTTCTGCTATTGGGACCAGACTTGTAAAATTAAGCCACAATATTTCCCCCAAAAGGACAGTCTGAGGTTAACACTGTAAAAATAAAATATGCAAACCCCAATATATTTTAAAACATTTCAGTAGGGTCCTTTTGATAGATGAAATCTTGTGCTACAAAGTTCCTACACATAATCATTCATGGTTAGCAAATCATTTCCGTACTTGTAATGAAAACATTTACTATTAATCCAAAAATGAATGGAGTGTGAGAGGCTAGATTCCTGCAGCCTCTTTCTATAAACACCTTTTCTAGCTCCCAGGTATCATAAACTGCATTCATTCATTCGCATGGCAACTCTCTGGTAATATCAGTGCCACTTTGTTATGCCATAACTCAGATTATTAAAGTTTTCCTCGTCATTGCAAACAGCTTTTCAGTAGCATTAGGAAATGTCATCAAATTATTTATACTGTTTGTAAATGTCATAATGAAACTGCTGCCTGCAACAAAATTAGAATGGCTCTTTATGCTGCACTTACACAATAAATACTAAGTTTTGACTAAAAGTTCAGTTTGCTGTATTAAAACTGAGTCCTGCAAGGTGGTTCCAGGCTCTGGAATTCTCTCCCTCTCTTGGTCCAGTAAAGCCCAAGGCTCAGTATAAGGTTTCTCTATTTACTCGGGTATTTGCCGGCACGTGGTGCTGGTGGGATGAATCAATGGGGTCATCATAGGGGACTTGATCTGTTTTTGTTTGTGTGTTTTTAAACATGCTCAGATGCAGTGGTGGGTTTATTTTTGGAGGTTTAAAATGACCAAGGGCCTAATTTTTCAGCAGTCCTGAGCACTTGTAGTTCCCATTTCCTTTAACTGGAGTGGTGGGTGCTTGGCACATCTGTAGATCAGGTCCTTAGAAAGACATTCTGAAGAACATTCTGTGTCTGAGACTCATGGACAATTGATTTTAAACATTTTGGTAAATGAAAGCATATAAATCAATTTCTCTCTGTTGTAAACATTTTCTACTTTCTATTGCAGCCCCCTGTTCTCAGCACAGTATTTTTTATTTATTAGATATTACATTTGTATCTGTGTATATATTCCCCCATTTATAGACTTCTTGGACCAAATTATTCCTACTGTAACTATATTGACTTGAATGGAGTTACATCAAGCATGAATTTGCCCCGTAGTGAGTGTATCAAAAGGTTACTTATCGATTGCTCTCTGGGAAACAAAGGAAGCTGTATACTCACACATAGGATTTTCTTTGTTTCACACAAGGCACACACAGTAAGAGTCTGTGATTGAGCATATGCATGGAATGTAGATCACTAAAACAGGAATTTGGACAGGTAAGGATAAGAGGTAGCAACACAGAGAAATGTTAGAAACACATAGGCCAACAGCTGAAAAGAATACTTTGTTTCCTACAAAGTCAGCATCCTAAAGACCATTCACATCAGGGAAAGACTCGTACTGACTGACTTCAAAGGGTATTGGGTCAGTCTTGAAGTATCAAAAGACCTTAGGAGGAACATGGGTGCTAATTCCTTCCCACTTTTGCCAGAACATGCCTCTTTCAAGTCTAACACAAACACATACAAGTATGTATTGCAAGATGCACATGTTTTGGAACAAGGAGGAATTCATACAGATGAACAAAGTGGCTGATACAATCATCTAATATAGATACATTTTAAGCAGCCTGAGAGGTGCTGTCCTAATCTGAGAGCAGAAATTTGGCCTTTACCCTCTTTGTTCTCTACCACAAGTGGACTGACAGGGTACATTTTTAGCTCTGAGAGTGAGGGTAAGAATATTTAATGATTTTTTAAAATAATATATTTCAGTATTTATGCAAAGTACTTGATATTCTGCTTGTTAAGTAAGATTTTAAATGTTGTATGCAAAACCAAAGAATTATTTTATCATTCATTAATGGTGCTTTCCTGCCTCCCAGCTGGGAGCACTACCGCTGCACTACTAACAGCTGTACCATGTGTTTCACTGTGGATGTATTAAAGAGAAGAAACTGAGCACTGGGAAAGTTTAAGAATAAATGCTTATGACAGTAATTGCAATTTGCTCCTACGGAATTGTCAAATTGATTTAAACTGCTCTTTTACTATTGAAATTAGTCTCTTTTGATCTCACATCTTGTGTTCATTTTCTGTGTTTGCAGGAATTCTCAAATTTTAACTATAAGATATTAGTGGAAGTGCACATAGTACCAGCTCTTTGTGTCTGCTGAGATTTCTGAATAATGTTGCATTAAAAAATGATGCATAATATGGGAGGGTGCTCAACCAGGGAACTCAAATAAACTTTCAAAACCAAAATCACAACTTTGTAAACTGTGGCATCAGTGGAGATACTAGAAGCGACTGTTCAGTTTAAGGCTTGCTATATCAGATTACTTACGGGATTTGGATGAACTGTGTGGATTCATCAGAAGATTCAAATAATAAATTAGCTGTCAGTACAGCTCCCACCTGACTTGGAACACATGTCAACTAGCAGATCTTCAAAAGAACCAGCAATTTTTAATACACCGATACCTCGATATAATACAACCCGATATAACACGAATTCGGATATAACGCGGTAAAGCAGTGCTCCTGGGGGGCGGGGCTGCGCACTCCGGTGGATCAAAGCAAGTTCAATATAACGCAGTTTCACCTATAACACGGTAAGATTTTTTGGCTCCCGAGGACAGCGTTATATCGAGGTAGAGGTGTAGTTTATAAAACCAAAATAATATACCATAATTATTCATAGAGCCTGGTTTTATAGAATGTACCTTCTTTATGTTTGCTTTAATGGTAGGATTGTCACAATAGACAAACTGTGCACTGGTGGAGAGAGCAAACTACTCTTATACTGACCTACTTATTCTGCTGCATAGACATTTTTGTATGCTCCAGTTGCTGAAGAGTTTTCTTTTCTTTCATTTTCTTTCAGATGCAGTTTCCACACCTGCTTACTCATCCCCGGCTAAAAGTTTAGGAGACCCAGGAATAACACCATTGTCTCCATCGCATATTGCGGTAAGAAATATAGGATATATGTTGGACAGTGCATTGACATTATTTTCTCCTGCCTGTCCCACCTATAAGAACTCAGGACTCCTGACTCCTCAGTCTCCTGGTCATCAGTTACAGAACTCACGGCTTATATACAAAAAGTTAAAGGAGCAATTCCACTAGCTCAGAAAGAAGAGATAAAGTATGAAATCCTGGCCCCATTGAAGTCAATGGGAGTTTTGTCATTGACTTCAAGGGGGCCAGAATTCCATCCAAAATATATAAGGACAGATGTAGAGGAAAGTGACACTCATCTGCATAAGCCCGTCCACTACCACTCTACAAAACAATCCCTTCTATCCCCACCTTTGTCATTCTCTTGCTGTCTGATCTTGAGCAATCACTGAAATATTCCCCGTTCTCTGAAAAGTGACTTATATAATAATGGGATCTCAACACATATGCGTCACTCTCTCTGTCCTATCTCTCTCTCCCTCTCTCATAACAAAGAAAAATAAAACATTTACAATTGCCTGAGGGGAACACCCTAAGTGGTCAGGAAAAGTTCCATTAAAGGATGATTCTTTAACCTATCTTAACTTCCCCTCCCCTCCTGCTCCACAAGCACAAATCACATTAATTTATTTGACATATTCCACCCCTTATAGCTAAGCCCCAGGGATTGCCAACACAAGTACAGTAGAACCTCAGAGTTACAAACATCTCATGAATGGAGGTTGTTCATAACTCTGAAATGTTCGCAACTCTGAACAAATTGTTATGGTTGTTTTTTCAAAAGTTTACAACTGAACATTGACTTAATACAGCTTTGAAACTTTACTATGTAGAAGAAAATGCTGCTTTTAACCATCTTAATTTCAATGAAACAAGCACAGATACAGTTTCTACCTTGTCAAATCTTTTTTAAACTTTCCCTTAATTTTTTTAGTAGTTTACGTTAAATACAGTACTGTACTGTATTTGTTTTTGTCTCTGCTGCTGCTTGATTGCGTACTTCCGATTCCTAATACGTTCGTAACTCCGGTGTTCGTAACTGTGAGGTTCTACTGTAACGCAATGCACATTCTACTGTAATGCACTACACATAATACTCACAAAACAGCGGTGCTCGGAACGTGTCACTGCCATTGTAGAATCCCTTCCCCAGCTTCGCCTGGCTTTGCATATCAAATTCAAAGCTGCTAATACTTACCTTAAGGTTTTTCACAGCTCAGCCCCTGCTTAGATTTCTGCATTCTTTTCCACGGCTCCATAGTCCAACTCTCCCACTCTTTGCCTCTTTCTCCTATCTGTCCTGTGAATGCACTACTTCTGCAAAGCCTTTTAATGGTGTGCCAGTGAAGTGTATAATTAGAGAAATCAAGGATAAGAATCCTCAAAGTTTGAGATTAGTCCTTCATCAGGTCATCCCTGGTGTGGCTCTTTTCTGTGTTCTCTGTTGTAAATAGGAAGCCCCTGGAGGCAGGGTCTTAGTTATTTACAGCACAGACTACACTGACATTGTTCTGTAAAATGTAACGGGCTTGTGGGGGAATGTCATTTTCTAGACTAAGAAGGCATAATTTTATAGAAGGGAAGATCAGGTAGCCCATTGTGTGAACTGAGTAATACATTTTCCAGAATGCCCAAACATCATCAGCCCTATGCAGCCAGCAGTGTTTCCGAACAGCTCTCTGAAAATATCCAGATGCCTGATACTCAGTTTACCCACCAAATCTTCATGTTTCTGAACTCCAAGACCTTACTCCTAATCACCAACCTCCAACAAGTCCCGGCACCTAGGTGGTCTTTGAGGGAGTCAGTTACTAGGATCCAGGGGCTTCAATGAAAGAAGGAATGGTGGGTCTGAATATCTACTGAATATGGAGACCCCTGAATCAGAATATCTCAAAATAACAGCCTGTTTGCCCATCCCTATTTCAGGGTGGGTAAAAGCTGATTTAAATCAAATCAATCAGATTTTAATAAAAAATAAATCAAATTTAAATAAAAATATTTTTTATTTAAATTAAATACAGGTGTGTTTATTTTTTACAATGAACTATTGAAAATTAATTTTGAAATTGACAATCTAGGTTAGGGCCTGAATTTATTATAATCTGTTAAAATCATGTAAATTAAATACAAATAATAATATTAAGCAGTACATATATGCTGCCAAGTTTTAAAGAAAGTCAAAATACTGAATTGGTGGAAGTTGCTGGCTAAACCAGGGTTTGTTGAAGTGCTAACCCAGCTTTTTGACAGCAATAACCTCTTCTGCAGGCTGAGAGAGAATATTTCCTTCATCGCTGTTTATTCAGCTAGTTCAGTTCAGTGACTAGTTCATTCAAAGCTAAGAAACCAATTGGGAATTGAAAAAGCTTGTTTTTCTCTTCTAGTATATGAATAAAAACTAAGAGAGGAGGAGATCTACTATCTTGAAGGACATTGTGATCAGAAATAATCAGTTCAATTCACTAACTACAGATAACACTTCCTTTGTTTACTAAATCAGCTAGTTTTAAATGCAAAATGTGTTTTGATAAACTTTTTGTCTTATGCAGTCAGATTTTATATAATCCAAAACATAAAATTCTGTTTTTGTGCATTTTTAATTAAATTTTAATTTCCACCCAAATAGAACTCAACTCAGATCACAAGTAAAAAATCATCATCTAGTAAATAAATAATGCATCATTCACCATTTTCTAACATAATAAAAATGTAAAAATTAAGAATTTGAATAAATGTAGGTTACGCTGTCTAATTGCATTAAAAAATGTGTATGGATATAGTGTGTTCTCCTGGTTAGCACTGCATTTCACGTAAAGGTTATCTTTAGTTGCAAATCAACATGTTTTAACAGTTACCAGCCAATGGGAATCACCCTTTCTTTAGGAAAATAACTAAAAAATACAAATGCAAAACATGATTAAAATTGATTATTTAAATTAAGGTTTCCTGCTTGTTGATTGAAATCATAATTAAAATTGGTGATTTAAATTGCTTTGATTTAAATCAATCCACCCAGCCGTATTTAAAGCCTCATTTGATAAGAGGCCAAATGTTTTCATGTTTTGTGCATCAATGAGATGGCTAGTTCTTCATTCCATTTGGCTTTTGATGATGGGTAAGGGGCAAAGGATGTAGAAAGTTTAAATCACTGTTAAGGAACCAAGCATCTGTATTTAGACTAAATCTCTTTAAGCTTGTCCCTTTGGACAATTTAGTAAAGTATCATTTGCTGTATACATTTTGTTAATTATGCTGTAGCTTGCAACTACAGTTTACTGTGACAATTGCCTTGCTCCTTGCAGTCAGCTGTAAAGTGCTAATAAAATTGTTACTGAGAGTAGCACAGTACACGAAAAGGTGATTAGTATAAGAGTAAAAAGCGATACTAGTATAAGAGTGTTTATGTTCTGGTGTGTTTACTATGAATCTCTCAGTGGAAGTTGTGTGATATCGTTTAAGTATTTCCAATGATGGGTTTGCAAAAAAGAGAATACATGGCTGGAACTGGGACATAAGCTCAACCTAAATTTTCAGAAGTGACCAGTGATTTTGGGTGCTCAACTGGAGACACTTTTAAGAGGCCTGATTTTTCAGAGTATCTGAAGTTAGGAGTATCTGAAGTTAGGCACCAAAATGACTTGTCAGTTTTGAAAATTTAGGACAAGAACTGCTGTGAGTGGTCACCTTCCAGGTTTTTTAAGCTGAACAATCTAATTGATTGTGTCCCTTTAAAATGTAATAAAAACATAGGCTGTGTCTATAAAGTATTTTGACACCCCTGAAGGGAAGGCACTAATAAGTGCAAGGTGTGTATATATATTCTGGAGGTGCTGGTTGCAGTTGCATAGTTAAGGTTGAATTAAGTTTTGCATGTTGTTTACAATACAATATATTTCCATATCCATGGTGGCAAAATCTATGGCCAAATGGTAGAACTATGTGATAAATGGTAGAAATATACAATGAGTAAAATTTTATCATGTACCTCGCTTAAACGCTGCTCATTAATCTATCTCTGCCAGGATTTATTCCATCAGTCCAGCTCCCTGAGCAGCTTCAAATAGCTGCCTTTTTCTTTAAAAAAAAAAAAATCAAACTGCCACAAAAATATTTCTTCCTATTTCCTACAAAACAACAGTGGCCCAGGGCCCGGAACAAGCAATATTCAGCTTCATGCCAGTAAATAGTTAAAGGCCTGATATTCCATAAGTGCATAAAGCTAGGAATGGGGGCTGTATGCCAGAGGAAAGGGGAGAATCTTGGTTTTCCTGTGGGACTCTCCACACTTGCTTCTATGGATAGAAAAGCTGTTTAAAGACGTTTTTAGAGATGCTTTCAATTCATTAGTTAAACATTTTCTCTCCTCTGAGTCTTGTCAAACTAAACTGATGGTAACTAAGGCCCATGGATTTACAGGCAGAGGGATAGGCAGCAGGATAGTAGAATTAGTTCCAATACAATCTCTAGAATGTTTCCAGAACAGGTTTTCCATAAAAGATGCAGCAATAGGTGATGCTGTGGTGCAGTATAAAGCTTTACTAGCAGTTATTGGGTTGGCCTGCACACCTTCCTCCTGGCGTCACCATTTCTGAGCAGTCTTACCAACCCAGACTCATGCTTATATAACTTTTTTAATCTACTTTGTATTCCATGTATGGTATCACTAGAGGGTAACCAGATGTCCCAATTTTATAGGGACAGTCCCGATTTTTGGGTCTTTTTCTTATATAGGCTCCTATTACCCCTCACCCCCTGTCCCGATTTTTCACACTTGCTGTCTGATCACCCTATATCATTCTCATGTATTCCATATATGATACACAGAGGTATAATATGTTTTTCAGTTAATACATTTCTGAAAGTTTGGTAGCTAGCCATGTAGGTCTCAGCTATTACTGGAAGTAAACATGAAAGGATTTCTGATTCATTTGGATTTGTGTGAAAGGTACCAGAATTAACTGTTAGTTTGGATGTACATTGCATTTCCATGCCCATTAAGGGATGTAGCCTACTGACATGGTTCTGGGGGACTGCACTTTTCTGCAGGAGACAGATGAATGCTTTGCTGCAGTTCAGAGCCGCTGAAAGGTAGGGCAGATTACAATTCCGTCTCTAAACAGTGACTCAAAATCTGTTCTGTTTCTGTTATTTTAACAGAAGGACTCTGATGCAAATGACGCTGTAGAGCAGTCATTCCTTGTTGTTGTGGCTATTGATTTTGGCACGACATCCAGTGGCTACGCCTACAGCTTCACCAAGGAGCCAGAATGTATTCATGTAATGAGGTAAGGGCTGCATTGCAGCACTGAGCTCCTGATGGTGACAGTGTATATTATCTGCAGTTGCTACATCTGAGGTCAGCATGGGTTTGGAGTGACTGGATTTGTATACAGCCAACAATGTGAAAACCCCCTTTCATGGTGAAAATTTCTCTTATGTCCCTATCTTATTTTAGTTGCTTTAATAATAAACATAAACATGTTCTCTGAGACTTATTGCTCAGCTTTATAAAATGGTGTGAACTAAAGGAGGAATCTGCTGGCTAAGTTTACAGAAGCATTCCGGGAGCAGTTATAACTGTGGAGGTCGTGACTTTCTTATCCACATTAACATAATGAACAATGCATATTTATAAAAGTAATAATGGCATTTCCCAAAGTGTCTAATAGAGAAATCACTGCACATGGGGTGGTGCAAGGCCCTTGTCCTTTTGCCTCATATCATACAGAATTTGGCAGGTACAAGCTGGCATATCTGCACATCTTATTATTTAGAAACCTTGGGCAAAAATTTCCAAGGTCCCTAAGTCCCATTTTCAAAATAGACCTAGATACCTAGGAGCTTGTCACTTTTGAAAATGTGACTTACGCCCCTAAGTCACTTAGGGCCAGATTTTCCAAGGTGTTCAGCACCCACAGTTGGAGACAGTTTTTCAGAAATGTTCAGCTCCCAATTAGGCACCTAAATTAAGAGGCCAGATTTGCAAAAATGCTCAGCTGGATGCATTTGAAAATCTGGTCACAAGGCGCTTTTGAAAATTTTACCCCTCATCTCTCCACATTGCAGAATGATGTGCAGGAGAGGGGGTTAAGAGACCTAAGAACAATGATGGTTACTGCTAAGGGTGTCCTTAAATATTTTCAAACCAAAGAGAAGCATTTAAGCTGAAATACCATTGCTTTATGATGCTCTAATTAAATTTTAAGATATGGTGCAGTTTGCAGTTCTGAGCAGTAGGTGCACCCTAATTGAAATAAGTAGGAGAAAGTTGTGCATATTCATTTAAAGGGGCAAAGTTTACCTCTCCTAGCATCTCAGTAGGAGAAAGTGGACACAGAGAGAGAAGGTCCCACCAGGGAAGCAGAGTGGGTATGACCTTCCATGGTCAGCAGCAAGGAATCAGCCAATTGCAGTGACCATTGAACACCACAACTGACTTAAAAGTGGGGAAAGTCTATAAAAATAAGACACATCTTAAGATGCCCCTTCTGCCGGAGGTGCAAGGAGGCAAATGGCATAAAGCTAGCTATGCCAGGGATTCCCCAATATCCCTGGACTCCCTCTTCCCCTGTTATGGCAGCTTTCCATCTGGAGCAGGGCAAAGAGGATCTGGTCTTCTCAGTCAAATGGTGCATCCGTAAGTCAAGTAATGTAGTTGTCTAAGATACGGCCACTTACCTAAATTATGCCTGCATACAGTTGTGCACACAACATTTTTTTGACTGCAGTTATTTGCACCCACAAATTGTTGGTTCAAAAACAGAGGCCAGTGTTTGAAGATTTGGGCCATTTAAATTTATTACTTTTTTTTTTTTTTTGTCCATAAACCCCTGGTAATGTAATGTTAAGGTTGTTAAGCATTCAAAAGTCAGAAAATGCGAAAGTGAAGCTTAACTCTACCACTGATATGCATGTATGCATACAAAATAGCTATTAGTTATGTGATTACATATTGTTTCTCAAATAATATAATGCAATACAGCTTTTCCCCCTACAAATTTGATACGTATGCATCTAATAATGTGATCACAAATATAAAGACTACTGTGATGGATGCACAAAAGGAAAAGAGCGCTGGAAAATGAGTTCCTTAGGAAAAGTTTTGTGTTTTCTTTTTTCATTTTCCATAATTCAAAATTGACTTCAGTCTTACTAAAACTATCTTTCTTTAAAGAAAAGAAAAGGTAAATTGTATCCTTGTGCAGAGACCAAATTATGGGAAATTTCAGCCCTAAAGGTAAATGGTTTGGAAAGTTGAGTGTATGAAAATATTAACTATAGCAATCACTTTTGGCATGAGGCAACTTACTATTCATCCTTCTGGAAGTCTGAAAATTGGAGTAGAAAGGGCTACAGTGCTGCTAACCAAATGTGACATGCTGTAATTCTTCTAAGCAGAGAAGCTATCTGCAGACAGTCCTGATTGTGCACTCAACGTCTGTGGTCAGTTTGTAAAAAGCCTTTCTGCCCCATTCATCAATGGTCCTTCAAGAAACCCCACAATGCAATTCATGAAAAGGTACTTGGTGCTACCAGTTGGGGACAGGTAAATACCAAGCATCAGAGAGAAGTATGGGAGGCAGAATTGGACCCATATTTAGTAGTAAGTTTGCATATCCATTTTTGACAGTAAATTAGTTTTAAAATGAAAAATTAAATTCTTAATTTTAATTGTTAAAATAGGGATCTGGATGAAATATTGAGGATGAGGAAGAAACAGCATTTCTGAGATTGTACTTTAGTGATCCCAAACTGTGCTAACTACAGGGCCATTCTTACAAAGCCATAGCACAGTGGTGCCTGCAGCCCACTGCTGTTTAGCATCTTTAACTAAGTCTGTAACATACTGTGGAAATTTTAGGTAGTGACACCATCCAAACTTTTAGGCCCAAAATTTGACCTGTTGTATCTTAAGTCCTCAACCTGCATTTGGATCCGCACCCTGTACTTGTGCAGAACCCAGTTAAAAGCATAGGGCTCCATACAGCTGCAGAGGTCTGCCAGTGCAGATGTTATTGCAGGGTTAGACAATTAAAAAGTAGTTGCTGTACAATTGATGGAAAATACTCTCCAAATCCTAAATATCACTTTACCACTCACTTGCTGAGAAATTATTTTGTATAGAACCTAGAGAAAACCAATGCCAACCAAGGGAGCAACATGCTGTTATGGTGACATGGATCTATGTAGATATTATGTTACATGCTAGTGCAAAACAAGGAATAAATGAAGAAGCCATGTTTCTTTCAAGCTAGAAAGAACTAATTTAAAAGTTTACCAAATCGGAAGGACAAAATTTGAAGGAAAATAAATGTGGTTGTGGCATAATTAGTATTTTAATAACAAGAACACTTACAAAAATTACTGACTCTGTGCTTTCACCCATGAAGTTCTGATCAGAAAGTACATGAAATATGCTCTTGCCAGTAACTCATATCTATAGATTTCTACTTTCATTGTCTCTTAATTACTATAGAGAATTTGGGGGAAAGTGTTTCATGATCCCTTTCCAGCTATAACGTGTTTATGAAATTATGAAGTTCAATGAAAAAACGTAATTTTAAAAGGTTAAGAAGTTTGATAACCAGTAGTTCAGAGGGTATTAAGAAGCTCAAAATATTTACATAATTAGGGTTACAAGTAGTATAATTTACAAATATTTGAGCACAGGAAATGTCACTTCCAAGTGAACCATTCTTGAGAATGTTTACGTTAAAATGTAACACACCAGTGATACATTGTCCCCTTTCCTTGCTAAGAAATCTTGGTTCTCTGCCTGTCTAACATTGATCCTTTCCAGACACTTGGATTTCTGGCTATCTTCTAACAAAGCTGCTTTTCTGTAAAATGTCTCAAAGTAGTATCATTTTGACTTTCAACTAAAAATTCCTCCTATGGTACAAGAGCAGACCACAACGTTTCAATGATAGAGATTACTAGGTTACTGGATCTCAGCAGAATTGTGGCATGCTATATGCATGGAAAATATAATTGGCAGGCAAACCAAAATGATCATTTTGACTCCAGTTGTTATTTGTTGTAAGCCCCAATACTTGCAAACAAAGAAAAACTTTTAGGCACTGATCCAGCAAAGCACTTAAAGCATGTGCTTAATTTAAGTATGTAAGTAGTCCCATTGACTTCAGTGCTTCAAATTCAGCATGTGCTTAAGTGCTTTGCTAGATCAGTGTCTATTTTATCTTGATTGCATAGTTTTAGTTTTGGTTTTACCGGTTACAATACTTCATGCCTGTAAAGTCCTATTAATTCCTCAGTGTTTCTATCGAGATATCTGTAAGGTCCTTACCGTAGCAAGCTCCCATTATAGGCTTCCACAGAGCCAGAATTTTCCTTAGTGAGTTAATGGCAGAATCATGAGTAGAACACAGGTAACCTAACTCAGTCCCTGGGACCACAGCTTCTCTTCCCTAGAAGAGAACAGATGCCATAAGAGTCTTTTTAAAGGCCTGTATTATTATTAAAACTAAAGTCAAATTTCCCATTATATTTATTTATTGCCTCTTATATGTCTGAGCTGAGATGTAAATTGAGATTTTTAAAGCTGCCTGAGGGATTTGGAGGCCAGATTTCCATTAGAAACAATTGGGAATTGGGCATTTAAATCACCTAGGTGGCTTTGGAAATCTCAGCCATAATATGGAGTGGCATGCTGGGCTGCCAATTTAGCTGCAGCTTAAGTGTATCAATCTAGAAAGAGGCATGGTTGAACAGTCTTTTCTGTTCATTTTGTCTACATCCCAGTGTTGGATTCTTATCTCTTCTATTACCTCAGACATTGGAGTCTTTTGCCTCCTTTAACATGTGACCCAAGATTTTGAAGTTCATCAGATAAGCCCCAAGTGGCAAGGCACAAAAGATAAAATGAAAAATCAGAGCAGATCTTTTGTTACTTGCCATTGCTCATTATTTTCTACTGCCAGGATTGATCAGCTGAGTGGCAGGTCAAATGTGTTGAGCAAAATCTCTCCTAAAGGATGGAGATGGACATCATTCCATTGCCCATCATAACTATTCTTCTTTCAGACCAGTGGGAGCGTCCCCTGAACTTTGCGGTAAATTTGTGTACCGCGATCTTTCTCTGCTTGTCAGGGCACTGGTGTGATGAAGAAAAGTTGACTCTACCTTGTGCTCTCTTTCTCTAAACTGCTCACGGAGTGATACTTCAATAAGAACTGAGTTGTCAGTGATCCACTTTTTAAAAGGTCTTTAACTGGAAAAATGCTATAATTCGTTTTATATTTTAATTTGTTTTCCTAGGATCAGTACTGCAACTCGTATAAAATATACAATAGGTAAAACAAAGCATGCTAAATTTAATATACTCTTATATGCAGAGGAATTAGCTCAGCCTGTAGTTAACATAGCCCAAAACTTCTATTACAAGACCCTGTTCTCGGTTGCTTATAACTTTGCCAAATGCTAACCGTTCAGGCTGAAATTTTCCATATCATGTCTGCCTCAAACTGGATTTTTAGCCCAATTCAGCAAAAATAGTTCAGCTGTCTCGGAGGATGAGAGTGAGGGAAAATATGTTGTTTTGCCATGTTAAAAAAAATTTACAACTTTTTGGTTGAAATCTCTAGTGTCCCCAGGCTTTGGAGCAGGGACTTGAAAATTCACAGCAGGGGTGGCCTTGATGTCAGGGATGTGACTTTTTCTGTCCTCATGAAAATTTGCCCAAATTTGGCAAATTATAAGACTGAAAAGTCTTGGTTTGCTCTTGCTCAGTAGAGATGGCTTAGAATTCAGTAGCTAAATTCTCCAAAGATTCCATCTACAGTCCCCTCATAGCCCCTGTGTGTGACTGGATTGCACCTGTGCTGCTATCCCCATAGAACAGATGCACATGCTTCATCCCAGGCCTGCAGGGGCTAAACAGGACTTCCCTTTAAATTGTTCCTCTAAGTGGCTGGGGGCTGATGTAGTGCCAGGCACAGGAACTGAGAACTCTCTTGTGCTCTCACTGCTCCCTAAAGCTGACCAGCCTGGTCAGACAGTCTAGTCTGGTGCTTGATGGATGAGGAGAAGAAGAAAGGCAGAGAGACAATTGTAGAAGAGAGGCTTAGTCAAAAGCGTTTGCACTCCCTGTATGCATAACATTGACATGCAGTGCTGCTGATTCTTCTGAGAGGGAGAGGCCTTCTTTACATAACCATAAAATTACCCAGAAAAAAGTAACATTATGGTCACAAAGTCATGCGCTCAAAATTTAGGAAATGCCAGAAATCAGATTGCTTGAGCAACCTCAAATTGGACTCCTTGTGTGTATGCATTATCATTAGGACTGCTTGAAAATTTGCCACTTAATCTGGTTTTTGACTGAAAATTGAGTGTTTAGCTAAACTAAATCCAAAATATTTCTTCTCAAAACCAGAACTGCTCAGTTTCGAATTGTCATCTCAGTGCTTCATGGGAGTTGTTTGCGTGTCTTATGCCTCCAATCTCCTCTATGGGCTGTGTTCCCCAGATAGACTACATCTCCCACAATGCACCATGTCCAGAGACTCCCAGGATGCACCATGGCAACTCTGCAGGAGGGGACACTGCGGTGCATCCTGAGGGAACATAGCTTGGCCAGGGAGCCAAGGCACCTGAAAATATAACTCAAGGCCCCCCAGCTGCTTGCTTCCCTCCCACCTACCCCCCAAAAAAGTCAAAATTGTCCACAGGGGAAAATACCTTATTTTTCAACCAGCTCTAATTATGATGCAGTCTTTTATTACATGATCACATACTGTTTACCCACAGGTTCCCTGCCTCATTCAGTGCACTGGGTATACACTACTCATATATATAGGTAGTTATTCAATATTTCTTTTTATCCTTTTCGGCCATACCTTATTTTCCACACACCATCCAAATCTGCACCGAATATAAAACTATTAATTTCCTTGTGGGTAAGGGTACGATTCTGTCATGGAGGTCACAGATTCCGTGACTTTCCGGGACCTACGTGACTTCACTGGGGCAGGGCTGGAGCAGCTCTCAGCCCTGGGGCCACCAGAGTAGCAGCTAGGATTGGATCAGCCCCCCTGAAGCTGCTGCAGCAGCTGGCTGGCAGTCAGCCCCAGGGTCACCGAAGCAGTTGGCTGGCAGTCAGATCCAGAGGCACTGGAGCAGTGGCCCCAGGGCTGAAGCACTGGCTGGGGTTGGGTCAGCCACTGCGGCAGGAGCAGCAGTGGGGCTGGGGCAGCTGCTGGAGGTCAGCCCCTGGCAGTACTCCGACTGTTAGGTGTCTTCCCCGCCCAAGAGTATTTTTAGTAAAAGTCAGGGACAGGTCGTAGGCTTCAATCAATTTTTGTTTATTGTCCACAACCTGTCACTGACTTTTACTAAAAATACTCGTGACAGAATCTTAACCTTACTCATAGGCTTTTCTGTGGTGTTTTCACCATGATATGTGGGTGCTTTAGAAACATTAATGAATTTATATTCACAACCCCTTGGGAGGTAGGGATTTTTTATTATGCTCATTTTGCAGATGGGCAACTGAGGCACAGAGAGGAAGACTAACATTGTGTACTCTCATTTTGGATGCCCAAATTGAGATGCTGAGGGTGTTATTTTTGAGAATATTTAGCATTTTTATAGCACATTTTGCTTAAAACATGGCTCCCATTAACTTCAATCGCAGCTGTAAATATGCCCCCTAAGGTTTCAAACAAGGTACCCAGAAAATGAGGAACACACAATCAGTGGCCAGCTGTGAAAAGTTTGTTTTAATTGACTTGTCCAGCATCAAAAAAGAACTCTATGGCAGAGGCAGGGATAGAATCCAATTCTCCATGGTGGCATTTGACTGGATGGGATTTCCTTGATGGGGTCTTGTGGAAATGGTAGTAAATGATCATGTATTTAAAGGCTATATTATAATGCATATTGACAAGGGGGCTGATTTAAGGTTGCCTGGGCAACAACAACTTTGGCATTTCCTAACTTTTGAGTGCTTGGCTTTGCAACCTTAATGTTCTTTTGTAGTGGGTTTTTTTGTATATAATATATATTTCATTTGTTCATTATTTTATTGACTTTTGATGATCTTGATACTGTTGTCCCCTTGTTACTCCTGTGTAGCTCACATTATGGGAGTTATATACCCATCAAGGGAAGGATATAACTATACTGTTGAAAATTTCATGACCATGTGTGAAGACTGTTAAAAGTCTGGAACAGAGTTTTCTTGGATGTGAATAAACATTCACTTTTGGCCTAAAGAGGATTCAGATTCAAGTCTGCTCATGTGAAATTCTTGTGTGTAACCCACTGCCAGATCCAGCTTGCTTACACAATGCACTAATAAGCATATCATTATGAATGTTAATTATCACTAGTTTGAAGCTGGTTCACCTTTTTCATAGGCGATGGGAAGGTGGAGATCCTGGTGTATCCAATCAGAAGACTCCAACTACTATCCTCTTAACGCCAGAAAGAAAGTTTCATAGCTTTGGTTATGCAGCAAGAGATTTCTACCATGACCTGGATCCCAATGAATCCAAACATTGGTTATATTTTGAAAAGTTTAAGATGAAGCTACACACCACTGGTGTAAGTAATAACTGAGCTCTGCTTCTATGGTTTTTTATATGTAACTAAACATATTTTTATATTGGCCATGCCGGATTTCTTTAGAAATTATGAGCCAGGCATGGAGCACCAGCATTCGTACTTGTACAAAAAAATTGATTTGTTTATTAAGTGAAACTTGTAACGTAATGCCTACTGCTTTATTTTGCTTCCCTCTGCCAGCAACAAACATTCTTCAACATGTTAATTAATGCCATTCTAAACCTTGGCAGTTGCCTCTCCTACACCATCCTGTCCTGTCTGGGTTTTTTTGAGTGAAATTCACCCCTTAGCGGAGAGCCTGTCTAAGACCTATGCACCACTGAAGCCCTATTCTGAGGGTGTAAGAGGAACTTAAGAGCTACATAGCTGTAAGGGCGACCCTCTGCACAGGAGTGAATTCACCTTTAATACTTGGTGGTATATTCCAAAAGGAAGACATGTTACTATTTGACTGTACTCCCAATTATTATACTCTGACTTTAAATCTTAAAATAACCATTCTAGAGTTCTGGGGTTGGTCAATACTTTCTTTTCCAGTTTCACGTCTTGGTAGGAATTCAAAATACATGATTGTTTTCACCCTTACCTTGGGCTTCATTTTTTGCGTGCAGTTTCATGGCTGCAATTAATTGCAGGTGCAATTTATGCAAATGAGATATTTAAATATCCACATACCAAGTTCTGCCTACAACTATTTGTAGCCACAACTGATGGGTACAAAAAACCTGGCCTGTAAAAAACAGCAAAATATCACAATCCAGGAAATCCCCGTGGTTGGTTAGACCCTCTCCAAAAGAAAACTAGGGAAAAAACCAAAACAATGTACGTCAGTTTTCCTAAGCAGGTGGGTCCCAGCAAGGAAGAATTCCCTTCCCTCAAGCAATGGGAAATGAATTTAACATTTACCTCTTATTTTCTTCCTTTAGAATCTCACCATGGAAACAGATCTGACAGCTGCAAACGGGAAAAAAGTCAAAGCTCTTGAAATATTTGCTTACGCCCTGCAGTTCTTTAAGGAACAGGCATTAAAGGTAGGGAAAATACTTCCTTTATCCAGCTCTCTATATTTATAACTAGCACAAATGCTGGCCCAACAATTTTAACCATGCTTCAGCCTTCAGCAGTGTTTGATGTAAACAAAGTGGGGCAGCTGTAGGAAGTCCAGGAAAGTTGGGGACTGTGAAAGGTCCTGGATAGCCGTAAGTGATTTCCTTCCTTACAGAGAGAACAAGAGGATGTATCGGTATCACCGCAATGCAGAGACTGAATGTTCTCTCAATGGAATGATGCTTTTACACCTATTATTTTATCATCAAGGAAAATCATCTTGTATTTGGTATTTGCCTGAATAAAATATGATTAAAAATCCGAATACGGGAAACTCAGCGCTTGGCACTATCTGTATATGTAACTCTCCAGAAGTAATACATCTGAGAGCCTCTTTTGGCTCTGTTCATTGTGATTCTCCTGCTGCTGGGGCATTCCATATTCTGTACTCATTTAAAGGCTCTCTCCTGTCTAGGAGATTGTACTCTAACCTCTTAGGGCTATAACTCCTGCTGATCTTTGTTCACACAAAACTCCAATTGCCTGCAGTGAGTAGTCAGAAGCAAGTCAAATGAGCAGGATTTGTCCCTTAATGGAGATGAATTTCCAAAGCTTTACTAGCTTTTAGCTGTATGATTCTTAGTCAGAGTCAAACTGCTAAACCTCTGTGCACCCTTTGGGTGAAATTCACCCCTATACAGATGCTCAAGTCCCCTATTTTGGGGGCATATGTGGTGCCTTGACTTTGGTCCGGTTCTCTACATGTGGAAGACTTCACCCAGTTGTGAACAGAAAGCAGATGTTGTTTTTTGTCCCTTATAGAGAATGTTTGTGTATAAAAAATCTCACCAGCATTAGGGAGATACAGTATAGGCAACATCTGTTATAGCTTATTCTAGTGTCTTGCCTCCCCTGCATCACTTCTACTTCAAACGTAAGGGCCCACCCTTTATGTTTTTGCTTTTTCTAATAACATGGCTGATGTTTATAGATAAGAAAGATGAAAGTGGTCTGGTTTCTTTGCAATAAAGAAAACAAAATTCCTAACATGAGCCTCACCAATTAGAGAGAATGGAATTGTATTCTCCCCTAACACATACTGCAAAACTGCAACACTTCACACTTCCTGTAACTTGCTTCCTAGCTGATGGTGAGGAGCTATACAGCATGTATTGTCCTACAAAAGACATTTCTTAGGTAAACAATTCATGCTACTGTAACCTTTTCTTGGGGTGCCCAAGACTGTGAGTTACTTTGTCACCCTCCTGACTCTGCGAGAGAGAGAGAGAGAGAGAGAGAGAGAGAGAGAGAGTTGTTTGTGCTTCACTAGGTGTCAGCTCCCTAACACCACCAGTGTGTTAAACACCCAGACAATCTCTCCCAGGCTCTGTCAGCCCTTTGCCTTATAGATAATAATCGGTGCACCCTAGCCCCTCTGAAAGCATCTTCTGTAGTATCCAGCCCATCACAGAAATGACCAGGTTTGCTGTCCCTAGGGGAACAGTATACCCACAGCTTGACTGGTACAGCTCAGGATCGTGAATTAAGAGCTGAATTCTGGACTCACATAAACCAGTGCAATCTGTATAGGTATTGCTAGGGAAGAATTTGTCCCTAAAGCTCCATTCAGGCAAGTGTCACTTAAACAGCCTCATTGTTAGATAGTTAACCTACTTTTTTCTTTGAATGGGATTCATTTATTCTCTTTGATTGTTATCTCTCTTCTTTATGGCTGCTGTGAGAGAAGACACCAGCCTATCCCTACATTTTCAAAGCCATATTTAGGACTCCAACTACTTTGCTTTGCTTTGACTCCACATGCAAATGTTAATGAGTCACAGAGCTGAAACCATACACAGCTTGGGGAAATTCCGAGGCAAATGTGCATATTCTGAGGCACCGCACACAGTGACATGTACAGTTTTGCTCCGTTGCATCCTCTGGACTTGAACTGTTGTAAATAAGCAGAGTTCTATGATATGACGTTCTGCATATATGTGTAAAATAAGCAGTATAAATGGACCATTACTTTGCATGTATAATAATCGGATCAAACAAAGTGTCCTGGTGATATCAGATCTCTGCTTTTTTGCCGCAAGTTTTGAATTGTATTGTAGCTAAGCAAACACAACACCTTGGGGAATTGCATATAGAAAAATGTTTTACATTCTAAAGGATGTTGTTGTTTACCCTGTTTGGATGGAGATTTAAATAGGACATATAATAATGACATTTTACTTGGAACCTTTCCCAAAACATGTCACAAATATTCCCTAATCTGCAAATGGACTACAAGCTCTTTTAAAAAAAAGAAAAAAAAAACGCGACTATTAAATGTTTGCTCAAAAGTAAAATTTTTTCAAGCCATCAACAGTCAAATGTTTTCAGATTTTTAGTAAGAGGAAATTACATTTGACTCTGTTTTTAAAAAATGGATTGATTTAAAGATGGGCAATGTATAAAGCAGCCATTGACAAATTCAGATTGTAAAATACGAGGTTTGTCAGTACTACAACAAATAATTTGCTGTACATTAATCAGGGTGAAAGTGTGAATTCTTTAAAGTGTCTGCAAAGACCAGACTTTTACCATAAACATACATAAATACGCTGTTATGTTCAGCAAAACCTGAACTCCTCGTTGGAAAAACTAACTCTTCCTGTTCCATGTTAAGAAACGGCACCAAACCTTTCAATGGGCCTCCTGGAGAAGGCATGCTGTAACCCCCAGTGTTGGTATTGTGAGCATTCTTGAAATGTCGGCTAGTGATTTAAACATTCTGACTTGTAATATAGACATAACATTAAAGAAATTATGAAAAGGGGAAGTTACCTTCTCCGGAGCCAGCCAAAAACGATATATACTTGTAAAACAGCTGGTGTCAATTTTACATCTTATCTCTGTGTTTTCATTTGGTTTAGGAGCTCAGTGATCAAGCTGGCTCAGAGTTTGAAAACTCTGAGGTAAGATGGGTCATAACAGTCCCTGCTATTTGGAAACAGCCTGCAAAGCAGTTTATGAGACAAGCCGCATACAAGGTAAGACTGTGAAATGAGAGAGAAGGAATAACCCCCTTAAATCCCTAGTAATTAGACTCACTCTAAAACATTTGTTCAGTATCACTAGCAAGATATATTCTGCATAAAATATGGCCAGAGAGTTATGAAATGGACTGGGTTAGAAACACTGGAGGGCTGAGCCACCCAAAAGCAGTATGTATCAAGTGGTATGTTTTCACCCTAGTAGTTGCCTGAGCTATCTATCTAGATTCCTATGTTGGCACCCATCATTGCAGCCTCTGATCCTTCAGTCATTCTGTGCCCAGGACTCCCACTGAACTCAGTGAGAGCTCTGCATATGGAACAGATGCAGAACTGAGGCCCAAGAACCAGACAATTTAAATACTAGTCACAGCTTTTTCTTAACTGTCAACACTGGCATCGTAACTAAAAAAATAAAGTAAGAAGAGGGAGAGCAGAAATCCTCCTCTGTGGAATTATTTCCCCTTTGCCCATATTCCCACGATAGGAATGATCTGGACAGCCTGGAGAGAAAATTAAATGCAAATACGAATTTCACTTCAGAAACAGATTATGTGCATTTAAAATACCCTGAAATCCTTTTAGAAAATTCATACAGTGTCTACCTGTCCTTTTATTTCAGACTCAGTTTGTGTCTTTGCTATGTTAGATGTACATATCCTTCTTTTCGTTAGGATACAGGGGTGCTGGAACAATTTATATAGTGGGGGTGCTGAGAGTCATTGAACCAAACTGTAAACCCTGTATATGATGGAAACCACTTCAAGCCAGGGGGAGCTGCTGCACCCCTAGTTCCAGCACCTATGTTTGGATCTTCATTTTGTATTTAATTTTTCTGGCCATTAAGAACTACATGTCCCAATGACAGCATTGCCAGTTTGTAAGAGTGCTAGGGGTACGCACGTAACCCCCCAAAGCATTACAGGGAGGCACCCAAGTGTTTTGGACTCTGTTCTTCCTATCTCTAATGTTGAGCAACATTTTTCTTAACAGTCTTTATTGTGGGATTGCTAATCATAGTGCCAGAAGCAAAACACACTTAAAGTTCTGATGGAAGGACACAGTTATAGGTAAATCCGAAACACTAGAGACCCATCTGTTATCTATGTATGTTGTTGTCTGCCTGCTGTCTGTGTGCATGTGTCCTCATGAAATGGGAGCTATGTAAGAAGGATAGAGTAGCTCTATTGACATTTCTCATTTGTGGCACAGTGGAATGGTGTTGAATAGTGTCTGTGTCTGTGATTGTGTTGTTGTTTTTTATCAGCAAGCTTGATACATAGTGAGGACTGATAGGGCTTTAAATGAGGATGTGTGAACAGCTGAAGAAAAATGAAAGGAAATGGAGAAATAATTGAATGTATCCTTGAAACATAAATTGACTCTTTAAACATGGAAATAGAACAACAAAAGAAGAAAACTGATTCTTCTGCTTTGTAACTGTCTTGCAGTCTTATATATTCCGACTATCAGATCCACCCTGTTGCTCAAACCAATACTTGCAATGTTGTTGTTTTTTTAAATAAGCCTTTGCTACTTAATATTGAAACATGCAAGTATCTTAAAAATGAGGATTTGCTGCCACAAGAGTAACATGGTATAGAAATAAGTAGAGGAAAGTATGAAGAGGTAACAAATGATCACTTTGTAATTGGAAATACTCTGCACTTTAGTTAGTCTAATATGGTGTGATGGTGGCTCACATCAGTGAGCACTAGGGGGGAATCTGTCTGAGGGAGCTGGGGCAGGTGGTATAACAGAAGAAGTATGAATATCTTGGGCAAAGAATAACCATATTCAGTCATTACCTCATAGTATGCAGTTTTGTAAGACAAAGTATTGAAAAGGATTTTGCAGTCTGTGGTAAAGGGCTTTTCTGCCCATCTCAGATGGGTTTCCAAGTAGAAGCTAAATATCCCCTGGAACAGTGAAAAAGGAGTAGAGGATATAACTCTGCTATGATATGTCCAATATGTGTCATAGAGATCCCCCTATTTCCCTGCCTCTCTTTATTCTCTCTTACCCAAAGATTGTGCAGTATAGTGATGTGGTTATGCATTAAGGGGACTTATGGGCCCAACACTGCTGCAACTGAAATCAGCAAGAGTTTGCAATTAGCTCAAGGGGAGCAGGGCTAGGCCTGGAGCATGGGAGTAACATAAAATAGGCTTTCTCAGGACTTTGTAAATCTTATGCTATGTATGCCAGAAAGAGGTATTCCTGTTGCAGTACAGTAAAGGCCTCTCTGATGAAAAGATGAAAGCTGTCCAAACTATTTAATAGCATTTATGGTAAATTTCTAGAAGTGCGTTGTGTGTAATTAAATGAGAAATAGTGGCCAAATCTTCTAGCAGTTTGTTGCTGTAATATGTTGCTTTGAGTGGCACTTGTAACCTCTGATTGTGCCCCTTCATACAAATGAAATTCGGGTGCAGTAGCCTGTTTATCAGGAGACTTTAATATTTCTAGTCGGGTGTCTCTTTTTAGTAGTGGCATTCTTCCAGCTCATGATTCACTACAACTTCTTCAGGCGCACTAAAGAAGGAGTGGGAACTGCAGACTGGAATTTCTTTAATATGCCAGTAGAAATAAGGGTTAGGGAACGGGTTGGGGTGTGACAGGAATATGTGAATGCTGAAGCTGTAAAGTAAGGAAGTAAAGCACAGTTTGTGAAATATGATCAGTGCAGAGCAAACTAGCCTGCAGATTTATAAACGTCAGTTAACTGAGCAGTTATTTAGTGATGTTGTAAACATTGTTTCATTGTAGGTTCTATGAATCTCAATACTGTGTATTCGAGTCTCTCAAAATAGATTTGTAGTTTGATGACAGATAACAGGGAATACAATAAATTACATGCTTAGTTCATATAAATATAGAGAGAGGAAGTCTGATCTAAAGGACTAAGCACAGAGCCAGGAATTCCAGTGGGTTAACTCTGGCTCTTTTTGGAATATCATCTCTGCCTCAGTTTCGCCCTTGTGTAGAAAGGGAGTAATAATATGTACCTAACAGACTGGTTTTGAGGCTTAACTAATATTTTTTACAGGCTAGGTTGGTCAGGACCAGAGGGGACAGTCAACCAAATTAAAAGGTGAGAAATGCAAAACTGATAAAAGGCAATCTTGTTTCACATAACATGTGATGAGAGTGTGTAACTCTTGTGCAACGGGAAGTCATTGAGGCTAAGAACTTAACAAGATTTCAAAAGGGATTGGACATTTATATGGATATCAAGAATATCCATACTTGTTGTAATTAATTATAACAAATTTTGTGGAAGGGATATTAATCCTTATGCTTCTGGGCTTAAGTCAATATCTAACTATTAGGGATCAGGATAAGACCTAATGTGTGGGACAGATTACTCCATATATGCCTATTGCAGGGTTCTTATACTTCCCTCTGAAGCATTTGGTCAGGCCACTCTCAGAGAGAGATTACAGGACTGGACCTTGGGTCTGATCCAACTGACAATTCCTATGCTCATATGTACATCCCTTTAAAGATGTAAAATGCTGGATAGTTTATCATCAATATTGATATACATATAAAATGTATTGGAAAAAATTGATGATCAGGTTTCCAGCATCAGTAAGTGGATTTAAAAGAGCAAAGAAGAAATGGCTTTCTGATTCAATGAGACACTGACATAGAACCATTTGTAGCTATTTTACCAAGCTGAATATTTTGCAACTCTCCGGAGAGATATTTCAAAATATGTTCTTTGTAATAAAATAGTGCAACATGCCATTACTTTTTTTGTGTGCTGTTGCCTCAGTTGTGTACATCCGTTCTATTGTCAAACATTTTCCATCAGAAAAGATGTCTGCTTTTTGGAAGGCACTGTTTAAAAAAAAAAAAAAAAAAAGTCAAAGCAATTAAATACTTAATCTTTTCCCAGAATGTATTGTAGTCTGGGCTTTCCTCTAGGATAGAGAGTGAATATTATGAGAGACAGGAAACCAAAAACAATAGAAATGTAAGGACTTCCTACAGAATTTGGTTATAATCAGTGAAGACTACATCAGCAGAAAGCAAAATCATAACTGGAGAAACAGTATTGCATTAAGGGTCAGTAAAAATGCAATCACCCTCAGCACATTATAGCCCACAATGGAATGAAGCTTTCCAATTCACCAAACTTACCTTCTTGTGTACGACATACACCATGTGACCTCATGACACAGTCCTGTTGACCTGCTCTACCTCAGGTCTAACTACCATTCATTTCAGTGGAAGCTATGCCTATCTAAAGATTGCAGGCTCAAGCTCCATACATGTGGGAGGAGTGTAATTTATTTTCTTCAGTACTGTTAAAAAACTACAGACAGGATAACATTTGCAAAAGCCCCAAAGTGATTTAGGAGCCTAAGTCCCACTTTCAAAAGGGCCTTTAGGCTAGATTTTCAATTGTATAAGCACCTAAACAGATCCTGTGGTTGGAGTTAGGTGCCCTCCCTGTCAAGATGCTTTGGAAAATACTACTAGGCACCTATCTGCATCTTTAGGTGCCTAAATACCTTTGAAAATCTGGCCCTTAGGAGCCTAGGTCTCATTGAAAGGCTGCTGCTGCTGTTTGTATTAGTTTGTATTGTATTATTATTTCATTACTTAATTCTCCCTTCATTTTCTAAGAAGCTAGAGAGACTTAGACTGAGATGCAATGCACAGTGTGGTTCATTTTCTATTGAGTGCTGCCATAATAGCCTTTTTTTCCTTTAAGTGTAGATCCGGTGTTTAATGCCTAAAGACAAAGATGATGTTTTGAACTTGTGAAGTCCTCATACTGCAGCCAACTGCATTGTAGCAAGGCTTTGATGTAAACTGCATAGGAAAGGAAATGGATTTAGACATATTAGTGGCTCTAGAGAGACAGAAGACTTTTCTTTAATGGCACTTGTTAACGGAGACAGAATTGTGTTAATGAATTGATTGTCCTGATTATCAGAGGCTCATGGGGTTATCTTGCTCTGACAATACTTTCACTTTTATGTTCATGAATTCTTTTTAACATAAGCATTAATGTGTTTATAAAGCGATACTGCTGAATTTTGCAACCATGAATAATTAGGGAAGTATATTGGTCATGGGGTGAAGATCTACATAGTGGGAAATGTGCTAACAAACCTCATTTTACACCTCTTAATAACTGCAAATAGGTTTACATGAAATCACCAGGCAATGGACTAGGTGAGAAATTTTATCCAGCTTTGCAAAATTCTACTCATCCACTTGCCTGGGACAAGGTTTGTTTGGTTTGACTTGTTAGAGGCAAGTAAAATGTAAGGCTTTTCATTATGTTCCTGGTAAGAGAGCAGGTGGATATTATTCTGTGCTTAGGAAGTAAATTTGCACAACTTCACAGTGTGAACCTGTGTGTAGCCTCCCTGAAATGCATTTGGAATCTCTTCCGTAGTAATTGTCTCACTTCATTGAAGTCCACACTGTACTTTTATGTAGAAAGGCGAGCATCTGTACTTAGAAGTGGAAATGTTAACAGAGAGCTCCAATGTGGCACAGAAAGGCTTATGAGATAAATGAAAATAGTAGAGCTGATTGAAAAATCAGAATGTCCGTCCTTCCTGAGGAAAGACCACAGTACCTAATGGGATACCAATCCACAGAGGCTAAAGGGGCAATCAGGCAACCAAACTATAACTTCCATGAGGCACTGCAGCAGCTCAGGTGGACACAGATTAATGTCAACCTGGCCCGGAAACATTTCACTTTGGTTCTACAAGGCAAAATGTTTCAGTTTGAACTGACCCCACCCCCAAAACGAAATATTTCATTTAAACTTTCCGAACAGAAAATCAAATTTTTTTTTTGGCAAAATCAAAATTTCCTACACAAAACTCTTTTTAACCAAGTTTGCATAGGTCTCTTTATAGAACGAGTTTGATCCACAAGAACCTATGGTAGAGAAGTAAGGGGAAGCCTGCTGAACACTGTAATGTCCAGAAGGTACGTGAGTAAAGAGAAGCACTTCAGTCTTGGCAGTTGGTGGGCATATACAGTGTGCAGAGAATATTCCTGCAAAAATATAACCTATGACATCGGAGAGCTCATGAGAGTCTAATAGGCTATAAAACAGAGTGCTAGGCATAAAAATTCCAGCTGCCGTATGGCTGATGGCTTCCTGCACCCTGTAAAATGTAATATAATGCAGTCCACGATTACTGTAATGCCCCTGTTTGCTATGACTTCATCTACTGCATAAATGCATCCTTCAGCAACCGTCATTTTGGAACTAGCTGCAGCAAAATTACCATAGTGGAAGAACAGAATTTGTGCTAGTGCAGTCCTGTTTCTGCCTGAAGACCTGCCAGCACAGCCCTTCACCTTGGCAAGCATTTCTTCTGCAATGTACACATTAACCTTATCCAGACTGATGTTAAATTTACAGTCATAGTTTTGGAGCAAGGAAGGAGATCTGAGGCAGTTCCCACCAGCAATCTAATTCCTATGAGGATACCTTAAAGGCAGCATGAAACAGATGCTTTTGTCCTTCTCCAGTGACCATCTTCATTGGCTCCCTGCCAGCAGGGATGGTAAATCATAATCTCAGCACCTGCATAAAGGAGGCAACAGAATCCCCATCTCCCCTGCATGGGGGAGGCTGGTAGCAGCGGGATCTTCACACTCCGCTGTGCCCTGTGTGTTGGCAGCAGACTCTTCACAAACACACCACCAGCAGGGAGCAGGCAGCAAGACGGTCACCCTTTCGCGCACACACCACAGTCAGTAGGCAGCCCCTCGCGTGATGATTGCACTACAATGTCGGCTTGAGGGAGCAAAAAGGGAAGTTTGTGGGGCTCAAGAGAGGGCTGTAGAATCCAGGGGTTCCTGACTTCAGTGAGCACCGCTACAAAATTACTTCATCCTGTTCATACATGGGATTTAGAATGTGCTGTCATGTATACAAGTGAATAAGAGGGAGGTGGCAGCCATCAGAAGCAAATCCCAACACAGGCAGCTGGATATTCCTGGCTCCATCAGGTCCTGCAACCCGACAGTCCACAGGCTCCCCTGGAGCTAGTGGACCTTTGGGCCTCTTGCTTTCCTAAATCATCTCCTACACACCCATAATCCATACATCGATTGCAGCTCCTGTTTTGGCTTCCTGTGAAGTCTGCATTGGCCCATTGTTCCTGCTGATATGCTAGGATCTGCAGGTGGTCTTGTGAGCTTTGGAACTAAGAGGCTTGATGGGGAGCAGGAGTCAAAGGTATGAATGAAAGCTGGGGAGAAGGGGTGAAACTGATGCACAGAGGTTAGGTAGCAAGCCAGGAATCAAGCAGAGCAACTAAGCTCCACAGCTTTTCCTGCGCCCTGTCTTCTCAGCTCTCCTGTGGAACTCCCACTTCCCGTGGTCCTAGTACCTTGTGAGCTCCAAGGCAGGGTATCTGGCTCTCTGCCTTCTTGGGCTCTCAGTGCATGTCATAAGCATTTCACTTTTTTGTAAATGAAGTTAGCAAAATTGAGAAGATGGGGTTGAGAAGGGAGTGTGTGTTGATAATGGACGTGTTTCCAAGAAGCAGTGTTTAGAAACTGAGGAAGTTCAGGTTAAAATTAAAGAAACACAAACATTTGGAAGTACAGTAATGCACAGTTAAGGCACCCAAACAACCTGGACTCTTAGCTCTGTCACAATAACTGGAGGAAAAACAAACTTAGACAATCTAACAATCATAACAGAGAAATTTGTCTCAATGAGACAACTTAGCCATCTAGAACAAACTGGTTCATCTAATCAGCTACCAAAGATACTTGGATTTCCTGACCTTGAAGTGGTTGTGCCACCCGCAGGCACCTTTACAACCTCACCTAGTTGATTGTTCAAACATCATGCTGAAGGCAAACTGCATTCCTTGTTGAGATTCTAGGTGCCACCAATTATACACCAGGGATGAAGGTACATTTTTCGTCTTGTTTAACTGAATGCCCCAATTTCTGAACAGCCGCTGGTAATAAGCCCCATTACAGGCTGTACTTTCTGCATCCATAATGGGACTTGCTTATTAACAGATTAGTAGGTTGAAGTGAAATATCAAATAGATTTCACTTTATTGGAAATGGCTAAAGAATATAAGCAGGCACATGTATAAGAGCCCAGCTTGAGATGCCTTCTACCTGATCTTCAAAGGTGTCAATCACCCACAATTCCAACTGACTTCAGTAGATGCTCCAATGCACATCACTTCTATAAACCAGTCCCTATATGTCTCAAGTTGGGTACTCAGAAACAGAGGCTTCCCAAATTACTGGACCCTCTTGCAAATTCAGGCCTGAGTGATGTGCAAAGAGATCACAGAGGAAGTTTGTAGCACAGCCAAGAATAGAGGAATCAAATCCAGATCTCCTGACTTGCAATCTCAGGCTTTACCCACAAAACCATCTTTATTCTTTAAACAGAAAATTATTTTACTAGGAAGGGGAAATTTTTCCCAATGCCTCATTGCAGTTAGATGAAAGTTTTTCATGCAGGTTGAATTCTTGTTTTAAACTCCGCTTGTGATGAGATGCCAGTGCAATGTTCGGATTGATGGTGTACTCAGTGAAAATACTTGGTATTTGCATCCATGTTGAATTAAATTGATATTTTCTATGTTAATTCACTTGTTAAAATGTCTGATTACTGCTAATAGTGCAAGAACATTCTAGACTTCTCAAAACTGCTACACTTTTTACCCACTCAGATTAAATAATCAGCTAGTGTGAGGAATATTTCCCTTCAAAATCAGAAGGATCAAGTAGAAATGCTAACTGAAAAAAATTATTGAACTCTTTAAATAGTCTTGAGCACTTGAATAACTTCAGTCTTTTCACAGTGAGTCTGATGTTGCTGTCATGGTGTCAGATGTGATTTGCTCCTTCTCACTGATACACCAAGGCAGGCTCGTGACACCGCAGTCACAAAGGGGAGAGATTAAGGACTTCTTGTGGATTTGGCCAATGGGAAAAGCACTGGATAGTGACAGATTCCTTATCAGCTTTTTATAAAGTGTTTTGGTCCTTTTCCTTCGCCAATAATATAGTCTGCACAGACTTAGGGTTCATTCCACAACCCTTACTTTCAGTAAATTATACTAGTCAATACTCGCAAGCATAAGTACTACCCAATATGAGTAAGGATCATCAGAGTGTACCCTAAGTAATTCCGAAGACTCCTTTGTAAATAAACCATAGTGGGAATAGTTTATACTTTGATAGCTCCTTTCATCTCAGGATCTCAAAGGTGTTAAAATTAGTTAAGTGTCAAGACAACCTTGTGAGGGCAGCTGTGTTGCTCTGTACATGTTACAAATGGAGATGCTTGAGGCATAGAGAGGCTACCTTCCTCCTCGGTGTGGCACAGTAGGGAATGAAAAGATGTCCTAATTCCCAGTTCCACACTAAACAGCAGTCAGCACTGCGTTCCAGAAGCTGTCTTGTACATCTGTCATCCTTGTATTATTATGTCATAGAGAGAGCTTTCTGGGGCAAGGAACATGTCTTGCTATCTTTGTAAAGTCTTGCAACACTAAGTGTCAAGACAAGATTCAGAACAATAGTTCAGGAAAAGGAGGGCAAAGAGACCTTATTGGAGAGGAGGAGAAGTTAGGAAATGGTCCTGTTAGAAATGGGCTTGAAGGAGAAGAGAGAGGATATTTGGAGAAGTTGGAAGTATTTGGCATTTAGGGGACAGCACGTTAGAAAAGGCACACAGCCAGGAATGGCTAGTTTAATCTGCAGCAGATGGTAGCACTCCCTCCCCTCACACTCCTCTGGCATGTCCCCTACACCAGGATCACGAGTGGAGGTGGCACTTCTACGCCAACTAAGGACCCCTCACACTGGGGGAATCCTCAGCTGGCAAGTTCCAGCCAGTTTCTGTCCCCTTTGCTCCACCAGAGCAGCACAAGGAGATGATAGAGGGTCAGAGGATCTGACAGCAATAGACCGAAAGGATTGGGAGAAGCCTAGGAAGCAAGAGAGTGAAAGTAGGAAGAAGTGAAAGCAGACATGTAGGATTGTGATGGATTCGTTCCAGGGGTTTGGAGTGGAAGGGGAGGAGGGAGGTAGAGGCAAGTGATACTAAGGGAAAGTTTGTTCAAGAAGGGGCACATGCCGTATGCTTTCAAATGGTGCTGTCATGCACTATGAAAATGTGGGCTACAGTATTGGCCTATTGGCTAGATAAAGGCACTAGATGTAGAATAATAACTGCCGAAATGCCATTAGTGAATGAGAGAACCCTTAGATAGATGCTTGACGTGGATTGTTCATGTTCCAAACCATACCGTCTGGACCAAATGGGATTTATCATCAGTATAAATTCATATGATTATACTGAGCATCTGGTCAGCATGGCATAAAGTCATGAAAAATCAGTCCCCAATAATTTGAGCAGATGCCAAAGAGTGGGAGTTTGTGCATTCAGTTCCTGACAGTTTCAAGCAAGTTCCAACTTCTGAAATTGTATTGGTACTTCATCTGCTTCTGCTAAAGCTCAGGTCCTAGGAAACGCAATATTGTCCTTTCCCCGTCTTTCTTTTACTAATAGCACCTTGATATCTAGTTGGCAGCAAGTATCAAGCGGAGTGCCCCAGAGGTCAGTCCTGGGGCCAGTTTTGTTCAACATCTTTATTAATGATCTGGATGATGGGATTAATTGCACCCTCAGCAAGTTCGCAGATGACACTAAGCTGGGGGGAGAGGTAGATAGGGTCCAGAGTGACCTAGACAAATTGGAGGAAATCTGATGAGGTTCAACAAGGACAAGTGCAGAGTTCTGCACTTAGGAAGGAAAAATCCCATGCACCGCTACAGGCTGGAGACCGACTGGCTAAGCAACAGTTGTGCAGAAAAGAACCTGGGGATTACAGTGGACGAGAAGCTGGATATGAGTCAGCAGTGTGCGTTTGTTGCCAAGAAGGCCAACGGCACATTGGGCTGTATTAGTAGGAGCATTGCCAGCAGATCAAGGGAAGTGATTATTCCCCTCTATTCGGCACTGGTGAGGCCACACCTGGAGTATTGCATCCAGTTTTTGTCCCCCCACTACAGAAGGGATGTGGACAAATTGGAGAGAGTCCAGCGGAGGGCAACGAAAATGATAAGGGGGCTGGGGCACATGACTTACAAGGAGAGGCTGAGGGAACTGGGCTTATTTAGTCTGCAGAAGAGAAGAGTGAGGGGGGATTTGATAGCAGCCTTCAATTACCTAAAGGTGGGTTCCAAAGAGGATGGAACTAGGCTGTTCTCAGTGGTGGCAGATGATGGAACAAGAAGCAATGGTCTCAAGTTGCAGTGGGGGAGGTCTAGGTTGGACATTAGGAAACACTATTTCACTAGGAGGGTGGAGAAGCACTGGAATGGGTTACCTAGGGAGGTGGTGGAATCTCCATCTTTAGAGGTTTTAAGGCCCGGCTTGACAAAGCCTTGGCTGGGATGATTTAGTTGGTGTTGGTCCTGCTTTGAGCAGGGGATTGGACTAGATGACCTCCTGAGGTCTCTTCCAACCCTAATCTTCTATGATTCTATGTCTACATTACCACTCGTGTCAACAAAATTATGTGCCGCTGTAAGGTTTCTAGTGTAGACATAGCCTGGGTGCATTTAACTGCACATAGCTATTAGTCTGCATAGTCTCACCCCAGTCTGTGGGAGGACCAGGGTTGTGGAATGGGCAAGGGAAGCGGTCTCAAATTCAGAGGCACAAATCCAATAGGATCCTGGGTCCCCACCCCACAGATTTCATGGCACTCTTTAGACAAACTCTCCTTCCTTCTTATTGCTGGGTATTTTCCCCTTTCTGTAGCATGGGAGCGTGGCAGGGCCAATACCCATGCTTCCAATGACTCCCTGTCTGAGCTGCAGTCCATGATTCCAAAGCATGTGCTGCTGGAGATTATGCTGCCAAACACAGCATTAATTCTCCATTGATTTCCCCTTCAGATTAGCGACAGTTTTGGTGAGGAGCATGTGTAATGCAGTTGCTTCCCCACCTGACCCTAGCCATGACCACTTTTTCCCCATATGGACCTGGGGTCATGCAGATACTTTGTGGAGGGAAAAGATGACTTCCTGGAAGATGGGAATTCTGCTTTACCATTGCTCTGTCTACTGCCCCACTTACAGTTTTCTCTTCTGATTTGCTTCCTCAACAGTGTGTCTAAGTAAGTAGGTTACCATATCTTTGGCTACTGCAAAATTCCTCTGGTAGTAAGTATTTTAGATGAGATTAATGAGTAATATGCTGATCCTGGCCTCAGAACTCCATAATCATTGTTTATGTGAATATTTAAAATGCCTAATTTAATTCAAGTGGAAAACATTTCTGAGAGATTATGCAAAGTGGGTGTGAAATCATTAGAATAAGATGCCCTGGAAGACCAAGGAAAACTATTGTAGGACTCTTGCATATTATCTATCCTGTTTCTATCCCATTACAGGGCTTCCACTAGCGGGGTTGTTGAACCCAGAGGGCATTTTTCTTGTGCTTTCAGTATTTAAATGATGCAGGAGGATGTAATTAATGGTTGATGTTGAATGATTAAACTTGGATATTGACCCATTGCTGCATTATTTGTTTGTGCTTTTTGTATCACTGGTTTACTAGAATTTTCAGCTCCTGTCTTTGGGACACTTGTATGTTCCGTACAGATGACTAATGAGCCACTAAGTTTGTATCTGGGTTTGAACTTTCCCAGAGTTCAGAGATGTTCCAGGCATCCCTAGGGTCTAAGTGTTGTAGGGCAACCACGTGTAAGATTATAAGTGACTGTGCAGCTGCTAGGAATGGTTTAAGAAGCTATTGGTTCAGTGGATGCCAATTCAAACTGTAGAGGTGTTTAGAGCTGAAAACTGAAATGAGGGTAAAATATGTGAAGTCAAAAATATAAGAAGGCAGAGGCCACTGGGGTCTGGGAGAACCTGTAAGTGGGCACTTAATGAGATAATTGAGGAGCATAGCAACAGTTGTCTGTGCTTACCAGGAAGAGTGAGGGGAACATGCCAGACACAGAAATGTTTCCTGGAGGAGGTGGGTGTCAGAAAATAAAAGGGAAGAAACCAAGTAAACTAGGAAGGGCACCAAAATGGATGACAGGGAGGAGGAATATATCAACAAAGGGTGGAGAAGGCTAGAGGACTGGACAGCCAGCACACAAGCATTTTTAAAACAATGATAAATATTGTATAAATATATAGTAGCAGTTTATACTCCATTGCTAGAAAAAGGGGAGATAAGAGGGGTCTCAAGGGAAGCTAACAGGACAGTTATAAGACTGAGGGCTATTAATCTTGCCTGTATTACACAGGGGCTAATTCTCCCATGCTTTTCACATTGCATAGCCAATTACTCCTGTGCAGTGTGTGTGTAAAACACTACCAAATCAAGACTGGGAATACAACAGAGGTCTCTTGATTCCCAGTCTAGTGCTCAGTTCGCTAGACTACATTGCTTCATAGGCAAGTCAGCTAAGCTTTCTTAGCCTCAGTTTCCCTCATCTGCAAAATGGGGCTACTGCCTTTTGCCATAAGTGAAATCCAAAAATTATACTTGATTATAACCAAATATGCGATAGGTGAGAGTATCCTTGTCTTGTCACTTAATTTCACAGATGGCGAAGCTGATGCTGAGATAAATGAGAATAGCGATAATTACCCACTACATTTACATTTGTAAATGCAAAATGTTACGTGCAATCAGTAGCACAGATGGTAATAGAGTTTGGGACATCCTGTCTCCCATTCCCATTCTTAATCCACTAGAGTAAACATTTTTTAGAGGTAACCTTGTCTATTTCTTCATAAATTCATAAATGTGAATTTTCTTATGAAAATTGTTTTCTGACTCTTCACAAATATCCAGAGTGTTGGCTTAATTATTGTCTCTTGGGAAGCACTCAGATACTGAGGTGATGGGCGCCGCTGTAAGAAGACAGATACAAATATTTTGGGGAGGGCAAATAATTTATTGTTTTGGCCTCAAGTAAAGGCAGCAATAGAAGCTACAGCCATGAATGTATTTTAAAAAAATAACACATTATAGGATAAGTCAGGGTGCTAAGTGTCTTCAATTTCTCTTGACTTCAGTGGGAGTTGAGGAGCTCAGCCCCTGGTAAGATTGAAGTCTGAAAACACTCAGAGCTTGTGTACACTATCGCTTAAGTCGATGTAACTTACGTTGCTCAGGGGTGTGAAAAAGTCTCCCACCGAGCGGTGCAAGTTACATTGACTTAAGCGCTGTCCACCCCGGCGCTATGTGGGTAGGAGACACTCTCCCGCCAGCATAGCTTCTGCCTCTCACGGAGGTGGCGTAATTGTGTCAACGGGAGAGCTCTCTCCTGTCGACATAGTGCGTCTTCACCAGACAATGCGCCGCTGTAGTGCTGCAGTGTAGACTTGCCCTCCAGGTCAGATTTTCAAAAATGTTCCCACTGAGGCACCTACATGAAGTGTCTGGATTTTCAAAAGAATTCAGCACCCAGGAGCTCCCGTTTTTCTCTCACTTCATTCTGGTGCCTAAATGCAATCTGAACTCTTTTGAAAATCCAGCTCCAGTTGTGGGTGCCTAGCACTTTTGGGAATCTGGCCCTAAGAAGATAAGTGGACTGAGTAAACTAGGTGATCTGACCTCATTCTGTTATATTCATGTATTACTTTCTGTAATGTAAGTCTCTGATTATTCTGAAAACTAAAATCATAGCATGTATGCGTGTGAGGGTGTCATGATTTTCAAATATTTTGGGAAAAGGCTTTTTACGTATCAAACCTAAAGATTTAACACCATGGCATTAAGCGTGTTGTTCAGGTAGCTTTCTGAAATGTGTTACCCCTTTGTGAGCCTCTTGGTGCTAATGCAGTGAGTCTATTCCCTTGTTGCTCATCTTCTTTGCTGGCATGCTCAGCTGTGTAATTAGGTCTCAGTTGTTTATTTGTGACATCCCAGTCTGATGTCATGGGACTGGAGAAAGTGCTAGCCAGTGAGAAAAACGGAGGATTAGAGAAGAGTTCACTTACTGACACACTAAGCGGGCGATGTTATCACAAATCTGTTAACACAGTGAACTGATTAGTTTAAACAGTGTAAATTTCATAAGGCACTTAATTTCCAGCTGCAGTGGCGCTGTCTTAGTTCAGTTACAGAATACATTTCCTACAAATGCTGTGCTGTGCACAACTTGCGATCACAGCTTTCCTGTTGTTAGCAATTATAGTAAATATTCCGGTAAACCCAAAATTTGCCATTTATTCACAGCTGCTGTTTATTTGTAATAACAGTTGGGTGAATGGTACCAACCTGTAGAACTCAGTTCCGTAATAACCCACATCAACTTTATGCAGATATTATATAGGGCCAACTTTACAGCTGCCCCTGCAGATTTTGCACACACCAACTAGCACTTATATGCTCAAATTAAATAGCTGCCTAATTAGCTGTGAGAGGAAGCTTGGGCTTGTAGCTAAAGCTAAGGCACTGAACTGGAACTCAGGAGTTGTGGAATTAGAATTCCTAGGTCTGCCACAGACTTTCTTTGTGACCTTGGGCAAGTCATTTAATCTTTCTGTCTTATTCCCCATCTATCAAATGGGGATAATAGTACTACAGTACTTTTCTCCCATCCTTCGTCTTGTCTAACTACGCTAAGTTCTTTGGGGCAGGAACTCTCTACTACATGTGTGTACAGTGCCCGTAGTGGTGCCTCTACTAGGGTATTACCCTAGCTGTGCCTGCAGATGCCCATTTGGAGCTGTGCCTGCAGAGGCCTGTCCAAGACCTCATTGGGGGAAAATATAACTACTACACATATAACTAATATATGTTCCATACTCTCCGTACTTTCCAGCTTGCAAAGTGGCTGCTTGTCCATGCATTAATTAAATCTCCACATATATGTTATTTATCTTTATGGCCCCAGTACAGCAAAACACTGAAGCACCTGCATTTCTATTAAGCACACAAGTAGTCCCCTTAAAACCAATGCAACTATGTACATGCTTCAAGCTGTGCATCTGCCTTACGTGTGTTGCTGAATCAGGAGCTGTATGGTTAAGAGAATGACTTTCATTTAAACAAAACCAGGCTTATGCTTTCTGCAACCGAACGAAATTCTGAGGGGTATCTCTCAACCTCACGTCTCTCGCTTAGTTCTCTGAGTGGGCTACTGGCATCTCAGGTCACAATACAAGGGGGAGATCAGCCCGGTGGAACTGCTGTGCTCCCTGCAGCACATATGAGTATGGATTGGGTGATGCCTTGACTCCATTCCCCTCACCGCTCCCTGTGCTGGCCCGCACATTGGACTCTATAGGGAGTGGGAAGTATGCTGGGCCAGGTAAAAGACTGGTGGAGCTTACTTCCCTTCTGGATCAAGGGGGAACGAGGGACAAAGACTGGCCTCTCTTCTGCTTCTGGGGCAGCTCAGGTACACAGCTCATGGAGTTACCATGACCCTTAACACTGATTTAGGGCTCAGTTCTGCAAACTGTTCTGCACATTGACCATTACACCTCACTGGGACTCTGTACAGGCATAAAGGTCTGTCTGCATGGATCTGATTGTAGGAGTTGAGCCCTAGAAGGATCTGCTGGTCTATTAACTCTGCTGCCGCCACCTGTAGTTCCAAGTCATCCAAGTCCTTAGCTAATTTTCTTTTATCTAATGAGCCATTAGCTTCATCACAGCTTGTGAAAATATATTTTCCCCTGTATTTTTGCCAGAAGGGTGATACTGTTTCTACAGTATGATATTTAAATTTATGTTTTAAAATACCAAGGCATTTTTGCCTACAATTAAATAGCACTCAAGTATCAGGAGACTTCTACAACCTATTCTCTGAGGAAAGGGGAAGAAACTGCTCTTTTCTTCTCTTTCCCATTTTTTTCCCTTGTGGAACTATCATTGAGGAGGAACATGCTTTGGAGCCAGTGAATTTAGATTCTCAGCTGGTGTAAATCACTGTGCCTCCGTTTAAGTTACCCAATGGGTATCTTTGTTTTACCTAACAAATGTATAAACTTTAAAACGAAATACCAATCCAGGAAAAATCCCCCCAATCCTACTCCCTAGTACTCTGGTATCTCCCAGAGGGAGGCTGCTTAGAGACATGATCCTGGATTGGTTCTAATGCAGGAATTCCGTTTATCTTCCCCAGCCTTTGTCACATGGAGATGGGGGCCAGTCTCCTGGAATGGCTCAGGATAGGCTGCTCACACCATCTCAAAAGCAATACTCATAAGAGAGGAGGGATGGTGCAGAGGTTAGGGTGTTAGCCTGGGATTCAGAAGATGTGGGTTCAATTCCCTGCTCCACCCCAGACTTCCTGTGTGACCTTGGACACATTAATTAGGCCATGTCTACACTAGAAAGCGTATAGCTGCTGTAAGATCTCTCACATAGCTGCTGTATGCTGATGGGAAAGAGCTCTCCCATTGACAGAATTAAACAACCCCCCATGAGCAGCAGTAGCTGTGTTGGCAGGAGAAGCTCTCTCGCTGACATAGAGCTGTGCATACCCCTGCTTACATCAGTGTAACTTACGTTGCTGAGGGGTGTGTTTTTTTACACCCCTCAGTGACATAAGTTTTGCTGATGTAAGTGGTAGTGTAGACATAGCCTCTCTGTAACTCAGTTCGCATCTGTAAAAATGTGGATAATAGCACTTCCCTACTTCACAGGGGTATTGTGAGAATAATTACGATAGGGGCTCAGAGACTAAGGTAATGGGGGCCATGGAAGTGCCTTTTCTAGGTAGATGATCAATACATAAATCTCACTCTTGGGCTTCAGGGTCAAAAAAATATCTTTGCGCTGAGACAGAGTTGAAGATCTAACAAACCTGTGTACTACCTAAATTGCTGTACTAATCACAAACCTGGACCTCTCTTAGAGGCAGACTTGAAGTGGCTACAGGCATTCCATGTGTGCTATCAGCACCAAATCCTCAGCATAATGTGGTTTGACTTTGTGTGAAACATCACAATCTTGCAGAGATCTGGCCTTCCTTCAGTGGCTCATTATATTCAAAAGCAGTGTTACTTGCTCTTTGGCCATGTCACCAGGGATGGACCAAAACACCCCAGCACACCCTGCTCTCAAACTGTCCATCGACATGGAGAGGAGTGCATGGACACCCTAACCCTGCCTGGTGCTGCCCTCATAGACCCCCGCAGAGATCCGTGGATTTGCAGGATTGAGACGGATCTGGGAACTCCACTACATGGTGCTTGGTGTGATGCCATCAACGGTGGTCACTGGCTGGCATGACAGTCCTCTGTACACTGTGCATGTTTGATGATGCTCTAGACAAAGGTCTAGAGCAGGGGTTCTCAACCTTTTTCTTTCTGAGCCCCTCCCCCGCCAACATATTATAAAAACGCCATGGCCCAGCTATGCCATAACAACTGTTTTTCTGCATATAAAAGCCAGGATTGGCATTCGGGGGTAGTAAGCAGGGCAGTTGCTCAGGGCCCCACGCCACAGGGGGCATGGCGAAGCTAAGTTGCTCAGGCTTCAAGTGGTGGGCTTGGGGCTCCGGGTTGCAGTCCTGCGCAGCGGGGATCTGGTGTTCTGCCCTGGGTCCTAGCAAGTCTAATACCAGCCATGCATGGCAGACCCCCTGAAACCTGCTCACAGCCCCCCAGGGGGCCCCAGACCCCTGGTTGAGAACCACTGGTCTAGAGGGTAATAAAACAACTGTATTAATTTGAAGAAAGTGTGGTGACTTTTCACTAGTTGTTATTATTGTGGTAGCACCAAGAGGCCTCGGCCAGGTTTTGAGTAGCTAGGAATAATTCCTGCACCCGAATTTGCTATTTTCACATCCATCTAGGTTAGGGTTGCCAACTTTATACAAGCACAAAACCAAACACCCTTGCTCCGCCCCTGCCCCTTTTCCAGCCCCCCACCCACTTCATTCCCCCACCACCACCCCCCGTCGCTCACTCTCCCCACTCTCATTCATTCGGTCATTTTCACCAGGCTAGCTCAGGGGGTTGGGGTGTGGGAGCGGGACAGGGCTCCGGCTGGGGGTGCAGGCTCTGAGGTAAATAGAAAGGAGGTAAATAGTGAGGTTTACTTACCATACAATTTCTCCGTTTCACCTTTCCCAGTAGTGGTGGGGAGAGTGATGCTTCTGTTGGAAGTACAGGTCTCTTATGGTTGTTACAAGTGAGAGGAAAAGAACTAGGGGATGAGAAGACAAATGGTGAAAAAAAAATCATCATTGTTTTAAAAATGCTTGCTCAGGCCAGACTGCTCAGCACAACAAAAGTGATTTTTTCACCATTTGTCTTCTCATCACCTTGTTCTTTTCCTCTCATTTGTAACAACCATAAGAGACCTGTACTTCCAACAAAAGCATCACTCTCCCCACCACTACTGGGAAGGGTGAAATGGAGAAATTGTATGGTAAGTAAATTCCCACTCCATGGAGTGAGAGTAAGTTTACAAAGGTTGTTCATTGGTTTGAAAGCACACAAACCATGAAAGCTTTGTGGTCTGTGCTCAGTTCACTATGGGCCCGGTTTGGATACCTTTACTCATGCTGGGTAGCATTTTACACCACAAGTAGTCTCACTAAATTCAGTGGGGCTAGTTATAGAATAAGGTACTGTCCAACATAAGTATGGGGGTCAAATCTGGCCACCTATCTTATAGTACATATTAAAAAAAAAGACATTAAAAGAAAGGAATAAAAATGGATAATTCATTTAGTACTGAGCCATCAGCAGTGCTGCACTGCTGGTGCTTGTACTAGTACTGGTATTTCTTACTGGTATTTCTGTGTGCCATTGCCCCTCTCCCATTCAGCTGTGCATGCTCTATCTCCAAGGGTCTCTGGATGCTCCAACACCTAGTCTCTGGACTGCAGAAGCAGCCCAAGATCCATTGTGTATTGTAGCATGGACAACTGAATGGGGGCAAGGAGTTGGTTCGCTGATACAGATGAGGCCTTAGCTTGGCGAGCTCACTCTGTTGCCTGTAGAAGCTGGGACCACTGGAGTGCATCACTCCTACAACATTGCTAGTGACAGTTAGAAATAATTTCTAGTGACTAACAAACATAATACGTCATGGCAGGCTTGGAAAGCGTTAGACTGGCTCCAAATTAACAAACATTTAGGTCTGGATTCTACCTCAATATAGCGATGCTCTGAGTAGCTCCAGAGAACTAAATAGTCCTCAGTCATTTGAAATGCAGAATTATCATCGTCACAGTGTTCTCAAGAATGACCCTTCTTCTCCCTAGACTAGTCTGCCATGTTACAAGACACAATGAAATACCGTTTTGATTTGAGTTTTTTTTTAAATGCAATAAAATACAGACAGCACTATAGAGAAATATTCAGCATAATTTGAGCTTTTAAGAAAGGAATATGTACAAAGCTGAGATCCAACCTGTGTGAATGGCTCCCATCTCCGAAAGCCTCCGTAATTAGCACCATCAACACTTTTGTATTTCACAAAGCATTGCACCATGCTATCATTCACTCCACTCTATTAGGCCTTATTTATTTCACAGTGGCCTACTCAAAATGAATGCTGTATTAGGAAATACACAGTCATTCACAAGGTTTAAATACAGTTCCTAATACTATCTGTTTGAACTACTAAAGGCCGCAGTTATGCTTCCTTTTTCAAAGGACACATTAGGCATCATTTTGCAGGCAGGATCACTAAAGGCAACAGCAATAAAATCCACAGTACTAAATAATATGGCTTATCCATGAAGTACACAAGTATCTTTGGATTGCAAAACTGATGAGAAGAACTGACACCGAGAGCTCAATTAGTGCAAAAAATAAAATAAAATTTATGCTTCATCAGTTGAATTTACCATCCTGATCTATTATGAATTAGATGTTAATTGGAGTCAGTCCCCTTTATATGCACCCTCCCCTGTCTGCCTCCACAGACATATAGGTGATCAAACCTTCCTGAAACCCCCTCTCCACCCCCCCACCCCCCACACACACACGGTAGAACCTAGAATAAGACACCCACCACTGAGGTGGTATAAAACATCACCTCATCACCTTGTGCAGATCTCCCAAGAACTCTTCCCCATTTACAAGGGAAATATTTGTATACATCCAAATTCTCACACAGAGAGATGGTTGTTTTGTGCCTTCGGCATGTAGAAATGGCAGTCTAATGGGGAAGGCACTGGATTGGACCTCAAAAAATAGTGTACGATTCCTGGCTCAGCCACAGACTTCATTGGGCACTTACCTATCCTGTGCCTCAGTTCTCCCTCTATAAACCTGGGATAATACTTTCCTACCTTGTAGGAGTATTGAAAGAATAAAATCTATTAACAATTCTGAGGCATCCAGATATTACAGTGATGAGCCATATAAGTACCAATCTAGACTAGGGTTGCCAGGTGTCTGGTTTTCAACCGGAACACCTGATCAAAAAGGGAACCTGGCGGCACCACTGACTGGCCGTCTAAAATCCGGTCGGCAGCGCAGCGGGTCTCAGGCAGGATCCCTGCCTGCCGAGGCTCCACGCGGCTCCTGGAAGGGAGGGGCAGCCAGGGGGCTCTGCGCTCTGCCCTGGCCCCAAGCGCCAGCTTTGCAGCTCCCATTGGCTGAGAACTGTGGCCAATGGGAGCTGCGGGGGTGGTGCCTGCAGACGGGGCAGTGCGTGGAGCCACCTGGCCAGCCTCCGCGTAGAAGCCAGAGGGGGGACATGCCGCTGTTTCCGGGAGTTACTTGAGGTAAGTGCCCTCGGAGCCTGCACCCCTGACCCCCTTCCACGCCCTGACCCCCTCCCACTGAGCAGCCTGGCCTGAGCATTGGCTTATGAACAAGCTTTACTTTCACTTATACTTTCTCATACAAGCAAGTTATTTCCGAGCACGTACAACCAGCAGTTGTCTTATTACTGTAGTGCGAAGTGTAACTATGTGAACTGTTTTGGGTTCCAATGCAAGTCAGCTGTTCTTCCGTCTGAGCCACTTTTGTTTGTTTGTTTGTTTGTTTTGTATTTTAAAGGCTTGTTCACATCTTAGGTAATTGTGGTGCCTTTTTTTGGAAAGCTCTCATGCAGTGACAGTGTATGTGCATGAATCAAAGCACCCAAAAGTTTCCTGGGAGACTGACAATGAAAACAAATAAACCAAAAAACCGTTCTCCCCTTTACCAACATGCTTTAGCACTAAGGAACACAGTTTACCAATGAACAACATTAGCAGAAAAACCTCAATTTGAGTTGGAACTGTAGGAGCTTGGAAATGTCAGTGTTGCCTGTCATAAGAGAAAATCAGAATCTAGGGCAGAGGTGGGCAAACTATGGCCGCGGGCCACATCCTGCCCACGGGACCGTCCTGCCCAGCCCTTGAGCTCCCGGCCAGGGAGGCTAGTCCCCGGCCCTTCCCCTGCTGTCCCCCCTCACCTGCAGTTACACTGCCATGTGGGCAGCATAGCTGGCTCCGGCCGGGCAGTGTGGCTTCCAGTCCTGCCACTCTGAGCAGCATGGTAAGGGGGCAGGGAGCTGGGGGGTTGAATAAGGGGCAGGGGATCCCGGGGGGCAGTCAGGGGACAGGGAGCAGTGGGCAGATGGATGGGGCGGAGGTTCTGAGGGGGGCAGTCAGGGGATGGGAAGTGGGAGGGGGCAGGGGGCCAGGCTGTTTGGGGAGGCACAGCCTTCCCTACCTGGCCCTTCATACAGTTGCACAACCCCAATGTGGCCCTCGGGCCAAAAAGTTTGCCCACCCCTGATCTAGGGGGAAACACCGGAGCTTGTAGGAGAAAAGAAAAGTAGGACAAGAGCACACTTGCCAACTTTTGTGATATTTGGAATTTTTCTTAAAGCCCCAACTCTTGGAGTCATGTGATTATATGAGAATCGTAGGTTTCATGGGGAGGGGAAGAAGTAAGTTTGTAGCCCTTACAGTTGTAGAGAGAACCTTAAAAACATGACCCCTAAAGGCTCACAAACAAATAAAAAGGCTCAGAAAGCAAATAAAAAGAACTGTAAATGTTGTTTTTAAAATGTCTTGATTCTTAAGCCAGTCTCATGATGTTTTGCAGGCCTGACATGATTTTGAATGCATGGGTTGGCAATGCTGAGTCTACATCTTAAAACTATTGCAGAATATGGGTGTGTGTAAAAGTGATCGGAAAAGGAAAACTCAACTCAAAGTGAAAAGATGGATATCTGGCAAAGGGCATCATACAGATCAGTGACTTCAGGGGACTCCTGGCTGGCTTTCTGCAAGAGCTACTTGTGGAAATTTCTTCAGCCCCACCACACATGTGAACAAAATTTGCTGGGCTGATAGAATAGCCACTGTATTATCCACTTGTTCTGTGTAGTGATAGAATATAAAACCAGAGTGATGCGTTAATGTTATTGTTACAGGGAAAGGAGGGCAAAAGTATTTCTCCGTTTCTTGACAGAAGGTTGGGACTCTTGAGAAGTTTAGATTCTGCTGGGTTAACAAGGAGCGCAGATTGTAGACAGTTTACCCTGGATTTCAACATGTCTTCTCTAGCTCTCTTTCTCTGCCTATCATATGCACTCACCTCATTAACTAGATACTAAGCATGGTAAGTGCATGCATCTTCCCCAGTTACAACCTGCAAAGTTGTGAAAACTGAAGACATAATTTTTTCCAGGCCAAGATCCTTAGCCAATGGCTCAGCAGCTTTTTAGTGGCATTTAACTTAGGAAAAAATGCAGAGCTGGTTTAAATGTTCATTGTTCACCTACCGAACCAGTCTGAGATGAAGACTATCTGGTTACATTTTTTCCCACCCCACTTCTCTGAATGATTCTGTCTCACAGGCAGGAATGGCAACTCCTGAAAACCCCGAGCAGCTGATAATTGCCCTGGAACCCGAGGCTGCTTCCATCTACTGCAGAAAGCTCCGCCTTCACCAGATGATAGACCTGAGCAGCAAAGCACCTGTCAATGGTTATAACGCTAGTGACACCGTAGGAGCTGGATTTACACAGGGTACCTCTTCTACTAACCGACTTGAGATCTAGTGCCTTTTGCCTACATTAGATTTGGTCATTAGGGTAGTTTTCTTACCATTTCCTGTAGGTTATCATTGCCTCTTTGTGTTAGTGGAACATTACAGGCTAGTATAGAAAAACTTCTCTATTTACTTTAATTTGACTGTTTTGGGCACTGATCCTGCAAACGCTTGTGCTCAATGCTTAACTCTAAGCATGCAAGTAGCATGATTGACTTTATTGGGACACAAGGGACTACTCACAGGTTTGAAGTTAAGCAAAGGCATAGTGTTTGCAGGGACGTTACTGATCCATTTTAATGTAATTGCTAATTGTTTCCTACTGCAGATTTAAGTTTACTTTTGTGAGCCAGCCATGATGTGTTAAACTAGCTATATTAATTTAACAAGGGATTACACTTGAATTTGCCATCAGACCTTTAATGTTTCTGGAATTTTTGTCAAAAGTTGGGCACTTGGTGATTTTTGGTTCATAATTACATTGGTCACCAGTAGTTAGCAAAACTGCTACGTGATATGGCACAGCATTTTCTCTGAACTGTGAACAGAAACTAAGCATTGTGCTTCAGATATCCTGGTGTGTTATCTGTTGTTACTGTGAATGTTGGTAATTTTCGCTCCATGTATCTGAAGAAGTGAGGTTTTTTCCCACGAAAGCTTATGCCCAAATAAATCTGTTAGTCTTTAAGATGCCACCGGACTCCTCGTTGTTTTTGTGAATGTTGAGTTTTTACTAGCTCCGGTGGTAGGTTCGATGCAGACTCATTTACGCTGAGAGGCAGACTATGGAGTGTAATTTAACTGGTTTGCAGATGGATCATCTTTCACTGCAGAAGTTTTTGAAAACTGTCATTCTGACTGAGTCTGAAGTTAGGCAGTAAAGATGGGATGGGACAAGTTTTGATTGTAACATAAAGATCCAAATTATCTGCTAGTGTAAATTGGTGCACTCCATTGAGAGCTGTGGAGTTGTGCCAGTTTACCCCCTCAGAGAATTTGGCAAAAGATCTTATACTTGGTCATGTTTTCCAGCTCAAAACAGCAAAAGCAAATGGAAGATTCAGCTAATAAACCCGTTCAAGACATTTTATTTCTCCCGGTCCTTAATAGAAGCCATTTTTTTAGTTATCAGGATGTGATGACCCAGTTTGCCCCCAGAAATTTCATAATTAGTAAAACTGATTGAGTCCTTTTAATAAAATAACACGTCTTATTTAGCTAGATGAAATAATATTTAGCCACCACAATTTTAGCCCTGTCCATGCCACAAAGACCCTGATGCGGGTTTATTCAATAATACCACAGGTAAAATCCTCGCCGCTGCACAAAGCCTGTGTCAAGAGGCTTTGCTCAGGGGTGTCTCTTAATGGGCAGGAGGACAGAAGCATCCCTCCTCTGCCTAGACCACAGAATTTCTTCACAGCTGGAGCTGGAGCTTGAGCAACTGTGCACCCCTAAGCAAGCGATTTTTGGCTGGTGCAACCATGTATTTGTCGATGCATTGGTCATGCCTCTGCACCTGCCCTCTGGCTCCAGGGCATTTATCCCTATGCAAATGAAAGCATTTTCTTGTTTGGTTAAAGGGAGCCACAGGGCTGGGCTGTTGAGCAAAATCTGTTCACAAAGTCATGGGATTCTGTCAGAAGTCTTTTTACAGTTATCTTTCTTGACTTAATAAGGTAAAAGTTGGTATAGACGAAAAGGATTTAATTCAATTAGAATTAATAGAAACAAGGCTTTGAGTGAATTAATTTGGGTTTAATCTAAAATTCAATAAAAGCAGGGCAGGGACCCAAGCAAAGCTGAGAAGAGATCAAGAAGGAAAACCCTTTAAACATAAACAGAGAAGAGCTTTTCAAGGACTATTTTAGTGCTGTGCAGTCAAAACAAAAGTTGTACTCTTCGGAATACTGAGCATAAATTTGCATTAGGAAAGGAAGCATAATCTAATGGTTAAAGGAATGTATCTCAGGTCTGATCCAATGCCTGTTAAAGTCAATGGAAAGACTCCCATTGACTTCAGTGGGTATTGGATCAGGCCCTTCCTTGGATTCTGTCCGTTGCTCTGTCATTGACTCCGGTGTCACTTAACCTTTCTGTGTCTGCTTCTCAATTTGTAAAATGAGGATAATATTATTTGCTTCCATCACAGGAGAATTGAGGTTTTATTTATTGGCTTTTGATATCCTCAAATGGAAGACACTATAGAAATGTGAAGTAGTATTATCATTAGCTAGCAAAATATAATTGTCCTCTTCTATACAATAAATGTACCTTTTTTCTATTTTAGATAGAATTTTTTCAGATGAAACAATATTTTGCTATACCATGGAATGTGTCTGCGTTTTTCTGTAGTATCATATAGATGACCTTTAAAGATGAGTGAAAGTTACATTGGAAATGATTTAGTAGTCATTTAGTTGCACAAGCTGGGTTTAGAAATACATTAGTAGAGACACTTAGCAAATCACATTACATATTTTAAATGTCTATGTGGAGATTAATTTTCATAAAATGCATTATTTCTATAACTATGTGTTACTAGATTATACTTAATTTTTAAATCATATGTACACCTCTACCCCGATATAACGCTGTCCTCGGGAGCCAAAAAAATCTTACTGCGTTATAGGTGAAACAGCGTTATAAATTAATGGAGATATCCCATCTCCTAGAACTGGAAGGGACCTTGAAAGGTCATTGAGTCCAGCCCCCTGCCTTCACTAGCAGGACCAAGTACTGATTTTGCCCCAGATCCCTAAGTGGCCCCCTCAAGGATTGAACTCACAACCCTGGGTTTAGCAGGCCAATGCTCAAACCACTGAGCTATCCCTCCCCCCAAGTTATATCGAACTTGCTTTGATCCGCCGAAGCGCGCAGCCCCGCCCCCCTGGAGCGCTGCTTTACCGCGTTATATCCGAATTCATGTTATATCGGGTCACATTATATCAGGGTTGAGGTGTATTTAAATTGACCTATGCTGGTATGTGCATATATGTAATGGGCCAAATCCTACAGGTTCTCCATCAAGCAAAACTCTAATTGGAATCCAGTGGGAGGTATGCCTGAGTAAAATGAGCAGGATTTGCTCCTACAACCAAGGTCCATAGCACAAAACTGACAAAGGCCAAGATTTTCAGAAGTAACTAATGACTAGGGGTGCTCAAATGGAGATATTTTGAGGGGTCCTAATTTTTAGAAGGTACTGAGCACCTACCCTCTGAAAACTGGGCTCACTTGCGGCATCTCATCTGGAGCAACCAAAAATAGGGGCACCCAAAATCAGTAATCACTTTTGAAAATGTTGGCCAAAGTGTCTTCAATTCCTAGGCAATTTTTAAGTCAATTCTTGATTATTTTATTATGCATCAAGTATGCCACCTACTGGCAAAAATGCATCTTGGCATTTCTAGAACCAAAAAATGTGTCTGCATATAAATACTTCATTTTGTTTATTAAAAATATAATAAATATGTACTATTAAGAAAGCTTTTAAAGAAATCTTAGAGCATTATTTGAAATCCAGTTATTGTAAGTAAAGAATAGAATAACTGATTTTTTTTCTTTCCAGAACTCAATTTGTAAATTCCTAATTCTAATACAGCAATTTTTGTTCATCTGTTTTGTTAGAACCTTACCAAATAATACATAGAAAGCTCTCATTCTGCTTGTGTTTGCTTCCTGCACTGTTTGTTATCAGCTTGTTCCTGCTTTCTTATACTTAGTAATTTTCTCTCTGTCAATGATTAGCTAAGGAATACATACGTCGTAATCGGCAGAGCCGCACCTTTTTGGTGGAAAATGTCATAGGAGAGATCTGGTCTGAGTTGGAGGAAGGTAGCGTCCTTTTGTGAATTATCTTTGCTCTTGCTGGTTTTATATTGCTGGCAAAAACCCCACAAACCTTTCCCGCAAATTTATTATGTGCTTTTGGTATTCTCAAAATGACTAATTTAAAGGAAAATACAAGTGCATGCACTGCTCTTAGTCTACAAGACTGAACTAGAATTTTGCATGCTCTAGAAAAGCACATATTATTAAGTTGATAGGTTATAAAAGGGACAAACCCAGATTTTAAAATACAAGCCAGAGCATAGTGTCCTCAGAATACACTTTATAAGTAAGCTGGCACTGTAACATGTCTACAGAACTGTTAACACAATGGAACGTACACAGATGGCATGCACAGTTCCACTTATCATAAAGATACATTCTCCCCGCATGGGTGCTTAAGTCTGTAGCATACAGCATACAAGTTTCACTTCCATTATAAATCACTGCAAATTATTCCACTAGGAACTGCTAATTTTCAAGCCAGTTGTCCCCAGTACAGATGTTCATGGCTTTCTGCTTGGGATGATGACAACATTGCCCGCAGTATTAGTATTCATATTGCTTAAGTATTAGTAGACTGTTGTGTTGACGCCGATGAAAATGATGTTGCTTGTTCCTGTTGCTTCATAGGTGACCGGTACATAGTTGTTGACAGTGGAGGAGGTACAGTGGATCTCACTGTCCATCAGATCAGGCTACCTGAAGGACACCTGAAGGAACTGTACAAGGCAACTGGTAAAGTTACATTAATCACTACTCATTTCACGTGTGTCGTACTTTGAGTTTGATCTTACACCCTTACTGCCAATAAGGATGCTGTGATGTTTTACTATTTGCTTAATTTAGTTAATAGTTCATCCTATATTAAAGTCAACATTCAAAAGGTCTTGCTAATTTCATGTGATTTCTGAACTGCTAGTCAATAGAGAGTGTTAAATAACATTCTGTATATGTTTACTTTGAGAAAAGTAAAACTTCCTTTGAGAAGATAAGAGACAGTGTCAAACTCTTCCTCATTTTGGCTCAGCACCAGCGTTGGTCTGACTTCCATCACTCGCATACTCTATATCTCCCCTCTCATTTCATCTCTCATAGGTCATCTCTAAACTATGGTGACCTGCATGGGCATTTAGAGAATCACTATATGGCCGGCTGATAGAACAAAAGATTGTTGGAAAGTCCCACCAGGCTATTAACTGAGTGATTTGTTAGCAGAACAGTGTTCTCCCACAGATTCATGGAGAAGCCACATGTGCCATTGACTTCCAAAGGTAGAGCAGCGAGATGGGTCCATCACCCTGATGGGAAAGGTGTGCCCCTGTCTCAAATCAAATGACATAGTGATTGCTCCATGGCCAGGAAGTAAAATTCAACTCCCCAAAGTACAGTCCCACCTCCAACTCCAGATCCAGTTGAGCTTTGCCTTGTGAGCTTTGCCATTAGCCACCTGAGACAATCCCTTAGTTGTCACAGCACCCATGAAATCCTGGGTTGGTCCTCTTCTGTATGATTCCTGAACTATCAGCCTTGGTGACTCCAGTGCCACCACAGAGGAACCCAACATATGTCTTTCTCTATGCAGCAGGGCAACCTATTCGTGAGCACAAGCTCCGTCTTGATCTCCTCATATACAAGATGGAACCATCAATAATTTTAGTCTTTTCCCTGACAGTGAAAATACACTTATCGTGCTCTGGGTTATTGCATTTTATCATCCACTTAGCTATGTCAGTATGATCTGGATTTGTATATGATGGGCTCAAGTTCTAGTGAGCAATACACTATGTTAACGATATGTTTTGTTTCTAACACAGGTGGGCCATATGGTTCTGTAGGCGTGGACTATGAGTTTGAAAAACTCCTGTGTAAAATATTTGGAGAGGATTTTATTGAACAATTTAAAATCAAGCGTCCTGCTGCTTGGGTGGATCTGATGATAGCGTTTGAGTCCCGTAAAAGGGCAGCGGCCCCAGACAGAACCAATCCACTGAATATCACTCTGCCTTTCTCCTTCATTGACTATTATAAGAAGTTTCGAGGTCACAGCGTGGAACACGCCTTAAGGAAAAGCAAGTAAGTAGGCGATTGAACCTGGATAGATTCATAATTAACTACTCACTGCTGGAAAGAATAATAAAATATCCTAATTGCAAGTAGCGTAATAGATTGTAGTGAGAAAATGTAATCTAATGATGGGAAAATCATACTGCCTCAGATACAGTTACCAGAAAAGAAAGTTATATTCTAGCTTTTCTTAAGAGTTTTCTCCATAACACTTGCATCCTACTGTAGACTTCTTTCTGCGAGTTCCACTAGACCATTTTTATTTATATGGCGCCATTTCCTAAGGTTCCACACTGAGACAGTCTCCTGTATTTCTGGCTATATGTGTAGGGCTAGATTCTTAGCTGCGCTGAGTTTATATTCAGTGCCGCTAAGAGTCACCTTCCCACTTATCTGATTCTGGGCTGACCAGAAGCCACAAGAGCTTCTGGTGTAATTGAAAGCAGCCTACACCAACTGTAGCAGGTCCACAGAGAGTTCCACCCTTGACATGCCCTTCATACAGTGGGTTGCAGGAGCCAGTGGCACACAGCCGGCTGTTGGAGGAATTCTGGACAGCAGTGCAAAGCAGATGGAGTTGAGTCCAAGAATCTGTCGCATTCTGTACATGGACACACCCACACTCTTACTTCCTTTTGCACAACCCCATCCATATTCATAACATTCCCATGCAACTCTCTGCCTTCCAAGAAGCATTGTGCATTAATTCTTTCCAAATCAATTAAAAAAAAAAACCCCAAACAGTTCTATTTGTCAATTATTTATTTAAACTTGGGTCCCCATTTTGCATATAGAGATGGAGAAAATGAGGTTCAGAGAGGTTAAGTGACTTGCCAAAGGTCACAGAGGGAGTATGTGGCTGACTGGAACCCCCATGCCTCCTTTTTCCTAGTCTTTTGAGTAAAATTTTCAAAACCACCTAAATTATTTAGGAGCCTAAATCCTATTATAATTCCATCCTAAACCAAAATCACTTTAGAAAATGGGGCTTAGACACTTAAAGAAATGTACCCTTCTGCTTACTACAAACCCTTCTTCCCTCCCATGAATCATTCATAGTGGTGCCTTTTGGAAGTAATGTAAATGCCAAAGAAATGGAGAGGGCAACAAGAGGGGATGAAAATTGCTTATAAAGGTGACACCTTAAATATATGTGAATGAAAAGGAGAAAATGACCCAGCTGTAACCAGTTTATGTAAGTGAGTCAGCAGTGGAATAACCTACTCCTGTATTCAAACATTTCCTTGCCATCTTGCCTGCACTTCACAATGCACTGCTCAGAACGGAATTGCCTCCCATGCATTGTGTGTTACTCTTATTTATGTCCCTAGAGCTCCCAAGCCTGTTAATCTTCTTTGCGTGATTGCAGTGGCCTTGAGATCTACTGCTACTTTAACTGAAAGGATCATTTCCTTCTGGGGGATGCATTAGCTTTGTTTCAGATGGGCTGACATTGGAGGGAACATAAAATGTTTCAGTAGAGCTCTGAACATTAGTGATGCTGCTGGGAGGCAGTCAGGCCAGGAAAACCGCAATTAAACAAAAGGCATTATTGCTGGTGGGAGGCACATTCAAGTATGCTGGTGGACAGGGACTGGCCATTTTACCTGCTGCAAATGACATGCTTAACGTAGAGGCTGTAAATCTGTGAATTTCTTATCAGCCATGTCCTACAGCTCAAGTACCGGCTTACTCTTTTTAAAATTAGAACTCATTTTAACAGCCTCCTTTGCTCTTTTGTTGCAGTGTGGATTTTGTCAAGTGGTCCTCCCAAGGAATGCTAAGGATGAGTCCAGATGCAATGAATGCCCTTTTCAAACCTACAATTGACCAGATCATTCAACATCTTAGTATGTATCAAGGTGTAATGAGTTTCTGACTGGACGTAAACTGAAGTATGATTTATCCAAATACCCATCTATCACAGCCCCAAAACTGGGAATTATGTTTAATGGGGTAATTTGACCCCATGAATGGTGGGTGAAAAATTTAATTCCCCCAAATCACCCAAAAAATGACTATCAGGGTTGCTCCAAGTCACCTAGTATCTTAATAGATATTTCTGGCTATTCTGTAGCTGTTGACCAGGCAATCAGTACTAAAGCTGCATAAACTTTATTTCCTCTTGCGCTTTCAGGAATACAAGTCATTAGAAGATTGAAACCTAATTAATAGTCAATGTCCTCTTTCTTTCTTTCTTTCACATTAATTTGGAGTTTGTCTGAAAAAAGAAAGAAAGACATATTAGGACATTTAGTTCATTTCTGTGCCAATGCAGGACTGTCTCCCTCAACATATTCTTCATTGTTTTGTCCAGTTCAATTTTACCACTGACAATACACAAATAATAAGTGATGCATCTGGGTAAAAATAATTCCAAGCTTGGTTTAAACATAATTGGATGTGTTAATATAATAGTGGAAGATGGGGCCAGATTGAGAAACCCCGTGTCTAAATTCTCAGTCCAACATAAGACTATTAGGCTTGTATCAAGTGGAATATATTATGTATAATAAGCATGAGAATATTATTTTAACACTGTACACAATACTGGATTGATTATATCTGGAATATAGTGTCCAATTTTGGGCATCCTATATGAAAAATTGTATAATTATATTAGAGCACAGCATAATAAGGCAACTAATATAATGGCAACAAAATAGCTTATATATGAATAGAAAATGAGAGAACTAGGATTATTTTGTTATGACAGATAATTGAGGCAGCATGATTGAAGCATTTAAACTAGGTACAGGTAACTATAACATTAAACTTAATCAATATGAGTTTTTTGGATAGACCAGAACTAGAGAACATGGGTTTAAGTAAAGAGAGAAAATATGTAAGAAGAATTTAAGGAGATATTATTTTGCAGGTGGAATACATTTTGGTTGAGATGGTGGAGTCAGAAGTATTAATATATTTTAAAATTGGGTGATTATATGTAATGTAATAAAGTCAGCATTAATCAGTTTTGCCTGGAAATACCTGGCTGCTGTCTTGGATGTCAGAAGCTTATGGGGGATATTCATCTAGCCGGCTTCCCTCTCTGCCCCCAGTTGGATTGGTTTGCACAGAAATGTGCCCGCTTTCATCTAGCAAAAATAAATAAATAAAAATCTGGCTTAAGATAAAAATAAGTTTTAAAATGTGTATCTAGACTCTATTACTTCAAAATTTTCTTCTGTTTTGAGGGCTATGCCCCCTCAGGCACATCCTCCATGTTAAATACAGGACATTTCTCTCTCCAAACAATAGACTCTCAGAACAAAAGACACTTTGGAAGTGTCACAGAGTTCAGGGAGCCATTCCAGACATGTGCCTTCTTTCTGGTCCTATGCGTGAATATTTGTGATGGGGTGCCCAGCATGTCTCTTGCGAGATTATTCCACAGTCTAATGGGTTTTGCCATTAGGAAGTTTTCCTAGCTGAGCAGGCTTTGTCTCTCTGTTTAGGTGATCTGTTTGAAAAGCCAGAAGTAACCAATGTCAAGTTTCTGTTCCTGGTGGGTGGATTTGCTGAAGCTCCTTTACTCCAACAAGCTGTCCAGAATGCTTTCGGTTCAAAATGTCGAATCATCATTCCTCAGGATGTGGGCCTCACTATCCTCAAAGGCGCCGTCCTTTTTGGCTTAGACCCTGCTGTCATCAAAGTGCGACGTTCCCCTCTGACCTATGGGGTGGGGGTCCTGAATCGGTTCGTGGAAGGAAAGCACCCGCCGGAGAAGCTGCTGGTTAAAGACGGCACACGATGGTGCACTGATGTCTTTGACAAATTTATCTCAGCCGACCAATCTGTAGCTCTTGGAGAAACAGTGTCGCGCAGTTACACACCTGCCAAGCCTTCCCAGTTAGTAATAGTGATCAATATCTACAGCTCGGAGCAAGATAACGTCAGTTTCATCACTGAGCCTGGAGTGAAAAAGTGTGGCACTCTTCGTCTGGATCTCACAGGAACTGATACTTTGGTGCCAACTCGGAGGGAGATCAAAACGCTAATGCAGTTTGGGGACACTGAGATTAAAGCCATGGCCATTGATGTTGCCACTTCTAAGAGTGTCAAAGCTGGTATTGATTTCTTAAATTACTAAAAGTCCCCTCCTACCATGGTCCATCTGCAAAACTATTATTTCAATGTTCCATTTTCTGACTTTCATATATGACACAATCCACTTGAATTTCAGCAGGCTAGATGAGAACAGCCAATAAGTAGAGATATATCAAGGTTTATTTTCCTCTTAAATGATCTAGTGAGATTTTCAAAAGTCCTAAGAGATTTAGGAGCACAAGTCCCATTGAAAGTCAATGTTCCTAAATCACTTAGATGCATTTGAAAATCCCACCTCTATTAAATAGTACAAACTGTTGTCAGGTGCTAAAGATTAAGCTGAAGATTCCCAAATGATTGCAAACATTTACCTACAGGATTGTTGTGGGGATTAGTTATTTGATCAGCACTGTCTTCTGACTATGAGAACACATCACTTTTTGGCAGTGTTCATTTGTTTTAGATATTTTGGCCAAATTTTCCAAATCTGGATGCCTAAAGTTAGGCTCCTAAATCTGTATTTAGGCACACAAAGATTAGAGACCTGATTTTCAAAGATGCTGACCACCCACATCTCCCACTGACTTCACTAGGAATGGACAATACTCACCAGTTGGGAAAAATCAGGACTCTTCTGTGTTAGGTGCCTGCCTATGGATTTAGGAGCCGAACATTAAGTCCTCGGGTTTGAAAATGTCTGCCTTTATTTCTAAAGCTCTTATTTATATAAAAGTTAATAGCTGTTACCCTGGTTTAGATTTGAAAATTCTCTGATAAAGAAACTTTCCATTTTAGGTTTTTTTTTAATCAGTATTAAGCTGAAATCTATGATTGCATTTTTTGACAAGTTAATCCACTGTTTTATCATTTTGGAAGACTGAGGACTTCCCCAGAAGTGTATACAAGTGAAAAGGGGAAAGTTTTCTGGATCAATAATATTAAAGTAAACATTTTAGTTGAACAAAATATATTTTGGAGGTGTGCTGCACAGGCAGTAAGTAACATGGGAGACAGAGAACAAAAGCCCCAGTTCAGCAATGAGCGCCAGCCAGATACCAGAGTACAGTGCATGATCGGGGTCTGTTTGTAATGCAGGCAAAATACAGTACTGCCTATGGTGTCACCATGCTTTCCAAATGGTACTGCTTTACTAAGATGTCTTCTAACACTCACACATCTGGAGCACCGCAGCTCCAGACAGGGCAGCTTTCATTTTATAAAACTCTATAAATGAGCCACTCCTGGAACCCTGCATCACCCATGAACTGGGAATCTCAGATTCAAATCCAACCCCCCGTCCAATCTTGAGGGCTTGGACAAAACTGTAGCATCGGCTGAAAAACACTGATATTTTTAATACGTTTAAGCATTTTTATTTTAAACAAGGCTGCCCTTTCACCTGCTGCAATGTATTACACTTCCAAGACATTGAAAGGTTAATTGTTTAGCGGAACCCTTTTCCTTTAGTTAAGCATAGGTTACAACCATAGAAGCCATTACTGACGGTTTTTGAAAAAGGAAGCTTTATCAATCACTTTAGTAATTTATGCCCCGATTCTGCACTACTTACTTGAAGATACTGCTTAATTGGGATTTTGCCTAAGAAAAGAGTGCAGGATTGGGCCCTTATGTTCTGCCCTTGAATTCTTTGTCTCTCTCTTGCAGAATTCCCTAGTAGAATGTGAAAAAAATGTACTGAATTAAATAAAAAAGGGACTGGAAAATGCTAGTCACATTATCTGGCTAGGTATTTCTTATAGAGTTACAAACTGCTTGCTAGCATTGTTTCCTGCTGCTTGCTCTGCTTAAAATGTTAAATATAAGATTTCTGTTGGTTGCCTTTCCTGGTTTACAAATAAGAGAACCTTTAAGATGAGTTATGAACAATATAATTTTATGTATATACAATATTTAAATACTGTACAGACTCTTTCTTTCTACAGTGCTATTTTCTTGTATAAAAATGCTCTTTGCCTCTGTTGATTGCATTCAGCTGTTAATTTGAAATAACACAGTTTCTCACTCAGCTTTTGTAATTATAGGCTTTTAAAGATGGTAAGATATGGAATGTGCAAGGATGATCTTATAATAATGGGAGAGCAGTGTTGGTGTGTCAGAGAACACAACAGTCTTCCTGCAGTGCGAGTCAGACCAGTTGAGCGTACTATACAGACATGCTAGTCAGTTGCTGGGGTTTTTGTTTCTTGTTTCAAATGGTCACCATTTCATTTTCAAGGATGCATCATAATAATGAATGAATTCTCCTGTAAAATATGTGAAAATATAGAACTTACGCCCTGAGACTTCAGATCCTATGATAGGTACTTACCCAACTACCTAGGGAAGGCTATGTATCATTACAGGTCCAGGCTATGCCAGCCTACATGAGTTGTGAATCTGGCCCAATACTTTGTCTAATAGTGCCAAAATATGACTTGCATAAAGAAAAGCAGGTTTAAGATCCTTACATCCAATGTTAAATTATGTGGGTCCAATTCTGCATAGACTTGTACCCCGTAGAACTCCATTGATATTAAAGTATTTACCTGGTCTTAAGTCAGTGCAGAATTAAGGCTAATATAATGCCCTGTTACATGTTGAATGGAGATCCATCTGGGATTAATTTGTCCTTTTATTTATGAGTGATGCTTTCAGCATGTCGGCAGTGAGTGAAGGGAGCTCTGCAGCTCCTCAGAAATGTAACCCCTGAACAGCAGTGATTCTCTGCACATTTTATATTCACCTTTTAAAAGATTCAAACTTGATCCAAGCTTTTTGTTTTTTAAAAGTTTTTATTGTTGTGAAATGAGAAGAGTTTGCACACGTTTGCACCCCACCTTCCTCTTTCAATCTAGTGGAAGCACTGTAAAACTTATTTTCCCAGAACTGAGGATTGCTGAGCAAACGACTGCTCAGTCCCCAATTCATTCCCCTGACCCTCCCACCCCAAAATAGAAAGTGTAGCCTTTTAGAATTAGAAGTAGAATATTACACTGCAACTACATGCGGTAGTTTGTAGCCCTTTTAAACAACTTCAAAATATAAGTGGCATATGGAAGCCCATTTTAACATCAATTGAACCATCTGTTAGGGTTGTAAAACTGGTAGGAACTTCAATAGGACAAAAGTTTCTAATTGAGTTGTTTATGGAATAGACATTCAAGTGTATTCTGCAGCAAATTCCCTGCAGAACAAGGCATTTCAGACTACATTGTGCTATTTTAAGCAAACAAACCCTCCTGTCCTTAGGTAAAACTCCCAGTGACTTCAATGGAAGTTCTGCTTGGGTGACGACTTGAGAGTTTGACCTAAAGTTGCTTAGCTCTAGTTTGGAAGTTAGCAGCTTGCTGTGGTTGAGTCTGATGAATGTACAGTGATGGTATAGGCAGCATGTATCAGTATTCTTACACTGATTTTTATATACAGGAGATTGAATGCATTATTATGAGAAGGCCTAATTACATATTGCAGAGATTTAATAGCTGAGATAAGCTGCATATTTATACTACAAAGTGGCTTAAATGGATGAATGGCATAAAAGTTGTTGGGCATAACATTACAATACTCACCTGCTTGGAGTATTCTTAAACTATATTATAAAATATCAGTCATTGTGGTCTCGTTCACCTCTATGTGCAAGATTAATTCAGATTTCACCGACCTTTGGAGCAGTTCACAACTTGTTAGGATTGTACCTGAGTACTCTTGTGTCTTCAAAAGTGTCAAATAAAATACAATAAAGCTCTGGATTTTGTGTGGTAGAGTGTTTTATTACTGTTCATCTTTGATTTTAATGTAAAAATTGTTATAAAAAGTATTGCAAATGTTTTTAGAAAGTAGCAGGTTTTAGCATAGATTTAAATATATTTCTCCTGCATTTGCTTATTTTTTAATGTGCGTAACAGAGCAAAGATGGCATAGTTTACATACGTTGTAGATTATTAGGAGGCTCCTGCCGGTTGATCCAACTCTCTCTATATTGTTAGATATAGCTAAGGCATAAATGGCTTTGTAATGCCAAAAAGCATATTATGCACTCTTGTATACTGCAAAGATATTATGAACAATGAGAGAGAGCTGGGAAATGGTTGGCAGCATAGTTAGAGAAGCAATGTTGCCACTGCTTATGTATCTTAAGGTACATTAATTACACAACCTCAAGATATTAATTTGAGTTGGCCTCAAGACTCAGAATTCAGATCAGGATTATAAATATCCCCCAAGTTCAGTGGCTATTTGTATTTGTACCCAAATTCAGTGGCTACAGTTTTGATTTGGACTATTCTAAAGATAGGGTCCAGTTGCAAAATTGTGATTCAGTTCTTGATTTGGAGTCTGAGTATTCTAAAGTTCAGGTCTGCTGGTTTGGTTCAGGCTTATGAACTCAGAACATATTTTGAATATTAAGTTTCTTTGTACCAATCTGATTTTTTTTGCTGTATTTTCAAAACAAGTTTGAAATCTTGCTATTTTTACCAGGCGACAAAAATGAGTTAGCGCTCCCATAACAGAAGATTCAGCCTTTGATTCTCCATTAGGGCTGAGTTGTGCTCGGACATAGTGGAGAATGGCAGCTGCAGGTACCTGTTTGTAGCTCCCTTCCCCTTGGCCATCCAACACCGCTGGAAGTTAGAGCAGCAGGGAGCTATTCTAACTTCTGCCACTGGGATAAATTCCATTATGAAGCTCACACCACAGAGGAACAGGCACAGCGGTTGGGGCTCCACCATATCTCCTTCTGCCTCTGAGCCCATCAGCTTGCCCCAGGCCTACTTACTCCTCCTTATGCTGAGGTATGGTGATGGGGATGCAGCTGACCTAGGAGCTCTTGGGAGATGTAGTCCAGCCCGGCAGCTCAGTCCATAGAAGTCAGTGGGCATGGACATGAGGCACAACAACAGGTGAGGCAAACACAGATTAACGTCAAACTGACCCAAAATTAAATGTTTGTTTGGTTCCACAAACTGAAACGTTTCAGATCAAAACGAGGGTAAAAATATATTTTGAGGCACAGAGTTTTCTCACAGGAAATTTAACTGTTGCGAAAACTGCATTTTCCATTGAAAAAACATTCTGATAGAAAATTCCCAACCAGCACTAGTAAGCAGTATACATAATTCAGCTTCAGCTTCCCACTGTCTCAAAGGAATATGACAGGGTTGTCCTTTCCCACCATTATTTTAGTATTAGCTCTAGAGCCCCACACTGACATAGCTAGAAAACACACAAATGTTGTAAAAGGGGTAAATCCCAAAGCATTGTATCTACTAATGTTAAATGATTCTATAGAATCACTGTCACCTGCTTTGGTGATGGGGTCCATGTAAGAATTTACGGGGATTAGATAGAACATGGACATTTTAGATGTTTGCACTTGGTCTAGTTATAAAATTAACTGGGTTAAAACGGAAATGTTGACATTCAAGCTTTTGTGAATGGAGAACTTCAAAGCATTTGTTCTACACCTTGCTTGTGGAGCTCTTTAAACTCAGATCATTTTATAGGATATATTGAATAAATGTATTGGACTCTCAACACTTTAGGCTGCTCTTCACGTACATGAACTATGTCTGTGCAATATTTATGCTATAATTCATTTCTGTGTTGATACTGGGGGACTGTGGATAACACAGAAAGAGACCATAACTCATTTCACTCAATTTTGTCTTCAAGTAGAATGATAATCACCAGCTGTATTAAAATACAGTAAAGATATTTGAAAAAGAATCCATTAGTTAACAAAATTCACCCATAATGACCATTTCTGTCCTACTTTGAAACAGCATTTGGAAAATAATATTTCACAAGCTAGCAATCTGGTCAACAATCAAGAGGCATATTGCAGATCGGAGATGTATCAAAATGACAATGTAATGACCTCCCCACAGTTGAAGGATATATTTTGTTCTTCTTCGAGTGCTTGCTCATATCCATTCCAGTCAGGTGTGCGCGCGCCGCGTGCACGATCGTCGGAAAACTTTTACCCTAGCAACACCCGGTGGGTCGGCTGTGGAGCCCCCTGGAGTGGCGCCCTCATGGCGCCGGATATATACCGCAGCCGACCCAGCGCCCCCTCAGTTCCTTCTTACCGCCCCTGACGGTCGTTGGAACTACGGAGCACAGCTTAGCTGGTCTCCACACTCCCTAGCGTCTAGCTTATTTCTGTAGATAGTTTAGATAGTTGTATAGTAGTTAGAGTCTTTAGATAGTTGTTATTTAGCTGGTAGCTGTTATAAATTGTGAGCGGGGGTTAAGGGGGTTGTTCTCCCCCCTTTTTTTCCCCCCGGTGCATACCGGGCTCATGCCCAAGGCTCCTGGCTTTAAGCCGTGCGCGTCCTGCGCGAAGCCGATGCCAACAAGTGACCCGCACGCCTCCTGCTTGAAGTGCCTCGGGGAAGCCCATCACGCAGATAAGTGCCCAATCTGCAAGGCCTTCAAGCCTCGAACGAGGAAGGAGCGGGACTTTCGGCTTCGGCAGCCCCTCATGGAGGCGGCGCTCAGCCCGGATCCTCCCTCGGCGCGCCCGACCCCGGCACCGAGCGCGTCGGTGCGCAGCGCCCCAGCGGCTCCGACCGGCGCCGCGGACAAGTCCTCCCGGCACCGGCAGACTTCGGCACCGCGCCCACCTCAGGGGACTCGGCGCCGATCCCTCTCTCCAGGCCATAAGAAGGCCCGCAAGGCTCAGGACACTGCTGCCCTGAAGACGCCGGCTCCCCCTGTGCCGGGGGTAGAGCCGCGTCCGCCTTTGGACCGCCAAAAGCAGGCGGCCACACCGTCGACTCCGGCACCGAGGCCGTTGAGTCCGGTACGGACTGCTTCCCCACCTAGGCTGGTGGTGGAACCTTGTCTCCCCTCGACTCCGGAGACGTTTAATACCGCGAGGGACCTGATCGCACTCACGGAGCCGGCACCGTCGCAGCTCCCGGCACCGGTGGCTCCGCGCATTGTGCAGTCGAGAGGCAAGCCTGCACTGGTGCGCCCACCGTCTCCAACCGTGGACTCTCGGCACCGCTCCAGGTCTCGGAGCAGGTCCCGACGCCGCTCGGAGTCCCGGCGCCGACTATCACCTCGGCGCCGGTCGTACTCGCGGTCGAGATCCTCTTCGCGACGCCGCTCTACATCTCGGCACCGTCGCGACCGCCGGCGCCGATCGGACTCGAGGCGCACCTCCCGGTACCGGTATGAGCGCCGATCGAGGGACCGCTCCCGGCACCGGGTGTCGTCGCGATCGTCGTCCCGCTCCAGATCCGGATCGCGGCACCGGCGGGGCTACCGGCACCGATCCCGATCCAGGCACCATTCTCCGGCACGCTGGGACAGATCGTCCTACGACCGGCACCGACCGGCACCGCACCAGCCGGGGACGGATGCTTCGCGTTCGGCACCGCCATGGCCGTCAAGATCCGCGTCCCACTCCTCTGAAGGGGCCTCTAGATCGGCCTACCCTCCACAGGGACAGGCGGCTTCGGCGGACTTCGGGCACTCGCAGGACATGGCAGAGGACCCTACGCAGGGACCTGCTCACTGGTCCTTTTGGACCCCATGGGCCTATCACCAAGCCCAAGGGGCCCCACCGTCTGCCTCCCGCTCGGCACGCTCTGAGCCCAGAGCCCCGGAGGCCACCATCTCCCGCCCCCCGCCAGGGGGCATGGAGGCTCCAGTGCCCACGCCGGCGCAGGCCATAGACACTGGGACGAGCGAGGCCCAGCTCCAGGAGCACCTGGAGCAAGACTTGCCTTTGGACCCCTTGCCACCGGGCGTATCCTCCTCCTCCTCGCCTGATGAGGCGGTAGCGGGGACATCCGCCATGGGTCCGCCCCCCATAGACCTCCGGGCCCACCAGGACCTGTTGCGCCGGGTGGCGCGCAATATGGACCTTCAGATGGAGGAGATCGTGGAGGTTCACGACCCGATCGTGAACATCCTTTCAGCGGACACCCCATCCAGGGTCGCGTTACCGCTGATTCGCTCCATTCAGACCAATGCCACCTCCATCTGGCAAACCCCGGCCTCTATTCCCCCCACGGCCAAGGGCGTGGAGAGGAAGTACTTTGTACCCTCCAAGGACCATGAGTACTTGTACACTCACCCTCAACCGTGCTCGCTGGTGGTCTCATCAGTAAATGCACGGGAGCGCCATGGTCAGCAGGCGGCAGCGCCGAAATCGAAGGACGCTAAGCGCTTCGATTTGTTCGGGCGCAAGGTCTATTCCGCGGGGGGGCTTCAGCTTAGGGCGGCCAACCAGCAGGCGCTCCTAAGCCGATATAGTTTTAACACCTGGTCCTCCATGGAGAAGTTCAAGGAACTGGTTCCCCAGGAATCTAGGGAAGAGTTCGGAACTTTGGTAGAGGAGGGTAAGCGGGTGGCACGCACCTCCCTACAGACCTCACTGGATATAGCCGACTCGGCCGCTAGGACCCTAGCGTCGGGTATAGCTATGAGGCGAACCTCCTGGCTCCAGGTGTCGGGCCTGCCACCTGAACTGCAGCAGACCCTCCAGGACTTGCCCTTTGAGGGTCAGGGCCTGTTTTCGGAAAAGACAGACTCGAGGCTCCAAAACCTTAAGGACTCTCGAACAATGATGCGCTCTCTGGGGATGCACGTCCCGGGTCCACAACGCAGACCCTTCAGGCCCCAGCCTCAGAGGTTCTACCCTCCCCCGCCTCGCCCGAGACAGGACTTTGCCAGGAGGCGGGGTCGAGGCGGTAGGCGACGGTCGACCGGCCCTCAACCCGGTCAGAACCAGGGCCAGCCGAGACCACCTTCAGGGCCTAGACAAGCCTTTTGAAGGTGCGGTCGAGGACGGCACCAGAACCAGCACCCAGGATTCATCTCCCCCCTTCCGGGATCGCCTTTCCCGTTTCCACCGTGCTTGGTCCCTTATAACATCAGACCGTTGGGTCCTTCGCACGGTGGAGAAGGGATACGCCCTCCAATTTTCCTCGCCCCCCCCCTCCCACTCCCCCTCCCCGTCCCTCTTCAGGGACCCTTCTCACGAGCAACTCCTTTCACAGGAGGTTTTTGGGCTCCTCTCTATGGGAGCCATAGAGGAGGTTCCGCAGGAGTTAAGGGGCAGGGGGTTTTATTCCCGCTACTTCCTGATCCCCAAATCGAAAGGGGGTCTACGTCCCATCTTAGACCTGCGCGGACTCAACAAATTCATAGTAAAGTTGAAGTTCCGCATGGTATCATTGGGGACCATTATTCCCTCGCTGGATCCTGGAGACTGGTTCGCCGCCCTCGACATGAAGGACGCTTACTTCCATATAGCTATTTATCCGCCTCACAGGCGCTTCCTGCGATTTGTAGTGAACAAGGTGCACTACCAATTCGCAGTCCTTCCCTTCGGCTTGTCCTCGGCTCCCAGAGTGTTCACGAAATGTCTGGCAGTCGTCGCGGCATACCTTCGCCGACGAGGGGTACAGCTGTTCCCGTATTTGGACGACTGGCTGGTGCGCGGCCGCACCAGGGACCAAGTTCAAGCTCACGTCCACATGGTGACACAGACTTTCCACGAACTGGGCATTCTACTCAACAGGGAGAAGTCCACTCTGGTGCCAACACAGAGAATAGAGTTCATTGGAGCGATCCTGGACTCCAGAAGCGCACGAGCCATTCTGCCAGAAGGTCGCTTTCAGTCCATCGCACGCGTCATTCATGGACTGCGGGCATCTCCGTTCACCATCATAAGAACATGCCTTACCCTGTTGGGTCACATGGCCTCGTGCACCTACGTAACCAGCCACGCCAGACTGCGGCTTCGCCCACTGCAGGCTTGGGTGTCATCGGTGTACCGTCCTCACCGGGACGACCTGAACATGCTGGTCACGGTCCCGCCCTCGGTCTTGACCTCCCTCACCTGGTGGTTGGATCGCGCAGTGGTCTGTGCAGGAGTGCCTTTTCACGCCCCACAACCTTCCCTCCACCTAGTCACGGACGCTTCATCTCTAGGATGGGGCGCTCACCTCGGGGAGCGTCATACCCAGGGTCTGTGGTCCGCTTCCGAATTAGCCCTACACATCAACGTCCGGGAACTGATGGCGGTGCGCCTAGCCTGCCAGGCATTCCTCAACTTCCTACAGGGCCGTTGCGTGCTGGTCCTCACCGACAACACCACGGCCATGTTTTACATCAACAAGCAAGGCGGAGCCCACTCATCGCTCCTATGCCAAGAGGCCATTCGCTTGTGGGACTTCTGCATCGCCCACTCGATCTATCTCACCGCATCATTCCTGCCTGGAGTCCAGAATACGCTGGCGGACCGTCTCAGCAGGTCCTTCCAGACGCACGAGTGGTCGATTCGCCCGGATGTCATCTATTCCGTCTTCCGGAGGTGGGGATTTCCCCAGATCGACCTATTCGCATCCCGGGCCAACAGGAAGTGCCACGCATTCTGCTCCCTTTACGGACGAGCTCCAGGCTCTCTGTCGGACGCATTCCTTCTAACGTGGAAGGGTCACCTGTTCTACGCCTTTCCCCCATTTCCGCTTGTCCACAGGGTGCTGCTCAAGATCCGCACCGACCAGGCACGAGTAATTCTAGTGGCTCCCGCTTGGCCGAGGCAGCACTGGTACACCACACTGCTAGAGCTGTCGGTTCAAGCGCCGATCACGCTCCCCTTGAGTCCGGATCTCATCTCTCAGGACCACGGCCGTCTGTGTCACCCCGACCTACAATCGCTCCACCTCACAGCGTGGATGCTCCATGGCTGAGTCAGACGGAGCAACAATGTTCGCAGTCCGTCCAGCAGATCCTGCTGGGAAGTAGGAAGCCCTCTACACGGTCCACTTACTTAGCCAAGTGGAAGCGGTTCTCCTGTTGGTGTCAGCAACGGGCTACGTCCCCCTTGCAGGCACCTATCCCTCTCATACTGGACTATCTCCTGTCACTAAGACAGCAAGGCTTGGCGGTATCTTCAATCAGGGTTCACCTCGCCGCCATTTCGGCATTCCACCCAGGAGAACTCTCGTCATCGGTCTTCTCTAACCCGATGGTCGTTAGATTCCTCAAGGGCTTGGACCGGCTGTACCCACAAATACGCCAGCCGGTTCCAACGTGGGACCTCAACCTTGTTCTCTCCAGGCTCACAGGGCCCCCGTTTGAACCATTAGCGACCTGTTCGCTCCTGTACTTATCCTGGAAGACGGCCTTCCTCGTAGCCATTACCTCAGCACGGCGTGTTTCTGAACTCAGAGCGCTGACGTCCGAGCCCCCATACACGGTGTTCCACAAGGACAAGGTGCAGCTTCGCCCCCACCCTGCCTTTCTTCCGAAGGTGGTTTCACCTTTCCACGTAAACCAGGACATCTTTCTCCCGGTCTTCCATCCAAAGCCACACGCTACTCGTCAAGACCAGCGTCTGCATTCTTTGGACGTACGCAGGGCCCTGGCTTTCTACATTGACCGTACAAAGCCGTTTAGAAAGACGACGCAACTCTTCGTTGCGGTGGCCGACCGGATGAAGGGCTCACCGGTCTCCTCACAGTGCCTGTCCTCTTGGATCACGTCCTGCATTCGTGCTTGTTACGACCTGGCCGGTGTCCCGACGCCACGCCTCACCGCTCACTCCACGAGGGCCCAGGCCTCCTCGACTGCCTTCCTGGCTCAAGTCCCGATCCAGGACATTTGTAGAGCTGCAGTGTGGTCTTCGGTGCATACGTTCGCAGCGCACTATGCGCTGGTGCAACAATCCAGAGACGATGCTGCTTTCGGGTCAGCGGTTCTGCACACAGCAATGTCTCACTCCGACCCCGCCACCTAGGTGGGGCTTGGGAGTCACCTGACTGGAATGGATATGAGCAAGCACTCGAAGAAGAAAAGACGGTTACTCACCGTTGTAACTGTTGTTCTTCGAGATGTGTTGCTCATATCCATTCCAAACCCGCCCCCCTTCCCCACTGTCGGAGTAGCCGGCAAGAAGGAACTGAGGGGGCGCTGGGTCGGCTGCGGTATATATCCGGCGCCATGAGGGCGCCACTCCAGGGGGCTCCACAGCCGACCCACCGGGTGTTGCTAGGGTAAAAGTTTTCCGACGATCGTGCACGCGGCGCGCGCACACCTGACTGGAATGGATATGAGCAACACATCTCGAAGAACAACAGTTACAACGGTGAGTAACCGTCTTTTTCCTGGTTACCACCAAGGAAAGTGTAATTATTTGTGTGTGTAAGCACAGACTCTGGGTGTGTTAATGAGTGTAGTAATGGCTGCAGGTGTGTGTAGCATACGTTGTGTGCTTGTTAGAGGGTGTAGCACAGGTTATGTGTAAGTGGAGTGTGCAGTGCAGCCCGGATTGGTTGTTGGCTAGGGTGTAGCACAGGTTATGCGATTGGTTGAGCAGTGGAGGAGGGGGTGACAGTGTGTCACAGGCAGAGAGCAGATGCTCTTTGGGGTTACAGTCAGTCCCAGGCACAAATGCTACCTAGTACTGCTGCTGCCCCGCTCTCTGGGGCTCAAGTGCCAGGCCCTGCTGGTTATCTCCCCAGCACAGCTGCACTCCCAGCCCCCGCTGTCCCACCCTGGCTGGCTGAGGTCACAATGCCCTGGCTGAGTGCAGGGGCTGCAGGTAGCAGCTGTCTCGGCTGAGCTCGTCCAACTGTGGAGCCCAGCCAGCGGCAGGAGGCACCTGGTGCATTCGAACCTGGGGAGAGCTCTGGGTAAGGGGCCGTGGGCTCTAGTGCTGATGCCCAGCCCAGTGCCTGTCCCGAGTCCAACCCTGCCCACCACCCCCTGTAGTGCGGGGCCCACGCCTGCTCCCACTAGGTTGCTGGGAGCTTTGCAGGGACTTTAGCGGCAGCAGGAAGCCTTGATACCTCCAGTGCAGGCTGGGTGAATGTGTGCTGCCAGAGGAATCAACAACAAAGCCCCTCTCTGCCTTCAGTGTGGGGTGGCTTCCCCCATGGGACGTTGTGCCAAGCAGTGAATGTTTGGTTCCAGCTGGTGCTTTTTATCGGGCCCCTTAGTGGTGACTTGTTATCTGTGGCCCACCTGAATTTCTCTGAGCTTTTTTATGCCCACAGCATAATCAGCACTACACTAGCTAATATTGACTTCCAGAGACCACTAGCCACAGCGTACTAGATGTCGTTAAAAATAAATAACTAAAAGCCGGGTGGTGTTATACTTCAACACCTCCTCAAACTAGATTTGCCCCCCTAAGTATAATGCCATTTTTACCTGCACCCTAATGGCGTGTGAATGAAAGTCCCAGACAAGGTATTTTAATTACAGAGAAAAATCCTAAATTAAAAATTGTAGGCTGGGCTAAGACCCTGGGTCCTGCAAACAGTGTGTACAATGCTTAGCACGATGGGGCCCATGTCTAGCCAAGACTCCTAGGCATTACCACAAGGCTACTACTGATAATGATAATGTGTGTCTGCAGGATCAGGCCCTAAAGCTGCAGGCTTTCTAGATGACATATACAGGCTCTCTTAAGTATTATTATAAACTTTTATTTTCGTAAATTACTCCTGTCGTTTATCTCATACAAGTTTTTGTACTTTGACATTTTTCATCTAAGGTGCACAAACTGATTTTCATACAATATGACACATTACAACAAGCTATAACCCACTAACCCTCCTTTGTCCGATCACCCCAGAGGTGTTAACTGCCCACTTCACCTTGAATGGTTTCTTGCAACATGTTAAATCCTTATGCTAAACAATCTGTTCCACCTTGCATTTAGTAGTGACATGCTGACTACCTTTCCCAGACCTGAGAAAGAGCTCTGTGTAGCTCAAAAGCTTGTCTCTCTCACCAACAGAAATTGGTCCAATACAAGATATTACCTCACCTACCTTGTCTCTCTAATATCCTGGATCAACATGGCTATAACACCACTGGAAATTTAATACAATATCTAATTCAGTTTCATGTTAGGTATAGGGGTCACTACAATGGAACACAGGTGCCGACTCCGTGAGTGCTCCAGGGCTGGAGCAGCCACACAGGGAAAAAATGGTGGGTACTGAGCACCCACTGTTAGCCCCCCATCAGCTCCTCCCCCCCCCCAGCACCTCCCACCCACCGGCGGGCCCCGTGGATCAGTGGCTCCCCCTGCCTTCCGCCCATCACAATCAGCTGTTTCGCGGCATGCAGGAGGCTGGGGGGGGGGGGGGGGAAGGAGCGAGGATGCAGCGCGCTCAGGGGAGGGCGTGGAACTGGGCGGGAAGAGGTGGGGTGGGAAGAGGTGGTGCGGGGGTGGGAAGGTGCAGGGTGGGGCCTTGGGGAAAGGGGTGGAGTGGGGGCGGGGTCTCGGGCAGTCTCAAGCACCCCCCAGCACTTTGGAAAGTCGGCGCCTGTGGTGGAACACAGTCGCTGTTTACTGCCAATGTTGAACATTTCACAGCAGCAGCATACCACACTTAAGGCCCGGAAGAGATGAAGAATATATTGTCCAATAGAAAGAACAAGGGCAATATTTTGATATATTAGAATTTAACCCTCGACTCTTACAGAAACTGCCGTGGGATCCTTTCACCTTTTCTTCCTCAAGGGTTGGGTTGTGTGGCTGTGCCACACCAGAGCTGCACCTCAGAGTTGGACAGAACGGCAGTGGCTCCAGTATGCATAATCTATAAAGTACCCCTGGGCTTACAAGAACTATAAACAAATAAGATCTTACTTACAATGTGAGTGTCAGTGTATTTCCTTTGATTTTAGTAAAGTTACACCAGTCACAAGTAGACCTGTCTGTCTTTATAATGTGTGTGCACTGATGTCTATGCAATACATTATGTGCTCATACAGCTCCATGCTCAGGACAGCACTGTTCCAGAACAGGTACTTGTCACTGGTAGGTAAGGGAATTACTCTGGTGGTGGTGGGGTTATATCCCCACTTTTCACTTCAACGTCCATCCTCATTTGTGGCATAAGGTACTATTGAGCATATATAACGATGGCAGCAACTGGCCTTTATTGAATAACTGCAGGGCTGGTCTTTTCTAGTCTATACCTGACCCCGGAACTCTTACTGCTAAGTAGCTATTCCTAATATGTAGCTGACACTTTAATTTCCTTACCTTGAGGTTGTTGCTCTTTTTCTACTAGCTTCTCAGGGGGAAGTTCCTTTCCTTCATTTGTTATTGCCTTAATGGTACTTTTAACATTCTGATCATATCCTTTCCCCTGACTGGATATTGTCTTTTCAAGGCTGTAACGTGTTAGTTTCTTCCATCTCCTCCCATTTTAATCGCCAATCTTTGTGTCATCTTTATTGCTCTTTTTGTATTTTCTTTTGTTTCGCAATGTTAATTTTACAGACACACTGTTAGAACGTAAGAACAGCCATACTGGCTGAGACCACTGGTCCATCTAGCCCATGCTATCTTCTGACAGTGGCCAGTGCCAGATGCTTCGGAAGGAATGAACAGAACCGCGCAATTATCGAGTAATCCATCCCTTGTCGTCCAGTCAGTCAGTCAGCGATTTAGGGACATCCAGAGCATGGGGTTGTGATTCTGAACATCTTGGCTAATAGCCATCGATGGATCTATCCTCCATGAACTTAACTAATTCTTTTTTTAATCCAGTTTTACTTTTGTCCTGGCAACGAGTTCCACTGGTTGACTATGCATTGTGTGAAGAAATATTTCTTTGTGTTTGTTTTAAACCTGCTGCCTATTCATTTAATTGTGTGATCTCTGTTTCTTGTTTTATTTGAAGGGGTAAATAACTCTTTCCTATTCACTTTCTCTACACCATTTATGATTTTATAGACCTTTATCATATTCCCCCCTCAGTTGTCTTTTTTCTAAACTAAACAATCCCAGCCTTTTTAATCCCCCCTCATATGGAAGCTGTTCCATACACCTGATCATTTTTGTTATCCTTCTCTATACCGTTTCCAATTCTAATATAGCCTTTGGGACATGGGGAGATTAGAACTGCATGCAGTAGTCAAGGTATGGGTGTACCATGGATTTATATAGTGGCATGATATTGTCTGTGTTGTTATCTATCTTTTTCCTAGTGGTTCTGTTATCATTTTTGACTGCCGCTACGCATTGAACAGGTGCTTTGAGAGAACTATCCCTGGTGACTCCGAGATCTCTCCCTTGAGTGGTAACACCTAATTTAGAACCCATCATTTTATATGTAGAGTAGGGATTATGTTTTCCAATGGGCATTACTTTGCACCTACAACATTGAATTTAATCTGTCATTATGTTGCCCAGTAGCGCCATTTTGTGGGATCTCTTTGTAACTCTTCACAGTTAACTATTTTGAGTAATTTAGTATCAGCTGCAAACTTTGCCACCTCACTGTTTACCCCCTTTTCCAGATCATTTATAAATATGTTAAACAGGACCGGTCCCAGTACAGATCCTATATTGCAGGTATAATTCCACCTGTCCCAAGAGGTCTGACTTTTCCCTGGTGTATCGTTTCTTCTGGCACGTCATTGCAGTTTGTTGGTCCAATTTCTTCAGCTTATTTTATACTCTGGAATTTGATCATGGTAGAGATGTCACTGTCATCTAGGTTTTCATTAAGAAAACTAGTGGAGGCACAGTGATCACCTTTAAAACCTTGCTGATTTTGCCTTATGTAAATAGAGATAGTTCCCTCAGTGCAATATTTGAGCTATACTTGTAGGAAATATTTGAAATACTGCAAATACAGAAGTAATATTAACTTAGGCATGATCTAAAGCCTAAATATAATTTAGCTAAGGCATTTTCTCAAACAGCAGGCTAGGGCATAAGAGGGCCTATGTACGTACTTCAGTAGTGTAAAAATAATGTATGCATATCTGGCTAGTATTTTCCTTGGTGATGACATCAATACATCCTATGTACCTTAATGTTCCTTTCCAGGTATCTTAATATAACTGCACAAAAAGCCTCGTGATTTAGCTATATATTTTTAAAAATTCTATTGCATGACATTGCTTAGTAGAAAAAGTGAATATTAAAAAAGAAGTATAGTATATTCTGTTCTTGATTACCTTTGAGGAATATTATTGAGTTCAGATGGCTGCAGTGAAATTACTCTGAGTTTACACCCATGTAATAACCTGAATTTGGCCCATTAGCTGAGTTTTAAGATTGACTAATATTTATTCTTAGTAATATAACAGATATGTCATGAACTGGCTTAACTGATATTAGGATCTAAGTTCACGTATAAATGTACATTTTCTTTCAAACAGGTACAGAGAGAGCATGAAACCAAATCAAAAACCCATGGATGCGTGCAATCGTCTGATACCTGGATACACAGGTAAATAATGTGTTTGGGCCACATCCTGACCTCCTTTCTCAGCTTTAAACCCAACTTAACTAGCCAGTGGAGGATTCCCCTGCATCATGGAAAATCCTCTGTTCACAAAGAGCTGCAATAGCAGCTACCGTACCATGATCCTCTGCTCTGTTTTACCATGCCAAAGCCTGGCAGCCCTGGGGCTGGGGAAATGTAAACATGCCTTAAAATCACCCCCTCCCTAGACTTTCAACATGCACAGCTCAGCTGATCTGGAGAATTTGGGCCAGAATAGTAGCTTTGCATTTGAATTTACTTTCTTGGATTAGTTCACATAAGAGCTGGACCTGATCCACAACGTTTGGATCCACCCCAATGTTCAGAGATAGTTCAGAACCAGGATTTTGGCTCAGTGCAAAGTTCAGACTGACAAAATTCAGAGACAGTTGGAAGTGGGATTTTCGTTCAGACCCATCCGATTTAAATCAGATTCTTATCTCTATTTCTTTAGCATTTAACATAGTCATAATAGTTTCAGGTTCAATGTTAAAGGAATATGTACTTGTGCTATACGCATCTATTCTTTATAATGAAAATTATTACATGGTGAAAATCTGCTTTGGGGGTTGGTCCCACACAAAAGACCTACACTATTTCTTATAATTCAGGAGTTTAATACAATCACAATTTCCAACCAAAATGAATGATCTGAAATTGCATTTTCAAAGCATCCAAAAAAAAAAAAAGCATTTCAAACCACCCTTCAGACTGACGTTTTGGTACAGTAAAGAGAATTGCTGTTAGCAGAATTGATCTGTCATAAGGGGATCGTACTTTCATAGCCCTTGTCAAAATGTGGCTTGTTTCTAAGGTCATAGGAGATCACTGTAGTTGTAACCGTCTATATAATTGCAGTGTGTGTGTGTAATTTGAAGAACTAAGAATGGCAGATAATGTTCTGTGTTTGTTTGATAATTTCACTCTGTCTGTAAATGCTTGGAATATGTTCCATTAGATCTTGTGAGCTTTTAACATTTATTCTGCTTACTCTTTTAGGCTATGTCCCCCAAAGATTCTATAGAATTGGCACTACTTATGGAGATGATTCAATGGCATGTATGACCTCATTCCACAATGCTACTCAAAGGAGCAGAGATGCACAGAATGAGCTGAGATACATAGCAGCCACTACACCCAAACTTCCATCTATTTGCTCCAATGAAGATGTTTTACAAGCACTTTATGACTATAATTATAAACACCATCCTTATGTGCTAGGTACTGTATTTAAGTTGTAATGAACTTGATTTCAGCCAAACATTCAATTAATGTTACTAGTACAATGTGAATTATAATTACAGTCTTCAGGGACATAGTAAGAACCAATTTTTACCTTCAGTCGCTAGCACATTGCTCTGATTTCTGTGGGAGTTACACACACGTGCATTCAGTGACAGAATTTGGCCCCTATATCTTTCATTTCTATTCTAAATCTCAAGGTTTTCTCAAATAGGTGTGTATATTTAAAGACAGAGTCTCATCTTGATATGAAATATTTTACATAGATCTTGCATCAATTGTAATTGTTATCCAGAAATCCTTCCATAAATGGGGTTCTGAATAGACTCATGCAATCGCATGCTCTCAAATTGTACTATTATCTAAAAATCTGAAGCCAATATTTTCAAATCTGGCTGCCTAAACCTAGAGTAAAACCAACCTGCTGTTCTGAGGGGCTGAGCGCTTGCTGCCTAGACTGACCACAGTAGGAACTACAAATGGCCACCATCCCTGAAAATCTGTCATCTTATCTGGGTACCTAATTTTAGGCACTCACATTTGAAAATTTTGTCCTGCCTTTCTGGGGCTTGACTCTGCCACCTTTACTCATGCTGATGGCTACCTTACTCTGCAAGTACTCTCATTCTTTCAGTGGTACTGTTTGCAGAGTAAAGTGCTACTGAGTGTGAGTCAGGCTGGCAGAATCTGGCCTTTAGTGTTTTCTTTATTAAAAAGAAAGAGAGAGAGAGAGAGAGAACTCTTAAAGTAGTCTTGAGGAAAGGCAAAACATTTTCATTTGATCTTGTGACTCATGTGGATCTCAGGATGTCTCATGTATCCTGATTTTCCCTGCAGCAATAGCTTCTTTCCAAATCTTTCCTCGGACTCCTCACTCTGGGTAAGTGAGCCCCTTTTGTGGTTCTCCATGATTCATAGACTGTGAGTAACCATGAACGCCAAACACCAAGGCCCAAACATGACTCCAAGTGTTTTGACCCAAACTGAGCTCAACCCCAATTGCCCGTCATGGATTCCTAACTACCAGCTGCGGCAAGCTAGCATTTCTCATCTGATCAGAAGTGTTCCAGGACCAGGACCACCCTGTAAAAGATGTTCAGAACTTCCTCCTGCAGTTACCTTAGAAACCCCAATGTCATCAGATAGAATGTTCCTGAGTGACAGTTCTTAAGTCCTTAACTAGTGCCTTTCTTCCTACATAACTTAACGCACCACTGAATAGCAGCCAGCTCTGTCTGAATGTGGCAATGCACAACAAGACAACATTGCAGTTTAGAATAGAAAGTTCAACTGTGTCCTGTTGAAACTGCAAGGCATCTTTCAGCAGGTAGAATGTAATTTCCTGTGTTGGAATTTTGACAGGCCATGGGTACTAACATATATTTATAAGCGTGAGCCTATTCCCTACTTAGGCACTGATGCAAAACCCATTATGTTCAATGGAAAGACTCTTACTGGCTTCAGTGGGCTTTGGATCAGGCCTTTAATGACCATTGGCCAAATTCTAAAGTCCTTTCATAGCCTGAGGAAGGACTGATTCAAAAGTGAGGAAGGACTTCAGGATCTGGCCCCATAAAAGAGAAAAAGTTATCTAGGCACCCCTAAGGAGCATATCAAAAGTGGTGAGATCCACTCTTGGTGATATAAAGTGACTAATGAACATTCTATGAAGCATGTCAATTAACCGAGAACATTTGTTATAAGGCAGGAACCTTTTTATCCTCTATGGTAAATATAAGCAGATATTTTCTTGGGCAGTTATGTGTAATTTTGAGGTGGCATTTATTTGGTCATTTTGCAGGTACTGTAATAACTAAGAGAAGTTTACTAGAGCCCCCTATTCCTGGTTGGACTGGGTTTGTGCCTAGAGCAAGGGTCACTGAACTGGGATACGGTGTTCGTTACCATGAAATGACAAAAAATTGCTATCAGGATTTTAAGAACTTAAGAGATCGGGTCTGCTACGATCCCACCAGCAATTTACACAGGTAATTTTATACTAAAATATATCGATTGAAAAGTACAATATAAGATGGTGATGATGATGATGTTTAATTGTATGGTAGAGCAGTAAATAAATATAACCTCACCAACCACTAAAGCAATTAAAGGGAGTAGGACAGATAACAGGTTTCCATAGACTTTAGGGGCTCTCCTGGGGCATGTCAGGAATCTATGTAGTACAGCATTTGTAATATAAAGCATACTTTTTTTGGAAAGACTGCACTATACTTTGCATTTTTCATAATTGTATTTTAAAAGCTTCCTTATCTACAGGAGGTACTGAACATAGACAGCACACAAGAACTACTGTACACAGAAGCATGTTGTTATATTTTGGTTATGCTGATATTCAGACCTTTTCTGTTCACCACTTGAACCACAAACATTTAAAAAAAACCTCATTGTATGAAGCCCTGATGATAATCCTTTTTTCAAGTATTTCTAGTACATCCTGCTGCATGGTGGATCTAAGGCCTCGCCTACAATAATCTCAGGTACTGGTGTAGCTTAACTGGTACAAACATCTAGTGGATTTTCACCAGAGCATCATTATTTGCCCCAGTGAGGCATATACCAGTAGCTGAAAGGTCAGTGTAGAAAAGATCTACATTCTGCAGCCTGGGTAGGACTGAAAATTCAGTGTTGCTAGGAGGAAAAGCTCTTGGGAACCTCACTTTTTAATCCAGAAAAGCACATCAAGTGACTGCTTATTTCAGTATTTAATTTAATAGAAAAGCTCTGATTCTTTTTCTGCTTATCTGACATTTGCATTGCCAACGAAATTTCAGTTTGCCTCAGAATTTAGTGTTGACAAAGCCTTAGCAGCTATCAGCAAGAGGCAATGATGGGTTGGGAGGAGGAAGACAAGTGAGCCTGGGCTTTTGTCCTTGGGAGGACAGGAGAGTTGGTCTGTACCACTATAAGCAGAATGGGCAGGCCTCTTACAAACAACGAAAGGATTTGGCAGTGGAGCGGGGGAAGAGTGTGGCTGTGAAGACTTGGGAGTTTGAATTGCCACAGAAGAGTGATCAAAGCATTGGAAACAGGGCTTTCCCTTCCCAAACTTGGCGAGAGGGAGTATTTCCCTTCTTCCCTCCTCCCACTGAGTGACAGATGCTGCACCTCTGCAGGCAACTTCCTTCTGCCTCCTGCTGATAAGGAAACACACTGGCCTCAGCACATCCATTTTCCTTCTAGTACAGTGCACAAGCCTAATTATGAGTTGGTGTTTCCTAACACACACACACACACACACACACACACACACACACACACACACACACACACACACACACACACACACACACACACACACACACACACACACACACACACACACCACCCTACAGATATGTCATCACGGAGCATGTGCTAGCACTTGCTGAGGCTGTAATTGAGGTTTTGCACTATACAGTGAGGAAGTCTAATATGCTGTGTGCTGAGTGCTTACTCGTCTGTTGGAAAGCATAAGGGACCTATGTTCACAGCTCCCCCCTACACAGCCTCACCCAGGAGCGCCGCCAGCTTTTCTGCCGCCCTAGGCGGCGGAAGGTCCCGCCCCGAAATGCCACCCCCCACAGAGGCGGCGGAAGGTTCCGCTGCCGAAATAATGCCGTGGTCGCCGCCCCCCAAATTGTAGCGCCCTAGGTCACCTAATGGGTTGCGCCGGCCCTGGCCTCACCCATGCACCCCATTTTCCTCACAGGTATACCTATGCACCCAGTGAAGTGGATGGATTTGCATGAGTTTAGCTGAGAGCAGAACTGGGGCCAATGGATGAAATCCTGACCCCACTGAAGTCTAAAGGAGTTTTACCGTTGACTTCAGTGGGGTCACGATTTCAGCCAATTATGCCAAGTAAGGTTCTTGTATTTGAGTGTCTGGTTTCAGTGGCAGTGCTATAACAGTCTCTCTGTTGATGTCAGTTGGATCCCATATTCCATGCACACGCAAAACTCCCTGGAAAGGCAATGGGTGTTTGGGGTGTGCAAGGAACACATGAGTGTTGTGGGCATGTGGGGAAAGACTCGTGAGCAGAACACATACAGTTGGAAGACAATTAAGGCCATGAGAGTTAAAAATGAAGTCTGATAGTTATGTAAAACATGGGGACATGTAAGCAAATTCTGAAATGATGGAAGTTAGAGGATACCTTCTGAACTGCGATTTTGTTTTAATTTAGAGGCAAAATGCAAGTTAGCAAAGTTCCCAACACATACCAAAGATTCTACAGGCCTGAAGGGATGCTGCCAAAATACAGCGGTCATATTCCACGTAAGAATTTAGAATTTCTGTCCTTTAAAAACATATGGTTTGCTATACACGTTGCTCTCCAGCACTGATTTATTATTTATTGATTTGGAATGTTATTACTGTAGCCAATATGAGTGAAGTTCAATGCTCTGGGAGCCCATGACAATCCTTTAAAAGCCCATCTAAATAAACCTATCATGTCAAGATAAAATAACCCCGCAGCAACATAAATATACCAAAAATGAGTTAACCACCTCATGAAGTCCAACACTGTCCCTAGCCTGCCTCACCCATTCATCATCTCCTTACAAGCAAGGTAGAAAAGATAAGCCTTGCAGCAACTTCTGAAGGCTAGCGAACTTGATCGGTTGTGGACAAAGTGGAGAAGTGAGTTCCAAAGGTCCAGGGCTGTAATGGAGAACAGCCTGCCAGCCACCCCCTCCTTTCTCTTGCACCAATGAGGCACAGGCAACCTCCACTGACTGCAACTACAGCAGTATTTCAGGGGACTTCAGGGATTAAACAGTGGGCATTTGTTTCTTGCAGATGAACATCTTGTCATTGGGAAAACCTTTGGAAACCTGTGCAGAAGCTGCTCGGTATGCTCGCACACGGAGGAGTCCTATGGTGCACATCTCACTAAGAAACGTAATGCCACGTTGAAGCTCCCGAAGAACTTGAAATGTAACATGAAAAGTTGAAACGTGTGGTGATTTGGACTTTGGCAATTGATTAAAAACTACTGAAATACTAGCTGAGATGTGCATGTCATTAGGCTTGATCTCAACACTTAATGCTATGTTATCTGAGATGTGTAATGTTTTGGATAAATTTCACGTGTGAGGTAAATATGAAAGTATGGTTATAAACCACAGTGTGATTCAGTAGTTATGAACTCAGCTAGATCAGCATTGCTAAAGCATTTCCCCTAATACTCTTTAGCATAATTGCTGGCAGCACTTCAGCATAATTCAGTTCTTCGGTTTTACTGAAATAAGGGTATTGAATTTTTGGGCTGAAGTGAAAAGCACTGGAAAGAAAAATGCCAAAGAGTGAAAGGAATCAGTAACTTCCAGAGTGACCCGCTGGAAAGGGCAGGGTACACTTGGCTACACAAACAGGATTTAAAATGTAGTTTGAAACAGCATATCCCAAACTTTTGGAAGCCGAGTCCCGCTTCAGGAAAATGAAAGCAATCACATCCTTTAACCAACCCCACCTATCTTCATTTATATACCTTCCACACTCCTCCCCACCGTGGCACATTCTTCCTGCTGCTTTACCCTTTGGGGAAACACAACCTTAGAAAAAGAAGGGGGGGGGGCAAAATATACCATCAGATTGGGTTAGAGCCAATCATTTAACCCTTATTGTATTCAGAGTTGATGGGTGTGGGGGGGAATCATATGCTTTCTTGTCAAAAACTAAGCATCCCCATTTCTCCCCAGCTCCAGGCCTCAAAGGGTCACTATTTTTCTGCTTCAGCTCTAATCAGCATATTCTTTAAAATGGTGTCAACAGCTGGTGGCCTATCTACACTAGTGTTTCCAGCGTTGCCAACACACGGGTGGAGTGGAAGCATTGTTAGCAACAGTGACACATTTTTGGTGAGTTTCCCTAGTGTAATCAGTGGGCTGGATCCTCATACCTGTCCCACATGCAGGGCCGGCTCCAGGGTTTTGGCCGCCCCAAGCAGCTAAAAAAAAAAGCCGCGATCGCTATCTGCGGCAGCAATTCGGCGGGAGGTCCTTCGCTCCGAGCAGGAGTGAGGGACCGTCCGCCGAATTGCCGCCGAACAGCTGGACGTGCCGCCCCTCTCCGAAGTGGCCGCCCCAAGCACCTGCTTGGTAAGCTGGTGCCTGGAGCCGGCCCTGCCCACGTGCTTTGCACTGATCCCCAGAAATCATTTTTGCCCCACTGGTCCTATCGCTGGTCCTGTATGCAAGAGCTCTTACATGGCCAGAGAAGATGATAGTAGTAATATCAGAATTTCAAAAGACCTTCAAAATCCTGACATGCATAAAGGGCCTGGGAAAGACCAAGAAGATCTAGACCATAACAATGCATGTGCTGCAAATATCTGTTGGTACATTTCCTGTTCAGAACCATGTTGGCCAAATGAGCTGTTGTAGAAACATGATCAAAGAAGGGGCAAAAGCAACGGGTAAAATTCCCCAGCTTTATTCGACTCCATTGCCCTTTGCGAGGCTTTGGTATCCCCATTTGGTAAGGGAGGCATATCTGTATTATAGATAATTAGCTTGCACATTATGTATTGAACCTTGACAATTTGTTCTGTCAAACGTGTCAAAATCTGTGACCCAATGGGGTTATACGGGAAAGGTTTGGATTTAGATTTGCTAATCAATTCTATAATATCTAATTCTTTACAACAGCATAATTTAATAGCTCCAATTTCTGCTTTCAGGTTTTTGATTTCCTTGTTAAGCATTTAAGTTTCAATTCTTTTTTTTTAATCTTTTAACCTTTATCCCTTTGATTTTTTTCTCAGCCTATAATTTATTATAGTCTCCTGTCAGAGGGGGAGGTAGACTAGGTGACTTTTACTGTATTGCAAATTATAATTATTAGCGTTATTTGCATTAGTAATGGATTCATTCTTACCACTGAAAACAATTCCATTATCTGATCAGACAGTTATCTTCACACACAGTTCAGATTGTCCGTGATCATATATTTTTATTAGGCACCTCTTCCTCAGTGGGTCAAAAGGAGAACTATTCTTCAGTATAGTAAGTGGTCTTTCAGCTCCTAATGCTTCCCTGAGTAAAGATGCTAACCCTACAGGGAAGTAGAATAAGACCTGCTCTTTTCCATTGTTCCATCATATGTGGCAAGTATAGTGAGATGTGCTTTCGTGGCACCTCGATCCAAACCCCAGTATTGTCAATAAAAGGACCCCCATTGTTATCAGTATATGTTGGATCAGGCTCATTATTCCAGTTCAGTGGGAGGCACTGTGAGGATGATTCTTGCTTGACCTTTCAACTCCTTTTATTTTTTAATTGAAAAACAAAGGTGAGAGAGGCAGTGTTGGGTTGACCAACTGGGGCAGGATGAGTTGGCAATGGGAATGGATACTTCTTCATCTCTTGTCCTTTAAAATGGAGTGTGTCCTCACCGGGATACAAAGTTTTCACATGAGATCACTGTCCAAATTAACCAGGAGGTGTGGGGGAGACGGGTAAGGGAAGGATGGTGCAGGACTACAGACCAGCCAAGAACCTCTAGACGTTAAGAATAACTTGGGTCAAGGTTGGAGTGGAGACAGCAGAGAACCTCTCTGTGCCTTCTCCACTGCCCCCTTCCCAAGGCATCGAGTGATGGCCAGCATGGGACCAGTGGTGTAAAGGTGTCACGAGAAAGCTCATAAGTCCAAGAACTTCTGACATAAGAACGGTCATATTGGGTCAGACCAAAGGTCCATCTAGCCCAGTATCCTGTCTTCTGACAGTGGCCAGTGCCATGTGCCCCAGAGGGAATGAACAGAACAGGTAATCATCAAGTGATCCATCATCGTGTCAGCCATCTTGGGATTCTCTTCATACCATTACATGCTGTGTTTTAGTAAATACAGGTTGTAAATAAAGAGACTGTGAATAAAGAGACACAGGTCCTATTCTCAACTCTGCTACTCCCTTGTTGGGTCATTTTGGGCAAGTGTATTGGATTTTTGTGTGTTTTATCTGCCTCAGATGTAAAATGATTATATTAATACATACATGTCTGGAACACTTTTAGACCTGTGATTGAAAGAGACTATGGAAGTGGCAAATATTGGTAAATTTCAGCTATAATTAGGTTGTAAGAATGTTATCTATTTGAGCCAAGATTGTCAGAAGTTACTGGTGATTTTTGGGTGTCCAACCTGTGTGACCTTTAAAGTAGGGGTAATCAGTACTTTCTGAAAGTCAACCCCTCCCCAACTTTTAAAGCCTCTCAGATATTGACCTCAAAATGAGCCACCCCAAATCTGTAGTAACTGCTGAACATTCTGGGCTTTGTTCTTAATAAAGTCATGTATAATTTTAATTCAAGACTGTCTGTGTGAGATCATTAGATCATGAAACAATGTGGTTTATTTGCAGGATTGGCTCCTTCCTTTTTCTTCACTTCCTTAACTGGTTTGATGTCAATAGTTATTCCCTTCATCTACAGAATTAAAGGTAAAAGGATCTTGCAATACTATATATACATAGCAATAACTGCACAGCTCCTAACAGAGTAGAGACTTGTATGACTGTTTGGGATACAGATTTTAAATAAGCTTGTCTCTGCAATATCCACTCATTTTTACTGTATAATTGCATAGATACAGATGTAAGCAGAGTCAGGATGAGCTCTACCCTGACATCTGGTGGTGAATTGTGGCGAGTTGTGGAAAAGAACTTCAGGGGCTGATCTTGTTTGCATAGGCACACCCACCCCACCTAGCATGAGCCCACAGCAGCCCAAATGGTCACTTTGGCTGCTGTGGGATCCCCAGTTTCTCTGTTATTGGGGCAGGAAGAATAAAGTGTTGTTACCCTGATTATGTGAATCAAGGGCAGTGGAACTGTTTTATGACAGAGGGACTCGCCATCAACTAAGTAGCACTCGCTAGACAAGGGACATGGGTTCCAAAACCCAGTGAATTGAGAGAGAGGCTAGAGACAGGTATGTATACTTAATGGTATGGGCCCCTTTTGAGGGCCTGAAACACTAATTGCACTGCCTTCTCTCTCCACTGTGGAATATCAGAGCTAATTTTGATTCCATTAGGATTCTAGTTACAGGCTGCTGAGCTGAATTCAATTTGGGCCAATGGTGCAGCAGCACTGGGTCTCCCCTACTACAAGCTGAAATCACTAAAGAGCTAAAATTACTAAGAGCTGAAAACACTGAGTGCTTGGGGGGGGCCTGAAGATATATTGCTGAGTGTCTGGCAGAGCAGAGCATGTTCGCGGGACGGCTGGAGCGGCTCACGGGACAGCTGGTGGAGTGGAGTGGAGCGGAGCAGTTGGCAGAGTGGCTCGCGGTGAAGACTGCAGCAGAACCCCACGGAGAGGCGGGACAGTCGGCCTTGGACCACGTAAGGTGCCCCTTAACACCCCTGGACCCCTCCCCCCCATTTCCGCCCAGGCTGGGAGGTAAAACTCTGCAGATAAACTTTTGAACTCTGGGGCTGCACTGACCAGGGACAGAGACTTTTGCGTTGTTGGACTTTTGGATGATTTTTTGGTTTGCTGGACTTAAGACCCTAAGGGGAAAAGGACACTGCCAAACTTACTTGGGGGTGGGTCTTTTGCTCATGGTTTGTGTTATGAATCCTGTTTGTGGTGTTTCCCCAACATAATGCCGCATTGTTTCCCTCCTTTATTAAAAGGATTTTGCTACATTCAGACTCCATGCTTGCGAGAAGTATTGCCTCTTAGAGACGCCTGGGGGGTGGTATGTAATTGTCCCAGGTCACTGGGTGGGGGCTCAAGCCGGTTTTGCATTGTGTTATTGAAATGGAATCCCTAGATACTGAACCTGGCCCTTGTTGCTGCCAACTCAGACGGGCAGAAGGGTTACACATATATAATAATTTCCAATATATTTTAGTTTTTTCTGGTTGGTTTTTATGTATAGGGATGAGACGGGACTAACTTGTACTTAGGCCGTAGTTAGGATTTTTCACATAAAGCTGGTCAGAAAATAACATTTCCTTCAGATTTTGGAGAGTTTTTATCAAAAAACAAAACTCCACAAACTGAAAAAATTCAATTTGGGGGTTTTCAATGAAAACCTAACATTCTTGATAAAAATGGACTTTTTTTAGAAAATACCCATTCTCCCCCCCCCGACCCCCTCCCCCCCAAAAAAGCTATTTTCAGTTAAAGAAAATGTTGATGGAAAATTTTTGACCAGCTTTATTTTCAAGACCTGCTTTACCTAAAGTTTAAATGCAAATTTCTAAGGTGTGGCTTTCTAATTTAAGTGCTAAGCAATAGCCAGATAGCAAATGACTTATGCATTTTTGGATTCTAAAACTAGATTAGTTTTAAATTCAATTTCATAATAAAATACATGTTGAGTAAATTTTATGCAAGCGCTATTAATTACATTTTAGGGGGTATCCAGTAAGACTTGGAAAGAAGTATAATATATAAAATACTAGCAATAGCAGGGACAAATGTTTATCAATATTTTGGCTGGCTAAAGAAAGATCTAGTATAACAAAGTGATTAAAAAAAACCTTTAAAAGGTTCAAGAAGTAAATTAATCACTGCCAAATTAAGATGCACTCAAGAAATAGTTCTAGAAAGGTGAGACTTGATTAGCGCATTGATTTATGAAGCAAATCAGAAGAGACATGTTCTATAGACAACACTGAGTATCACTATACATCAAGAATAATTAGAGTCAAATAAGATCTTCAATGTCGCTTAGCTGTTTTCTGATGAATTAGAATACATGATGAAAGTACATTTGCACTCTGTGGAAGAAGCCTCTTTGATTCTTGAAAAAGTGGTTTGGCAAGTTAAGTAACTTATATGAGTGGCTGCCTGTAGCATGTGAAGAGGAGGAAGTAGCTGAGTTCATTTTTGTACGATATCAGAGGTTTCCCCAAATAACATATATATCATATTTCTGGTTTTAAAATGGCCCTTTACTGGTTACTGAAAACCAAAAAGATTGTTTGCAAGAAAACCACGGGTGAATTCACTATTTGCATAACCAGGGGGCCAACAGAGATTTGAGACAACTTATGCCAGCAGGGAAGCTGGCCCCAAATGCCAATTGTTTTACATGTATTAGAAGAGCCTTGCTTTTTAATTCTGTGTCAATAGGGCTACCTTGTGCTTCTGTCAGTGGAGGGGACTGGGCTCCACATGGCTCAGGGAATGATTCCCCCCTCATTCTCCCTACTGGGATCATTCCCTGATCCCTGATGCCTGCAGAGGCCTTTGCACAGGTGTACCATGGGATTCAGGCTTTGTGGGGTGACAGGACAGGAGACACATATTTCTGCATCATCATCCCTGTTCCTCTATTAACCTCACAGGGCGTTAGCAAAAATGTCAGCGCTTAAAATTGCCTTTTCTCCTCCCCTCTCTGTTCCTGCCCCATGTGTAGGAATGGAATCGCGCAGGATGTGACCCACCGTTTTCTAATTACAAAGCCCCTACTTCGCGAATCACTTACACACGTGTTTAACTTTAAGCAGGTGCTTACGTTTAATTAACGTCAATGGAAATTAAGCACATGCATAGGTGCTTTGCTGAATCGCGGCCTCTGCGTTCATATTCCCATGGTGATGGAGATGGTTTGAAAACCTGCATGGATTGATTTAGAGGTTATTCTTTCCTCTGCAACCTTCTGAAAGGGAGCCAATTACAGCACAAAGGAAAGGACAGGTTTAATGAATGCCAGGAAACCATTGCACTAAAATCTTGCCATAACACTCCTACTGCTTCCCAAAGGACTAGCCCCTCATTAGTATTACAGACAAGAAGATACGTTGCTTAGTTTACAGCATACGGTGTATATACCACCAGGCTTACTCAAGTCCAATATAAAAAAAAAAAACTGACAGCTGAAAATACAGTACTATTGCATATGAGAGAGAGAATGCACGGCCCAGGACAAGGACAATCTAAAATGTAATGAAAGTACCTAAGCCATTTTGTCTCTAACATTTGAAATTCTAATAGTAACACTGCACACCAACAAAATAATAATTTCTAGCAGGGATTATAAAAACTAAACTACAGTGTAAGGTATTGGTCATCAAATAACTCATTCCACAACAAAGTTCTCCCACATTTGTTTTCTAATGTTGATAATAAAAGACATTTTGAGATCTGAGTTGTATTTCTCTTCCTTTGATGAACAAAGTCAGTTTTTAAAATGCAGTAAAATACATCTCTAAAATGATGCAGGTAAAACCAAAACATTTCTGCATTTAAAGACTCAATCAAAGATTTGCTGTGAATGATGAGATACTAACGTAAAAAAAAAAAATCAATCCGGTATGTATTTTGAACATGATTTGTCACAAACAGCATTTCTAATAGATAAGAGTGATTATATGGTAAAGAGCGTAATTTATATATCCCAAGCACTATGCTTTTGTCACTGACATCGTTAAGGAATTTGACACGTTTGCAAGAGAACAATATATGTCAACTGAAATATATACCAATTAGCTATAAATGGGACATTGAAATGAATGATGCATGCACATGCTATACTTAGAAGTAATAACATGTGGTTTAAAGTCACTTGCGTTTTCAAACAAGAATTCTTTTTATGTTGTCATTTAAAAAATCTAATATTTCAAAAGGTCAGGAATAAATAGCACCATTAGCATTAAAAGCTAGCAAAAGGGAAAGTAATTTGTTGTTCATTTAACAATGCATTTTATGTAACAGCTTTGTAAAGTGTTCATTTTTATTCTGCTAAAACAAGGTGGAAGCTGTTCCAGTTCATTATTAAAGAAGGATTTTTTTATTATACCATTGTCAATTTTAATGTCCTGATTCTGTTAGGTATTTGTTAAAATTATATGGTCTGCTGGAGTGGCTATGGCAGAGGATAATGCTGAGAATATCACGACTGTCAAAACAAGAGTGTGGGCAAGTATCTCCTTATACCAAGCTATGAGGAATGAAAAACAAAGGCGAAAATCTCCCTCAACATTAGGAAGTTAAAAATAACAGGAGTACTTGTGGCACCTTAGAGACTAACAAATTTATTGAGCATAAGCTTTCGTGGGCTACAACCCACTTCTTCGGATGCATAAATTTGTTAGTCTCTAAGGTGCCACAAGTACTCCTGTTATTTTTGAGGATACAGACTAACACGGCTGCTACTCTGAAACCTGTCATTAGGAAGTTAATATCCCTGTAGAAGGTGCCCCAGGAGGAGTCACTGAAATTTGTGAGCTAGATTCTGTACGACAGCCCCACTGTGATAAAAAGGAACAGGTGCGGCAATGTCAAGAGGTTGCAAGATGCAATGAGCCCTGACATCATGTTGCAGGGTACAGTGTCCATGCAACCAGGCTGTGTCTGGCTACTGCTGATTATAGATGGGGTAGCAGCCACTCTGCTGCTGTATGTGCTAGGAATTTACCCAGTAGCCACGTCCCTTACACATGTACATCTCTTGTTCTGTTTTCTTGTGGAGACGGGCTGTGGAGGTCACATGCTCAGTGGGCAAGTGGATGCAGATTCCCCCTCTGTTTTTTGACTCACCGGTATGGCCACAATGGAACACGCTCACTACTTAAGGGGCTATTGTGCCTGCCTGCACAAGCCAGCTTAGTACTGGATCCTGTGTGACTATGAGTGCCCGTATGGAGCAAGATTGTAAGAGTTATTAAAAATTATGCTTTCACAAACACCCTTTCTCCTTCGCGTCTTCATCCACAGCTACTCCGTGCTCACTTGCCTCTATGTGACCTCTCTGGACACTCAGACTCAGTCTGTCTGTTTTTAGGCATTGGGCAATGTGAGACTTAAATCAGTTTGTGGAAATATTAGCTGGGCTAAACTCTGCACTCAGTTGTACCTGTGCAGCTCTAGAGACTTCAGTGGGGTCACATGGGAGTAACTTAGATCAGGATTTACTTCAGTATGTCCTCTGATTTGAGACAAACAATTCACCTCCTTAACAGATGACAACCTCCCTGATCACTATGCTTATGTATCATATCCTTGTTCCCTATGTTTGCATCTTTGAACATTGTAAGTCCCTCCACACAGGGAGCGTGTCTTCTTGTATATTTGCATAGCGGCCAGCACCTTTTGGGTTCTACCACAATACAAATAATGATAAAACAAGTGGGACAGTTATGCATTATCAACTTTTATTAATATTAACAGCCAGCACTGACATTTTTTTATGTTGTTAGCAAGATGTAAGAGTTTGCAGAACGTTCTCTCGCACAGTTTCGCTGCCACAGAAATTAAACCTGAGGAGAAAAAAATATGTAAAGTGCTTTTAGTGTGTCTAGATTTATTTATTTTTTGTAATTGTACCAGTGTTTTTTTAATAGAGTAAGCCACCCTAATTTGTTTTTTGACAAAGTTATGATAGAATATTGTTACATTGGCACAAAAGAACAAGCAAATGCTTTGGGTTGCTAAATGTGAAATATTATTTCCTGCTAACCCACCAAGGGACTCTAATCATCCTGATTGGTTGGCCTCTCTTTTTTGGCTTCATTCCTTTGGTTTTCTACCTTTCCTGTTGAATTTGCATGCCACCAGCATTAGAGAGATGATGATTGCTCAGTGTATGCCAAGTCATGAATAAATAGAATAGCTGATGGGGACGTTTATGGGAACAGTATCCCTCAGCATGTTGATCGGTTGAATGCAAAAACCAGAAGTAGACTTGTACGCTCTGCTGTACCGTAGTTCACTGGGCTATGAACATTTTGGTTTGCGTGAGATTCCCCCAGCACATCTCTATTTCAAGTGAATAGAATTTAGCTGTGTGATTTTTTTAATTATATCCATGACCAATTGAATGTACCTCCCACTTCATTGTGTCTCCATTCAGAAGGGCAGAAAAGGTAACACAACACCATTGGTGGGTAACTGATTGAAACATGCTGTTTTAAAAGAATTAACTTAATGAGCACCTTCCAATCAGTAACTGCCATGCAGTACACTGCTTCTAAAGTCTACAGTCTTAAGGCCTGATCCAAAATCCAATTAAGTCAATGGGAGTCTTTCAGCGGAGTTCAGTGGGCTTTGGATCAGGCCTTTTAAGCACAATTTATAACTACTAGCTCTGTCTGTGGGAACTGAAGACATATGACCATTACCTCCTACTCTTCCAGAGCCTGATCCAACACCCATTAAAATCAGTGGAAAGACTCCTATTGACTTCACTGGACAGTGGATCAGACCCAGTAATGTAAGGTTTAAACACTGATGGCCATTTCTAGTATAAAACTTGCAGTACCCAATAGCCTGATGTCTGGAAAGAGCTGTGCTGAGTACCTAAGCCACAGTTAAGTTAATCTTTCCTACCCAAAGCACAGAGGCTTATACAAAAACTTTGCTCTTGTTGAAGCCAAATCCAGATGTTTTTATAATTTTTCCTTGACGATATCTGACAGAAATATTTAATGTACCAGTAAGCTACATCGGTATCTTGTGGGGAAGGAAATTTAAACTTTTCCTCTTTTTTTTATTTTAATACTCTAAATAGCTGTTCTTGTGCAAGCACTATTACCCTCATATGTCATGCTGTCCTTGTAGTTCCTAAAGAATTTGAGATTTTCATAATAAATATACATACACATTTCCATCTTCTCCAGCTTGTACTGTGACTGCTGCTGCTCCCAGTGTGGGTAGGGTTGGGTTTAGGACATGGTTGTTCCAAAGAAATTTAACTTTCGTAATTGTCCCAACATTAAGTTCAACATCGATGAAGTTGGCATATGTTTCGCCTGGTTTAAGGGTCCCCCTTCAAGAACAAAAGTACATAATGTCCAGTGAGGTTTAATATTAATTACCAATACAGTGTAGCTGTTTGAGTAGCTATAGTAGCATATTGATAATAAACATGGCCTTCAGCTTGTCAAAGAGTAAGGATCATAGAAGATTAGGGTTGGAAGAGACCTCGGGAGGTCATCTAGTCCAACCCCCTGCTGAAAGCAGGACCAACCCCAACTAAATCATCCCAGCCAGAGCTTTGTCAAGCCGGGCCTTAAAAACCTCTAAGGATGGACATTCCACCACCTCCCTCGGTAACTCCTTCTATTGTCTCGGTTACCTCAATATCATGTAAACGTTCATGTTATATAAAAATTTGTAAATGAAATTTTCCTGTCCTCATATGAAATCAATGTTCATCAGAATGCATTACCTGCTGACCAAAGGGATGTTTGCCTGGCATGCTCATGCTCTACAGTACCTCACCTATATTAAAATATGGTGTTCCAGGGGATCCAATTACAACGCAGTGCCCTGAGGCTTGGCTGGGTCTTGGCCGTGTTTTGCACATATGTTAGACTTGTTTTATCTTCAGTTCAGTTGCAAAACACAGGCATGGTGCCATATGTGCTACAAAATGTAGGTGTGTAGACTCAGCCAGGAGACACCCATGTTTTCACCGAGTCTCTGACATGGTTGGACTGGTCATGCAGGGAGAGCCTGAGGGAAAGGGGAGGCTCTAGCAAGAATCAAACAAAAAAATCGACTTCTTGAAGGCTAAGAAACTCCATGCCGGGCTGGAAAATGTCAGGCGGAGAAGTCAATCCTGGGGTAGTCTTTTCAGTGCAGCTCTTCTCTGACTGCTCTTAGCACACCAGGCCTTTTCTTCCATTAGAGACAAGGGGCCAAATTCTGCTCTCATCTACAGTGGCATAAATCCAGAGTAGCTCCATTTACTTGCACAAAGAACTCATTAATGAAGTGGGCTTTGAGAAGTGATTTAAAGGAGAAGAGGGAGGTGACAAGGCGAATGGGGTTAGGAAGGCAGTTCCAGGCACAGAGAACGCATGGGAGTGGGCGTGGGGAAAGGATACAAAGAGAGACACAAATTGGCAAAGTATTTGTGTGGGTTGCCCATCAAGCAGAATTTACTTGGTAAGTACTTTGTGTCAGAGCTGTGCCTTCTGTTAGCATCCCTTGAGAATCTAAATCGAATCTAGCTGAACATAATTTATAATGAAAATCACTTAAAATATCTTCCCATTAGATCTACTACCCTTCCAAATTTCCATGGCAGCATAATATATTACTAACTATGCCAGCTAAATAGTAATCCAGCACTAACATCTTTGTACTGCTAGCACAAAAAATGAACAGGATTGTTAACTCAGGAAATCAAAATAAACTCACATTGCAGCAGAAAATTCCAATGCTTTGCAATGCATAGCTTTATTCAACGTGCATCACGGCTGGGATTTTCAAAAGAGCCTATGGGAGCAAAGCACCTCAGTCCCACTGAATTTCAAGGGCATTTGGGCATCTACAACTTCAACTTCAAAGGGAGTTTAGGCTCTTTTAAAAAGTCCAGCTTGCTCACGCTAAACTCTTTGGCAGCACACATTTAAGTTTATATATAATTACACCCCCAAAAAGTTTAAGAGCATTGTTAATGTTCCAAAGTCAAGCACTAGGAAATACCAGATTTAAGGCTGTTCACGCAACTTTAATTTGGCCTTTTTGTGTGTATGTATTATGATACAGTCTCAGATTACACAGTTGCATATTGACAGGTTTCAGAGTAGCAGCCGTGTTAGTCTGTATCTGCAAAAAGAACAGGAGTACTTGTGGCACCTTTAGAGACTAACAAATTTATTTGAGCATAAGCTTTCATGGGCTACAGCCCACTTCATCAGATGCATAGAATGGAACATATAGTAAGGAGATATATATACACATACAGAGAACATGAAAAGGTGGAGGTTGCCCTACCAACTCTAAGAGGCTAATTAATTAAGATGAGCGATTATCAGCAGGAGAAAAAAAACTTTTGTAGTGATAATCAAGATGGCCCATTTCAGACAGTTTGACAAGAAGGTGTGAGGATACTTAACATGGGGAAATAGATTCAATCCTAAATTGATGCCCCTCTGCCATGTACATTGGCCAAACCGGACAGTCTCTACGCAAAAGAATAAATGGACAGAAATCTGACATCAGGAATCATAACATTCAAAAACCAGTAGGAGAATACTTCAACCTCTCTGGTCACTCAGTAACGGATTTAAAGGTGACAATTTTGCAACAGAAAAGCTTCAAAAACAGACTCCAACGAGAAACTGCTGAACTTACCTCCACCCCCTAGCTCCTGCTCCCTCCCTCTTTGCTTCCCTGCCCCTCACCCCCATCCATCCCCTGCACTTTGGCTCCAGCACCCCCCTCTCCCCTGTTCTTTCCCAGTTTCTTGCACCTCCTCACATCTCCGCATTCCAATTAGGCTGTTTCCTTCTCCTCCTTGCTGCCAGCCGTGGGGAAGCATTGAGGGTACAACAGACACAGTGTCCCTACTCTCAGTTCCTGTGCCTGGTACCACAGTGGCCCCTGGCTGCCTAGAGCAACATCTGCAGGGAAAGCCTTGTTCAACCCCTGCAGCCATGGGATAGAGCATACTCACTAGCTTTGTTGGGATGATGCATGCACAGTATGGTTGCAGATAGCAGCTGTGAGGGGCTGGAGCATACTCAGTGCAGATGGATTCTTTGGAGAATTTAACGTCAAACTCTAACAGGTCTTTACTAAGCATGTGCAAACTGAGATTTTTCAGAAATGTGGATGAATTTTCATGGAGATGGCAAAAGACACGTTCCTGACACCAGGATGACCCCACTGGTAAAGTTAAAGTTTCTGCTCTAAAGCATGAAGGCCTTAGAACGTCTCAGCGAAATGGTTCTAAGGATTTTTAACATGGGCAATACACTGTATTTTCCCCTAATCTCTTTCTCAGAAACACCTGAACCATTCTAGTTGAAATTTAATATCTGCCTGTGTTTCTGTCCAAGGCAGACACCTGACATAGGAAATTTCAACAGAAATGGTTAAAGTTTGGCAAAGTAATGAGCACACAAAAATAGGGTTTTGTAAAAGAAAGTGTCAGGCAATCCTGATTATAGGCCGAGCTGGTAGCACTGCCTATGATAGCACCATAAACTGATATAACATTTTACAAACATGAAAAGATAAGGGATCAGAATTATACTAGTGTAAATCCATAGTATCATTTTAGAATTCAGTTAAGTTACATGGTGTAACTGAGATCAGGATCTAGCCCCAGGTTCTTGTATCCTTATAGTTATCAGAGAAGTAGGGCTAAATTCTAACTCTTCTTCTGATAAAACCAACAGAGGGTGCTCCCAATACTTCTGTTAGACTTAAAGGTGCCACAGGACCCTCTGTTGGTTTTTACAGATTCAGACTAACACGGCTACCCCTCTGATACTCTTCTTCTGATATAAATCCAGAGTAAATACAGTTAATATGGATTTACACCACTGTATGTGAGAGCAGCATTTGGCCCATAGATTAAGAAGAAACATTAATTAAAAATAGGTGAATTAAATATTCTAATAGCAGAGAAGCTCATTTTTCATTATAATACTGAACTTACTGAACAATTTCATATTGCTTTGTGTTTCCTCCAGCTCCGTACAGGGCAACATTTACATACCCACTCACTTTACTCTTTCCAGCAATTGCCACAGATACTTTATACCTCCAACCTACACAGCAGAAATAAAATGAATTAGATTATACCCACATAGAAACAAACACAACATGCCTACTTTTCATTTTCTATCGGTACTTTATGTTTCAAGACAAAACAGAGGAAAAACATGACCGTCGCTTCACTTTGAGCTCAAGATTAAATCCTGGCCTGATTGGAATGACGAGAATACAATAGAATGTTTTTATAGGAGAATACTAGGAGCCTGCTTTTCCACTGCTTTGCACACTCTGCAGTCATTTACAGCCATGCAAAATGAGTGTAAAATCCTAGCAAATCACAATTCTCCACTCACACTGGTAGTAGCATTTTATTCCCAGTTTGCACAGTGTGAATGACTACACAAAGATCCACGGCAGAGGAAATTCATGGACTTTGTGTTTATTTGTGAAAAATAATCCATAATGTGATAGAAGGAACATATCACATGTCATATTGACCAGGAAAGTATCTATTCACAACTTGGGGGCGTTGTAAGGAACAACACTGAAGAGTGAGGACTGGCTTTTCTGGTCCATAAGCAGGGCAAAGAGGAGTTAAAGCATCCGACGGCCAGAGGAGTATTCCATCTACAGGAACTTTCTGTTGACTTAGAGCTGGGAAAGCTGGCTATGCTACCTCCTACTCCAGCTGCGTCCCTACCCCCAGCATAAGGGGAAAGAGTTATGCATGGGCATAGTTTGGGGGGCGAGGGGGCATTTCACCCCCAAACTGTAAGCCTTGGGCTGGCATGGAATTTCCTCCCCCCCACACACATGCATAGCTCCATTGGCCAGACTGGAGCTGTCCCCCAAAATATAGAAGTTAAACCACACCTATGGAGTTATGTTGGGGGCTTTCTGGGACTGGTGTTGTCAAGACAGGGAGGGGAGGGGGCATGATGGTATGGAGCTCTGCTCCTCCACCATGGTAAGGACCTTCGTCCAGTAAAACTAATTTAAAGTGAGAGGGAAATATTTTAAATTACGTTGGTGCTCACGTGTAAGTAAAAGCAAGTAAAAAAGTAGGAACTTACGAGCAAAATCCTTGGCCTCTCCAGTGTTCAGATAAAGTTTCTGGATCCCAGAAGTAACTCTGTCCTTAAACTTATCCGCATAGTGACCCATTTGGGGGCATCCGCCTTTGGGGCATGGGAAGCAGTTTCCCTAATCGAAATACGTGTGCCAATTAATGAGGATCTATCCCAAGGAGACAGGAAAAAAATCATTTGGCCACAGAAAAATGCTGCTAAGCCATGTCTATGGGCTAACTCTAACTCAGCTTGAAATAAGCCGCCCTAGAAAAGGCCGGAGGAGGAAGGGCCGTGTCTGGCACCTCATGAATTTGGAGGAACGGATGTCTCCTTTGTACTTCATCACAGTTTGCTGTTCGCTAGGAGGAGACATCTCCATTTCTCTAAGTTCCCTCTCTTAAACTCAGTGCTTTAGAATGGGGGTAGCAGATGGGGATCACGCTCTCCCTGGCTCATCTAATGAGTGGCTGTAAAGTGCTTCGACGATGCAAAGGTTTATGTAAGTGCTAGGTATTATTGTTATTTACCCCTTGCGCGTGGAGCTCTGTTCCCCTCTAGTGGTGGGTGGACCACATAGCTAGGTTGATGCGCCTGCTACAGTGTTAGCTAACAGAGCTGGGTCATAGATGGAGCTATGGACAAAGGAGAAGGCAGTGGCTTTAGGCCACATCCCGTCTGTATTTGTTCCTTGAGGCATCAGGTCATCAGGGGAGTCACTGAGCATGCACTGAACCTTAAGGTAAATGATTTTATTTCAAAATTATTTGCAAGGCAAAATGCTAAAATATGGGGGCTGAGCTCACTTCTCCTTGGATGTGCACAATAAATAATTACTGGGGCAGATTCTTCAACCTGCCTGAGCCCCTCTTTGACACAGCGGGGTGAGAGGTTGCAGGAGCAGCTCTGGCATGAGGTCTCTCAGGAACCTCAGGTCACTGTAGAGCCAGGCATAACTCTGCTCCACCATGCCCCTTCTGTGCCTCATCCCCATCCCCCAATGCCCCAGTGCACCCCTTCCTTCCCCTTATGCCTGCACTCACGCAGTGCAAAGTGGCCTGAGCCAAATAGACTCTGGTTCTACCGCATGCAGATGCACAGACAAGAGACACTCGTTCCCTGGGATGTGAGAATGACTTACTGTCTGAAAAATGTCATATGAAGCACAGGTGTATCCTAGAAAGCCATCGGGAGAGATGATGCTGTCAGAATAATACTTGTAGCTTCGCAAATGATTACAAGCAACAAAGTCACGAGTTCCTGTGGAAAGAAGCTCTTATTACATATCGGACTGCAAGGCTATTGGTTGTTATTCAGATTGGAATCGTGGTATTGTACTGATCATGTCATTTGAATTATTTGTAAATCCCCACATTACAGTGTCACAATTCTGGGCAGCACCTGAGTTGCAGTTTGAGACCTATTTCTTCAGTGACTGTATTTACCCTTTTTGAAATGCACACAGTACAGAACGTGTAAAATGCAGATGTGTAACAAACATAGGGTCCAATTGTGCAATCCTTGTTCATGTTGGTGAATACTTACTCACATGAGTAGCCCCCCATTGTGTGATTAATTGCATTAATGCTCGCCAATATGAATAAAGGGCTTCTGTAGGAAACAGCTCACCTTATCATTATATAAAAGAACACACTGCATTTTGTTTTAAGTATTATGTCCTCCTTAACACTGAATTCCCTGGAGCAATGTTGATTTATGCAGACTGAGGATATCCTATCTCCTAGAACTGGAAGGGACCTTGAAAGGTCATCAAGTCCAGCCCCCTGCCTTCACTAGCAGGACCAAATACTGAGTTTGCCCCAGATCCCTAAGTGGCCCCCTCAAGGATTGAACTCACAACCCTGGGTTTAGCAGGCCAATGCTATCTGACCACCTGATTATTTGAGGAGGGGTGGAAAGGCGTGTTATTATTTTAAATATGTTATTTTGTACTGAAATTCCTTAAATGTTCTGGGTTTAGGTTAAAAAAAGGAAGTAATTAAGTGCAAGGGGGTTTTGTGCATCATTATTAATAGAGAGCTTGATCTTTGGTGCTTACACAGGCAAGAATTTGTGAGTAAAGACTGCAGAAATAGGCCAATAATTGCAAGAGATTCATAGAATCATAATTTTTAAGGTGCTCATAATAATGTAGGAAAGGGCTAGAAAAGAAATCCCAGGAAAATTGTCAGGTTTTATGAGAGAGAAAAAATAAATGTCTGCTATTGCTGGGGTGTCCTTACTGTATGTTTTGATTTAGCAATGTGATTTCCCAAAGGTGTAAAGGTTCACGCTTGCAGATCCTTTGGCAGTTTTGGGATCCTAGACTGCAAGTTTTTTGGGGGGCAGGGGATGTGTTTTATTTATGTTCTGTCGGGTACAATGTAAATTTGTGGCACTATCTACAGGATTCTTAACAATAATAATAACAACAGGATTTGAAATATACAAAACAAGGAACAAATCTGAATGTGCATGATCTATCATACGCCAAACTCTTTCCAACTGCCTAATAATAGAAATAACAATTACATTGTTCCAGTGCAACCCAAATTGCTAACAGGTAACTACAGAATAGAAACACATTTGAATTTAGCTGCCAAAGCTCACAAAACAATTGAAGCCAGAGATCCCATAGCAGAAATAGATATGAATGTTATTGTTCCCACTCCCACCCAGTGCCCCTGCCAGGTGACTACATAATAGAAACAAAGTTGAATGTTGTTGTTCCAGAGCTAAACTTCTGGCGCAGTTTGAGTAGGGTTTGCTTCTCTGAGTAGATAACTGGCAGCAGTGTCGGATGAGATAGACCAATTAATGAATATTTGTTTCTATTGTGGAGTTACCTGGAAACAGTGCAAGGGGCACTGGAACAATCACACTGAAGTTTGTTCCTGTTATTTGGCAGCATGATGGACTATTTACAATAAACTCCAGTTAATCTTGCTCCATTAGATCCAAAGCTGGATAGTTTGAAGAGTGGGTCAGCCAAGGTCCTTGAAGGAACATGGCTGGTGGGATCTGGGTCTTTGCAGACCCATGGAGCCCAAACACACATGGAAGGGGAGCAGGAACTGTTGTTATTGTTCCTCGCCCCCAACCTTGTACGGATACCCACGACTTGACAATGCAGACACTCTGGATGGTTGGAGGTAAAGACGCGAAACCTCAACCCCATCATGTTTTTCCCAAAGCAAAACCTTTGTGCTACTCATTCTTTGATCCCTCTACCAGAACGCGTCCCCCAGAGTACATTTGGACCATACTATCAGTTTCACTGTTGTTTGTGGCTGTAATTGTTGGCATTCGTAAAGAAAATAATCAAAAATAGTTGAAATAAGAAGATTGCTGCTATGTTAGCTCAATACATTTTGATGCTGACCCTCAATAGAAGTCATCATCTGCTTAATATATTTACCTTCCCAGATTCCATCAATGTCAACAATCTGTGAAACAGGATTCTTCTTGCATCCTGGCATATGTATTCCTCCATTTGGATAAAAATCAAGATGTCCTATAGCCTGGTTCATTCCAAAACCTGCAATGTTTGTGACGGGGGTAAGCAAATTTTAATTTAAATACTGTCATGTATTTCCTGGTAGCAGCTCTACATAATGCTGTAGGGCTATAGTTTGTAAGCTCTTTGAGGCAAGAACTGGTGGGTTTTTTGTTTGTGTGTGTTTATTTTTTGTTTTTTCCTGTATTTGTACAGCACCTACTGCAATGGGGTCATATTCTGTGATTGGGTCTCCTAGGTGCTACCACGGGACAAATCAATAATAATAATACAATGCAGCTGGAAACTTACCCAGATATGGAATCGTGGGAGCTGAATCAGTATGAATAATATCAACAAAGGCTGCATCAGTCTTATCCAGTCTGACTTCAATTGGAGTACCTTGAAAATAAGGCTGAGCAGGATCCAGTCCTTAAAGAAATATATCCACAATTAAATGTGCGTGCACATAAATATAGCTAGCTAGCTATACTACTGTATATAATTGAAGATGGGTCTATGGAGGCTACATAATTTTATTCACTTCAGAATTAGTCGCTAACAAATATATAGTATGATCGATCTCTCAGTGGTAAATGCCAAGGCCGTAACCATAGCAGGGTGAGCAGGGTAACAGCCCAGGAAGCAAAGCTGTCGGGGGTGGAAAAATGGGGTGAAAAAATGGTAGGGGTGCAAATATGCATGCTCGCCCGGGTGCTAAAATGCCTAGTTACGGCACTGGTAAACACCGTGGGACAGATCTCCAGCTGGTGAGATTGGTAGTTCCATTGAAGTCAATGGAATTATACCGATTCATGCCAGCTGAGGATCTGGCCTCGTAAATGTTTATTCTTGAATTCCAACAACTGCAACATAGATTGTTGTTTTAGGTTAAGATTTTTTTTTTAAAGAGTGCCTAAAAGTGAGGCTCCTAAATCCATATCTTGAATGGCCTGTTTCTCAGAAGTGCTTGAAGTCAGTGGGAGCAGTTGGGTGCTCAGCATGCTTGAAAATCACGATGCTTATTTAGGTGCCTAGATACAGATTGTGGAGCCTAAGCCCATGTCTACATTACACAGCTTTTAGCGACATGGCCGTGTTGCTAAAAGTCTGGCAGGGTGAACGCTGTTTGTCGGCACTTTTGCCGTTGTCGACAGGAATGTGCTCCTGCCGACAACGCAGGTGATCACACAGGCACTTGCCGCGGCAAAACTTTTGTCTTTCATGGGGTGGGGGGCTTAAGTAGCTGTGAACGACAAAAGTTTTGTCCTTCAATTGCAAGTGTTGACATAGCCTAACTTGAGACACCTACTTTTGATATTAGCATAAAACTGAGACTCATTTTCTTTCTCATTCACTGCATCCCTCTCAGGTGCTTGTAAAATCCTGTAAATTACAAAGCGCTTATTATCTTGTGCTGGTATTTGATGCTTTCCCTGGGCAGCAGCTTTAGTTTTGTTTTTAAGTTGAATTTTGCAGACTACTAGTCCAAGGGTTGGCAGGCCCAGACTCTTTGGAAGATGCTATAATGGAAAAAAGTTGAGTTAATAACTTCTGAAATTGGCTTCTGTGCATGAGGGGCAGCTTTTCTGCCTAATGCACATCCCCCTTGGTCTGGCCTGTGTGCTGAACGAGGAGTCCAAACAAAGAACTGGTCCGGGTGAGTGCTGAATATGTCTGTAAAACAGCCTGATACTGAAGTCCGGGGGATTCATTAGCTGTATTTTCAGAAATAGGTAAGTAAATGTGTATTACGTGATAGATCGGTTTGCTATGCAGGAGCTCTCTTGGCATAATGAATAACTACTAAAAATAGTCAAGTTGCAGCTTGTCTGGACTGTATTCATAAAACATGAATGCCACAGCCCTGGAGTAGAGGAGCTTTGTGTGAGTCACCTATGTGGCTGCTGAAAGGAGGGAATCCTCTGCCCATCCATCCAACCCAGAGCCAGGGTACTGAACACTGTCTGCAGCTGTTACTCTGGCCCATGAGCTGTAGTAGTGGCCACAGACTGTTGTGCTCTCTCTCTCTTTTAATTCAAAGGTTTTGCAGCCAGTGACTCTGTGCAGTTGGCAGACTCAATGGCCATCCTGGTGTCACTCTCCCCACCCACTTATGAACCCCTTGCACAATCCCCCGGAGATAGCCACTGTGGAGCATTGCACTGGGGTTATGCAGGTGACTGTGGAATCCTTTTGCACATTCTGTGATGCTGCTTGTTCTCCTCTGCATAATGGAACAGTGGCATTTCTACTGCAGTTCAAGCCTGCTGCATCCAAGGAGCTTAAGGGAGAGGGGGTTAGGATTTGCCCTAATACCTTAATAGGTCATAGGGCCTGATCCTGCAAGATGCTGAGCGCTCTGTCCATGCTCCAGCAAAGCTCTTTAGCATGTGTGTAACCTTAAGCATTGGAGTAGTTCCACTGAGACCAATAGGACCACTCACATCCTTTAAGTTAAACACATGCTTAAATGGTTGGCTGGATTGGGGCCAGAGTGCTCAGCATCTTGCAGGATCAAGCCCTAAAACAGTTGCTATGATCAGTTTCACTGCACATTTTTGTTTTCCTGTTGTTTTTAAAAACCTAAGAAATTAAACTAAAAAAATCTGCTGGAAAAATAACATAAATTAAAATTAATGTGTGTAAATGCATTGCCCAGATGTGAAGGCTTTGATGTAAACCTAGCAAAGCAGGGAGATTAAGGGGTTACATTTGAAGGTTCAACCTTCTGTCTTCGCTACGTCAATTTCAATCAATCCTTTTCTGGGAATGGATATTGGACAGCAAAACCATGGCACCAAACAATTAACTCCACTCACTACTGTGCTGCCTACAGCACGCTTTGCCGGGCCTCCAAACAGTGGGTGATCTTAAATACGGGACATACTGCTGCACCTGCACAACAAGCTGGCTTAATGAGAGCAGGAAATGATAGGAGAAAATCTGCCAGGAGAAGGAAAGTGGGTATCACCATGTCAAGCCTGCATTGTCATAACAGGGTTGGGCGAATGCTTTGGGAAAAATCAGACTCATTAACACTGGTTCAGGTAAATTAAAATCTGTCAAATGAACCTAGATTGTTGTGCGTTTGCACTGAGCAGCCTTAGTGGCACGCAGAATGTCACAATGTTAAGTCATTATGTACCGAGCCAGAATAGCCCATGCTCCCTGGGACCATCCTTAGAGCACAGCTGACAAAAGAGGACCTGCTATACAGAGCAGAGGCCAGCCATATCCTAGGGATGGGATGCTGGTGCAGATCACTACCCCATGCAGCTAACCATCTCCTGCCCACTGCACTTCATGTAGGGATTCAGCCCTGATGTAACAATATCTCAGGGACATTCTTCAGGGGGCCTATACCTCCTCCCCCAAAGATTAAAGTTAAGGCAAGAACACCATGAAGAGATCCTTATGGAGATTCCCACCTGGGTAATACCTTCCTGAGGGTGGTGTTATTGAGGAAGGGCACAATTTTGGCTGTTAGCAATATGAGGTTATGATACAGTTGTGCAGTTCTGATTCCATCCTGTGCGGGGCAGTGGCAAACACACCCACATGTGCATGCATGCATACACACACACACCAGTTCATTACTCTGCAGGGTTTTCCTTCAGTCAGATACTGTAGTTGTTTGAGTAAAAAAACGCGAGGTGATGTTAAGGTCTAACAATGCTCTCTTCAAATTCTTCATTGGTATAGACTGAGCTATAATTCATTAACCTACCAGTTATTCTTCCAAGGCCTGGCTTCCTTCTCCCTGTCTCCCCTGCAGCATGTGCTCCAAGGCTATGGGCAATGAAATGGACTTTGGCAGGAGAGTATCCATATTGTTCCTGAGGAAAACATCAATTGTAACAAAAGGAAATCTATATTTTCACTAATATGAGGCCTAGAGAGAAGCTCTGGCTTACACAACTAAAGCCAGAAATGAGCTGCACAGAGCAGAGGTCCATGGAATTGGAGGGAGGACAGAGTCCAGGGTGTAGAGCAGTAACAGAGCCATTCAGTGGCTGCTACTACAGCCTGAAGGCATTATTAACCTCTGCAACTTCTGCCTACATGTGAGATTTTTGGCAGTGGATAATCATGGATCCACCAGCCCCACAGTGAAAGGAAGTGTATTTGGCGTCCTGTGGACATTGTTTTAGCCGACTCATGAATGTCAAGGGGAAAAAATTCATGGCCGCTCTTATGTAGGACACCCACACTCTGCTAAGGCCTAATTCTCCACTGCTTTGCACCTTGTGTTGGAGTGAGCACCAGTGCAATGTGAGTGCTAAACACTACCATTCCGATTTGTAATTTGCCTTGCAGCCTGTGTTGTCAATTACATCTGTGCAATGGAGAGCCAGCCCCCTAGTATTTACACTAGCCAGAGGCAAACTAGTTCAAAAAATATTAGGAAACATCCCTCTCCTCATAGCTTCACTCAGGCCTAGTTGCAAGCACTTCTAAGTCATCAGATTTAGGGACAGAGGGAGAGATTTTCAAAGGCAAAAATGGCAGTTAGGTGCCTAATTCCTACTGACTTTCAACTGGAATTAGGCCCCTAATGGCCCTTTGTGCCTTTGAAAATGCCTCCCAGAGCCTCATTTGGTGTAAAATGGTGAGTTACATTGACATCAGTAGATCTATGTGATTTGCACAAGCTAAACATCTGGCCCTTAGTTTGATTACAGATCCACACCCCATCTCCCTGCCCTGGGGCAGCTGGGAAGATCCCACCTGTCCCCAAACACCCATACCTAGGTGATACTTCTTCATGGGTTGGGGAGAGGATCCTGCTCTTTCCTCCTGGGAGGTGGCTGTTGCTATCCAATGGCCAATTATTGTAGGCTTTTGTATGGGTATCCCTTAAGATGGTCCTATAGCTTTCATGGTTGAGAAAGGATAATTTGCTGTGTTTATTACTTCTCTATCTTTAAAACTACCCAACCCTTCCCATCCACAAGAGTACATAAAAGTAATCGCAGAATGAAAATATTCAAACTCTGTGTATTATGGGGGAGTTGATAGGACTTTAAAATCTATCAGGAGGAGAACCGTCTTTTGCCGGGAGGAGTCTTTTGCTGGCTATATGACAATTCATTGTGATTGTCTATTTAGATTAGAATACATTTCAGCAACTCTATGACTATAATCCTATTGTGGAACGAGAAGAAGATCCCTTACCGTAAGCACATTTATAAAATAAGCCACTTCAGCGCCCACGACACGGATATTGTTTGATGCCTGGGTATATTGGCACCTTGACCCACTACTCCAATCTATGCAGATACAGTTCACGTCTTCCACTTGAAACATCCTCTGGTGCAAATATAGATTTTAAAAGAACAGAAGCAAATATTATCAACACCGGTTCGGATCGCTGATTACTTAACACAGTCAGAGGACTTATAAATGTCATATGAATTCCCTGTACATTTTTTCAAGTATAGCCCCTATATTACACCAGGGCTCTGTTCATATCTTGATTCTTTACGTAAATGATGCAGAGACACAGCCTGTAAATTATAAGTTCAGTTAGATGCATATATTTTTCCATAATAATTTTAAAAGGTGGGATAATTAAAAACGTATATATGATCTGTATTTATCAAACACATGGATTTATATTTTCAAGAGGATACATAAGTTTCTGCTGTCAGTTTACTTTGGTTTCAAGTTTATGGTTTTGTTTTAGTATCCACACAGTAAAGTATCTGCTCATCTATCTGTCACATAATATTAGGTTTTGCTTTTCTTGCTCTGACCTGTGGAATGGTTTGCTAAAGACACCCTGTTTTAGCAGCTGTGATATAGTTCGTATATTATGCTATGTTCTGGATTACGTGGCAGTAATGCCAATGAAAGCAAGTAAAGTACTTCTTGTTGTGAATAAGGATGGCAGAACCTGGCTGTACGTCAGTGGTTCTTAAACTGTGATCAATGGACCGCCAGCCTCTTTGGTGATCTGGAGATTGAGGTCATTTAGAACCAAGCAATGGGAAATTTGAAGGAGGGGATGAAAGCTGGAGAGAGGAGGAGGATTCGGCACAGGGAGAAGGTTAGCGAAGCCCTGTGTTTGCTACTGACTCGAGACAAAGGACTAAACTGCATAGCTTTGCCTTGCCAGCTCACCCATTCTGATTGCAAATGCTCACTTGCAGAAAAACATTTTGTATGAATGTGAAAAGAGGAGATGGTTCTGAAGATGAGTAAAAATGCATCAGAGGGGCAGATGGTTGGAACAGGAATGTTAGGAGCCATGCCATCTCCCCAGCTATCACGGCCCAGGACACTGGACTGGGCCGTCCCACCTCTCCTCTGTGGACCTTCCACCCTCAGAGCCTTCCTGTACCCTGGCAGCTTAATCCAGCTCGTTAGCAGCAGAACTGGGAAGCAACAAGCTTGATTTCTCCCCATTTAACAAACCCTGGAATCTCCTTAATTTCTAAGCAGCATTTTACTGCATTTTTTTTGTATGCCAGAGAAAAAACATTGATTGAACCAAACTCTGTCATCATTTATGTCTGTACAAACCCTTTGACTTCAACACAGAGTAGAATTTCGCCCATTTTGTTTAAGATTTTTCCTGGAAGTGGAGCTAGAACTGAATAGATTTCAGGTGAACAACATTTTATGTCCTAATTTAGTAAAGATAGATGTGGACACCTTTCCTCTTCTTGTCAGCCCAGATGGCACGATATGCATTGGTTAGACATAAAATGAATAATTTACAGGAATACCTTCATAAATGTGAACTAAGTGATTTGAGAATGACAAAATATCGAGATAGTACCATACCCTGCACATGTCCGACAGCCAGTTTTCTTCTCCTTGGTCTACAAATCCATGGGTAATAAAACGTGTTATTTTGCTTGGATCGAAATTTGAGTAGCCAATCGTTGCTGGATTTATTGCGGTGATCTCCTGTTGTAGATATTAAAATAGTAAATGTTTTAGCTATTGCCTATAAAAAACCTTATCAAAACAGCAATGTGAATAGAAAACAACACTGTTGTTATGTAAGCCCTGTGACAGACCCAGACCAGTGGGGTACAGGAGTCTGGTAGAGGGCAAATATACTGGTCACTGGATGAGTAGTTTTCTGTTCCCTGAGTGACCAGAGCAGGGGCTGCACTAGAGTAATCAGGAACCTGCTAGAACCAGTTAAGGCAGGCAGGCTAATTAGGACACGTGGAGCCAATTAAGAAGAAGCTGCTAGAATCAATTAAGGCAGGCTAATCAGGGCACCTGGGTTTTAAAAAGGAGCTCACTTCAGTTTGTGGTGTGAGTGTGAGGAGCTGGGAGCAAGAGGCGCAAGGAGCTGAGAGTGAGAGGCTGTGCTGTTGGAGGACTGAGGAGCACAAGCGTTATCAGACACCAGGAGGAAGGTCCTGTGGTGAGAATAAGGAAGGTGTTTGGAGGAGGCCATGGGGAAGTAGCCCAGGGAGTTGTAGCTGTCATGCAGCTGGTACAGGAGGCACTATAGACAGCTGCAGTTCACAGGGCCCTGGGCTGGAACCCGGCGTAGAGGGCGGGCCCGGGTTCCCCCCAAACCTCCCAATTGACCTGGACTATGGGTTCTCCCAGAGGGGAAGGTCTCTGGGCTGTTCCCCAACCCACATGGTGAATCTCTGAGGCAAGAAAATCCGCCAATAAGCACAGGACCCACCAAGATAGAGGAGGAACTTTGTCACAGCCCACATCCTGCAAGCATTTACACATGCACTTAACTTTACATATGTTACATTAAGTCCGTGTATGTTTGCGGGACAGGGGCTGAGGAGTTTCGCCATTGATTTCAGTGGAGCCAGGATTTCACCGTTAGTGTGTCCTTTCCATTTCTCACCAAACAACTTCCAGTGCTACAGATTTTCCTAACATTTCTCAATAGACACAGGAAAAATGCGAAGTGTGGCTAGGGATGACTTTTGCGCTCCTTTCTGGGGAGGGAGCCTTCAGTCTGTCATTTGCATAGGGTTGGGAAAGTCTTTATTGGCTCTATTCAAAGAATCACCTGTTGCCTCCACCACTGACAATTCTGTCCCTTGAGACTTAGTGAAACTTGTGGTAGGGTGGACAGGAAATTTCGGAGGGGCTAGAAAATGCTGCCTCCTGACCACATTGGAGACTTGGCCATTTCTCTCACTGGCCTTGGGAATGCCAAGAGCACTAAAAGGTGATGTTTCTGTGCTCTGTGCGTACGTGTCACTTGAAATATTTAAACAGCAAGAGGTCTTACTTGAAAGTTATTAGGATTCTTTTTTGTGTAAAGAAGGAAGCGAGTGTTTATCTTTTCTGGAGTCCACGGTAACTTTGCCACTGGCCTTTCTATAGTTCCAGCCCACGGTATATCGTCTGTGAAGCACCCGAGCCTTGCAAAACAAACTTCCTTTCCTGTAATACACAGATCAAATTATTAGGATGTGAATGAGAAAAGATGTGGTAGGTTCTAATTGTCACACTCTGTCCCGACAGCACTTTTCCCCCAATAGTGTCTCGGTGCTTTCTGAACACAGCAACCTGCATTCAGGCCAGCTACAACTGCAGGCATTGCCCTGGGCAGAGCATAGCAACTGCTCCCCCTGGGCCACAATCCACCCCAATGGTGCAAAGGCCTTCTGCACAAGCCCACAGAATAGGGACAGCATGCAGTGGGGTGTATGTATTTCCCCCTGACAAGGTTTGATCTACTCTCTGGGGAACATTCCTCCATAGGCTCCCCCTGGCTCTGCACTGTCCCTTGTCATGGGCAATTTGCGCAATGTGAACCTAATTGATTGCCAGCCAGATTGTGCCCATACTAATCTGGATGCACAAGGGAGGAAGTAGGGACAAAGATCCTTTCATTTTATCTAGTGGCCCTGTGGAGAAGACCAGGATAACAGTATTTTTGGGGGAAAGAAATCTCCCCATACTTCCTGTTTTGTAAACTTGCTTGTTAACCTGCCAGGTTCAGGAACTGAGGCTGGGACTTCCTGAGGGAATGGCAAACCATACCGCTCACCCTCATTACAAATGAGCTGCAAACTCAGATAGTCATTACACATAGAACCTTCATCACATAGAGCAAAGTCCTGGGAAAGGAAAATGATTGTGATCAGAATAGAAATGCTGTATTGAAATTGACATAAATCCTATGCCTCACCTCTGGCTGTACCAAGCAGAAAAAGTGCAAGAATCCAAATTCCAAGCATCTAGAACAAGTCAAAAGGGAAAAGCTTAGACTGGCTAATCCATGTGATAGGCAAAGCTTTGTATCAATTGCTTTTTCTCATTATAAATCTGTAACTGTGCCACACAATGACCGTGTCTCAGCAGTAGCTTTCACTAAATAAGATAAAAAGTGACTTACTGTTCAATGCTCTACCTGGAGTCCCCAGGAATTGCTAAACAAACTTTGTGTGTGCTTTTATAACCTGACTTATCCTTGAGGCTTTTCTTCAAAAGGAAACTCCCAGAAAGATAGAAAATGGCATGTGTGTACTTCAGATGTAGATTATCATAAACACACAAAGCAGCGCTAGCATATGTATCAGGTAACTAGTTTTTATCGTGTTAAATTTCTGGAGCAGAAGAAGGTGTTTTGACAGAAAAAGCGGTTGTTAAATGTGCATTTTAGAAGTGCATGTGCCAATGAATGATGCTTTCAGAGTACTTAAAGACAAATAGCTTTACTAAATAAAAATAAATCTTCTGAACTGGATTCTGCTGCCTTTACTCACATAGCTCTGCAGTAGTCCTATTGAAGAAAAGGGGATTATGCATAGCTGTATAGATTTGAAATCCATTTAGGACCATTGTCATCATCTAATCTGACCTCTTGCATAACACAGGCCAGAAATTTCACCCAGTGACAGTGCAGAGTACTGTACATAGTATGAATAAAAGTCATAGACCCTTAACATAAAATATCCATATACTAAACTAGCGGTTCTTTCCAGACTACTGTACCCCTTTTAGGAGTCTGATTTGTCTTGCGTACCCCAAGTTTCAGCTCACTTAAACCACTTGCTTACAAAATCAGACATAAAAATACAAAAGAGTCATAGCACACTATTACTGAAACATTGCTTACATTCTTATTTTTACCATATAAAATAAATCAATTGGAATATAGATATTGTACTTATATTTCAGTGCAATACTTGAGCTTGTTTTTCACTTGTGAGCCTTGCATTCTGGGAGGCAGTGAAGCGACAGCAACAATTAGGTTTTTCCCCACATTGAGTCTCTTTCTGCTCTTTGTCTTGATGCCAGGCATAGAAAAAAATGAGATTTCACAAAGAAATGTTGACTCAAAAGGTAACAAACATCCAAAGCATGGTTCCCAAGGTCAGTGTATGCTTTCTGTACTAAACACCAGAGCTGCGTTAGTGTGGAGTCATTAAACTTCATTTGCAGACCACGGTCTGCGGACAGCTCAAGATTTTCATGCTAAGTGGCAGAGAGCTTATTGCTGCTAATGGGTTTCATACCCAGTCGAGATGAGCTGAGTTGTGTTGAGTGTTGGGGAACTATGACTTGAACTCAGATGTCAAGTGGGCCAAATGATCTACATATCAAGCATCAGGTGCTTTTGCAGAAGTAGTTGAAGCTGTTTTCATTTTAAGCTGGGAAGTCTGGAACTCAGAAAGCTTTCTTTGAAAAAACTTCGACTGGCTTACCCACATGCACAGGGTGTTTTTGTCTTCAAATGTTGTTGCAAATGTGCCAGCTTCATAGTGTTATTTGATAGAGTTTCTCTGCAAAGGAAACACAACGTTTGAGTTGGATCACTATTTGTAGATGTGAATCCAAAGCAATATATTTCTCTCAGAACTGACAATGTTTTTTTTCCCAGTCATTTTCAATTTCTTACAATGTTCACTGTTGTCATTACCGCTGCTTCCTGCTCCTCATTTTAAAAATCTATCCATTTTTACATCACAACTACATACACACCATGACAACTTCAACGTCATTAATGTGCTTGCACACATCAGTAAATGACATCGAACTTGTGTGTAGTACAGTGTATTACATTATCATCTAATATATAGAGCAGTAAAACAAGTCATTGTCTGTATGAAATTTTAGTTTGTACTGAGTTTGTATTATGTTTTATGAGTTTTATGTAGCCTGTTGTAAAATTAGGCAAATATCTAGATGAGTTGACGTACCCCTGGAAGACCTCTGCGTGCCCCCAGAGGTACGTACAAACCTGGTTAAGAACCGCTGCTCTAAACTGTTAGTATATGTCATTTCTTTTGCTTGTGAACTTTAAAATAAAAAAATACAGATCTGAATGTGTCAGAAATAGTTTTCATGTTTGACATATTTTGTAATTCAAAGGATGTAAATAATTTTAGATATATTTACTTACCTATAAATTTCCTGATCCTATTTACGGTATATACCCAAAACACCTATTGAAGGGACTTTAGAATGGATTACCAGATGAGGCCTATAATGTGATTTGGTTCATTAATGGAGAAAACTTACGCACCTGGTCAATGAATGCTGTAACACCCTGAGGTTTTTAGACAATGTCTGCGTCACCCATTCATCCTCCTCAACATGCCCCATCTCACCCTTATCGCACCTCCAGCTGCTGTTGTAGAAGTAGTCACTGAAGTTATGGAAATACAGAAGAATTGTGTGACCTATCTCTAAAACAGACACGAGGACTCTGATCTGTGCAGGATCCATGTTTCTGACAGTGAGGTGGTAGAGAGAAAAAGTGTTGTGAGGAACCTGTGAATTTTAAAAAATGTCACAAAATTTAAGAGATGGCAAAAACATACGGGATATTGGAAAGGAAATTGTGGGAATATGACCCCAAGCTCATTCCTGGCATCCCACAATGCAATGGGGAAAAGATCCACAAGGCACTGAGCCCCAGATGGTGTGCAGGAACTGTAAACTGAAAAAAGTTCTGTTTGCCAAACGTTCTAGTGTAGATATGCCCTTAGAATGCTGGTATTTTACATACTAGCAGCGTTATGGTAATAATATTAACAATAATACCACAGAAGCCTATGCCTGCTTCATTCTTGAATGTAAATTAAAACTTTTAACTACATCTGTCATTTGCTTGCTCATCTCTAGTGGTCTGGTTGCATACACCAGAACTGAGATTTAGCTCTGGTTAAATCATTTATTGCAAATAATACTCTGCTCCATTAGGTTGGTATATAGCATTGATAAATAGCACATCACACATTTAACTGTACATTTTGCTGTTATTGTTATTAAAAATAAACCCCTCCCCTCGCATTGCCTTGTGGCTGTTGCAATCTGGAGGGGTTTGTATCATTGCTGCGGAATTCTGTAGTTCTGTCTGTAAAGGACATAACTTTCAGGAAGTGACATTCACACTTGTGCAAAGGCCCAGCACCAGGCTTCTGCACCACTTGAGTCTCACTCACATCCTATAGTATTGCTCAGATGTTCCTATCTTTAAATAGCCTAGGCTGGTAGCAGTTTGACTGCCTGCGGTTACCTGTTATCGTTTCCGGTCACTAAGTTCAATGTCTGGTTGGGAACCCTGATCCACAATACTCACACTCCATGTTCTACTGACTGAGCTAGCTGGGCATGCCAAGGCTCAGAGACCCCACAGCCTCATGCTAATTACATAAGCTAATGTCTTACAGGGTGTAGGCCAGTAGGTTTCTTGCATTCCTGATAAATAAAATATCGTTAAACTAGCTCTCTGGGTTACAATAGGAGGGGCTGAAGTGGGCTCAAGAAGTGCATAGCTCTTGTGCTGGTCCTCTGGAGCAGGCTGAATTGGGCAAGAAGGGTTTATGCCCATGAGGTGTATTCTTAGAACTATCTGGCCTTCCGGAGCTGATATCCCCCAATCTCTACCTGTGAGAAGGAATGAAAGGACATCAGCTGTGCACATACGTATCAAGCTGACAACAACCACAGAAGCGAGAGGTGTTTTTTTTAATGACATTTGGACTTCATTCAGGGCTTGATTCTGCCAGTCTTACTCTGAATAATACCACACCTTGGAAGTAGGCCCATATGGGTGGTAAGGGAGAGGTTTCTGATGAGGAGAGCTGTTGGGACTTGTGCAAGTCCCTATTAAATGGTCACATGAATGATAAGAGGGAGGGATAGCCCCTCCCATTCATTTTATGAATCAGTGAGAGAACATGCGGCTTGATTCTTATTTTAACTGATCTGATTCTCCCATTCTGAATAATCATAAACAATACTCATTAGCAAATGTAGTTACTGGCCTAATCTACTTGGCCCAAGTTCAGGCAGGTTCAAGCTGCTCATCCACCCTCCATGCAGGAGGTGTTTTGGGGGTGCAATGGAATCTGGATGAGCCTTGGTTGGAGGAGTTGTCCCTCTGAGACCACTCTAGCTGGCTCAAATTAAAGCAGCTCTGAGGTGGCTCTACGTTACACTGGGAACTGTTTTGGTTCTTGAGACAGGGTAAAGGTAGCTTTAGAATCTTCTTACCTTGCCTCCCTTCCCCCAAACTGTTTTGAATATAAGTGTGGCTTGGCTGAGGATTTGGGCTATTGTGTTTAGCTGCAGCAGCCCTTTAAAGTCTCAGTACATTCTCATCAAGACACTATGGGTCACTACAAGTTTATGTTAATGTTCTGTTTGTAGAATAATCTTGGGGAGAATTTAGTGCTCCCAAAAATAACAATGAGAAAATAATAATTTTATTTACATAGCTCGTAAATATCTGCCCAGGCACTTGGGTGGTCTGCAACCTCAAAGAACAAGTTAAACTCTGGTGTTACTCCTAACCAGGAGCTTGAGAAGCCCACTCTGGGCTCTGAGCCACGCTAACATTGTTCTTACCTCATCATCAGTAATACAGATTCTTCAGGGCAAATTCTGCCTTTGGTTTTTACCTGTGTAACCACTTTTTGTTTTTAAATTTCGCTCTTAATGCCTGAGCAATCGCATTGCCTTCAGATTCTGCCCTCAGTGACTCCTTTTCAACCCCCCATCTTGAAACTTATTCTGAGCTGCAATGACTTATATATGCTTACATTTAAGTGTGTGGGCAGTTCCCTTGACCTCACTAGGACTATTCCTGTGTGTAAAGTTAAGAGGTGTGATTGTCTAAGGCTAGTTCTACACTCCAGTGTTTTCTATGTCTGTGAGGGTTGTGAAGATCCTAGTATTGTGAGCCTAGTGTAGACACAGTTATACCCTCAATACAGCACTTTTGTCATTATAGCTTATTTTTCTTGGTAGGGCAGTTTTATTGGTACAAATCGTGTCCATACTAGGGATGCTTTTCTAGTACAGTACACCACTATAGCTATACTGGCAAAGCACTCTTAGTGTAGAAAGTCTTAGCTAACCAGTCTGCTACTGATGCATGAGCCAGAACAGACTCCAGCTCACACTCCCATCACCTTGCAGTTCTGCAGAGCTAACAGGAATAAAAAAGTTGTAAAAGTATATTTTTGTCATTATTGTTAGCGGATCTGATTTTTCATACACTCAGGGAGTAGAAGGAGCTATGGTGACAGAGTGGAATTCCAGAGTAGAATGACACTTCAAGAAACATTAAAAAAAAAAAAAAAAGACCATCCTCTAAAAAAAGTCAGAGAAATCAAATCAATGTCGGGGAGACCTAAAAAATAGTAGTGGGGAACTGTGGGAAATTGCTGAGGAGGAAGGGAACAAATGCAGGACCAGCCATAATCAGAATTTTAAAAGGAAGAAAAGTTCTAAAGCTGTTGTTCAAAAGTGGGAGAGATTGTGAGGGGGGAGGGCCACGATGGACTGAAATGGATGTGAGAGGGTTCCACGCTTTAGCACCCACCACAGGAACTACGTCGGCATTGTTATGCTTTCCTTTGCACTCCTGTTAAACTCTGATTTGTAGCACTCTTGAACACGGGCCTCCTTAAGCTGAGACTAAGGGTTGGTCTAACGGTGTGGTAATTTTGTATGGCCTTTGTTAATGGACTTTAGTTTAGGGTACTGGCTTTATTTTATTTTTTAAACCATTTTACTTACATTTTTATTCCCATCAATCCCAAAAGGTTTGAAATGCATAATTTGATTGCTATCTAATAGAAGTTAGCTATAAATAACTAAATGCCTGCAGGTCATTTACCAGGTGTAAGAAAATGATGGGAACAGGTAAAGATTAATATGTTTGGGATTTCTGCTGTGTACATTAGCAGTTTATTTACTTTGCTTAAAAAAGCTCCACTGCCTTGAACTCTAACAGCTACAACCTGATCACTCATAACAAACTATGCAGATCTTAAAGAAACCGTGTTAATTTAAAATGTGTAAAAACACGTTTTTAAAAGCCTATGCCCAATAGTAATTTGTCCACGTTTGTTTGTTTTTAAAATACTAATTAAAGCCATTATAAATATTTTTCCAAGGCTGGATTCCTTTCTGGAAGATATAAGTTTTTGGGCTCAGTACAGAAGTAACTGGGTGAAAATATAAGGTCTGTGTTATACAGGAGTTCAAACTAGATCTAATGTACCCCAGGCACCTAGGAAATAAACATTCCCATGAAGTGTCTGTACCCCTGATGTTGCAGTACTGAGACCATGGTCCTGCAAACCCTTATGTACCCAACTTTACGTATGGGAGCTCAGATGTTATATAGTGATGTGGTCCATAGAAATACCTGGATGGCTTGATAGTTCAGTCATTAGAGAGACAGGACTAGTCACATTGATTTTAATGGGAGAACTGATGTGTGTAAAGTTAAGCACATGAGCAAGTGTTTGAAGGACTGGGGCCTAAGAAACAGTCTTAAATAAGTGGGGTGCACTGCAAGGCCCAGAGCTGTAGGGTTGCCAGGTGTCCGGTTTTCAACCGGAACACCTGGTCGAAAAGGGACCCTCCCCAGCCCGGTGAAAATGAGCAAGTGAGTGCAGGTGGGGGAGAGCGAGCGACGGAGGGAGGGGGCATGGAGTGAGCGGGGTGGGGCCTCAGAGAAGGGGCAGGTCAAGGGTGTTCAGTTTTGTGTGATTAGAACGTTAGAATGTTGTGGAGTTTTTTATGTCACATTGGGCTACAGAGCAGTATTGCCAACCCGAAGCGTTAACAAATCAGGCCCTCAGACTGGCTTAAATAAGATGCAGAAAATCTGAAAATTAAATAATAAAAATTTAAAATTAATCTTGGGTTTTTTATTTGCTTTCTGGTATCGGAATGTTTAGACTTCATATTTTCAAACTTTTCTCTGCAATCATGATGTCTAGAAATTTACTTTTAAAGAAAAAATGTGAGGTGAGATTCTCAAGTAATAACCGGATTTCAGCAGCTGAGCTCTAAGAAGGTCACCAAATATCATAAAATCACAAGCGTTGGCAATACTGAGAGAGGGCCATCTATATAGGTCAGTGTTTCTAGGCTTCCTGGAAAATAGGAGTGGTCACAACTTTGACCTCAGCTTAACCAGATGTTTTTCCTGGCAATTTCTTTACATTTTAAAATAAATTTTGCAGGAACACCTGTGACACTTATTGCTGATTCTGGGTTTCTAAAATGGTGTTTGTGTTCAGCTGGATATCTGTGCCTTACTGATATGGTCTGAACAAAATAAATAACAGTCTAGTAATCAAGCACAACACAGCAGTGGATTCAAACAGAGAAATTTGCAATCTTGTTGCCTATGGCTGTGTATATTCTAAGGCAGGCCTGCACAACTTGTAAAGTGGCGAGGGCCATATTATTCCAAAGAAAACAGCTGAGGGCCGAAACCCCCCTGGCCACGCCGAACCCCCCCCCCAGTGCCGCCCAGCTCCCCGAAACATAACCCCCCCCCCAGCACCGCCCGCCCTGCAAAAATAACCCCCCCCCCCAGCGCCGCCCAGCCCTCCCGAAATAACCCCCTCCCAAGCGCCACCCGCCCCGCGGAAACAAACCCTCCTTCCCCAGCACCGCCCCGCTGAAACAGCGGTATTGAACCTTGGTAATATGTTATAGCGGGCCCCTAAGGTAGTATAATTAAGGTAAAAGAAAAATGTATTTTTGCTAGAAGTAGAAAAAGATCTTCCCCCCACTTTGTAATCAGTTGCCCTGTTGAATGAATGAGGAAGGCGTTGAAGGCAGGCACCTCCAGACAGCTGCAACCTTGGAGCGGGGATGGGAGCCAGACCAGATCAGTAGAACAGGTCAGCCACCGACTCATAGCTCGCCACCTCAGCCCCCCACCCCCCGCTGCCCGCTCACCTCCTCAGGCCCCCACCCCCCCGGCTCACCTGCCCCCCCCGCTCGCCTTCTCAGCCCCCCCCCCGGCTCGCCTACTCACCCCCCGCCACTGCCCGCCCGCTCGCCTCCTCAGGCCCCCACCCCCCCGGCTCACCTGCCCCCCCGCTCGCCTTCTCAGCCCCCCCTCCCCGGCTCGCCTACTCACCCCCCGCCACTGCCCGCCCGCTTGCCTCCTCAGCCCCCCACCCCCCGGCCAGTGATGAGCTGCCAAAATCTAAACAACCAGTTCCCTCCTCACCCCACAAGGGGGTCGTGGCCCGCCCCCCCAGGACTCCTGCCCCATCCAACCTCCCACGTTCCTTGTTGTGCAGGCCTGTTCTAAGGCATGCATGGCATCAACACTCCAATACAGGCCTGAGGGGGTCTGCAGCCAGGAGGCACACATGGAAGTCTGCATGGGACATAAGGTGAACATGGCAGGTATTAGGAATTAATTATATTATTACCATGCTGTGGCTATCCTAAGGAGCACAGGCCATGGCAATTCTGACACAATGCAGACTCCCTGCACCAAAGACCTAAAAAACACTCCTGCTACAGACCAGATGGCTGCTGCTTGAAAAAAGCTCAGATTGCTACTTTTGACATTTTAAAGGTATGTTTTTATTAAAGTGCCATGTTAAAGTGGATTGAGTAAACCATGCCCCCCCGCCCTGCACCCCTCTTGCCAGCTCAGGTAATAACCCCTTGCGAGACGCTCAGTTTTTGCTTAGCTACTTCTACTGCCTTCCTTAGGTCCTGGAGACCCACTTTGTTGGCTCCTGGTTCCACCTCCTTATGGATACAGCCCGTCCGTTTCCTCCACTTTCACATGTTTTAATAGCTTTGTGTGTGTGCTTTAGCCCCCACTGCCTAGCAGGAAGCCAGGGGATACTAACACCATCCACCCATGGAGATACATGGCAAGAAAACAAGGCAGAAATAGAGAAACTCAACACACATCAGCCTGTATTTGAAACTTTCTGCCCATGGCAGTGGAAGGGTGTAGTACTGCATTCCTGCCACCATGTGGTGCTGTGTGAGGCTATAAATCTGCACCACTGGCCAGGCCCATGCTCCCATCATTCCAAAATGGTGTCCCCCAGCAGGAGGTAGATGCTGCTGGCTTGTTCTGTGTCCCCTGGATCCTGAGGAGACGCTGAGTAGCAGGGACACATGCCCCAAGGTAAGAGAGTGCCTCGGTCTCTGGTTCTGTACTGTGGCAGGTAGGAGGGTGGAGGGGGAGCAGGTGTGCTGCATGCACCTGCCCTGCGCTGATTGCATCTTGGGGTTCTGTAGTAGCTTTGATGGAAAGGTTGTGATGTATTTAGGGTGCCCTTTGGGGTTGCCCCTTTGAGGGTCCTTCACCTTAGGCTTTCGTTGCCTCCCAGGTAGATTGTTCCAGCACAAATTCTTGGTGTACTAGAGCTTCATTCACATTTCTGTCTTTCTGCCTGTTTTTCTTCAAAGTGTTGTATTCTCAAGGTACTGGTGTGGCCCCAAATGCTCAGGAACAACCACAGGAAAAGCCAGGAGCCCTTCTCTAGTGCTTGGTTACCCAGGAATAGGGGATTAAGGGTAATGTAGTAATTGTCACAGTTCAGGGCAACTACATTCGTATTCCTCCTCTATGGGCCAGCAAGGGCTGAACCCACTCTTAGGCTTCTGGCTTCCCCGTCATCACTTTTCTTGGGTGGAGACACACACATCTCTCCCCCTCCTGATTGGGCTGTTCGCAGGCTGCACGGTTCCCTGCCTACACTGGGAATGGCAAATCAGATTGCCTCAGCAGGCCTGCGTTGCCTTTCCTCAGAGGCTGCAAACAGCGTCATTGCCCACAGTTAAGGAACCGCCCAACTCTTTCTCAGCAAGTACCTTTATCCTTATTCAAAGCAATAACGGAACCTATGTGTCAATAAGAGATCACCCCAACTCCAACTAGGGCTCTGGCCAGTGAGCAAACCCCACTAAGGGGTTTTTATGTGGTTACAAGGTTCGTAACCGCATTGGTTCAGACCTGTGAGTCCTTCGTTTATACAGTTGGGCCTCTAATCTTGTCTTGATGTAAGAGGTGATGAGCAGGTCCCCTCCTGAGGGGGGAGTTTCAAAGATTGGGTCTGGAGGTGGGGAACTGGCATTCCCTCCGCCCAGGTATTTCCTAGGGAACCAGCTTAACTTTGTTTATCCCAAAAGTTCCTTCTCATCTGGCCCATTATTTTAAAATAGCCATTTGAAGCTCGCATAGGGTTTAAATTAGTCATGTGTGCCTCCTTCATTCACATTGCTGTCTGTCTGTCTTCTAAGGGTTGTATTCTCAGGGTAATGGTGTGGCCCTAAATGCTCATGAACAACTACAGGAAAACTTGTTACATACAATCCAACCATAACAGAGAAATCTTTGCATTTTTAATATAATGAACTCCTAAGACACTTAAATTTACTTCAGTAGGGTTTAATTTAATTCTGTGAGGTTTGTTCAGGATTTGCAAGAAATTGCCACGTCTGTCACAGTATTAAGTTAGACAAGTTTGGCAGTATCTCATCAGCTTTTTTGGAGGCACGTGGCTAAAAGAATTATTCTTATTTAAATGCAGATCAGGGGCAGAATTCTGGGCCCTTGCTCTGGTGTGCAAGGGATGAAGAGTACACACACAGAGTTCTCCTCTTCTTGCACCACCAACCCATTGTGTAGAAGCTTGGTGTGGTGGCAGGTTTTGCCATCAGGACTTCACAGGGTTAGTGCCACTGTGGTATAAGCCCGTGCAAACGGAGTGGGGAGGAGTCAAGGTCATGGCCCTGCTTCTTCTCCACAATCGCTAGCTGGGATAGTCAGGCCATTTAAGAGCAGCACACTGGCTGTGCCATCAGGAGCTTGGCAGAGTCCAGAGTGTCTCCTGGAGCTTCTACTAGGCTGGTGCATCTCTGTACTACCCTTAATGTAGAGCTGCGGCTTAATGCTACAGCTTAGCCCCATCGTTTTCTCCATAAGTGGGGAATATTTTACTTTGCGAAGTATTTGTGTGAGATTGCAGTGTATGATGGGTAGTTCTGACTTTCACTGAAATGGTGACTTGTTTTTGTGCGTGTCTGTTCTTACCTCATAAATATTGTGTATGTTAAGTGTAATGATGTATTTTAATGCATTAAAACAGCAAGGTAAACTGCATAGAGGTTTTCTGCATGTACTCCTGGTGTATGTTTAGGGCTGTTTTGAGATTTTGTGCCATCTAAACACATTAAAGAGAGAGAATCTTGCAAATGCAACACAGTGGAAAACATTTGTATTTGTCTGTGAGACTCTGTTTGGAAAGATTGTGTCAATATTACAATGTTTATCAGTGCACCTATATATGTACTCCCGTGGCTCCTGCCCCATCTCTTACAAGGGAAGTGGACTAGGATAAATGTAAACAATGACTTCTTGCTTGAAAAACCCATCAGCGTGTTTGCACAGAGCTGAGAAAACAAAGAAAACTACCTATTTAAGAATTATTTTCTATCAATAGCTGTGTGTGAAAACAACCCCAGAGAGAGGACAGATAACACAGCAACTATAGTTGATGGGATTTAATTTAACAAGGTGTAAGTAATTGTGGAATTCCATATTTCACGTTTCCATTGCCACAATATGTAGACCTGGGGGGGAAAAACAACCTGAGTCAATATTTCACTACTAATGGTTTTTTCAAAGGTGTGTAGGAACATTGGTTACATTTATTGGCTCATCTGATGCTGCCAGCCAAGACCCTGCTCTTCTGGGAGGAGGAGTACTCCACTTACATACCAGTAGTTCAGCCAAATAGTATAAAGGGGTGACAAGAATTGATGGAACACTATATATTTCCATCAGTGTGCAGTGCTTCATATTCAGAGCCACATTGTATGATAATCTTGATATAAATGGGTTTATCTGGGTAGTTCCAAACAGGAAGGAGCCTGTGTATACCCACTGATAAGTCTGTTTATGTTGATGTCCTGACCTATCTCTTGGAACAAAAATATGGTACAAGTTTTGTTTCCCTGATACCACTCCTGGAAATACCCTCCTTGAAAATAACACACCTGGGCGTGACTTGTACTAACTGGCTGTAGGGTGGTACTTGTAGAAAAGTCATGTCACAGAAATGGTAACCTTGGGGTTCTTTTAAAAAAAAATTATTTAACAAGTATTTATACAGCGTGTAATAAAGGAGTACCCTTTAATGCTCTGGGCGCCCTTGTCTATTCTTTTGGCCAAGCCAGGTGAAATCTAACACTCAGCTCTCTGGCATTTTCCTGTCTGCCTGTAACATGATCTCCCTGAAACCCCATATTGGACAAATTCCAAAAATTCAGGGAGTGTTCCAGGCATCAATAGGCACAACGCTGTTGATTTTGCTGCAAATCAGAGCGCCAGAAAAGCCTGATTCAATGGAAAATCAGGCCTGGTGCTGCAGGCAGAGGAATCACGCTGCAGGCAGAGGAATCTCACTGCCACCCTCTGCTGCTGCTGCCTAGACATATCAGAGGCAACAGCTTAACTTACTGTGTAGGTTGATTGTCTGTAGCCTGGGCTCCAACAGAAATAAGTTTCAGAGTAGCAGCCGTGTTAGTCTGTATCCGCAAAAATAACAGGAGTACTTGTGGCACCTTAGAGACTAACAAATTTATTAGAGCATAAGCTTTCGTGGGCTACAACCCAAGAAGTGGGTTGTAGCCCACGAAAGCTTATGCTCTAATAAATTTGTTAGTCTCTAAGGTGCCACAAGTACTCCTGTTATTTTAACAGAAATAAGAGAGCCTTACAGGGAGGGCTTGTGGGTGGGAGGAGAAAGCGGGTGCACAGAGATCCTGGCAGGAACTGGAGTGGAGATTCACAGAGACACTGGCATGGAGGGAGATGCAGGGCCCAGGGATGGTGGGTGCACAGAGACCCTAGAATGGGGGGAAATGAGGAGGGATGCGAAGAGACACTGGCATGTGGCAGAGAGGGGAATGTGAGCTACACAGAGCCCCTGGCATGGGGTAAGTGGTAGGGGGGAGCTGCACGAAGTAAATGAAATGGAGGGGGATGGGAGCTTGTGGGGGAGAATGGAGGGATGCAAGGAGCACCTGGTGTGTGCAATGAGCTCAGTTTACAGAAGCTACAAAGTCTGCACCCCCCACTCTAGAAATACACTGGATCAAACAGAAGCATCAGTCCCCCCGATCAACTTGAATACACAGCGATGACACGAACGACTGAAATCAATCGACCCCACACAGTGTCTCCAGAGCTGCTGTACTTCACTGTTGTGCACGCAGTTAAAATTGCTTTTTGGATGAAATCCATCTCCATGCAGAAAGCCAGCCTAATGCCTGGGCACCCTTGAGCTCCCATTTCAGCTCTGTTTGGAGGGTTTAAGTGGGACTGAAGTGGGCTTTGCCCTTGTATGCTAGCTCTATGCATAGGGGAGAATCTCACCCTTTAGGAGCAAACTGCAATGTCAAATTTGGCTCTTTTTATAAATGAATAACATGTAGTTTAAAACAAGTATACTTACACGTGTCCATCTTCTTCATTGATTATGTGGACCATTTCTGCTCCCAATCGGGCCCAAAGCAGACTCAATATATTCTTATTCCAGAGAAATTCAACTTTTGTAATATATCTTGGGTTAATTTCAACATCGACGTACTTTGTATAAATGCTACCTTGATGAAGGAGTCCACTGCAAATAGGAGAATGAGGAGAGTGACACTATCTGATATGGTCCAGGGGAAGGGTTTCTCAACCTTTTTCTTTCTGAGTCCCCTCCCATGTTATAAAAACTCCACAGCCCAACTGTGCCACTACTGTTTTTCTGCATATAAAAGCCAGGGCTGCTGTTAGATGGTAGTAAGCAGGGCTATTGCCGGGGGCACCGGGAAGCTAAGTTGCTCAGGCTTTGGCTTCAGCCCCTGGCGGTGGGGCTCAATGCCCCGGGTTGCAGTCCCATGCGGCAAGGCTTCAGCTTTCTGCCCTAGGCCCTAGCGAGTCTAACACCGGCCATGCTTGGCGGAAACCTCGTGGCCCCACAGAGAGCCCCAGACCTCTGGCTGAGAACCACTGGTCTAGGGGGCTGCTGAGCTAAGACAGGTTCTAAAGAACTTTCAGCATGTTGTCCTTATTTTTTATAACCCTTAGTAACTTTTTAATAATAATTATTTGTATTTCTGTAGTATCCCCTGTGCTAGATGCTGTATATACACAGAACAAAAAGATGGTGCCTGCCCCAAAGAGCTTGCAATCTAAGAGTAAAACAAGAGACAACATATGACGACAGACAGATGGGGGGAGTACAAGGAAACAATGAGACATTATTGGTCAGCTGGATGGGTTGTGATCTCAGCACACTGGTAGCTTAAACATTGTCAAGTTTTTTGTAGACATCGTGGGAGAAGAGAGTTTGAAGGAGGATACTGAGGTAGCTTTGTGGAGGTTTACAGGGAGCTCCTCCCAAGCATGAGGGGCAGCATGGGAGAAAACTTGAAGGTGAAAATTTAGCAAGTGGGAGATGGAGGCTGGCATCATGGGCTGAACAGAGGGGGGAGTTAGGTTGTGAAGGGCCATGCACCCCTTGCACCCTTCATCTAAAGGTCTCTGTGCTATTCTCACATTAATAAAGCTTTTTCATGTAGTCAAGATAGGTAGTATACCCAGTTTACAGATTGGGTAAACCAAGGCCCAGAGGTTAAGCAGCTTGCATGAGTTCATCTAGCAAGTCAGTGGCAGAGCAGGGAATCATGTAAGCATGTGGGAGTGAATATGCTAACAAGCTATCACAATGCTAGCATGGAAGTGGCTAGGCCAATGCCTGTGGCAAAGCTGCACACAATGCCCGGTGTGACCTGGATGGAAGTATGAACAATCTCTGTCTGAGCTGGCTGGAGCCTTCTCTCCAGGCAAATCAGACTCCCGAGTGCTTGTTAAATGTTACAGAGCCCAGGAAAAGGAATTGACTTCCATGCCCCTTCTCTAACCATTAGCCAATTCTCAGAAGCCTTGTCTGTTTTTATGTGTGTTAACTAACATGACTGCAACAATGAACAAACGTTTGTTGCTTGCAGCCTTTAAACATGACTTGCAAACAGAGGTGTGAATGAAATAGAGACATACTACAAAGCCTAGTCTTGTGCCATTGAACTTACCAGATAATTTCGTACTGCTTTGTGAACCCGTCTGTGCCATGGAAAACTATGTTTAGTTCCCCCCTCACTTTCTTCGTGCCAGACAGCTTGATAGATATTCGGTGGCTCCAACCTACACAACAAAACCAAATCAAAGTAGATTGCTGGCATTGTTTAGGTTCCTTACCTACCACAACCAGTGCCAATTCTCTTGTAAGTGTACTTTTACTGCTCTCGTTTGAAGAACAGGCAGCTCAAGAGTCTCAGCAAGAATGGACTTTGGTAAACCGTTTAGTGTTTTTCCTTGGTTGTCAGCAGCCTTATACTAGAGAGACATGGAAAACCACCACCATTCAGCTTCTCAAAGGTTTATAACAGCACAGCGAGTTTACAGCTTTAGATCATCTCATTTCAAACCCCCCTCTCTCCCCCCCATCTATTTGGCTAAATAATTACCCTTCTACACTTACTAGTGAAGGGTGGGTGTGCTCCTGTGTTTAAAAAATATTTTTGGTTTATTTTCTCCAGTTTAGCTGGATATTGATCAGCATAGTGACCCATCATTGGGCAGCCTTCTCTGGGACATGGGAAGCAGAGTCCCTAGGGGAAAATAAGAGCGTCTGGGTAATGTGGAATATTTTTCTTTTCATCCTAACTCTTGCAAGACTAAGGCTGAAAAGGTGGCCCTGATGTTACCAAAGCCTTGACCATTCCCTTCCCACGCTATTGAACCCCACTGCGTTTCAATGTCCTGTTTCTGATATCAGTTTCTTTTCTGATTATTTGTGCTTAACCATCTGAGGATGAAACAAACTATCTCTTTACCCGTAACAATGAGGGGTGCACTTAACTTCCAGGTGGTGATGGTCTGAACCCTTCCATTTCAAACACTACCTGTTTTTCAGCCTGAGATTTGTACAAAACGTATGCTAGCCGTAAACCTCCAATGGAACGTGTAGCATAGGAGACACCTGAGGTTTCACCTATCCCAGTGGAATCATCAGATACCCCGGATTCCGCCACTGGTACGGCGTGGGAGCCAGGGTCTATCTGTATCTATCCTGTCTCTTGCCTGCTCTCTACCAGCTGCATTGCTTTATTATTGTTGGAGCTTTGTTCTCCCCAAGTCCTGATCCCAGTCAGGCACTGGGAGAGCAGAGACACCCTAGCACCTGACTCTGTGTGTGATGTGTGCACATGAAAGTAGAGTTGTTAATGTTTGCAGCTCACCCATTCTTGGGCTGTTATGCTTACCAACTGGAAGAACTCGTATGTCCTGCAGGGATATCCAAGAAATCCATTGGGATAGAGGATACTTTGAAAATAAAACTGATGGCTGCGTGAATGATGGCATATAGGAGAATTGGCATCTGTTGAAACAAAATTATGAGTGTCTGTGAAACCATCTTCTATTACATTTGGCCACGTAGAGCAGGGGTGGTTTTTTCTCCTTTATAACATTAATAAAAATGCTGGCTGGAAGGATAGCATGGTCCTGTAGGACTTCTTAAGGGGAATGTTATGGGTTTCTGGTTTTCAATAGCATACGAGAAACTCGCTGCTTCAATTGACCAATGCATTGACTTCTCATAGCTGGAAAACTGGGTTCACACCTGCCTAAGATCTCTTGTGGATATTGATCCATGTTACAAGACAGCTACGCAACACAGTATCATTTTTTGTGTTGCAGCATGCCATAAAGCAGCAGTTCTCAAACTGTGGGTCGGGACCCGAAAGTGGGTCACAACCCCATGTTAATGGGGTAGCCAGGGCTGGCTTAGACTTCCTGGGGATGAAGCAGAAGCCCGAGCATCACCGCCCGGGGCTGAAGTCTGAGGGCTTTAGCCCTGGGCGTCTGGACTCAGATTACAGACCCCTGCCTGGGACCGAAGACCTGGGCTTCGGCTTTGTTCCCCTCCCCCCCCCCCCAGCAACCTGGGGCTCGGACTGGCTTAGGCTCCTGGGGTCATGTAGTAATTTTTATTGTTGAAAGGGGGTCGCGATGCAATGAAATTTGAGAACCCCTGCCGTAAAGAATGCAATTCAGATGAACTGAATAGAGTATAAGGGATCCACAAGCTTTGTGTCCACCATTCCAAGCCATGTGGAGAGGGGATTCTTTCCCCCTTCTCCTTGGAGATGTTCAGCCCAGCTCTTTGGCTCAAGTTGCTATAGGGAGGGGAGATGCACTCAGGCTCTGTGCCTTTGCTCAGTGCCTTGTGGGTGCTGGATGCAGCGTGGTGAGAGGTGTCACTTGCAGCCTCTATTCCAGGGATCGGCAACCTTTGGCACGTGGCCCATCAGGGAAAGCATCTCCCTTGACCCGCGCCGCTTCCTGCAGCCCACATTGGCCTGGGACGGTGAACCGCGGCCAGTGGGAGCCGCGATCGGCCAAACCTGTGGACGCGGCGGGTAAACAAACTGGCCGGGCCCGCCAGGGGCTTTCCCTGACGGGCTGCATGCCAAAGATTGCCGATCCCTGCTCTATTCCAAAGTGGGAGCTAGCGCTGCCCCAGTATAGGTATAGTCATGACCTTGTCCTCACCCTGGCCAGACACTTCCCATTACGACTGAAGCACTAAATGATCTCTGCCCCAAATCTTCAGTCAAATTATGGAAATTAAGGCTGATCCCACATCTTCTGTATAACCATTTCTCCCCTTACGCTACCTTCAGGCCATCATGGCTGTCATCTGGCCCTCATTGTTTCATGCTTTTTTTCCACCCATCATCAAATATGCAAAAACATTATTTTAAAAATAAAACCCTCAAAAAAGCTCCATTTGCCATGTTCAGAACTATAATATGAACAGACACTGTGAGTTAATGCTGCAGATGTTTGAAGTAGATTTACCTTCAGCGAAGACTCGACAATCTTTTTTAGTCACTGGAATAATTACATCATCGCATCCAGGCATAATACTTCCTCCATTTGGGTAAAAGTCAAGGTGGCCAGTGGTATTAACCATTCCAAGTCCTGAAATACATACATGACATGGTGAGTGCCTCAGTTAATTCAGTGTCAGGACTGTTGCTGCAAATGTTTGCTTGTATGTGGGACCTTACCTACAGTAGGAAATTGGGCAGCATTACTATGGATAACGTCAACAAATCTTGCATCCGTAGGGTCCAATCTGACTTTAGGCGGAGTGCCTTCAAAAAAGGGCCCAGCGGGGTCCAAGCCTAAAGAGAAACAAATTATTCACTGTTGGATTGGAAAAAAATTGTACGCATGTAGAGCATCAGTTTCAAATGAAGTATATACTACTCACCATGCATTAATGTAAACACGGGTTAGAACCCCAGGCCAGTGCACTGAACATTTTAATGTCATAAACATTTGTACAGTGTCAAAACACTTACAGAAGTCAGAATACTTCATAAAATGTAGTCACTCCAAGGAGAATGAAGCTTCGTTTCTCGTGATGGTCTATTGTTTTTTCCAAGTGATCTAGAAGTGAGTCTCAACTTCTGGAAGGCAGCCTTCCTGCAAACTCATCCCAGCGCAAGCAAAGTGCTATCGGTTAGTGTATAATGGTGTCATATTACCAAGGATGAGGAGGGATTTTAACACAATGATCCAGTTTCCTACATTTTCTGCTGGTGTGGAATGGAAAGACTAAAGAGTTTTTGATCAGTTATTTATTTGTATTTTAGTAGCACCCATTGGGCACAACTGTAATAGGTGCATTACAAATGCGAAGCGAGAGACAGTCCTTGCACAAAGGAGCTTGCAATCTAACTAGAGAAAGGAAGCATTATCATGATTATCCCCCTTTTACAGATGAAGGACTGAAGCACAGAGATTAAGTGACTTGCTCAAGGTCACACAAGAAGCCTTTCACAGAGCCAGGAACTGATCTATCCTAGTCCAGTGCCTTAATCACCGACCTCCTGTCACTAGCAGCAGTAACTACTACAAATGAATCTGGGGAAGTGAGGGGGAAAAAACAAAATACAACACAGGAATGCAGTTATAGCCTGTCTGGCTCTGCTGGTTGTGCCCACAAACCCTTAGCAGGGTCCAACAGCTGTACAGGGAGAACCACCTTCTCCCAATACTTGGACCTCCATCGTGGTTTAAAACAACAGCATGTGGTGCAATGGTGCTCCACTCTAGCAGGAACCCCTGGCTGTAAGAGAACATGGGAACTGTGCCACAGGCTCCTCCCACCCTAGGCAGAGCTAGTTTGGTGTCGGAGAGAGGTGAGGCTGTGACCGCCTCCTTCCGATACTCAGCTGGAGCAGTGCTTGTGCTCATGGAAGTGCAGGGATTGCTGTCGCGCTCTGCTGCTGTGCAGGTGCATGTAGGGGTGGGGAAAACCGAGAGACAGCACAGAAAAGTCTTCAGGGGACTTGTGTGGTTATTGCCTCTCAAAGGCCTGGGAAAAGGTCATTTAGTGGGATTGTAGCCTGTGTTCCCGCCTCACCTCTTAAACCCATTCAGAGCAAGACATATGTCTTAACAGTGGCCATTGGGAGACTCCTTGGAGGCAGAGTGTATCTGCCTTGTTAATAAGTCCCACCCCAATTCCCACTTCCACTGAAAGTATGTTAAGGAGAAACTTCAGCTTTACTTTGCAAATGGATTGTAAGACATGGGAAACTGTGTGTGGAGAGAAACTTGCCAGTCGTATCTCAGGTCATCATTTGCTTGAGACGACTAAAAATACAGATCTGCATAAGAATCCTCACTGTTGATATTTTAATACTGTTACTAAAGCAATACGGATAACATTATTGCATTTTCAGCTAACAAACACAACAATAAATGTTGAATATCTACCAGTATGCAGATGCACTAGTTTTTTTTATTTAAATATTTTGCTTACTCATGTTAACACCATAAAGAATGCATAGTGACGTCTATAGGAACAACACACAGAACGGGCTAAATTCCGCTGTGGCATAAGCAAGCACCACAACTCATTGAAGTTGGTGAAGATACAACCACTTATGCCTGTTTGGCTCAGTGGGTCCAGCTTTGCAAACTTCTTTCCTCTTAAAGAACATACCCTATAAAGTTCCATCTTAGTGAGTAGCCTACCGGTTATTCTTTTGATGCCTCGTATTCTTCTTCCCGCATCTCCTGCAGCATGTGCACCCAGACTATGGCCAATGATATGGATATGAGAAGGGCAGTATTGAAACATTTTCTGATGAGTTTTTGAAAACAAGAAAATAGAACATATGTATTTAAATGTCAAACACAGAAGATGCCTTATTTTCATAGATTTTACAGCCAGAAGGGACCATTGTGATAATAGTCTGATCTCTTGCATAACACTGGCCATAGGACTTCCCTATATTAATTCTTGTTTGAACTAGAACATTTTAGAAAAAATCCCATCTCGATTTAAAGATTTCCAGTGATGGAGAATTCATCACAACCTTTGGTTAGTTGGTCCAATGGTTAATTACCCTCACTGTTAAAAGTGGGCACCTTACTTCTAGTATGAATTTGTCTAGCTTCAGGTTCTAGCCACTGGATCTTGATATATCTTTGCCTGCTAGACTGAAGAGCCCTCTATCAAAATTCTGTTTCCCCCATATAGGTAATTATGTACTGTGATCCAGCCACCCTTTAAGCGTCTCTTTGGTAAGCTTGGATGTGATGAAATTTACCCGCCTCTGTGCTGAGGTACTGTACAAGGCCTATTCACCCCTTAGGTTTCACATGGCCCTAGAGGTTTAAGTGGAGATTAATTGGTGAATACACTCTGTCTAGGGGTGTATTTGACCCAAGGAGTTGCAACTTTTATGACACTGAAAGCAACAGTGACTAGTTGCCTGGAGTCCACACCTAACTTGCTTATGCATGTACCAGAATAAGTGCCTCCAGTCATATTTGCTTGTCTTCCTTGATAGAGGAACAGAAAAAACTTTGGCTACAGAATTTTCAAATGTTTTTACCTTTAAATGAAAGAATCCCAGGCTTTCAATTTACAATGTTACCCACGTTCCTTATAACTTTTGCCAATGATTTTAGTAGGTATCCATGCTAAGTTCAAACCAAATATCTCCTAATAATTCCTGTTAGCCGTTCATAAAGCCACATAAAGGTTTGATTTGCACGTGAATTGTTCAGTGGCAAAGTCCTGTTCCAGAGTTCTCACAAATACAGTCTTCATGGAAAACATACAATTTGTATTGTATAGGCGTAGGACATCTACACTGGAGATCCAGTATAATACAGTTGTCTCATATTCAGTCAGGCACAAAGGGAAAATATCTGGGTGTGAACTGTCTCTGCTGTGGATCCTTCAGTTGGTAGTCAATAGTTTGGCCTAGGTTGGGTTGAATTTTGTGCCAAACTCAGGGTTTTGAGCAATGGAAGTAGGCTATACAATTGATGGGAGAGAAATGCGTAAACCAAATTTAAAAAAAAAAAATCAATTTACAGCTTTATAAAGGTCTCAGAGGAAGAAACCAATCGGTGAAGAGAGAAAATGGTAAAAGCCCAAGAACCATGTATGCAGAGATTTCACTATGGCAGTATTTTCATTGTGGAGAAGCATGGGTGGGACAACAAACACTCCACAGTACAGCCATATTGAATGGAGAGAGGGACACACAAATTTCATGAGCAGCTGGGGCCTCCTTGTCCAAGGAAATGAGATGACTCTCTGTGGAAGGCAGGTCATTAAGTAACGGGGATCTTGTATAGGAAGAAGACTTGAGGCATAGGAACAAAGCCACCAGGCTGGAAATGATAAGGTCTGTCAGGCAACAAGTTTAGAGGGTACTCTCTTGAGATGCTAGTGTTTGCAAAACCTATTCTATGTCAGATGGAGCCTTAGGGTTGCCAACTTTCTAATTGCACAAAACCGAACATCCTAGCCCTGCCCCTTCCCTGAGGCCCTGCCCCTTCCAGAGGCCCCGCCTCTGCTCACTACATTCCCTCTCCCTCGGTGGCTTGCTCTCCCCCACCCCTCGCTCAGTTTCATTGGGCTGGGGCAGGTGGTTGGGGTGTAGGAGGGAGTGAGGGGTCTGGCTGGGGGTGCAGGATCTGGAGTGGGGCCGGGGCTGAGGGGCTTGGGGTGCAGGAGGGGTCTCCAGGCTGGGGGGAGGGGCCGAGGGATTCAGAGTGTGGGATGGGGGCTGTGAGTTGAGGCAGGGAGTTGGGGTGTGGGCTCTAGCTCGGGGTGCAGATTCTGGGGTGGGGCTGGGGATGAGGGGTTTGGGGGTACAAGAGGAGGCTCTGGGTTTTGGGGGGCTCAGGGCTGGGGCAGGGGGTTGGGGCTCAGGGTTGGGGCACGGGCTTACCTCAGGTGACTCCCCGTCAGCGGCAGAGCGGGGCTAAGGCAGGCTCCTTGCCTGTCCCGACACCGCGTTGCGCGTGCCCCGGAAGTGGCGAGCAGGTCTGGTGCTAGTATGCGGTGGGGTAGGAGGCTCTGCACACCACTCTCGCTCACAGGCACTGCCCCCCAGCTCCTATTGGCCAGTTCCTGGCCAATGGGCGTGCAGAGCCAGTGCTAGGGGCAGGGGCAGCGTGCGGAGCCCCATGGCCCACCCACCTAGGAGCCGGACCTTCTGGCTGCTTCCGGGGCGCAGCGCGGTGCCAGAACAGGTAGGGACTTGCCTGCCTTAGCGCTCAGCACTGCCGACCGGACCCTTAACAGCCTTGTTGGCGGTGCTGACAGGAGCCGCCAGGATCCCATTTCGACCGGGTGTTCCGGTCGAAAACCGGACACCTGGTCATCCTAGATGGAGCCTTGGCCAAAACTTTCAGACATAGATGTCTAATGTGTGGCATCTAAATCCACATGTATTTAGCTAAACAAATGCCCTGATTCTCAGAGGTACTGAGCATCCACAACTCTATTCAAAGTCCATGTGAGCTGCAAGTGTCAACACTTTTTTGTAAATCAGCCACTTTGATTTAAGTGCCTAAGTTTGAAACTCTTTCCTCTTGTGTCAGACAGAGACTGGGGACTGGCAGCAGAGGCAGGACAAGACGGTTGTTAAGAGGGAAACCCCGGGATAATTCTGAGGATCTGTTGTGCCAGGAAGTAACAAAGTCAGAACTAGAAGACTTAAGAGTGTTTATATCCTGTAGCCAGACATCAGAAACTGAAGTCCAGCAGTATTAAGTGAACCTCTGGACCATTCCCAGCCACTGTTTGCTTTGGGAATGAATTGCTAAATTGAGAATGTAACTCTATCTCAAGCATAAGTATGTATTCCTAACAAGTATTTACTAATCACTTTAAGAGTCATGTTGGTGCCTCCCTTGCAGTGAATATACAAATACAGTTGAGAAAACAAAGAAATATTGCCACCTACTGGTCTTTTAAGTTAATTAGTCACTTCTATCATATTACTGTACTATCCTTAGGACATATCTTAGTACCATTTGTGGCTGTGTGAGGTATCCCCATTTTGCTGGTTCTCAACTAGCTGCTGTGTTCTGCACTTCCCAAAACATTAACTTTTTGAATCATACTTTTGTGACCACAAGAAAATAAGATCAGAGCACAAAGACACCGGTTACATAAACCCATTATGCTCATGTGAATCTTAGCTTTAAAAAGTAACTTAAAATTCATAATACATTTTTTTACCATAAGAGTATTTATGAAATAAGCAATCTCAGCCCCAACAACACGGATGTTGTTCACTGCACTGATGTATATGCCTTTTGCACCATCTGCCCAGTCCACGGCAATGCAGTTCACATCTTCCACTTCCACTAGCAGCTAGTGTGTAAACAGAAAACAAAGAATTTATGAAAGCATACAGTAAAATACTGATTCAACTTAAACCTAAATGAACCGTTAAGTAAATTGAGCACTTGGGTTGCTTGTTGTTTACAAAGGACAGCATTTTACTACAGCAATTACACACATTAATATGGGTCTTCTCATGAATCACAATCTGATGAAAACTTTGACATTCATACAAACAGATGTCTGAACTTTAAAAAAGCACAATCAAAATATTTTTTTCAATTTTTGTCACCATAAACACTTATTTCAGATCAGAACTATAAACTGATTTATTGCAGTATACAATTTCTGACTGTTTCATTTAGTCTCTTCTGTAAACAGTTTAATGAAACCATTAATTTTTAAAGCTCTCTCTTCAATTCTGAAAAAGGCAACCAAGAGTGAGGGGCTCAGAACTGAGTGGGAGGTTTTTACAACAGCACGTAAAGCTAAAAGCCTGGTGACTTCCACACTGGAAGCTTACAAAAGTCAGGGATATTGCTCTCTAATTTCCCATCATAACTCACTATTTACTATAATAAGTGTGCAAACATGAAGGTGTGCACTGTGCTTATATAGTCTGTCCTCTTCACAAGGCAGTATGTCTGTGCTGACCCATGACTCATGCCTTAGAGGATTCCTTCCCCGCTTCCTATTTTGCTCCATGGGACCAGTAATTAGATGCTGGTGGATTACTACCAACAGTTCAGCTGCTCTGCTTAGAGGAGCCAAGGCTCCACTTCCTGCTCAGGGGTGGACGGGGGATAGCAGCGCATAGAGTGCCAGTTTACCACTTTACGAAAGAGGAGCGTCCATGTACCAGCAATGCAGATACAGGTGAGCAACCATTTTCATGTTCTCTCCACAGGTACTAATGCGGAAAGTGGACTAGATGATACATCTGAGGGAAGGCAGCAGAAGGAGACTCCACCGATTGGAAGGCATGAGATGCACTGTCCTAGGGATGGGGGGTTCCATGACCACCGCTCCCAAGAGAAGGAGGTGAGTGGTGGTGGTCGGGGACTCCCTCCTCAGGGGGACTGAGTCATCTATCTGCCACCCTGATCGGGAAAACCGAGAAGTCTGCTGCTTGCCAGGAGCTAGGATTCACGATGTGACAGAGAGACTGTCGAGACTCATCAAGCCCTCGGATCGCTACCCCTTCCTGCTTCTCCACGTGGGCACCAATGATACTGCCAAGAATGACCTTGAGAGGATCACTGCAGACTACATGGCTCTGGGAAGAAGGATAAAGGAGTCTGAGGTGCAAGTGGTGTTCTCTTCCATCCTCCCTGTGGAAGGAAAAGGCCTGGGTAGAGACCGTCGAATCGTGGAAGTTAATGAATGGCTACGCAGGTGGTGTCGGAGAGAAGGCTTTGGATTCTTTGACCATGGGATGGTGTTCCAAGGAGGAAGAGTGCTAGACAGAAATGGGCTCCACCTAACGAAGAAAGGGAGGAGCATCTTCACAAACAGGCTGGCTAACCTAGTGAGGAGGGATTTAAACTAGGTTCACCGGGGGAAGGAGACCAAAGCCCTGAGGTAAGTGGGGAAATGGGATACCGGGAGGAAGCACGAGCAGGAGAGCGCAATTTCTCATAATGAGAAAGCAGGACGACCAGCGAGTTATCTTAAGTGCCTATACACAAATGCAAGAAGCCTGGGAAACAAGCAGGGAGAATTGGAAGTCCTGGCACAGTCAAGGAACTATGATGTGATTGGAATAGCAGAGACTTGGTGGGATAACTCACATGACTGCAGTACTGTCATGGATGGATATAAACTGTTCAGGAAGGACAGGCAGGGCAGAAAAGGTGGGGGAGTTGCACTGTATGTAAGAGAGCAGTATGACTGCTCAGAGCTCCGGTTTTCTCCAGAAACTGCAGAAAAGCCTGAAAGTCTCTGGATTAAGTTTAGAACTGTGAGCAACAAGGGTGATGTCGTGGTGGGAGTCGCTATAGACCACCAGACCGGGGGATCAGGTGGACGAGGCTTTCTTCCGGCAACTAACAGAAGTTACTAGATCACAGGCCCTGGCTCTCATGGGAGACTTCAATCACCTGATATCTGCTGGGAGAGCAATACAGCGGTGCACAGAGAATCCAGGAAGTTTTTGGAAAGTGTAGGGGACAATTTCCTGGTGCAAGTGCTGGAGGAACCAACTAGGGGCAGAGCTCTTCTTGACCTGCTGCTCACAAACCGGGAAGAATTAGTAGGCGAAGCAAAAGTGGATGGGAACCTGGGAGGCAGTGACCATGAGATGGTTGAGTTCAGGATCCTGACACAAGGAAGAAAGGAGAGCAGCAGAATTCGGACCCTGGACTTCAAAAAAGCAGACTTTGACTCCCTCAGGGAACAGATGGGCAGGATCCCCTGGGAGAATAACATGAGGGGGAAAGGAGTCCAGGAAAGCTGGCTGTATTTTAAAGAATCCTTATTGAGGGAGCAGGAACAAACCATCCCGATGTGTAGAAAGAATAGTAAATATGGCAGGCGACCAGCTTGGCTTAACAGTGAAATCCTTGCTGATCTTAAAAACAAAAAAGAAGCTTACAAGAAGTGGAAGACTGGACAAATGACCAGGGAGGAGTATAAAAATATTGCTCAGGCATGCAGGAGTGAAATCAGGAAGGCCAAATCACACTTGGAGTTGCAGCTAGCAAGAGATGTTAAGAGTAACAAGAAGGGTTTCTTCAGGTATGTTAGCAACAAGAAGAAAGTCAAGGAAAGTGTGGGCCCCTTACTGAATGAGGGAGGCAACCTAGTGACAGAGGATGTGGAAAAAGCTAATGTACTCAATGCTTTTTTTGCCTCTGTCTTCACGAACAAGGTCAGCTCCCAGACTACTGCACTGGGCAGCACTGCATGGGGAGGAGGTGACCAGCCCTCTGTGGAGAAAGAGGTGGTTCAGGACTATTTAGAAAAGCTGGACGAGCACAAGTCCATGGGGCCGGATGCGCTGCATCCAAGGGTGCTAAAGGAGTTGGCAGATGTGATTGCAGAGGCATTGGCCATTATCTTTGAAAACTCATGGCGATCGGGGGAGGTCCCAGATGACTGGAAAAAGGCTAATGTAGTGCCCATCTTTAAAAAAGGGAAGAAGGAGGATCCGGGGAACTACAGGCCAGTCAGCCTCACCTCAGTCCCTGGAAAAATCATGGAGCAGGTCCTCAAGGAATCAATTCCTGATCACTTTCTTCTCCTCTAAGTGCTTCAGAACAGTCAGCGTGGATTCACCAAGGGCAAGTCATGCCTGAGTAACCTAATTGCCTTCTATGACGAGATAACTGGCTCTGTGGATGAGGGGAAAGCAGTGGACGTGTTATTCCTTGACTTTAGCAAAGCTTTTGATACGGTCTCCCACAGTATTCTTGCCAGCAAGTTAAAGAAGTATGGGCTGGATGAATGGATTATAAGGTGCATAGAAAGCTGGCTAGATCGTCGGGCTCAACGGGTAGTGATCCATGGCTCCATGTCTAGTTGACAGCCGGTATCAAGTGGAGTGCCCCAAGAGTCGGTCCTGGGGCCGGTTTTATTCAATATTTTCATTAATGATCTGGAGGATGGTGTGGACTGCACCCTCAGCAAGTTTGCAGATGACACTAAACTGGGAGGAGTGGTAGATATGCTGGCGGGTAGGGATAGGATACAGAGGGACCTAGACAAATTAGAGGATTGGGCCAAAAGAAATCTGATGAGGTTCAGCAAGGACAAGTGCAGAGTCCTGCACTTAGGATGGAAGAATCCCATGCACGTCTACAGACTAGGGACCAAATGGCTAGGCAGCAGTTCTGCAGAAAAGAACCTAGGGGTTACAGTGGATGAGAAGCTGGATATGACTCAACAGTGTGCCCTTGTAGCCAAGAAGGCTAACGGCATTTTGGGCTGTATAAGTAGGGGCATTGCCGGCAGATCGAGGGACGTGAGCATTCCCCTCTATTCGACATTGGTGAGGCCTCATCTGGAGTACTGTGTCCAGTTTTGGGCCCCACACTACAAGAAGGATGTGGAAAAATTGGAAAGATTCCAGCAGAGGGCAACAAAAATGATGGGGGCTGGAACACATGACTTATGAGGAGAGGCTGAGGGAACTGGGATTGTTTAGTCTGCAGAAGAGAAGAGTGAGGGGGGATTTGATAGCTGCTTTCAACTACCTGAAAGGGGGTTCCAAAAAGGATGGTTCTAGACTGTTCTCAGTGGTAGCAGATGACAGAACAAGGAGTAATGGTCTCAAGTTGAAGTGGGAGAGATTTAGGTAGCATATTAGGAAAAGCTTTTCACTAGGAGGGTGGTGAAGCACTGGAATGGGTTACCTAGGGAGGTGGTGGAATCGCCTTCCTTAGAGGTTTTTAAGGTCAGGCTTGACAAAGCCCTGGCTGGGATGATTTAGTTGGGGATTGGTCCTGCTTTGAGCAGGGCGTTGGACTAGATGACCTCCTGAGATCCCTTCCAAGCCTGATATTCTATGATTCTATGCCTAGACCCAAGGTTTGGGGAGGAGATTCAGGGGTTTGTGGGGTTCTTACCCCTCTCATTCCTCTCAGCAGGTACATGGACCACATTGTAGCCTGGCCTTTTTTGTATTCAATGGGTGAACGTAAATTTGAGTCATATCCTGTATAACATGAGACAGCGAGAGACACTGTATGGCGATCTCTTATTTTTTCCATTTTAAGGTTAGTATTTTGCATCAAGAGACAGTATAAAACAGCCTCCACTGAGAGGGCACTGAAATATTTAGGTTCAGTTCTCTGCTGTGTATTGACTTTTCAAGATATTTTTGGTTGTGGGTTGTTTATTTTTCCTAAACGTCTAAGATGATTCCAGTAATTGCGAGTAGAGCTGGTTGGAAAATATTTTCCTCCAGAAAATTTCAAATTTTCACTGAAAAACTGACCATTTTAATTCAGAAAAGTTTTATTTTCTGAAAACTCAAAATATCCCTTAGAGAACTGATACTTTTCACAAAAAGTCATTTTGTCAAAAGTCCAATTTTCCATTGAAAAACAGTTTTGATGGTGAATTTTCTACCTGCCTTAACTGAGAGTTCTGGGTATGAATTGTGTGCTAAATCAGGCCAGCATATTGGAATTACTGTAGATTTTAGCCTTCACATGCTTTATTCCTTCAGAAGGATCTACTGAACAGCTAACTAACCTTTGGATAAAGATTTTTTTAACTTTTAAATTTAAGTTTTCAGTTTTGCAAACAAGCATTGTTGAGTACAAGAAATGTGTGTGTCTATACACACACACTCTCTCTCTCTCTCTCTTTAGTTTTAAAATTCGTCCTCTCTTCTGAATAGGGAGTAGTAAGTAACAAGACCATCTGTTAGCTTCAGCACAGTTAACCAAACCACAAGGAGCAAAATAGTTATTAAGGCAATGTCTACATTAGCACTTGTCGGTAAAACTTTTGTCGGTCAGGGGTGTGAAAAAAACACACCCCTGACCGACATACGTTTCAACCACAAAAGCGCTGGTGTGGACTGTGCCGTGTCGGCTGGAAAGAGCTCTCTCCTGTTAGCATAGAGTGGCAACACAGGAGACCTTACAATGGTGCAGCTGTAGCGGTACAGCTGTGTGGCTGTAAGGTCTGTAGTGGAGACATTGCCTAAGTTTCAATATCTGAATGCTTGGAACAGTGTAGGCTTGGCATGAGACCAAAATAAAATAAAACACCGTCTCCATTAGAATAAAAATCCAACTTCTCAGGCGAATTTGCTAAGATCCCAATACTACAAAGACTTCCACATGTGCTTCATTTTACTCTCTCTGAGTGGGCCCATTACTCACAGTGTGTAAAGTTAAGCAGGCGTGTAAGCCTTCATAACATCAGGGCCTAAGGTATTATCTACTTCCTGGTTACGCAACGGTTAGGTTGATCCTGAGTATAAACGGATTTCCCCTGGAGCCTCGTGCCAGAGGCTCTCTCTGCTTTTGCAGATCGGTGTTTGTTGAGGCCCAGACTTTTCTCGTTTTATTTTGCTGAGTAGGAGTCCTCCTTTGGGAAGAAGAGTTTCTTTTTCTCTGTATATATGTGCACATATCATTGCTTTCCATTCATTTGTCCAAAGTAGAATTTACTCCGTTAGACTGATGGACATAAGGAGCCAAAATAATTCTGTGTGACTGGGGCTACATTTTCAGGGCTGGCTTGTGTCAGTGGTGATGGCAGAGGGATAGTCTCCTCCAGCTGAGAGGTGGCGTAGAACTCAGAGGACTAGGGTTCTATTCCAGGCTCTGCCACCAGTCTGCTGGATAACCATGGGTAAGTCACTTTGCATCTATGTGCCTCATTTTACCCATCTGTTAAATGGGAATAATGACACTGGCTGCCTTTGTAAAGCGCTTTGACATCTATGGATAAAAGGAACTATATAAGAGCTAGGTATTAGTATTGTTACCTCCCTCAACCACCCAGGGAGGAGTGGATGCCACAAGAAGTATAGGTTTTTCTTCCAAAGCTGGACTATTACAAAACATATGCACAACCTTAAACCCAACCCTGCATTCTCATTTCCTGTGAAAGCCATATGGAATGTACAGTCCAATTCACTCCCACACCCACATTCATTAAAAGGGCGAGGTGATTATTAAAGTTGTTACATTTTGGTTAGCACCCCTTGCCCATTAGTAACATCAAGTGGTTGTCAAAATGCAAGCTTAATACTAGTGTTTAAGAAACAGCGATTGAATGTGGCTGCAGTTAAAGTTGGAAATTGTAGGATATTCTCTCATACCAAGCACATCTCTACCACCCAGCCACGTTTTCCGGTGCTCATGAATCCATGAACAATGAAGCGTGTTTTCCTATGTGAGCAGAAATATGAGTCTTTGATAGTTGAGGAATGTATTGCAGAGATCACCTGTTTTGAGCAAAAACAACAGTAATAATCATCATCCTCTATTTTGTCATCCTCCAACTCTTCTTAGCTAGGAAATAAAAACAAAATATGGTCCAGATCGTCCCTTATATAGGATGCTATCTTCACTCCTGGAAACCCATGGGTCTCATTGGCTCCCCACAGCTCCCTATCTCTCTAACCCCAGTTGCAGCATAGCTCCTGCACTGTCCCTGCTGCTCCAAACTATTCCTCTCTGTGTACAAAGAGCTCTTTATACAGAGCCAACCAGTATAAGTTAATCACAATGAGCAATACCTCACTGAGTATCCTCCAATGCCAGCCTCCCAGCTGCTGCCTGCCCCCTTACTGACCTAACTCCTGACTCCCCAATACTGCAGTGCAACTGAAGAGTGGCTTTGGGAAATCACAGGGGATGGAATCATTGAGGTCACTTCCCTCTCCAAATATGCGGTACAGCTCCGTGCTAGGGGCAGTAGTGGAGGCCCGCTGTACATTCATTTAGTTATGGCCCTTTCTTCTGCTGCCAGAATGATCTCTAACCCTCAGTCTAACTTTTTAAACTAATGCTGGGTCTCTGCTCTGGGTGAGTGGAGAGAGTGGGACTCTGAAGCATTCCACGGCGATGTCCCTACGAGCTTAGTTTGAGTCATTTCTATTCAATGCAGGTTGAGCTGCTGGGCAATAATACAAGGTACGTGCTACCTGATTTAATGTATTGGATAGCAGTAATGTTTTGTGTAACCCACTGGTGAATGTATGCTACATGTCCTCTCATAGCTCTGGCTTTAATAGCTCCTGTCTTTACCTTTTGAGGTGCCGTGTTGGCCAAGATGGTGGCTGTCACATTTACACCGCCACAGCTTGTTGCATTTTTTATGTTCATGCATAACACAAAAGGCAAAATGTTCAAAAGCTCCTAAATTCCATTTTTAGAAGAGTCTTAGGCTCCTAAGTCTCACTGAAAGTCAATGGGACTTAGGCTCCTAAGTGTCTAAGTCATTTTTCTACGTCACTTAATTTTTTTGGGAAAATGTGACCTCCTGGGCATGTCTCACTTCCACCCCCAAAGTGATTTAGTTCTGGCTCAGTGGGATGGCACCAGTACGGCCGTGTCCATGGGGCAGCAGCAATAGTGCTGGCTTACTCACGCTGCTCCACTGCCTCCCCCCGTTCTGCAGGGATGAGATGGCCGTTCATTCTCCATGCCCGTTCAGTTTTTGGCTTTTGCTGAAATTGCCAACAAGGGCACCGGTTAGGGTGGTGGTTTGTATGATGAAGGCAGCTGTGTTCTGGGGAAATGGACTGAGACCACAGACTTCACATAGGCCACCACAGAGAAATAATCTTCATTTGAAGCTGAACTTGGCTGCAGTGGCTACAGGTATTAAAACATGAAAGGCTCCTTTTCCCCTTGCAAGTTCCCCAAGCCATTCAGTTCCCCTCAATTCCACTTCTTCACTAATCTTCCCTTACTGGCTGCATATTTGAGTTTAAAATTATGTTGGCTTTAAAAGGCAGCATGGGCTGGAGGAATGAACACAGCATTGGGAGTGAGGAGCCTAATTCTGGCTCTGCTCTGGACTTTCTACATGGTTTTTGGCAAATCATATCACCCCTGCCTCAGTTTCCCCATCAGTAAAATGATGATGCTAGCTCTCCTATCTGTCAGGGGTGATTGAGCACCTAGAGCACTGCATAAATGCTACTGACTATTAAAACATGTCTCCCAGTTTTCCTCAGAGAATTAAATGTGTTACAAATAACAGTAGTGTGCAGCATTCCCAGTTCTTTGCACAGGAAAAGTGCCAGAAAAAGGTTTCATTTGTTTGGTTCATTTTTTCAGTTTGTGCATGAAAATATTTCAGTTTTTACCCCAGTGACTTTAACCTCTGTTAGTTACTGCATCTAACAACAACCTGACTCTTTATTTCCTGACTCAGTTTCTCATGGTGAGTGACACGCTCTTCCTACGGAGCTAGTGAACATTGGCAGGTGTAATTAATTTTTAATATTAAAATAGAGATAGGTTCTCACTTGAGAGTTATTTCTAGTTTCTTTAGTGTAAAGGGTGAAGCTGATGTTCATACTCTCTGGAGAGTCGGGTAAACCTGCCAGAAATCTCCCTGGTATTCCAGCCCATGGCGGGTTATCTGAAAAGCAGCCAAGTCGTCGGTAGCAAACTTTTTCGCCTGCAGCATACAAAGCAAATCATTAGTATTTTGGAATCCATTACAGTTAGATGGTGCATTGGAAGCGGCAACAACTTTAAAAGAAGCAGACGCTGGGCTTTGGTTTTATGATTAATTTTGAAGTCCAGATTCTTTCTGTCCATATTAGCTAATGCAGATAATAGAGAATAGATGTTAGTGGCTCATCAAACATAATGAAAGACCAGGATACTCTTGTGCCAACTTTTTTCGTTAGGGTTGTAGAATCCTCATACAAAAGTAAAAAACAGATTTAAAAAAAATGTGTGCTGGTGTCACTACTGCCAGCTCCTGACTCAAAAGCAGCAAGTGTATATGTCACCGTTCCCAGGTTAACCGCATCTCTCACCCTCCCTGGTCTTCGTGAGGGCACCCCACTTAAGTCTCAGGCTCTAGCCGTCACCTTTATTGGATTGGGATCCTGTGATCTACTCCCTCTGGACCAGGAAAGTAGCCTGCAGACTCCTGCAGTTCTCTGTGATCACCTCAGCAGAACTGCCTTCCCATCAGCACCTGTTCTCTCCGGTGCAATGCCAGGGTGAGCAGCCAGCTCTCATGGAACACATTACTATTTATTCAGAGCAAAAGCATTTCAGAGAAAACATAAAAACAATAAACAGCTTCTACGCATGCCTCGCTTACCAGCTGTCACCCATCTTCCACATAGAGACCCTGATAGGACTAAAGTACTTCGGGCCCTTTCACAGCACCTGTCTCTCGGGGTCGCAGTCTCATGTCAGTTCTTGGACTGACTGTGAGTGACCCTCCCCTCTGATCAGGGCTGTCACTTGATACAGTTTCAAGTCCTTTGTATTAGGCTTCTTGAACCAGGTCGAACTAGCATATGTTATTTCTCCAGGGCCAAAACTTCAAAAGTCTGGTTACTTGAATTTTTTCAGCATTGGGAATTGCTCCCTACTGAGTTTAGCTCCTGCAGGATGCACCTTTTAGCTCACCTGTTGAGTCACTCCAGCTAGCCATCCCATGAAGATACATGCAACATTTATAAAGTTAATACAATATCAAGCAATTATAATCTTTGAATATTCCCTGTTTCTAAAGTATGGCATCTCTCTCAGTATATGTCTAGGAGTCAGGGCCGGTGGAAGGATGTTTCGCGCCCTAGGCTAAACTTCCACCTTGTGCCGTCCCCGAGCCCCCGCCCTGAGGTGCCCCCTCCCGCGGCAGCTCCCCCCCTCCGCCCTGAGGCGCCCCCCCGCGGCAGCTCCCCAACCCCCACCCTGAGGCACCCCCCCCACCACAGCTCACCCCTGTCCTGCCTCCTCCCCGAGCACACTGTGGCTGCTTCACTTCTCCCGCCTCCCAGGCTTGCGGCGCCAATCAGCTTAGGCGCCGCAAGCCTGGGAGGCGGGAGAAGTGAAGCAGCCACGGCGTGCTCGGGGAGGAGGCGGGGCAGGGGTGAGCTGGGGCGGGGAGTTCCCCTGCGTGCCGCCCCCCCCCCCCCCCCGCTGCAGGCGGCCCTACCCGCGCTCCACTGCCCCAGCTCCCTCCGCCTAAATGCCGGCAGCGACCGGGGCGGCCGAAGATCCGGCCGCCGCAGTCGCTGCCGAAGAAAATGGCGCCCCCCAAATCCTAGCGCCCTAGGCGACCGCCTAGGTTGCCTAAATGGTTGCACCGGCCCTGCTAGGAGTGGAGATTCCCCCTCTCCCCCCCGTAAGAGTTCTGAAGGAATTTATCACAAAATCCTGAGCACTTATTTCCTTTGACTTTTCTGTTCATCTCAAACACTGTTCATCCCATTGAACACTCCTTCTACTGCGCTGCTCCTGGGAAACCGTGCTCACGTGTAAAATAAGTATGTCCATAGGACTTTGCAGAATCAGGGTCTAAAGGTGAACACAGGGTCTATGCATTGCTTGAGCTCTTATAATAGAACTTAAGTGGTGCACAGGCCTTTTGCTAGTTCTCGGCACCAAGTGAACTGCATCATAAATCACATAGAATAAACTGAGTGCAGAGGAAAACGAATTTCCATTGTACTTACATTCATTTTTTATTTCATTTGAACATGACTAAATTCAACATGTTTGGTGCAGTTATTTATAAATATTGTATCTCACCTGCTGTTGGGTCCAGCAGATAAAGTGCAGCAAGCCAAATTCCAATCATCTAAAATAAATTAAATATACACGTGAAGGCCAGGTAACGCATTTTATTTGGATACTAATTGATTTAGATTTATTCATCTTGTAAAAAGTGTACATCAGTATTTTCCCAACGACCAATATAGCACTCAATCTAGCATCAACTTTCTATGCATTCATTACTTATGTCCTGCAAAGTAAAGGTAGCATGTTCTTAAATGTGCGCTTTAATCTACTCCTGTTTCAAAGCAGGGTAGATCAAAATGCACTACAGAACATTTAGGGCATGGCTAGGGTGACCAGGTAGCAAATGTGAAAAATCGGGACTGGGGGTGGGAGGTAATAGGTGCTTATATAAGAAAAAGACCCCAAAATCGGCACTGTGCCTATAAAATCGGGACATGTGGTCACCTTAGGCATGGCAGCAAGAGCCACATGGACACTTAGAGCATGGCAGGCTAGTGCAGGGTAGATTTAACCCCCAGCTTGCTGCAACCTAAGTGCTCATGTAGCCAAGCATTAGTGTAAAGTGCTGTTTTCTTGATGTCTCCCCATCAGCAGATGCCCCTTTTTAGTTCACTGGTTATTTTTTCTGCTTTCTGCAATGTCATTTTTTTCTAGCTTAAAAATTCCAATTTATGTCTTACACTTAGCCTGATCGTGCATTCTATGCATGCCCCAAACCTCCCATTACCTTCCCTGGAGAATTTTGTGTGTGCGAGGAATGCAGGCTCTAGCTTGTTGAGGGAATAAATTCTGTCTCAAGTAGATCTTGGAAATTTTCTGACAATACAGCGTTTGAGCTCTGCCCCTCCTTGTGATTCTGCTTTCATCTCTATTCCCACTCCCAAGGCACTATACAAGCCTACTCCCTTTATCTCCTCTGACACTGTGCCACAATCTTAGCACCCTCCCAGTTGCATTCTTCTAACAATCCTCCAGTTTGCCTTTCAAATCTCTCTTCAAATCCTCTTCCCCTCTCCCCCGCCATGGTTTTGCATACGAGGTGTTTGGAAGCCCCAGGCTCAGCTCCTGACTCCATGCCAGGGAGCCTGGAAGCCCTGAGAACCCAGGTTTAAGCCAGGCCTCTAGGGGCTTCCAGGGTCCCAAGTCAGTTGGCTCCCGGGCTGCCCAACTTCTGCAGCCTGATAAGCCAGTTGCCCCAAGAGTCAGGAAGCCTAGGGAGCAGCAGGGGTCCCTGGCCTGGGCAGTCGAGATACTCAGGCTGCCCCAGAGCTGCAGACCCTGGAAACTCTGTCAGCTGCTGAGTGAAAATGACACAAACTGAGAAGATTCATCTGCTGCCAATCACTGAATAGCAGCATTGAAACTGACTCAGCAGCTGCTGAGTCCAGGGAGCATTTTTCATTTTTAAAACAACTTGTTTTGGCCAACTCTAATTTAAAGGATTCTGATTATTCCATCATCTCCGAGGAGCTGGGTAAAGTCCGGAGGGGAACAAGAGACAGTGACATGCAAAACTTATTAGAGGGTCACACACTTTGTTTCTTCTGTAGGCTGAACGCAGTGCTCACACCAGGAACTCCTAGTGTTATTTACCCCATCACATCACCCAAGAAGCAGGGGTCACCCAATAGGCAGCAGGTTTAAAACAAACCTAGGGGAGTACTTCTTCACACAACACACAGTCAAACTGTGGAAGTTGTTGCCAGGGGATGTTGTGAAGTCCAAAAGTATAACTGGGTTCAAAAAAGAATTAGGTAAGTTCATGGAGGACAGGTCCATCAATGGCTATTAGCCAAGATGGTCAGGGATGCAACTTCATGCTCTGGGTGTTCCAAAACCTCTGACTGCCAGGTGCTGGGACTGGATGACAGGAATGGATCACTCAATAATTGCCTTGTTCTTGTCATTGGCCACTGTCAGAAGAGAAGATCCTGGACTAGATGGCCCATTGGTTTGACCCAGTGTGGCCATTTTTATGTTCTTTGCAGTCTTCCATTCCCCTACAAGCTCCCCATGTGGCCTCCCAACCTCCTCTGTTTCAGGAACTCTCTGCAGCCCCCACCCCTTTCTTCATGCCAGATTTAGCTCAATATGCTTTAGGATTAATACACAGGACCAAATCCTCAGTTGGTGTATATCTGCTAAGCAACATGGCCTTTGAAGCTACAACAATTTATACCAGCTGAGGGTATGCCTAAGGATATGATATAAACAATTGCAAGCTTCTTTCTTTGGCCTTCTACTTCAGTCCCACCCCCTTCCCCCGTCCAGTCCAAATGGAATAGCTACTGGAGAACAGCAATGCCGGTGAATTTCCCTGTGTAGGCTGCCCTAAAAGTGGCAGTAAAAATCACAAATCCTCTCCTGCCAGTTCTGTCACATCACACCCCTCTCAAATGCATATGCAGGCTGACCCAGTCCCATATGTATTTTAATCTCCGTACTTCATCAGAACCTTGCTCAATTCTGCCCATTTATAATTCTGCTATCATCTCTTCCTTTATTCACACTCCTGAGGCACTGCACAAGCCAAATCCCTTTATCTCCTCTTACACTGTGCCTCAAACTTAAAACACCCTCCCAGTTGCAGTCTTCTAAGCATTCTCCCTTTTGTCTTTAAACCTCTTTTTATATCCTCTCTGCACTTCACCCCCATGGTTTTGCCTACCATTTACTTAATAAGTGAAGTGCAACAGGGGTATCCACTCTTGCCCTGCAGTTATTACTTAAATGCCATGCAAAATGGAGAGGAAGGAAGGTCTTAGGGGTAGTGCACCTCTCTTTCTCATTTGTATAATGGGTTTAATAGTGTTGTCAGGATAAATGCATAAAAGATTGAGGTGCTCGGATACTGCAGTAATGGGGGCCATATAAGTACCTAAGAGACATAGAACTACCTCTTTCCCTTGCTATATTGTTGTTCCACCCTTTGGCTGCTGTCCTGGAATGGTTTGTGCCAGCAGTTGTTGTGCTGTTTTCTGCTCTTTCTGCACAGATCATATTATAAATTCTCTAAAGCAGAAAAGACGTCTCTTTAAAGTGCTGCATTCACCAGATCAATACAATATGTCTAAGTGTTCACCTGTTGTCTTTTATACTTCAGTTTAGGGCCAAGGATCAGATTCATTAGAAGGAAAGAGGTAAATAAAAACATGCCAGATGATTACAGTTAATGTCTTTGCAAACTCAAAACAAAACCCTTGATAATGGAAATACCCAACAGTACAAAGTTCTCTGCATAGCACATGTCCCCTCTTACCTGTGTGAACATCCAGTTTGCCTCTAGAAAATGACTACTTGGAAACACACCGGCCCACTCCTTAAAAGGAATCCGAGAGTAGCCTCTTTTCTAGGCACATCCACCCTCTGTAGCTCAGGTTGGAGATGGCACAGAAGGATCCCAGTTAGCTGTCCAGGCTCTTCCAGACACTGAAAACTGGTGCATGGAGAATTGCATGGTTTGCTGGTGACGTGAAGAGTGAAGTAATCTGTACAGGAAGTGGAGGACTTCATCCCATCTCCAAATGCTGCTTACTCCTCCCATGTGTTTGTACAATGCTTAGCACGGTGATCCCTAATTGCTATTAGGATAACTGCAATGTAAAATATAACAGAGAAGGGAGCATCTTGACCTTGGCCAATCTCCTTTTCCTGTCTACCCACTAGGAGTTGTATGGGGAAATTCTCCAGGAGGCAACTGACTTTAAATAAAGGCTCAGAATGACACAGATTTAAAATTAGGCAAACCAGCCCTCCAGTGGAGCAGAGAGCTTTGGAACTTCTTTCAGACTCTCCGCCTCCAAATCAGCTGACAGAGCAAAAGCAATAATTAGGTCAGGGAAGAGCATTCATACACATCACTTTGTCTGGCGTAGGTAAGAAGGGAGGCTTTCAAATATCTGCCGATCTCCTAAATTATGTCGGAGTCTCTGGATTGAAACAGTGACCCAGAATAGTTGCTAGGGGATGTTTTTCTGAGGTGTTTGATGTGGGTGATGAGGGTACAAAGTGTACAGGCATTTGCTCACTGTTGGAGACCATGTACCAGGGGTTGGGATTTCAAGATGATAATGTTCTAGCCCGATGAAGAACCAAATACAATTAATATGATGGTAACGTAGGACAGAGGAAAAGGCGATATTAATCCACAGACACTTGCTTGGGCATGGATCACAGTCGAATGGACTCAGATAATGTAGTGATGAAAAAAACCCATTCAATTATCCAATTTTTCATCTTGCCAATGTAAGATTGTTCCATTCAGCATTTTGTCTAGTCTAGTTTAATGTCCTAAGTAAGGAGGATTCCACCACTTCCTTGCACTGGGATTCATGGATTTTTAAGGCCGAAAAGGTCCATTATGATAATCTGTTGTTGACATCTGCATAGCTCAGGCCATAGAAGAGTGTGGGAGATGTTTGTGCTACCTATGGATTCTTCCACTAGTTTATAGTCATTGACTAAGATTTCTTGCCTCTTCTTTCTTTCTAGGGGCTCTTTTTCTCCTTTCTTCTTGGTCAGTAGTTAGGTTACTGTTAATCTCTGTCCTATTCTCAGTCTGCTTGTCAACTAGCCATCCTCAAATGCAGGATACCTTTTGCTGGCAACCAGCCTGAATGTCTCCATCGATGATTGCGTAATAGAATTTTTTCTAGTTGCCACATTCTTCCATTAAGTATCTCCATAACAATCCCATCCATTCTTTAGCCGTGTGATGCCTCTGACAGTACTTTACTTCGTGCTTTATCTAATTTTGCTTCCTCAGTGACTTCAAATATTACTCATCGCTAGAGCTGAGCGTGAAATGGTTCTCCCATCCAGCAACATTTTTTGAGATTTCAAATATGTTCCTGTTTTGCACTGGGATGAAACTAAGACCTTCTGACATTTTTCACAAAGAGAGAGACAGACACAGATCCACCCCAGAATAGCTAGTAGCATGATGCTCCAAATCAGACAACGCCAGGACTTAAACAGGGCTCTCCCAGATCCCAGGTAAGTGCTCCAATGAGTAGGCTGGTGGCAGTGGATCTTTCTCAGTATCTCCTGTTGGAGCTATTCCACTTTGTATAAATAATTAGTTATTGGATAGAGTACAAGCAAGACTGAATATAGCACAGTGGTTTAGTCACTGATGTGGGAAACCAGGGTTCAAGTCCTTGCCCTAGAGCAGGGATTTGAACCTATGTCTCCCATGTGCCAGGTGATGTGTTAACCAGGAGTCAGATGGTCAGAGGCACACACTTTAATCCTAGACCTGAGAAACCTTTCTGATGAAAGTATTGTTGACTGTGACCCTTTCCCATGTAAAGCTTTGGTTTTGACAAATCGGTTATTTTCTGATGAAAACCTGTTTTATCAAAAAATTCCCAACCAGTTCTACTTGTGCCCCTATATATTTGACTCTGGAAAGGATCCAGATTACACTTCCTGAAGATATAGCTTTTCTGGTCTTCTTTCAAATTGAGAAAACACCCTCCCCTCCCCCTGAATCCCAGTTACGTTACATTCTCTCTCCAAAGGAGTCTCATCACTTGTTGGGATATGTCAGTGTTTAGACTCGGCAACCTCTTCCTTTCAGAGCCCTCAGAACTCGTTTGTTTGCTTCTCACATGTTGGCTGAGTCACTCTACTGTCCCTGTCTCAGATACACCCCTTAGTTAGCAGTAATGGATTTCACTCGCCCCTACATGGAAACAATCAAACCCAGCACACTACCCTTCGTATTTTTAGTCACTTACCACTCTAAATCCAGCACGTGCGGTTGCTTTGTAATCTCTGTTCAGATCACTCCTTCTGGAACACTGGTTCCTGCTCTCTTTCCTCAAACGTCTCATCTCCTTGGGTGTGGACCCACCCATAAAGTGCCTAATTATGTATTTAGTGTGGGGGAGTGTGAACCATTGTGATGATCATATAATGAGAGTATCCTTGTTCCACCCTTTCCTGTCTTGTCTTTTCTTACCATCTCCTGGTTATCTAACTTACACCTATTAACATTTTACCATTGACCTAATTAAAAGCAGGGTCAGGCCTTTTACTCCTCTGGGTAGGGACTGTGACTTTATTTCTGTAAAGTGCTGTGCAAACTATGATGTTAATTACATAGTCATAAACTGCCTTGTGGGAGTTGGGAGCAAGCCGCTGCCCCTTCAGTGACCATTTCCATATTTAGGACCTGATACTGCTTCCACTAAAGTTAGGGTCCTACCAAATTCACAGTCCATTTTGGTCAAATTCACGGTCAAAGTATTTTAAAAATCATAAATTTCATGATTTCAGCTATTTAAATCTGAAATGTCATGGTGTGTAGGGGGCCTGACACAAAAAGGAATTGTGGGGGGGTTGCAAGATTATTGTAGGGGGGGTTGCAGTACAGCTACCCTTACTTCTGCGCTGCTGCAGGCGGCGGTGCTGCCTTGAGAGCTGGGCAACCGGAGAGCAGCAGCTGCTGGCCGGGAGCCCATCTCTGAAGGCAGAGCTGCTGCCAGCAGCAGCGCAGAAGTAAGGATGGCTTGGGGTATTGCCACCCTCACTTCTGCGCTGCTGCCTGCAGAGCTAAGCCCTCAGTCAGCAGCCGCTGTGCTCTGGCCGCCCAATTCTGTAGGCAGCAGCGCACAAGTAAGAGTGGCTTGGTATGGTACTTCTGCACTGCTGCTGGTGGGGCACTGCCTGCACTGCCCGGCGAACAGTCACCGCTCTGCGGCCGCCTAGCTCCGAAGGCAGCGCAGAAGTAAGGATGGCAATACTGCGACCCCCCTAAAATAACCTTGTGACCCCTCCCCCCCCCACAACTCCCTTTTGGGTCAGGACCCTCAATTTGAGAAATGCTGGTCTCCCACGTGAAATCCGTATAGTATTGGGTAAAAGCACACAAAAGACCAGATTTCACAGGAGGAGACAAGATTTCATGGTCCGTGACACATTTTTCTTGGCTGGGAATTTGGTAGGGCCCTAACGAAAGTCAATGGCAAAACTTCAGTGGGGGTAGAATAGGGCCTGTTAGTAAGGAATGGTCAATACTCCAGTAACTGGGCATTGATTTGAAAGTAGAAATGAAGCACTATTTACAGGCCTCACATCTTGCCAGGTTGGTATTGGTGTCTGGTAAGGAAGGGATTAGATCCTGGTAACGTTAGGTAAGACATTTAAGGAGGAAGGGTTTTGTGCCAGATTTTTTAAAATGAGGTCACCTGCCAACATTTTTGAATGTGACCGGTCATTTTGGGTGCTTTTATTTACAGTGTTCAATTTGAGACGCCGAAAAGAATCCTGATTTTCAGAAAGTGCTGGGCACATGCCCTCTGAAATCAGGCCCCTTTACGATGTCTTAAATTAAGAATCCCAAATCACTGGATATTCTTCAAAATTTTGTTTGCTACCTGCAGAGTGTGTGTATTCTCTCTCTTCACAGAGATTTGGTCAAATGAATCCAACTGAGGGTTTGTTTTCACCAGATCTAAATTTCTGGAAGGGCCATGTATGGAAAAGCCTATTTGACGTGATCACATGCATTTTCAGCTTTGAAATGGAATGTTGCTGTTGGTGTGTCAGAGGAGAACCCAAAGTGGGTATATTTAATAAATACAGCCTAGGATAACTGGGATGGGTCAATAAACTAATGGCTTTGTTCTCTAGGCCAAACTGCAGAATTTTTGTGAAGTCTGTGTTAGGAAGGAGCTTGGACAACAGGATCTAGATTTCAATTAGTCTTGACCTGTTTTTATGGATCAGGAAGATTACTTTAGAGGAAGGGGCTGGATTTTGCAGAAGGAGCCCTGATGGCTTGAATTAACTGGAGGCAAAAGCAATGGGTTTGCCCTCATGTATCCTTAAAGGGTTACCCAGCAGCAATTAGGTAAATATTTATTAACTCCCAGTTAATACACACCATCTGCTGAGTAAACAGTTCAAAGACCAGCAGGGGTAGGTGATAGCATGAATTAACGTTTCAGGGGGATATTTGGGATCTGGAGATCCATGAGAATGGTGTTATGGTGAGCAAATAAAGGTGAGAGCAAGGGAAAGAATTTCATAGCTGGGGATGCAAGTGAACAGGGAAAAAGAACATGGAGTCAATCCTTCTGGTGAAGAGTGATGGTGGGGAAAGGTGAAGTCCTTTTATCCTGGATGTCTTAATTCCTGGTAATGCTGAGATTGTAAACCTGGTTTAGGCTTAAAGGCTTTTATGTGATGGGAGCAACACAACTGAAAGGATCATATAGAGAGAGGCATTGTCTTGGAGATCGAGGCAGATTAACATCTTCACCGAGAATGTTGTAGATATATTAAAGTGATGGTCATGAGCTGCTCCTAATAAGAACCAGTGGTCAGTTGGAACTAAACATTTTAACTAGGACCATGAGCAGTATACACTGGACTGTCCTAGTGTAAAACAGCTAACAGAGTGAGAGGGTGACTTGCATGAACGTAAACACTAGATTGTTACACAATGCCTCTGCTTCCTGTGTTGTAAGATGACTGATTCTCTCACCCCAACCATTCTTGCACTAGCTGGAATGAGGGAGGTGTGTTTCCTGCACTGCAGGAAACGTAGGTGTGTGTTGTTTGGAGAGAAGATCATCATCATCATCATCATCATCCTTTAGCAGGAGTTTTGAGAAATCTGATATTCTAAAGATAAGACCAGGTCCATGGTTCTGTTCCATCACAGAAATCTGGTTTAAACATTCATCTGGGACTTCCCAACTACTCCCTCCCTCACAAACCTCACTGATCATGGAAACAATGGCTTGCAGTCAGCATTGTTTAGAGCAGCCTGTGATGGGGTATACAAACCCCACTCTGGGCCCCAAGGTGTTAAAAGGCAAAACTGGGCCCAGGTAGCCCCGCTCCTCCAGGCCTGCCAAGCATGCTCCGACTGGAAAAACAGGTTAAAAGGAAGCTCAGAAGCCCAGGCCAGGGATGATGGATGGGTTGCAGGAGAGGGCAATCCTTCTCCAGGACGCCATACAGGAGGCTGAGGGGACCACAGAGAGAGTATCGCCCACAGGCAGTGTCTTCTCTAGCCATCACCCCCTTTGAGAACCAATAGGCCCTGCTCCTTTGGATTCCTTTTTTATTGAACTATAGGGGCCATGCCCTAAATGGAAGGGACCTATAGGTCGGAAGTAGCTCAGGGAAGCAAACTTAGACTTGCTTCAGGGAGGACCTGCTAGTGTTGCTTCCCACTGGGCCCTGGACTGGGACTCTGTGGAGAGGGTGGGCCTGTGTCCCCCTAGCACTCCCCCTTATGGCCTGAGGCCCAAATGTGGGTGGAAAGCTGAAGATTCCTGGCCTCAGGTCCGGAACAGGCACTTCTACTGCCCTGACAGAGAGTTAAAGGGCTGGAAACTGGGTGTGCTGACCACTAGGCTGCCCAGCCCTCCGAACTCCTATCCCATAACCTTATTCCAGGGACGAAGCAACCTCCAACTTCCCCCAACATTAGCGGGTTCTGTGTGGGGCAAACTGGCTGTGGGCGGCTCAATGGGGTATCTGATTCCGGGGGGGATCTGGATGCACAGGGGCTTGTTGGGGAGTTCTGGGTGTAACGGTAATGGGACTCTGCAGGGGGGTCCAAGTGAAAGTGGATGGAGCTCAGCCAGGGTGAGTCTGGGTGTGGAGGGCATAGAGCTTGGCAGGGGGGTCTGGGTGTGGGGGGCTCAGTGGGGAGATCCAGATGCTGGGGGGATGGGGATCCAGGTGTAGCTGGTTGGGGCTCAGTAGGGTGGGGATCTAGGTGGTTCATTGGGTGGTCAGGTGCAGGAGAAGTGGGGCTCGTCGGGGGGGTTCTGGGTGTGTGTGGGTTGAGGCTCAGCAGGAGGGTCTGGGTATGAGGGGGTCTGGATGCACGGGAGTTAGGTGGATGGGGGATCAGCTCCCTCTACAGTGATCCCGCCCCCTGCAGCAGAGGAGCAATGTATGCAGGAAGAGCGAGGAGGTGGGGGTGTTTGCAGAGTTTCCTACAGCCAGGCGAGAAATCTGGGGGTGGGTCTGACCCAACCCTGGATGCCGTGCAGGGGAAGAGGAAATCCCATCCTCCCCAGCCCAGCTGGGACTAGGAACTGAGCCCGGCGCAGGGTAGGAGCCACCAGCCAGGTCTTCCCTAGTCCCACCCCCTGCCCCACAGTAATTTACCACTGCCGGCTGCCCTGGGCACCCAAAACGTACTGCTGGGGAGGGTCGCATGACCACTTTTGTGGCTTCTCTTTGCTTCCCCGCAGAAAAATGACTTTCTGACGGGGAAGCAAAGAAATCTGCGGGGGGACATAAATTCTGCGCATGCACAGTGGTGTAGAATTCCACCAGAAGTATTTATTACCTCCCTGCTCCACTATCAGATAAATTATAAGAAATACAGTTTCCATCTGTAGGCTCAAAGGTGGAAACTCTCACCCCAACACTAGGTGGAGAATGAAGCAGAAGATCAAAATGAAACAATGTCAAAATGGAATACACATTTTCCTTTGTGCAGAAATCATTTGGGAGCAACTAATGTAGAGATCCTGGGGAGTTATCTGGTGGAGGAACAAGCCTAATGCATTTCATGAGGAATTTCTTATCTCAAGTACTGAAGGGGTGTGTGGGTGTGTATTAAAATCACATATATGTTGTACATTGTTATAGAATCCCAACAAGGGAATCTCTGTTCTGGAATAGGGGAGAATGCGGGCCCATGATTGGGTTATTAACTGATAACAGGAAAGGACAGATTTTTACAGGCAGTATGGGTGCCTGGGTGAGTGGGGAAATATATATATATATATATATATATATATATATATATTTATATATATATATATATATTTGTTTATTTCTCAAGGTTTTAGTTCTCTAACTAAATGTTGAAGAAAGAAAATTACTCTGGTAAAACATCAGTTCTTGAACGATCTGATACTGAAGTTGTATTTTCTGCAAAACTCCAGCTAACTTTTAAGAGTCGTAGTGCTATATTCTGGGATGTCGAACTTGCATAAAAGCATCTGAATACTGCACAGTGGGAAAACAGATGAAGAGGATCAGAAGAGGAAAACTAAGGAAGAAAGATAGTATACTGTACATTGATTTCACCTAGGATGTCAGTTAGTTAGTTGGTTAGTTTATTTATTTGAGGGTGTTTTTATACTATTGTTTACTCAGGCACCAGTATTTAGATGGGAGAGTCTCTTATTTATGGACCATCTATTATTTCCCCTTTTCTTGGAAAGAAGAAAATGTGTTGTGGCATGCAATTAAACATTTTATTTCCTGTTAATGGAGAATCCTGATGTTCATGGTTCTTGCTATCAAAGTGGCGCATTTTTATGTATCATTATCTGCAAAGTGGATTCTCTCTTTTAACATTGTCCCTCTGGGGAGACACTCAAATTGAAGGTAGTTGGATAAGTGGCTCTAAAATATTATTAGATTTTTGGTACAGTAATTTAATATTCTGGATTATTTATTTACTATTGCTGTTCACATCTTCCATGGAACTAAGAGGAACATATAAAGTTCAAGGATCTAATGTTTTTTCACCTCCCACAGTAACAGAATAAATGTCATGCATATAATAATAACCCTTCCCCCAACACTGAAAGCTGAATATTCTGTAATAATGTTGTTAGTAATTTATGACATTATCCTCAGCTTATTCTTTGCACCAAGGAAGAACTTTGGACGAAGGTTTTTTTGTTTTTAATTTTAATAAAATCTTTTTCTATTGTATTTCCAAAAAGCCAATACAATATTATAAAATAAAGAAAAATCAATAGTAATAACTGAAGTTGTTGAATCCAATGACAAAAGCTGCCTCTAAAGTCAGCTTTTTATGGGGTGACAAAGAGAATGCAAATTGCACAGTAGAGGAATATGCCCTCAAAAACATACTTAGTCAGAGCACAGCTGTTCAAAGAGTAATTGTCTTTTTCAACATAGCAGGAAAATGCATCACATAGCACACTGTGAAATTATGAATTATAGATAAGATTTAATTCATTATAAAATGTAGGCTTACTTTATTTTGCCATTTACAAGGTATGAACATCTTGACTGATAATCTTTTTCCAAGGCAAATCTTCCTGTGATTAGATCAGGCCTTTATAGCCTCAGACCAGTTCCAAAAATTTAAAATGACAGCACCACACAAATCTGAAACCAAGTTACAATTTTAAAATTTCAAAAGAGGGAGGTTGAAAGAGAAGACTGTGATACAGCAATAGCTGGTAACTGTCAATGCTTTATTAAAAGTACCTGTGATAAGTTAGCAGGGAAGATCAGTACTTCCACCCAAGTAATTATTACACCATTATCTATCTATGAATATGTTTGTGCCTAGTATAAACAGTCCTCCAATTTCAGTTGGGTCTTCTAGGTGCTACTGTAGTACAAATAGTATACAACAACAGGAATTATTCCCAATGCCTCAGAACTCCTCCCACTCCAGTGTGTCCCAAAAGATCTACAGGAGAGGACTCCTCATATTAGGAATTTCCAAAGATTCACAGGAATGGGGTCCTGCCCAAATAGACTTCCTAAGTTGGACCGGAGTAGGTTCCTTGGTTATGCAGGTCTTGGGGGACCTTTCTCTGTCTCTGTGTGTGGTTAGTGGGTGCACTGAGTTACTGTATCTGAGCAGGAAGTCTGCTGAACTTGTCAACACTGCTGCAGGCTTCCTAAGCTTTTTCCGTTCCTCTGGCAAACCTCATAAGAAATGGCTGGATTTAGACATTTCTAAATATGCTTTTTCTGTCTCTCTGCTTTGGCCTTGCAGACTAGATCTCATTAAGATCTTGCCAGTAAATCTTGTTTGACGTATTCCAGACAAGCCAGTAGTCAGGATCCGGTAGTAAAGTAATTGCAAGAATTGTCAGATAATGATTAATACTTATTATTTCTATGTCCCATATTTTAAAAATGGCTTCATGAAATGATCTCACACTTGGTTAAAAAAAAAAAAAAGGCTTGCCACAGACCGCATACACCAAGTTCAAAGCTGAAAGGACTTTTATGGGGGATTTTACATAGGAACCAAAATTTGGTTTAGAACAGAAAGTGTCTGCCTTTTCAACACCCTGTTAGTTCATCTTATAGATAGGCAGAATCTGAATACCTTCAAACTTTGGGAAAAATTCAAACTATGCAGCTCAAGTCCACCTCTAATATGAACAGATGCTGAAATTCTGATGAGGAGGATAGAGATTTATGGCACATGTTCTCACATTCCCCTCCTTTGTGTTCTTTGTAGGAGGAAAATAAACATGATCCTAAGAACTGATTAAGCCTGTAGCTCTAGCATTTCTGTGACAGGTGATCTTAATGGTCTTTCCAGACTTAGTAAGCCACATCAGTTGTTTGTATAGAAAATTCAGCTTGATTGCTAAAAGACAAATGTTCATATTTTGGAAGACATCAGGGATGTTTAACATATCTGAATACTGCAGTGTTGTTCTGGCTAATGAGATGAGCCAGGCTCTGTGATTACAAGGGGTTGGGAAAAGGTCCTGGTTGTCCACCAAATCCAGCAGAGATGGATGGAGCCGATCACAGCAAGCACAAGGTGGCAACAGCAAATTTGCTCTTAAGGAAAATGAGAAAAATCAAGTGCCTGCATTACATTAGGCTGCCTGTTAGGTTGTGGTTCCCAGCAATGATCAGGTTTTATTTCCATGTACATGCTTGACTTCATATCTGGATACACCGTGCTGCCAATTCTCAACAGGCTTTTGAAGGTATTGCCAAGAAGTAGCTTTAAACATGTGCTTCAGGAAGAAACGGCACATCTCAGATCATTCTAGTCCAACTTCAGAGGCTTTTATTTTCAGTAGACACTCTTCAGAATACTGGTGTAGAAGCAGATGTTCCCAGGACAACCATGGGAAATTCCAGAAATTCCCAGCATGTTTAGTTGCCCAGGAAATGGAGATTAAGAAGAGATGGTCAAGCAGCCACACCCAGCATGAGTTGGCATATTTAAAGCTTCTATGCTTACAAAGTACATTCGGAAGGGCAAAGGTTTAAAGACAGTCTTTTCCATTGTATTTGAACAAAGAGAGACATAAGAACATAAGAACGGCCATACTGGGTCAGAGCAAAGGTCCATCTAGCCCACTATCCTGTCTACCGACAGTGGCCAATGCCAGGTGCCCCAGAGGGAGTGAACCCAACAGGCAATGATCAAGTGATCTCTCTCCTGCCTAGGGTGACCAGATGTCCCGATAAAATTGGGACCGTCCCAATATTTCGGTGTCTGTCCCACATCCTGACTGATCTTTTTTTTTTTTTTTTCCTCTGCTGGCGGGCACCCCCCCACCCCCCACCCCATGTGTCCCGGTATTTTCTTCCCCTCATCTGGTCACCCTACTCCTGCCATCCATCTCCACCCTCTGACAAACAGAAGAGGTATACATGCATGTTGGGTTCAACTCTGCAAAACCTTATTCATGTGAGTAGCCCTTACTATCACAGCCCTTGACCTCAGGGAGACTTTTAATAATTTTAAATATGAAACTATATGGGACCACCCAGCTGGCTGACCTGTACTGAGGAAATTCAAACTAGTATATACAAGGGGAAGGAAACAAACTAACACCTGTGGGCGGGAATAGTGGAGATGCTTGGAGTCGGGACAATGGATGCAAATAAAATTCTTAATTCTGTCCTTCCCTCTTCCCCATTGGGGTTTCTCTATTCCCAGCCCTTGTTCCTTCCTCGAACTGCAACCACACAGAGTGTAGGACTTATTACATCGCTAAGGCCTCTGTTTATCTTTTCTTGCGCAGCACTAGTGGGAGAGAGGAGTGAATCCATCCAGTTTTCTTTTCTTCGTTTTCCCATATATTAAAAATAAAGCTCCTTGCTGAAGTTCGGGTTGACTCTCTCTTTTGGATCAGTGTTGTGATGGGTTAGGGGAGCTCGAATCCCTGGCTAGGGCTCTACCTCACATAGCTGTTGTGACCTTAGCCCTCTTTCCCCTCCATGATTGCCACTGAATGGTGTGGAGGGAATTCTGTGGCCTTATCATCCCCTCTTTTTTTTTTTTTCTCTCGACTGAAGTCTGTTGCTAAGCTTCCAGTTAGGGAAACAACTTAGAGCTGGGCGGGATGTCTTTAACGATATTCTCTGACTGTGGAGGGGAACCCGCCTTGTGCTCTGATTTGGGAGATTCTGCAGAACCCCACTCCACAACTCTGGGCTTTTACCCTATGGCCAGATATAGTGGTATTAAGGTGCAGGTAGGTGCCAGATAGGATTTGCAAAAGCACCTAAGTGAGTTAGGGGCCTAACTCCCAATGACTTTCAGGAATATAACCATAGATTAATTAGCGACATTTTGTTTAATGTTGTGAACAGGCATTTCTCTGTTATCCTTTAAAAATGAGAGTTAGCTCTAATTATGACAGACTCGGAGTCCTCTGGAGTCTCTGCTCTGTATCAGCCCTAGAGGAAGTTGTAATTTGTAACTTCAATCCATCCTTTGTGTAGAACCTGCATCAAATATAACGGAATGCACCGCCCAATTGAAATGAACTCAGAAATTGCCAGTAGTTCTACTTCCCATCTGTATAGTGCATTTGCAGCCAAAGGTTTTGCAGACAGACCAACGAAATGGCAACATCTAATATCCAAGCAGGCTGGAGTTTAGACTATGCTATTGAGAAGAATCAAACTGATAGATTTACATTCACTCTTCCTGAAAAAAAGTGGACTAAATGGGCTTGGGTGGGAGGACTCAGCAGGGGCTATGGAACAGAATTCACACTCTACAACAGAATTCACAAGCAGGCGCATGCAGGTTTACCACACAAGCCCCATGCAGCCTCTAATCTTATCTGCAGTAGTGACCATTGCTGCTCTACATCCCCCGAAAGAGGGTCATTGGATCTCCAGAGTTCTGTATCACATTTCCATTCCCCTAACCCACTCCAAAATCTCTAGCAAGTCACAACTTACTTTGAGTTAGCACAGCAACCCTGTGTGACTATAGGCACGGTGTAGAGGCCCTTGTGCCAGCTCTCCATGTCATGGGTAAATTTCACACACAGAAAATAAAACTAAATAGAGCAGGGGTAGGCAACCTATGGCACGCGTGCTGAAGGCAGCACACGAGCTGATTTTCAGTGGCACTCACACCGCCCGGGTCCTGGCCACCGGTCCAGGGGGCTCTGCATTTTAATTTAATTTTAAATGAAGCGTCTTAAACATTTTAAAAACCTTATTTACTTTACATACAACAATAGTTTAGTTATATATTATAGACTTATAGAAAGAGACCTTCTAAAAACGTTAAAATGTATCACTGGCACGCGAAGCCTTAAATTAGAGTGAATAAATGAAGACTCGGCACATCACTTCTGAAAGGTTGCCAACCCCTGAAATAGAGAATGGAAAAGAAAAAAAAACACTCTGAATATGTACTTTGGAGAATTTTCATCACTTTTCAGTTTTTGTATTACTAGTGTAAATGATCAGTAATACCAACAAGAACATGACTAAACAGATGTGAAAATAACCATCTGTATGTTCAATACAGTAATGATGGCAGAGCTCTTTATTTTTTTTGCTGTGATGTTAAACTTACTTGGCAATTGTGTATTTCCTTTTGAGCACATCAGTTCCAATCAAGGCTATCTCTATATTCCTCCACGTTATTTGTGTTCCAGATACTCTGACAAATATTTTCTTCCTCCAGCCTATGCAAAGGCAAAATAAATTCGGTTGCACATCTGGATAGAGATATTTTTAAGTGGTAAAAAGTTTCATCTTTTTGTGTGTGCAAACAATATATTACTATCTCCTCTTCAAAAACATTAGCTGTAAAGAATCTTAACAAAATTAATTTGCAGGACAACAGTCTAAATTGTAAATGGAGATGTACAAAAGCTTTCACATGTGAGAGTGAAAGCAGCAGCGTTCATGCTATGGTTATGCAAACCACTATCCTACAAACCAGATCCATGCCTCTATATCTCTGCACCTATGCAGAGCTCCATAGAAGTTAGGAGGCCTTTGCATGGAGATGTTATTGTAACATCAGGGTCTAAAGCAATAATGTTTGTATATACCATAACAAATTTAGAGCAACCCAAAGTTTGGGAAGCGTTTGAGTTTTGGTTTGGCCCATTATAAAGAGAGACCATCCTCTCTGCAAGAAAGACCAGATCTGGATTCAGGTTAGGATTTCTATCACCTCCACAGTTTAGTGTTCAGAATAAGATGTTTCTTCAGATATAAGAAATGGGCAGCTTCTGTGTCTCCCAAATGCATTCATTTCTGAGTGTTTTGCTCTTAAAAAAGATGTGAGAAGGTATACATTATTCCTAATTTCTCTTTCATGTTCTACTGTTTAGTGAACAAGTGTCATTATTTCTTCTCTAATTTATTTTCCATGATGCCCAACATTAGAGACTGTTAATAATGTATTCATTTGTGAATTTCCATGGTGAGTTGATCAATGTCCAGTTCCATGTTTATCACAAATGGAAAACGTTCCTTTTTACTAAGTCTTACAATTATGACTTGATGTATTTTGCAAAAATGTCATGAAATGACCCAACCTCATAAAATTGTTCCAAGCTCTACAATACAATACAGATTTCTTTTGCTTCAAAAATTTGAAGAAGTCTAAAATGGACATTGTTTCCTACCTTGTAGAAATTCTGACACCATCAAATATTTCATAGAATTCAGCAGCACTATTGACTGGAAAGTGGCCATTAAATCCAACTGAATTGGTTCTACAACAATTCCCAAGCTCAAGATAATTTAGAGCAAATTGGTGACAAATTCTCTTTAGAGATGCATGAAGGCCTAGATCTTACAATGAGCTCCGTGCAATCCAATCCCTGCACCCATTAATTTAAGTGGAACTCAACACAAATTCACAGGGGTCTGTCCTCACAGAGCTCATTGCTAGATTGGGGTCTCATAATGATAAAACAACATGAGAGGGGGTATCTTAAACCCATATTAACTAGAGAGAGCACTTATGAGCAAATGGTGGGAGAGGTTCTGTGTTTAAAATTGTTTTTGGTGTTCTTCCTTAGTTCTGCCAGGAAATGTATCCGCATAGTGACCCATCACTGGGCAACCTTCTTTGGGACATGGGAAGAAGGATCCCTCTTTTGAAATAAGAACATCTATTAATAAGTATTATTTTCTTTTAATCTCAACTCTTATAATATTTGGAGTCAGGATACCTTGGTTCCGTACTTAATCCCAGTTTAGAGGTGCTCTTTAAAAATCAGGAGAGACGGAAGTGCTTGCTTCTGAGATCAAATCATTCTCCTATTATTTATGGATGTAGTAGACCTGTGAGACAGGATGGTCTGGTTAAGTCACTGGACAGGAACTCTGGAGACCTGAGTTTAATTCCTTGAGCTGCCACAGGCTTCTTGGGTGACATTGGGCAAATCGTTTAATCTACCCTGTGCCTCAGTTCCCTGCCTATAAAATGGGGATAATACTTCCTTACCTCCTAGAGGTGTAGTGATGCTAAAAACCATTAATAATTGTGAGGCACGTAGACACTACAGTGATGAAGGGTCACATAAGTACCTAGATAGAGAGTAGAACAGAGAATAGTGATGAAATAAACTGGTTTTGGTCCCCAATCTTGATATCTGATCTGCATGCATGTGGGCCTTCTGCCTATGTAGTGTCCAAATGAAGTCAGTGGGGCTCTGAGGTCTGCCCAGGACATTACTAACCATAAAAAAAGATGAGTGCACATAAGCTGAGTTAGTTTTTAAGTATTTACATTTAATTTCAGGAGAAACGAAATTACTTACCACATTCAGACAGTAGAATTTTGTTGTTCACGAGTTACTGTGAAAAGTGTTCTTGCAGCAGTAGTTATTTAGACATTAGAATGATAACAGGACTAAATTGGGCATTGTGATCATTTCTATTATTTATTCTGCCATTCATGGAATTACTTTCCTCTCAGAAATAAATTGCATAGAGTAGGAAAGAGCACTGGTTTTATTCTAATGCTGAATTATATCAAATTTCCAAGTTATTCTGTAATATTGCTTCAAGGAACAATAAAGCTTCTTGTTGATCAGCACTGAGATAATCATTCCTTTTGTGAACAGATGGGGGGAAAGGATTACAGGCTGTATTCCCTATATAATTATCCCTCAATTGCATTACCAGAGTTCATTCATTAACAGCCCAATCCTGCCAAGTGCTGAACATCACCAGTTCCCATTGACTTCCTAGTTTTCAGCACTTAGCAACTGTTTTAGGCCCTGAACCATGAGTGTTTATATCTTGTATAAATGTTCATACAATCCTGTGCATCTGTGGATGTACTTTCATTTATATAAACATCTAATCACATATGAAATCGTACTAAGGCCCTGCCTCACTGATACCTGTTGACTGTGAGTTCTGTTGTGAGTATTGGGCCTACAAATTGACCCGAATTATGAACTCAACTGTAAAAAGTATGTAAAAGTTCATAAGATGTTACAGTAACATATAACAACAAATGCTGATGGGAAAAGGTACGAAAGGTAGACAGAATAACTGAATGAGTTTTTAAACAAAAAGGCCTACTGATATAATTCAAGAACTGTGTTGAAATTAGGCTTGTTAAAAATAGGAGATGTAGAGCTGTAAATTAATGAGTTAAAATTGGTATGCTGGATATTAAGCCTAATTCGTGGACAAAATAATAAGGTTCTGGGCTATTCTACCCATCGCTACTTTTTTGGGACCTCAAAAGCGAGCCTCACCATCATGGCTGCCACCCCACCATTTCTGGGACCCCGCCCTTCCTCAGACATGTCCTGGCTAGAATGGGCCAGAGAGAGAGGGACCCAGATCAGGTCGCCATCTCTATCAGCTCCATCTGAATCCAAAACACCATCTGGGATGACGGTTATTGCCATCTTTGATATCATCTAAAAGACTGTCAAACAAGGGAAGTTTTCCCTTCTGAAATTGGACTTTAACAACAGCAGCAATGACATCTCCAGACTATCTCAACTAACTTCTCTTTTCCCCAAAAGAATACTTATTACCAGCTTTAATACCATCTAAGAGACTGCCAAACAACGGGATTTCTCCTTTTAAAAACTTTCTCTAGCTAAAGGGACAGGGAACAAGGTATGTCGTTAAAATGAAAGCCTTACTTAATACTTCACGTTTCAAATGCTTTAATTGTTTTTCCTTCTTTTCTGTATCTTTAGTAAAAGTTTTAAAGGATTTTTAATTGCGTGTTTGCCATAGTGCAAAAGGTCTGAAGTCTCTGTATACCAAGCATCGGACCTTGTTTTACACTTGTTTAATGTTGAACAGTGACTCAGTTATGTTAACATCATTAGCCCATCTAAATTAATATAACAGTTTCATTGGTTAATTATGTATTTTAAATCCAATTATTTCGTTTTAACTGTTTTAAATGTACTTCCTTTTAATTGAGTGTTCCCTTGTTTCAGTTTTTATATGAGAGGGTAAAAATAGGAGTGCGTGACTTCCTTTCTCATGATATTATATGCTCCTATTATTTCCTCTATTAACTCATCTCTTTAAACAGTACTAACTCTTTAATCTCTCTTCATGTGGATCTCCTTCTGTGCCCGCCGCTTCCCGCAGCTCCCATTGGCCAGGAACGCTGAACCGCGGCCACTGGGAGCTGTGGGGGGTGGTGCCTGTGGACAGTCAATGTCAGCAAAATGTCTCGCGGCCCGCAATCACATTATCCTGATGGGCCGCCTGCGGGCCGCAGGTTGCCCACCACTGGTCTAGATAATATTTAGTCCTGCCATGTCTGCATGGGACTAGATGAGCTCTTGAGGTCCTTTCCAGTCCTACGATTCTATGATTGTCTTTGATCGCTCTGTAAAGCACCGATTTCCTCCCAAATTTTGATTAAAAAATACATTTTTGTCTAAAAGCTTCCATTTTGTTAAAAAGTCACATTTGGTTGAAAAAAAGAGTAGAGCTGTGTAGCCCATAGAGCTAGCTTTAGCATTTGTTTTATTTAGCAGTAATACAAGGAACCTACAGGCCTGTATCCTGTAAGACATTGGCTTCAGCAGTAAGCATAAGGCTTGAGGCCTGTGAATTTTGGCACAGATAAATGGCCCAACAGTCATCCCTGAGTTTTGGGAAACTGAGAATAGTATTTAAAGGGGAAGTTTGTACATACAGACACCAGGCAACCACAGGAATATGAGCTAAAACCAGCTTTTGGATATTTAAGAATAGGAACATCTGCAGATGTCTGACTACAAGAGTGCAATGGTAACGAACTAACATATGATAATAAGTTGAGATCATTAATATCCTAACCTATAGGAGAAGGGCACCCCAACTTTAGTAGGGTGAGGAAACACAAATAAGGAAGAAGGGAGAACCCCCTACTGAATATACATTAGACATAGTGGCATCAGCATAACATATTATACAAGTTGCATCCCAGCCTGTGTGCGGGGAGAGAGAGAGAGAGCGCCCTTGGGAGGTGCCAGGATGATGGCCACTGGTGAATGATGGTGATGAGGAAGATGATGGCTTACATTTCAGGTTGTTCTGCGAGGGATGGTGTGAATGTATGGATGCTCAGATGTACTTTCTGTGTTTTCTATCTACCTTCCAGCCCCGCCCCTTCTGCCCAAGGCCCCACCTCTCCCATTCCCTCTGACTGTTGGAGCCCAGAGCCTGGCCACTGCCGCCTCAGCCCCAAGCCACCTGTGCGCCCCCAGCCCTGGAGCACCGGACTGGTGGTGCAGCTCCCAGTACCCCCAGCCCCAGAGTGCCGGGCTGTCGGATGGCGTGGCAGTTTGGGGATGCTCAGCCTCCCCAGGCCTGTGATATCCGCTGCCCATGCTTACTGGGTTAGAGTGTTTGAGACTTTGCTAAATGTATTAATAAGCTATTACAAATACAGAGGGGTTCCTAAAGTATTACCGTTGCTACTGTGCCCATCAGGGCTCCCAACTGTATGGTAATTTTAATAATACTGGGGCTGATCTTGGGACAAGAACCTGCAAACCTCAGAGTGATAACTGGGAATTCTTAAGTAATCAATATAATTAATTACATAATCCATAGATCTGGCTACAGATGAAAATTTTCAAGCAATTCTAGTGTACTGCTTTTGCTGTATGAATGAATGAGGTTGCTCTCTAACACCCGGCCCACAGAGAACCTGTGGGACCTGTTACTGGCTAAAGAAGCACCCTTTTAGCTCTAGTGGTAGGATTCTTTTTGGAGCTGAAGCAGGAGGGTTCTAGTCCCACCTCCCCAGAAGTTGTTATATTATTGTCTGCTGCGCATAGACCTAGTTACAGCATTATCCCTGTACAGGGCACCATTGAGCATAATGTCTAATGGGAAGCGGCAATTGCTACACCTTTAAAAAGGTGTTGTGTGCCTTGACCCTCATCTTGTTGGAGGTGTGCAGTGAATGAGTGTCATCCACCTAGTTGTATCTCTTTGGGATGTCTGGTGCTGCAGACAGCACCAGCAAAACCCCTTATTGTCTAGTAGCTTGGGGATATGGTTTAATTTTTTATTGGAAAAGGTCACAATCTGAAGTATTGAAGGAAATTGTGTTAAATTGAACTTTTAAGAAAAAATATAGATTCTGAGCTATTAATGTTTAAAAATCTTTAACTGCACCCACAACAACTTTACCTGAAATATTTTGCAGATGTTAATTAACATTCCAAGCAGAGCTTTCCTGGGATTTGTAGGGCCCTGTGCAAAGTGAAATGTGCTGAGTCCCACCCACTGGTGACTGCCTCTCTCCTGCCTTTGTGTACACTTGACACTTCCAAGAAGTTTGTTCAGCTCTCACTTTGTGCACCAGGAAGCTGGAGGTGCAGCACAATCTTCCTAGCACAGAGCAGGTGAGGGACAGTTAAGAATTTCACTCTCTTTTGCAACCCAGTCTTCCTGGAGTCAGACATGGCTCAGCAGGGGAAATTGGGGATAGTGTTCTGGCTGGCAAGTCAGATGTATACAGGTGATGTGGGGTCTGTGGAAAAACAAGGCCCCCTTTGTATATGGTCACATAGGCTTAATGCTATCGCGTGCGGTCGGTATTGTGGATAGCAGTAGTTCCTGTGCTTTGTTAGGTTCTGTCCTCTTGCTGAAAAAATGTGCCAAGTCCCATCTGATGAAGTAGCCTATGGTACCTGTTATTCTTCCGCTACCTCGTTTCCTTCTCCCTGCTTCCCCCTCAGCATGTGCTCCAAGACTATAGCCAATGAAATGGACATTGGCAGGACAGTATCCACATTTGTTTTGTTGATGTATTAAAATGAAAAAAGAGCATACATATGTTTGTGCTGGGCTAAGAGAGTGCCAGGGAGAGGACTGTGTTGGGAGCTAGATCTTCTGACCCAGTTCCCTGCAAATGTCTGTCCCACAAATGTGCAGTGTATGAAAATGTTAGAATATATGTGGGACTTGTAAATTAGAGATACAAGCCTAGTGCAATGGGCTGATGCTCAGGGCCCAATCCTGTGAGGTGATGTATGCCTTCCCCCATCATGGCCTTCGTTATGACCAATTTACCCCCAACTCATGCTACATCATGATCCCCCATTGCTTCCATGTCTTCACCCTCCCCTGCACAAGCACACTACCATAGTCTCTAAGGCACTGTCTAGCCTGCTCCCCACTCCTGGAATCTGTACAGGGACAGCAGAATGACCGTGGTTCCCCTCCCCGAGCCCCTCTTCCCCTGAGCCCCATCCCCATCCTTCAGGTCAGGGCTGTGAGGCCTGGTGGGGAAGTTTGCGCTGTACCCTATCTGTGGATAAAATAGGTCTTTATTGTACAGGAATGTCAGTCTGAGCCCTTCCACCAGTTCTGTTCATATGCACACTAAGTAACATCATGTAATTTAAAAGCAGTTAAAAAAATAACGTATGAGTCATGTTCCATATCTCTCACTCCCACTGATGGATCTGTCAGTTTCATTTGTGTGTGGAAACACTGCCACCTAGTGGCTTGTTGGGTTAATTGGCCACCTCTTCCATAGGCTGCCCTTAGGATGTATCCTGCATGTTTTGTGGTTGTGAGACCCAGATGTTGCAAACACATGCTTAACTTTAATGGGACTCTCAGACACCTAGAGTAAATCCTGTATTTTATCTATTTGTAGGATTGGGGCCTGTGCGAGGCAGCCATGTTTATGTGGTTATCAACTGCTGCATTCAGCATTCCCCTGCTTTCTGACTGTGCCAAGTCCGAGCTAAGGCACCATCGGTATTTTCTTAGACCCATCATGTGAAAAAGCTCCGGAGAGTCGGGGTTCTATTCCCAGCTCTGCCACTGGCCTGCTGGGGGACCTTGGGTTATGTCACTTCCTCTCTCTGTGCCTTAGGCTTGGTCTAGGCATAAAACTCAGCTACATCATTCAGGACTGTGAAAAATTGAATATATGGAGATATACCTATCTCATAGAACTGGAAGGGACTCCAAAAGATCATCAAGTCCAGCCCCCTGCCTTCACTAGCAGGACCAAGTACTGATTTTGCCTCAGATCCCTAAGTGGCCCCCTCAAGGATTGAATTCACAACCCTGGGTTTAGTAGGCCAATGATCAAACCACTGAGCTATCCCTCCTGATAGGTATCCCAACCTACCTATCTCGCACACACACATTATGTGTGTGACATAGGTAGGTCGACCTAGCGCCTACTGTAGACACAGCTAAGTCAACAGAAAAATTCTTCCATTGACCTAGCTACTGCCTTTGGAGAGAGTGGATTTTCTACAGAAACAGAAAAACACTTTCCGTCACTATAGTGTCTACGCTAGAGCGGTGTAGTTGCAGCATGTGTAGTGTAGCCATACCCTTAGTTTCCCCTTAGCTTTGAGGTCTACTGCAGAACGAGGTATTATTAAAATTATCAAAGGAAATACCTTCAAGCTGATAGACTGACAGGCACCTGTTCCCTCCCACTTTTTTTTTTTTTTTTTTTTAGGAAAAAATCAGAGGGGCGGGGGACCTGACTTTCTAACCCTATTTCTTTTTTATCTTAAAAACTCTCTAGACAACTGGAACTGTCAGTTATCACATCAGAGACCATGGGTAACATTTGATGAGTTGAGAGGGGAAGCAATATTTTAATTCAACTTTTTTTAATTGTGGCTTGTTAAGGCTCATTAAACTCATACTTCCATAAGCAGTTGGGAAAAAAGATGACATCTTAAATCAAACATCTGCTTTTATTAGCCAAAAGGTTTGAAGTAGGGCTGTCGATTAATCACAATTAACTCATGCAATTAACTCAAAAAAATTAACTACGATTAAAAAAATTTATCGCAATTAATCACACTGTTAAACAATAGTATCAGAGGGGTAGCCGTGTTAGTCTGAATCTGTAAAAAGCAACAGAGGGTCCTATGGCACCTTTAAGACTAACAGAAGTATTGGGAGCATAAGTTTTCGTGGGTAAGAACCTCACTTCTTCAGATGCAAGTGAAGAAGTGAGGTTCTTACCCACGAAAACTTATGCTCCCAATACTTCTGTTGCCACAGGACCCTCTGTTGCTTGTTAAACAATAGAATACCAATTGAAATTTATTAAATATTTTTGGATGCTTTTCTACATTTTCAAATATATTGATTTATATTACTACACAGAATACAAAGTCTACAGTGCTCACTTTATGTTATTATTTTTATTACAAATATTTGCACTGTAAAAATGATTTTAAAAGTATTTTTCAATTCACCTCATACAAGTACCATAGTGTAATCTCTTTATCCTGAAAGTGAAACTTACAAATGTAGATTTTTTTTGTTACATAACTGCACTCAAAAACAAAACAATGTAAAACTTCAGCGCCTACAAGTCCACTCAGTCCTAATTCTTGTTCAGCCAATCGCTAAGACAAACAAGTGTGTTTACATTTACGGGAAATACTGCTGGCTGTTTCTTATTTACAGTGTCACCTGAAAGTGAGAAGGGGCATTGCATGGCACTTTTGTAGCCGGCGTTGCAAGGTATTTACATGTCAGATATGCTAAACATTCATATGCCCCCTTCATGCTTCGGCCACCATTCCGGAGGACATGCTTCCATGCTGATGATGCTCGTTTAAAAAAAATAGTGCGTTAATTAAATTTGTGACTGGACTCCTTGGGAGAGAATTGCATGTCTCCTGTTCTGTTTTACTCACATTCTGCCATATATTTCATGTTATAGCAGTCTCAGATGATGACCCAGCACATGTTCGTTTTAAGAACACTTTCACAGCAGATTTGACAAAATGCAAAGAAGGTACCAATGTGAGATTTCTAAGGATAAATACAGCACTCGACCCAAGGTTTAAGAATCTGAAGTGCCTTCCAAAATCTGAGAGGGACGAGGTGTGGAGCTTGCTTTCAGATGTCTTAAAAGAGCAACACTCTGGTGGGGAAACTACAGAACCCGAACCACCAAAAAAGAAAATCAATCTTCTGCTGGTGGCATCTGATTCAGATGATGAAAATGAACATGTGTCGGTCCGCTCTGCTTTGGATCGTTATTGATCAGAACCCATCATCAGCATGGACGCATGTCTTCTGGAATGGTGGTTGAAGCATGAAGGGCCATATGAATCTTTAGCGCATTGGGCATGTAAATATCTTGCGATGCCGGCCACAACAGTGCCATGTGAACGCCTGTTTTCACTTTCAGGTGACATTGTAAACAAGACGTGGGCAGCATTATCTCCTGCAAATTGTAACCAAACTTGTTTGTCTGAGCGATTGGCTGAAGTAGGACTGAGTGGACTTGTAGGTTCTAAAGTTTTACATTGTTTTATTTTTGAATGCAGTTATTTTTGTACATAATTCTACATTTGTAAGTTCAACTTTCATTATAAAGAGATTGCATTACAGTACTTGTATTAGGTGAATTGAAATATACTATTTCTTTTGTTTTTTATAGTGCCAATATTTATAATAAAAATAAATATAAAGTGAGCACTGTATACTTTGTATTCTGTGTTGTAACTGAAATCAATATATTTGAAAATGTAGAAAACATCCAAAAATATTTAAATAAATGGTATTCTATTATTGTTTAACAGTGTGATGAATCGCGCGATTAATCGCAGTTAATTTTTTTAGTTACTTGACAGCCCTAGTTTGAAGTGAAAGCAAAAGTGCCCAAAGCAATGCACAGCCTGGGGAAGTGGTGAACTCCTAAAAAAAAATGTTGGAGTCTCTTAATTTCTATAGTTGTTTTAATATAGTAGCAATACAATGACAGTATATGGGAGTTGCCATTTAGAAGTCACCATTTAGCAATACTTATCACTGCACCTGCAATCAGGGCTGCCCGGGGGCGGGGGGGGAGGGACAAGTGAGGCAATTTGCCCCAGGCCCCGGGCCACACAGGGGCCCCCACGAGAATATACTATTCTATAGTATTGCAACTTTTTTTTTTGGAAGGGGCCCTCAAAATTGCTTTGCCCCAGGCCCCCTGAAACCTCTGGGCGGCCCTGCCTGCAATCCTCCAACTAGATCCTGTTCTAGCTACAGGAAAATAATACAAATGATTGGAAACTATGATGACCAAGGATAAATAATGAATTTTTAATAGTGGCAACCACGACTTGTATGTTATTCCGAACTCTTGACAAGTGGCTGGTATAATAGATTGTATGCTCTAGAAACACATTTGGGATAAGAACAAAATGTGAACATGGAAATACAAAAAGCGTGTCTGTTGAGACCTGACATTGTTTAGTGATATTCAAAGGAGTCATTCCATTGACTTCTATGAGCTTTTTGATCATGCCCTTAGATACTTGTAAAATATAGTGCTTATATAGCTCTTTACATGTTCAGAATGCTTTATAAACAAAGGTTCACACCTGCATGTACTCTTTGTTATGTCAGGATTACTTACTGAAGAAAACTATGGCCCAAATATTTAAGGTAAATCTCTGGTTTATATTCCTGCATCAACCATTTTGCAGGAGCAATGTGGGTTTTCACAAAACTGTGTGCACACTTAAAAATTTGGACCTACCTGGTTTACTGAGCCACAAAACCTGCTTTGCATTAAATTCCAGTATAACAGGAGTAAATATAGGTAACCATAGATGACCACTCTGACCACTGCCTATCATGCTGAGCAAACTTGTCTCATGTTTCCTTGTGTTTCCCTTATATGTCTGTCGGTATCTACCTGTTCTTTCTTGTCATATATTTAGATAATAAGCGCTTTTGTTCTGTATTTGTACAGCACTTTGTACAATGAGGACCTGGTCCATACCTGGGGCTCCTAGGTGCTACTGTAATACAAATAATATAGAAATATTTGGTAGTTATTCTGAAGAGGAAACAACAATCTTGAAAGCATTAGGCTCCTTTCTACATAGAAATACAGAGGTATCTCCCATTCCATTTGCTAACTAATTAATACTCTTTTAAAATGAAAAACATTTATTGGCTGAATGTGACAAAGACATTAAACTAAGGAGCAAGTCAGTCATACAGAGGAGAACCTTTCTAAAGCACATGTATTACTATAATATTTTCTTTAATATGTCTCTCTATTGATTGTGGTTTGATCTGAACATGAATAAATTCACTAACAATAGTGTAGTCTTTGTCAGTATCATGTCTCACTTCTTGCTGTATCAAGCAGAAAAAGTGCACTGATCCAAATTCCAAACATCTAAAGTAAAATAAATGCACAAGTCAGTGCAAAATACAGTGTACGTAGTTCTGCTACAAGAGGAGTGTGATGGCATTTGAAGGTGGTGGCAAAAAAGATATTAATGCGAGTTAGGAAAAGCAAACACCCCTTTTGGAGGGATGAACAATCTGGTCAAACAGAGGTCTCTACACCACACTAAAAGTCAGATTATTATATGCCATGTGATGTTACTGAGTATGCTACTGTATGGAGCAGAGACTTGGCTGATGACAGTGGCTAACAAAAATAGATTGGAAGCTGCATGTCACTGACGTCGGGGCTGAGGAAGACATATGGAAAGAAAAAAAATAAATGCAAGAGTAAAGGAGCTCTCAGAGCAGAGCATATTAGAAATACTGTTTCCAAAAGGACTTGACAAAAATAACATACTTTTAACAATAACATTTTCATTTAAGATACAGTAGGACAGGGAGGGAGCTAGTGAGAGATATAGGCAAGAAAATAAGTGTACTTTCAGCTGAGATTAAGGAATAGATGGAGAGTTGATGCAGGAGAATGAAACAGGAAGGCAAACTGATGTGGGAAACAGAGGGAAGCAGAAAACAAAATCAACTTAGTGTCCTTTTGTTTCTTTTGTGCAGCAAAACAAATAGGGGATGCTTTTAAGTATCACCACCTCCCTAATAAATCTCTCCTCAAAGTAAAGGGCAGATGAAAAGTCAATCAAATGTCATTAATAGGCCATACACCATAACTCAAAAAGGCTAGCTCTAACAGGATCATGGATTAAGGCCAGGCTATTAAGTACCACACACATTAGCCTAGAATATAGCATTAGTGACATTGCTAAATAGCATACCATGAGTAGGAGAGAAACATTTACTCTATTAAAGAAGCTATAACTGAGGGAAAAGGAGCAGACAGATGGTGCTTGTCAAATTCCAATATCAGGTCCGATCCTGCAATGAGTGCTGGACAGGCCAATCCCAGCATTCCCACAGAATCCCAGTGAAGTCAGTGGAGCTCTGCTGGGGACCAAGTGATCATCCACGTGGAGCTCATTGCAGGTTCAGAGCCTAAACATGTCCTCCCTTGTGCCCTTCCCCTGACAAGAAATAACCAAGGCACTGTCACGGCCCACATTATAAATTCATGGATTTCAAGGACAGAAGGGACCATTGTGATCATCTAATCTGACCTCCTGTATAACACAAGACACAGACCTTCCCCAAAATAATTCCTAGAGCAAGGTTTTTTAGGAAAAACATCCAATCTTGATTTTAAAATTGTCAGCGATGGAGAATCCATCACAACCCTAGGTAAATTGTTCCAATGGTTAATTGCTCTCACCGTTAAAAATTTACACCTTATACCCTTGTCTGTATTTGTCTAGCTTCAACTTCCAGCCATTGGATTGTGTTATATCTTTCTGCTAGGTTGAAGAGCCCATTATGAAATATTTGTTCCCCATGGTAGGTACTTATAGACTGTAATCAGGTCACCTCTTAACCTTCTCTTTGTTAAAATAATTAGATTGAGCTTCTTGAGTCTATCACCATAAGGCATGTTTCGTACTCCCTTAATCATTCTTACATGACCATATGTCCTTAAGTATCCCTAGCACCCATACACTACTGCAGCTTACCAATGGACAGGCTGAAGCTGTGTATTCTAGGTCCACCATCTTGGCATAGATTGTAGCCTCTTCAGGTGTCTGAAGCAAAATAGGACCACAGCACATCCTCCACCCTTAGCCATGCATCAGATTGAGACTAACTCTGCAGTTATTACTCTTCATTTGATTTCCCAACTGTGCACGTGGTTTCATGGGCTACTGCTAACACAAATCTCATTGTGTTGGGAGTGTTCTATTTAAGACAACTAGAACTGGTTCAGACCAGTTTTTGTGGGGCACCACCCATGTAAACACGAGTGAATAGTAATTCTTTTTAAAGAACCCAGAAGAGTGGTAGGAGCCTTGCTGTACAAATAGATTCAATGGCCAAAAGTATGTTAATGCAGAGTTAAGGTTGCTTGGTGGTATATCGTCCCCTTGAAGAACATTGCACTGAGCAAAACTCAAACTTCTGACAACCAGGAAATGCACAGCTAATGCAGCTTTAACTTGGCCCTCTTTCAGGATTTCATATGGATTTTAGAGCACTTAAAAATTCAGCTCTTGTTATACTCCCAGGGCCGGCTCCAGGCACCAGCCCACCAAGCTTGTGCTTGGGGCGGCACCTGGAGGGGGGCGGCGCGGCGCTCCGGCCGCCGGGGAGAGCAGGGCCACGGCCGGGCTCGCCGCCCTCCCCCCGGCGCTCTGGCCGCCCTCCCCCCCGGCGCCCTCCCCCCGGCCGCCGGGGGGGGGAGAGCGGCAAGCCCTGGCCGGCGCTCGCCGCCCTCTCGCCGCCCTGCCCCCTGCGCTCTGGCCGCCGGGGGGAGAGCGGAGCCCCGGCCGGGGCTCGCCGCCGTCCCCCCCAGCGCCCTCCCCCCGGCCGCCGGGGGGAGAGCGGAGCCCCCGCCGGGGCTCGCCGGCCTCCTCCCAGGGCTCCGGCCGCCCTCCCCGCCGGCGCCCTCCCCCCAGCTGCCGGGGGGAGAGCGGAGCCCCCCCCGGGGCTCCGGCCGCCCTCCCCCCGGGGCTCTGGCCGCCCTCCGCCCCCCTGCAGGCCCTGTATACTCCTAAGTGACTTAGACACTTTGCAAACGGGGCTTAGGCTCTTAAAACACTTAAGAGCCTTTGAAAATTTTACCTATGATGACAATATCAGAATCTTGTGTCCAAGATCCAAAGCAAAGGTTTATACTGTACAGTTATTCCTGTAATTCATTACTCGAGATACTACACCTCAAGCCTCATTGTGGGGAGCTTAACTCCCGTCGACTTTTCTCAGAGTATCTGAGATGAATTTTCAGTGAGTCCCTTACTGCTGCGTGGCAGTCAGTATGATTCCACAGTTCCCGCGCCACCACAGAAAGCATCACAAGCCAAATTACAGGTAAAGCGGGGGCCAGCCGGAGCATCTTCATTTATTAACAATTCAGTCAGAGGATTTACTAGTGCAGACAAGCATAAAATGAATTCTCCATAGTAGTTTATTAATGCCAGGAAAGCTTGCTCCACAGAAGCCAATAGAGTTTGTCTGCTTACAGTATTAACTCCTGGTTTTCTGTTCTCTCATCGCAGTCTTTCATTCTTATTCCTGCTTCCAAGTTCTACAGTTGTTTCTCTAATAATTTGGATGTCATCCAAAAACATAGGATCCCTTTTAGATTTTGCAATATCTGGTTCATAATGGATTGAAAACCATAGCCAGGATTAGAGTCTGATTTTAACAGCTCCACCTCTGGTGTGTTTTCCATTAACCCCTACAGCTGGTCAAAGCTTGGAGATAGAACATAGGATCCGTTGTGCCAGTGCATCTTTTGGAAAGTTGCTTCATTGTGTCTTTATTGACAGAGATCTACAGATCGAAACTAAGATCCTGGTCTACAGTGCAGTAGTCATCCCCACTCTTCTTTATTGGGTGTGAGACATGGTCACATGGGTGACATACCAAAGTCATCTTAAGTGGTACTGTACCACCAGCACTGCCTTAGGAAGATTCTGCATATCAGATGGAAAGGTTGTCACACCTATGCCAGTGTTCTCTCTGCAACTAACATCACGAGTGTTGAGGCAAAGATTATGAAACATCAACTGGGCCGGGCTTGCAATTGTGTGCGGATGGCTGATACTCGTCTTCCGAAGCAAGTCCTCTTTTCTCAGCTTAAGGCTGGTCTTCACTACCCGCCCAGATCGGCGGTAGAAAATCGATCTCTCGGGGATCAATTTATCGCGTCTCGTTGGGACGCGATAATCGATCCCTGAATCGACGCGCGTACTCCACCAGCCCAGGTAGGAGTAAGCACCCTCGACGGGGGAGCCGCGGCGGTCGATTTGCCGCCGTCCTCACAGCGGGGTAAGTCGGATCAGATACGTTGAATTCAGCTATGCTATTCCCGTAGCTGAATTTGCGTATCTGAAATTGATCCCCCCCGTAGTGTAGACGTAGCCTTAGACATGGTATTCATGGGGCACAGAGGAAACATTACAAAGACATCCTGAAAGTATATCTTAAGAAGAGAGAGCCCACGAATTGGGAAGAGTTGGCTGGCAATAGACTGCAATGGCATCGCATCATACATGAAGCCTCAGTCCATTTTGAAGAGAATTGCCTTTCTCTAGAGGCTGAGAAATGGCAGAGGAGGAAGGAAAGTGTACAGCATCCCACCCAGCAGTTGTGCTGTCTCCAAGCAACCACCTGTCACATAGATGGAAAAACCTGTAGAGCACGGATTGGACTCCTCAGCCATCTTAAGTCTCCTCAGTGACTTTTTCCCCCCAGGCAGATATCATCCTCGTATCGAGGGATAGCCGACGACGAGGACGAGAGACAACATGGAAGTTAGAAATACAGATTAGGGAACTGACGAGTGTCACACGCAGAGGAGATTTTAAATCACCGCTGGGGAAACATTTTAAGAATGAGGGACACTTGTTATCTTAATCCAAATTTCAAGGTATAGGTGGGTTTATCTAGACAGCAAAAGGGAGATGAGCCACATTTTTGAACCACCCATTGGAGTGAAATCTTGGTCTCATTGATGTCAATGGGAAAACTCCCATTTGCTTCAGTGGTGCCAGGATTTCACCCTGGATCTTTACTCTGAATTCTCGAAGGGGATGAAAGAAATGGTTACAGTAATAATGTTTTTTCCCCAGTTGATTTATGACTGTTTTTACTTTTCTCAAGGGGCTGCTCTTGTATAATTGTTTAGCCCATAATTTTCAATAGCTAGTTATGAACAATTTTGAGACTAGATAATGAAATATTGTATGAGATGCATTTCGCAGATCAGTGGGCAAGGGTAAGGCTATTTCAGAGTGAGGATAGAGATTCTAATCACACTCATTTTAGAAGACCTCATAGAAGACTGATGATATAAGGCAAATGAATTATAATCATGAATGATAGATTTTATTATGTGGTCTTAGAATGACATTATGGGATGAAGATGGAGTTTCTGCCTGCAGACCTTGGATATTATATGTGTGACCTATTGACTCAGTTTGTTGAGGTTTTTGCTAATTGTAAAAAAAGAGCTATTTGGATCAGTCCACATCATGACATAATAGTTATCATGCCTTTAGGAAGGGATTGTGTATATTTTTTAATTACTTCGGTTCTTTTAAACAAGAGGAGTCATGTAATGTTACATGTGTAATATTAGCTGCATAAGATGGTTGTATCATCTCTTTTTCACACCCTGATTAAAGTTTTTATCCAACCGTATATGTGATGCATTTGGAAAAGAATAGTCTTAAGACCAGGAGTCAGAAGGTCTAAGTTCTATTCTTGGCTCTTCACAGATTTCCTGTGTGACATTAACAAACTCACTTAATCTCTCCCTACCTCTGTCTCCTCATCCTTAAAATGGGGACAATAATAGTTGGTCCAGTTCCTTAGCTGGTGTCAATAGACATGGTGAAGTCAATGGATCTATGCTCATTTACACCAGCTGAAACTCTTACCTACTTAACCTGGAGTTTTTGATACTTTCATATAGTTAGGTGCATTTGGATTGGGTGGGTCTGTTTCTTGTTTCGCTGACACCAATTTTGCACTGGTATGATTCCATTAACGTCAGGTGAGTGACTTCTGGTTTACACTAGTAGACTTGCGTGTGTGTTATTTTTAGACTCTTAACTTTTATGGTGGTTAAGGACTAGATAGTGTCTGGCCCTGTGCACAAGGGGAGGGAGGGTGCAACGAGCTTTTCCCCCGTATGTCTACATAGGGACCAGACACAATCACAGCCTTTGTGCTCCCCAAACGTACAGACTATTCCACATTAATGCTGTTAGCAGCCCTAGCCTCCCCAGAGTGACAGGTTGAGAGCAGAGCACGATCGGCTGGTGCTGACCAGTGGAGCGGAGCTGCAGAGGGGAAGTGCCTGTTATACCCTAACTAAGGGTGGTAGAGCTGCCACTCCAGTGTCCGTGCTTCCTGATTGCTGGAGGAATTCTCACAGAGTCAACCCAGATCCCTCCAGTGATTCTCACAGCAGCATGGCTTTCCCACAGCTGCCCACCCTAAACGCAGTGCAAACAGTGGCTTAAAGCCACAGTCTAGCCAAGTTTATTCTAATAGATGAATAATTTTGAGCACACTGCTGGAGCTAAACCAATGATCTTAACAGGGTTGCCCACCTTTTACTATCCCTGAAAGTGCCAGGCCTTGTACACACCATGCAGGTCTATCAAATAAATGCTATTTGGGACATCAAGAAGTTCAGACACAGGAGACAGTTAATGCCGACAGAAGATCCCAGAGACCATTAGCTTTACAACACACTGTATTGAGAAATGAATGTAATTTGTAACATCTTCCTGTAAATGAAGCTTAAATCAGCTGCAGAACACCATACATTTATTTTGCAAACCAGCTCAGTCGTGTCTGGAACAACTCCAGGTTATGATTTTACTTCTTTAAAACCAAGCATTGCAATTTAAAAGGAATGCCTTCAGGTTTAAACATTTTTGAATTCACTAATACTGCCATATTTGCGATTAGGAAGGAAGGGCCTAGGAAGAACTCGGGGAAAATTCTTTAAATACAACACTGAAACAAAGGAGCTCTTTTAAACTTAGCAGAATTATAAGGACAGGATCAGAAAGCACAACGCTGTTTGAAATCTAAACCAGGTGGGCATGGAATGTCGCAATCAGCCCAGCAAGCAATGTACAAAAGAATTACAATACTGATGTTATCTACTAAGCATAACTGTATACTTGTGTAATATGAGTCCAATGCTGCTCCTCTTGAAGCCAAGTGGGAATTTTGCCATTGACTTCAAGTAGAGTAGGATGCAGCACTGTATTTCTATATTGACTTACATTCTATATTGTGTAAATTTGAGGGGCGTGGAAGTGACTGAAAAATAAATTAATTATTCAAAGGCTAATGCAATATTCTTTCCTATCTCTAAAAGCCTGTGTATTGGACGAGACTTAGAAAAATATACATCCTGATGCAGTAGCTTTCCATTTTTTGTCCAAAAGGAAATACCATTTAGAGTATATTTTGCAATATGTTCAATTCAGAGCATTTGAAATACACAGACAAAAAACAAAACAAAAATATACACGCACAAGCCTGGCTAATAAACATTTATAAATTAAATGTCATTGGCATTATTGCCAAAATATTTCAGAATAGCACTATAGCAAATCCTAAACCTTATTTCATTGATCTCCTACACTGCTCACTAGATGAATTGCATGCTGAACGGAGGAGATTTAAGTTTATAGGGCTGAATTCTGACCTGATGTAAACCCTGTGTAAGACAATTGGAGTCCATGGAGATGCATTGGTGCAGGTGACAATGATTCTTAATATGACTTGTAAGTATTATGTGGAAAACAAACTATATCAGGGAAAAGTTTTATATATAGCAATTGAATGGGCTGGCTCTTTCACCTTATTACTATTCAAACTAAGTCTCTGGTGGTGATGTAAAGATTAGTTCAGTCCAGCATTTAATGTAAGGTCCCACAGGCCTAGAATCCAGGCCTGTAGAGCTGCCAGGCAGCTAGCATCTTCAGGCTGCCATCCGGCTGTAGCCAACTTGTGTCCCACTGCCATTGGCCTGCAGTGGACATAGACTATGGGAAGTCCCGCCTCAAGGGGTATGATAGGCAGTAGCCTCATGGCTCCTGATTGCTGCCTGCCCTATATAAATGCAAGGGGCATTCCAGGAAGTGTCCAGGCAACAGCACAAGTTTCCTGTAGATGCAATGACCACTCCTGCTCCCTTTTCTGGAACTCCTGGCTTCGACCTCAGCTTGATTTGGACTTCGCCTCATAGCCCAGACCCTAAAACCTGACTCGGACTCTGACCCTTGCTATCGACCCTGGTCTGGAATCTGCCTCTGAACAGCTCCACCAATCCCAATCTCAGGTTTGACCCTGCTCTGACCTTTGGTGTGATTAAAAATATATGGAGAGATACCTATCTCATAGAACTGGAAGGGACCCCAAAAGGTCATCAAGTCCAGCCCCCTGCCTTCACTAGCAGGACTAAGTACTGATTTTTGCCCCAGATCCCTAAGTGGCCCCCTCAAGGATTCAACGCCCAACCCTGGATTTAGCAGGCCAATGCTCAAACCACTGAGCTATCGCTCCCCCACCTTCTATCAAGCATAGAGCATTAATGTAGGGCAAGGACACATGGTCAGCTAGGCAGGCCTGCAGAATCCTCTGAGCCAATAGTGCAGCAGTCCCCAAACTGGGGGGGCATACCCCCATAGGGGGTGCGGAGGAATGTTCAGGGGGGCGCAGCTGGGCCCAGGCCAGCCCCCACAGGGGGCGGGGAGGGAGTGCCATCCAGCCGCGCTCCGCTCCCAGCTCTGCTCTGGCTTGGCCCCCGGCCCTGCGCCCAGCCTTGGCCCCCAGCCTTGGCCCCTGGCCATGGCTCTGCCCCTAGCTTTTTCCCCCAGACTCACCCCCAGCTGCAGTCCCAGCCTCGGATGAGGTAAAGGGGGGCACGACTCTGAAAAGTTTGGGGACCACTGCATTAGTGACATGAGCACGAGACTGAGCCTACACCAGATCTGCTTTGCTGAGAGATGGCAGATAGAGCCTAAGCCTATACGATCTATTTTCCCCATCCCTTGCCACTAGATATCTGATCCAGATATTCCCATTCATTCCAGTGGGAGTTGGATCTGGCCCTAGAAGAGATGTAATATGTGGCCAAGGAATTCAAAGGGGCTCATGTTACTGGTACTTTAGTAATAATACTCATTTATCTCTTTGGAAGAATTCCTATTTATCCTACTGCAAAATTGAGTTCAAAGGAATTATTTTTGCCAGCCACCATTGCTTCTTAGAGTAATAATTTATAATGTGCACTACAAACATGAAACCTATCAGGCAGGTAAAGTGGCATTTTTCCTAATCTGCTGTTTGCAGCAGAAAATAAAGCTGGTAAACAAGTTAAGTGCCTGTTTTGCATATTGCTGCTGCTATAGTAAGTACAATGGCTTCACCACCATGAAGTTTTGAGTTTGTGTAAATGTGTCTTACTTTTTTTTTTTTTTTTTTTTTGGCCTTATAGATGGTCTCGGCTACATTTTTTGCACCATAGTGAAATTTGATTGGACTCTCTTAAAGAGATTTTTTTTTTCTTACTAAGTTGAAGAAACACTTTGAAGATTAAAATAATTAAATTATTTATACAGCACCATGGGCATGCCTGACACTTCAACAGATTACAGATCTCTGCCCCACAGAGCGTAGTCATTATAATTCCTGATGCATGTGTGTGATTTGTTTTTAATAGCGGGCTTGCTTATTTTATATTGTGTTTAAAATCAAATCTAATATTGACAAAAAGAATTATTCAGGTGTTATTACTTAATCTACAGGCAAAGAGATAGTGCTGGGGAAACCTTACATAATCCTTCCCTTCTTTGTGTGATTGACTGGAATGAGGGTCAGACCCTAGATTGACAATGGCAGAAACAATGCGTGCACTAGGTCAAATGTATGGGGGAGTTGTTATGCTGCAGGCAGGGAGTGCACCTTCCACTCCTTCTATCATACCAGATTTTCCAGAATTGACTTCTTTCTTCACTGCAACAGGTTGGTGGTTTTGAAATGTTGTCTATTAGCAAATTCAACTGCTTTACTAATGCTCAGACTTGTAACGCGTGTGTAGGTAAACCTATAGTAGCTTTACATCAATATTTGTACAATTCTTTGAAGATGTAAAAGCTTAACACTGTTATTACTGGCAGGACATTAAAAGATCTTGTAAAATTGAAACCATATTAAAAGGGAAATTAAAATGTTCACATTGGACAGTGTAATCATACACTAAGGCAGTGTTTCCCAAACTTGGGACGCCACTTATGTAGGGAAAGCCCCTGGCGGGCCGGGCTGATTTGTTTACCTGCCGCGTGCGCAGGTCCGGCCGATCGCGGCTCCCACTGGCCGCGGTTCGCTGCTCCAGGCCAATGGGAGCTGCGGGAAGCGGCGCGGGCCGAGGGATGTACCGCTGCCCTAAACTGCTTTGAAAATCTCTACCAGTGTGCATTCAATTCACCAGGGATAAATCTGGCCCTATGTGATGTGATCTTTAAATATATCTCATTTTATATTTTTATTTTTCCAGCTAAAAATTGAATATTTTCAGAAAAAGGCATGCATGGACTATTTGATTTAAATATTTGTACTGGAGAGGCAGTTGAATACAATTGAGTACTAAAAGGATTTAGACTAATCTCTGTTGGTTAAGGCAGTTTCCCTGGAAACTTGAGGAGGAATGTTCCTACTGCAGTCAAGTCTATTATAAATGTGCTGTTTTGTTTGGTAACAGCGTGAATGGTAGTGTAAATGAGAATATCTGCAAGTTGAAAAGTATTTGTTCTCAGTGGCTTTATCTGGCAGAGATATGATTTACTTTTTAAGGGTTAACTTTTGGGTATGAGAGATGAATGACAATTAATATTCATAAATATCCTTCAGTGAGAATCTCCAAGCTCTTTATGCTCCTAGTTTTCTTTCCGACCTGTTAAATAAGTGGGGAACAGATTAGCATAACTCTGCTCCGGCCCTGCGTACTTTTCTGACTAGGCTCATAGTGTGACCGCTGAGCTAATGATAGTAGCCTTGATCTGTTCACATACTTCCTTCTCCAGCTGTCTCTATGCCTTCTCCCACGTGGTTCCTAAGCACAGAATACCCATCCTAAGCGGATCCACAACTTTACAATCTCCTCCAACTTGCTCCTACAGACCCATTTCTATCATGACACCTGCAAAACATTTCTCCATTTTAATTTGTATTTTAAGTGCCACCAGGCTGTGCATGTGCCTTCTCTGAGGAACCATGTATTCTTACTGCTGTAACTCTTTGCCTTCCTCCTTCATTCCCACCCTGCAATGTACTTGCCTCCCTTTGTTGCCTGAAATTAGACTGTAAGCTCTTTAAAGCAGGTAGGTCATCTTATATGTCCTATGAGGCACTAGCTCACTTTTGAGTGCTGCTGAATAACGTTAATAACTTTAATTTACAGATTTTTTTATATGGGGATTATTGCTATGTCTACCAGCCTTATATTGCTTGTTTGCTGCACATTGGATAACAAAATTAGTTGCCCTCCCTTCATGTGTACAGTAACTCCTCACTTTAAGTCGTCCCGGTTAACGTTGTTTCGTTGTTACGTTGCTGATCAATTAGGGAACATGCTCATTTAAAGTTGTGCAATGCTCCACTCTTACGTTGTTTGGCTGCCTGCTTTCTCCACAGCTGGCAGCCTCCTTCGGGGGCAGGAGGGAGGGGGTAGGAGCGAGGACTCCGCACGCAGGCTCCCCCTCCCTCCCCTGTCTCCCGAATGCCGCAAGCCAGCTGATTGCCCCGGGCAGGAGGCGGGGGGAGGGCGGGGGAGCCTGCGTGCGGAGTCCTCGCTCCTCCCCCCTCCCTCCTGATCCCTAAACACCACAGGCCAGCTGATTGCCCTGGGCGGGGGGGGGAGGGAGAGGGAGCCTGCGCGCGGAGTCCTCGCTCCTCCCCCCTCCCTCCTGACCCCTAAACACCGCAAGCCAGCTGATTGCCCCAGGCAGGAGGGAGGGGGGAGGAGCGAGGACTCGGCGTGCAGGCTCCCCCTCCCTCCCCTGCCTCCTGCCGGCAGCAATCAGCTGGCTTGCGGCATTTAGAAGGGAGCGGGGAGGAGCGAGGACACAGCGTCGGAAGTAAAGGAGGAGGAGGTGGGGGGGGAGAAGAGGCAGGTCAAGAATGGGGGCTTGGGGGAAGGGAGGGGGGGAGGGGGCGGGCTGAGGGTTGAGCCCCCCAGCCCCTGGTGCTTGCAGAGTAGGGGAAGCTGCCGCTGCTGCGCAACATGCTTCTACTAGCCTACAGCACCTTCAGCCTCCTTGCGTGCCTCATCTCCAGTGCTAGTGGGCTCTGCCTGTGTAGGGTAAGGCAGGGGCATCTCCCAACTATAGTACCGTACTGTATGTACAGTATGTTTGTAAACACACAACACGTGCACACTACTCCCCCCCAGCGTAGTATTAAATTGCTTGTTTAAAAATTGTTTAAAACTTATACCTGTATTAAATTGCTTGTTTAAAATATATATAATGCCTTTTGTCTGGCAAAAAAAAAAAATTCCCTGGAACCTCCCCCCCCCCGCCATTTACATTAATTCTTATGGGGAAATTGGATTCGCTTAACATCGTTTCAATTAAAGTCACATTTTTCAGGAACATAAGTACAACGTTCAGTGAGGAGTTACTGTAATAGGATAATTTTGTGGGATCAAACAGTTTCTGGCATTCTGACCGTACTGGACAAAGTGGTATGGGGCAAGCATGGGATATTGCTCATCACGGATAAGTAGCTACGAATTATGTTAAGAGTTATGAATACCTTGGGAATGGAGATTGTTCATAACTCTGAACAAAACATTATGGTTGTTCTTTCAAAAGTTTACAACTGAACGTTGACTTAATACCACTTTGAAATAGGGATGTAAATATCGGTTACAAAATTTAACTGGTTAAACAATTAAAATTAACTGTTAACCCAGGTCGCTCCAGGCAGCCTGGCATGGCTGCGGCTGGAGCTGGGGTCGCGCCAGACGGCCTGGTGCAGGGCCGCCGGGGTTAACAGTTAAGGTCGGTTAACGATAAGCCTAATGCTTACCAGTTAACCAGTTAACCTTTTACATCCCTACTTTGAAACCTTACTATGCAGAAGAAAAATGCTGCTTTTAATCATCTTAATTTAAATGAAGCAAGCACAGAAGCAGTTTCCTTACCTTGTCAAAATCTTTTTTTTTTAAATTTCCCTCTATTTTTTAGTTTACATTTAACACAGTACTGTACTGTATTTGCCTTTTTTGGTCTCTGCTGCCTGATTGCATACTTCCGGTTCCAAATGAGGTGTGTGGTTGACTGGTCAGTTCGTAACTCTGGTGTTCGTAATTCTGAGGTTCTTTTGTACTTTTATATTTGCGGTGTATTCTGGTGATCTAAGAGGGCTCCATTCAGCCAGTTTTTTTTAAAAAAAGATACTGTAAAGTTTATCAAGTGTTTAAAAAATGCTTCTATAGTCAAACATGCCTTTGTTCTTACACACATTGCAACTGTGTGTGTGTACTGTGGTGGTTTCTCTAGTCTTAGAGTGTAGCTACTTCCAATCTTGAATCAAAAAAGTAGCGGTGTGTTTGTGATCCTTATGCAAGTGTTATCAACAGAGATGATGAGAAACCTCTTTCCTATGACACCAGTGGAAGTAAAGTTACTTTGGAACAGTTGAGTTTTGTGACACTAGGTCAATATGGTTTGATGGTTCCACGATTTGTAGGTATTTAACTACAGGCTGGTCCATATGCCGCATTCTCCACTGACCCTAAGAATGCTCCTGTGATGGTCTTCCAACATTGGCTGCAGATTCTCTCACTCTGCTGTCTGCCGGGCGAGAGTTGGAGATATCTGCTCTCTTTTACCTACTAGCGATGGAATAATATCCTGCAAGGAGGACTATTTTAAGCTGTCAAACATATCAGCGTAGAAGTAGATGTACTCAGCCAGTGTAGTACCAGCAGCACTGTCACTCTATCACTTATGAGTTGAGTGTCTGCTGTTTTAGGGAAGGGAATGAGATCAGAGGAGCATTTTCAGGTTCTTTTGGGGACAAAGTCATCTACTGAATCTTCACGTGCAAAAATCCAGAACTCTTCTGCCTGTTAAATACTCAAAATCTGATTACTGTGCAGCAGAATTACGCAAACCACCCATCTGTCCAGACGTGTTGAAGCTGTCTGGAAATAGTATTCACCATATCCTTGCCTTTGAACATATTAGAAATAAGTCATCTTCCTATCATCCAGTATGTGTTTCTGCCAGAGATGAGGAAATTGGCAGCCTATGTGGATCAGGTCAATGTTATCAATTTCCTCTGTAAAGAGTGTAATTTGGCATATGATTGCTAATACCGTATTCTGGCTAGCAGATTGAAGGTCAGGTTTTCAATGAGGTTGGCATACAATTATTTATGCAAAATATCTTGCACACAGCCATTAAAATTGCACAGTCAAGGAACTGCATAAAAATGTGTCTAAATAGCTATTTGCACATACAATTCTTGATCTGCATACACAATCTCACTAATTGAAAATATATACTAGATGCAAAACCGGAAATTCATTTTGTGCATACAGTGGCATATCTAAGCTTTCTGGAAATCAGTGAATGTTTCACTATGAAAACTCAGTGATCTACTGCACATGACTGCTGTATTTTCCTCACAGCATAGAGTCTAGGCGGGCATACCTCATAAAGCTGTAGGTTGAAACAGCTGCAGATTGTATGAAAAATTGTGTAATTTTCATATTCACTGAATATGCATCACTTCATTTACATAAGTACTTCACCATTTAATCTTTCAATTTCTTACTCCTCCCTTTAAAATCCATCATTTTCCCACTCTTGACTTTCCCCTCCCCCCTCTCGTTGGCTCCCCTTTTGAGTTTCCCTCACCTCCTTCATCTATCTCTGGTCCCCCCACATCCTCTCCTCCTAGGAGGATGTTATAACAGCAGCTACTTAAATTAGACCTTTTAAAATCAACAGGTCAGGATAACTTTTATGCAAGAGTTTTAAAATTGCTGGATGAGGCGCTCACTAGATCATTTATTTTGGTTTTCAGTAAGTCTGGGGAAGTTTGAGAAGACTGGAAAAAACCAAAGGTTTTGCAAATATTTAAAAAGAGAAAACAGGAAGACTTAGGTAATTATAGGTCTGTCAGTCTGACATTGATCCTGGTCAAGATAATGGAGCAGCTGATACAGGCTCAATTGATGAAGACTTAAAGGAGTGTAATATAATTCATGCCAATCAACGTGGTTTTATGGAAAACAGATCCTGTCAAACTAACTTGATATCTCTTTTTGATGAGATTACATGTTTGGTTGATAAAGGTAATAATGTAATATACTGGGACATCTGTAAGGTACCACATGACATTTTGATTAAAAAACCAACAACCTAGGATGATACAAAATTGACATGGCATGCACTAAATGGATTAAAAACTAGATAGCTGATAGGTTTCAAAATGAAATTGTAAATGGAGAATCCTCATTGAGAGGGAGTGTGTCTGCTGGGGTCCTGCAGGGATATGTTTTTTGGCCCTACGGTATTTAATATTTATCAATGACCTGGAAAAAAACATAACATCATCACTGATAAAGTTTGCAGACAACACACAAGTTGGGGGAGTGGTAAATAATGAAGAGGACAGGTCCCTGATTCAGTGGGATCTGGGTCTTTTGATAAGCTGGGCACAAGCAAACAATATGCATTTAATATGGCTAAATGTAAATGTATACCTCTAGAAACAAAGAATATTGGCCATACTTACAGGATTGGGGACTCTCCTGAGAAGCAGTGTGTCTAAAAAAGATTTTGGGGTTGTGGTGGATAGTCAGCTGAAAATGAGCTCCCAGACATGACAGTGTGGTCAAAAGGCTAATGTGATCCTTGGATGCACAAACAGGGGAATCTTGAATAGGAGTAGAGGTTATTTAATGAGACACCACCAAACCTTTCATGGGTTGTCTATACAACCAATATATCCCTTGCCTAATGCTACTATAAACTATACAAGTCTCCAGATGGAGACATTATACTACACCTATTACAGGATAAGTCTATGAGTCAATAGTTCATGGGAAAGCCATAATGGCTTGTGAATGTGACAGGTGTCACTGATTTAGTACCCAATAGTTTAGTGATAATATTGTGTATGGCAGCATTTTAGTTATGTACTCTGATTGCTTGTGGGGTCATGTTCAGGACTCTATTGACCTATACTTTTGTTCTCTTGCAATGTCTGGCATGAGGTCCACAGTCTCTTTTATGATTGTATTAATTTGTCTTTGCATCTGTTTGTCTTGATTATACCCTACATGCTGCAAGTAGAAGTAATGTATATGCACCCCAATGGCCACAGTAGACATGTGAATTGACGGTTGATGTCAACAATGGAGAAATATCATTGTACTCCATCTCCCACCTAACTCATTGTGAGCTCACCAAACTGCATGGAAACTTTTTAAAAACACCATAATAGAGGCTCAAATTAAATGTATACCCCAAATAATAATAATTTAAAAAAAACAAAGTAAGAGGACCAAAAAGTGCCACCATGACTAAACAACAGAGTAAAAGGGGGCAGCTAGAGGTAAAATGGCATTCCTTAAAAATTGGAATTCAAATCCTAATGAGGAAAATAGAAGGGTGAATAAACTCTGGCAAGTGAAGTGTAAAAGTGCAGGTCAAAAAAGAATTAGAAAAGCAATTAACAAAAAACTCAAACTAACAGCAAAAATAAAATAAAATAAAATAAAATTAGTATACCAGAAGCAGGAAGCCTGCCAAACAATCAGCGGGGCCACTGGACAATTGAGGGTCTAAAGGAGCACTCAGTGAAAACAAGGCCATTGCGATGCAGATACATGAATTCTTTGCATCAGTCTTCACTGCAGATGATGTGAGGGAGATTCCCACACCTGAGCCATTCTTTTTAGGTGACAAATCTGAGGAACTGTCCCAGATTGAGGTAACAGTAGAGGAGGTTTAGGTTCAAATTGATAAATTAAATAGTAATAAGTCACCAGGACCAGATGATATTCACCCAAGAGTTCAAATTCTGAAGGAACTCAAATATGAAATTGCAGAACTACTAACTGTGTGGTATATAACCTATCACTTAAATCAGCTTCTGTACCAAGTGGATGTCTAAGGGATATCTAATGTGACACCAATTTTTTTAAAAAAGGCTCCAGAAGTGATCCTGGCAGTTACAGGCTGGTAAGCCTAACTTCAGTACCAGCAAATTATTTGAAACTATGGTAAAGAACAGAATTATCAGATGCATAGATGAACACGATTTGTTGAGGAAGAGTCAACACGGCTTTTGTAAAGGGAAATCATGCCTCACCAATCTATTAGAATTCTTTGAGAGGGTCAACAAACATGGACAAGGGTGAGCAAGCTGATATGATGTACTTGGGCTTCCAGAAGGCCTTTGACAAAGAGTCCCTCACAAAAGGCTTTTCAGCAAACTAAGCAGTAATGGGATAAGAGAGATGGTCCTCTCATAAATCAGAAACTGGTTAAAAGATAGGAAACAAATGTTGTCAGACGCTACCGGTGTGGTGCTCTGCTTTGTTCAATGTTGATATCAATCGGCTGCGTGCGTGTGTTCCCTCTGTGTGCTGCCCCAGCTCTGCGCAGATCGCTGACACAGCAAACCCTGAGAGAACCCCCAATGACCACAGACTCTAGTAAGGTACGAAGGCACGTCGGCCAGGTTTATTGTCGAAGAGAAACACAGTCTCCAGTTTTCCCTGACAAACGAAGTCCAAGGTGCTGCTAAGGTGCGGCTAGCCAGTACTTATGTGCTCCCTGACAATGGACTCAGCTCAGTCAGTGGCGGGACTTTCCACTGCCCCCTAGGCTGGACAAAGATGTCCACTCAGGGATGCATTCTTATACACAGGTACAAACAGATTACACATCACTCCTGACGTATTAAGGTGCAACCCCTCTACGTAGCAAGGTACAACCCCTTTATGTAGTAAGGTGCCGCCTCTCACCTTGTACATGTTGGTTTGAACAAAACAACTCTATTGATCATATTATTCTTTTGGCCCTGTCATTGGGATGGGTCAGCTTGTTCCTTGTTATCTGTGTGGAATGTGCAAGTATTGGAGTGTTCTGATATCTAGTGTTCAGTACCTTTTAGGTACGTATCTTCTTGCAGCATCAGCCCTTTCCTTGCCAACTTCTGTGAGCAGGGCCTGCCTCTGGCTCACACCTACAAGATCTCTATCAAGCATTCTTAAAACTACAATACCCACCTGCTGAAGTGAAAAAACAGATTGACAGAGCCAGACGGGTACCCAGAAGTCACCTCCTACAAGACAGGCCCAACAAAGAAAATAACAGAACACCACTAGCTGTCACCTTCAGCCCCCAACTAAAACCTCTCCAGCGCATCATCAAAGATCTACAACCTATCCTGAAAGATGATCCTTTACTCTCACAGATCTTGGGAGACAGACCTGTCCTTGCTTACAGACAACCCCCCAACCTAAAGCAAATACTCACCAGCAACCACACATCACTGAACAAAAACAGTGACCCAGGAACCTATCCTTGTAACAAAGCCTGATGCCAACTCTGTCCACATATCTATTCAAGTGACATCATCATAGGACCTAATCACATCAGCCATACCATCAGGGGCTCGTTCACCTGCACATCTACCAATGTGATATATGCCATCATGTGCCAGCAATGCCCCTCTGCCATGTACATTGGCCAAACCGGACAGTCTCTACGCAAAAGAATTAATGGACACAAATATGACATCAGGAATCATAATACTCAAAAACCAGTGGGAGAACACTTTAACCTGTCTGGTCATTCAATGACAGACCTGCGGGTGGCTATTTTACAACAGAAAAACTTCAAAAACAGACTCCAACGAGAGACTGCTGAGCTGGAATTGATATGCAGACTAGATGCAATCAATTTAGGATTGAATAAGGACTGGGAATGGCTGAGCCATTACAAACTTTGAATCTATCTCCCCTTATAAGTATTCTCACACTTCTTATCAAACTGTCTGTACTGGGCTATCTTGATTATCACTTCAAAAGTTTTTGTTTTTTTTCTCTTACTTAATTGGCCTCTCAGAGTTGGTAAGACAACTCCCACCTGTTCATGCTCTCTGTATGTGTGTATATATATCTCCTCAATATATGTTCCATTCTATATGCATCCGAAGAAGTGGGCTGTAGCCCACGAAAGCTTATGCTCTAATAAATTTGTTAGTCTCTAAGTTGCCACATGTACTCCTGTTCTTTTTGCGGATACAGACTAACACGGCTGCTACTCTGAAGCTTAACTTTGCTTTATGTTAGCAAAGTCTTGACCATTACTTTAGTTCAGGCCTTACGCCTCATACCGGGCCTCTGATACCAAGGTTTATATCTCAGGGCCTCCTCTTACTACAACAAAAAATAGGAATAAATAGTAAGTTTTCAGAATGTAGAGGGTAAATAGTAGATGAAATTCAGTGTTGATAAATGCAAACTAATGTACATTGGAAAACATAATCCCAACTATACATACAAAATGACGGGGGTCTAAATTAATTGTTACCACTCAAGAAAGAGATCCTGGTGTCATTGTGGATAGTTCTCTGAAAAATCCTCTCAATGTGCAGCAGCAGTCTAAAAACCTAACAGAATATTAGGAACCATTAGGAAAGGGATAGATGATAAGACAGTAAATATCATAATACCACTATATAAATCCATGGTATGCCCACACCTTGAATACTGTGTGTAGTCCTGGTTGCCCCATCTCAAAAATGATATATTAGAAATGGAAAAGGCACAGAGAAGGGCCACAAAAATGATTAAGGATATGAAACAGCTTCCATATGAGGAGAGATTAAAAGGACTGGGGCTGTTCTGCTCGGAAAGGAGACAACCAAGGGGGGGATATGATAAAGGTCAATAAAATCTTGAATGGTGGAGAGAAGGTGAATAAGAAAGTGTTATTTACCCCTTCACATAACACAAGAAGCAAGGGTCACCCAATGAAATTGACAGGCAGGAGGTTTAAAAACAAGCAAAAGAAAGTGCTTCTTCACACAACACACAGTCCACCTGTGGAAGTTGTTGCCAGGGGATGTTGTGAAGGCCAAAAGCATAACTGGATTAAAAAAAGAAAGAGAAGTTCATGGAGGATAGGTCCATTAGTGGCTATTAGCCAAGATGGTCAGGAATGCAACCCCATGCTCTGGGTGTCCCTAAACCTCTAACTGCTAGATGCTGGGACTGGACAACAGGAGTGGATCACTTGATAATTGCCAAGTTCTGTTCATTCTCTTTGAAGCATCTGGCATTGGCCACTGTTGGAAGAGAGGATACTGGGCTAGATGGACCATTGGTCCTACCCAGTATGGCCATTCTTATCTTCCAGGGATGGGGTGGTGTTTTCTTCTGCTGTTCTCATCTCAATGAATCCCCATGAAATACAATGCCACAGATATCAACTGTACTCTCTGCTCTCCTCTCTCCCGCTTGTCTTCTCTGCACCTTTTCACCAGTGCACCTTAGGGAGAGCTCAGTCTCAGCAGTGCACTTTAGGAAGAGTTCAACAGTCCCCCAGACCTAGCCCTTCCTATATACCCCTCAATTAGAACCACCCGACCTGTGGAGGCAGAGAAGATGATCCATCCCGTAGACCTTTAACAGGGGAAGTAGGAGAAAGATGAGCTGTCTTTGCCAATGCTACTTGAGAAGAACGCTAAGATAGTAAAACCTGTAAATATTCATGGTTTGGAACACAGGGTATGTAGGGCCAGGTCCACTACTGATGGGTAACCTGTGTGATTCCATGAATTTCAGTGAGCTTGCAGAGAGTTAACAGACAAACTGTACAATTATCTGCTATGATACAGTGAACTCTTATTATCAATAAACATCAGTATCAAATTCCTGGAAATTTCCATCAGGGTTCCATTAGGTTCTGAGCAACGCATCACCATACACGTTTCAAATGCAGCCTCCTATTAGGTGAACTGACTGTGAGTACTAGAGCTGAGGTGCACTTAACATCTGCATGTTGTGAGGAATTTGTCCTTTAAACTGGAAATTACAGTAACAGCATTGTGCTGTAATTTATCTTGAAATATGTGACATGTGCCCTAACTGATTAAATGGTGATGACAGTATGGTGTATTTCAAGTACATGAATGTAGCGGTCTGCAGATGGTCAGCGAAAAGTTATGGCTTAGCTGTTATTTATTGTATTGTCAGTTTAATTTCAGAAAGACATTACTTCATATACAGTACAGACATAGTGAAGGACAGATCCCGCAGCTCTAACTCACTTACAGTCTATGAAAGTTATGCCTAAGAAAGGAATGCAGGATCAGGCCATTAATGAAGTTTTTCAACATGTAAATGTCATGTAGCAGTAAATGGAAAAAACTGCAAATAGTTTGTGTAATCTCTCTCATCACATACAGAGTCAAAATGGTCTCATATTGGCTTAAACATGGAAAGAATCTTTACAGGAAAATGAATTTCAAGAAAAATCTACTTTTTTTTTTTTTTCAAGAGCAACATTTTAGTGTTCATTACTGTGATCTGATTTTTAAAGATTTATTTGAAATACTACTTCCTGTGCATAAAGAGAGGCTTTTTTCACTAATGGAAACATCAAACTGTGCTGATAAATCAGAAGCGCTCAGTCTGTCTTTCTGAGCATCACAAGCCCATGAAGGCCAGGCTTCGCAGTAAGATTTTTCAGGAGGAAAGTCAGCCTTCTGCAGGTCACAAAAAAGAAACGTAACTCTTTGCACCAGAGAGCTTCAAAGCCACTTGAAGTGAGGAGCAAAGTTCTTATAACTGAATTCCTCACATTCCTAGCCATGACTAGTTTTCATTCACTGCCAGGGATCTTATTATGGATCAAAGACTGGAATCTTTCCCATTCCCAGTTGAATACAGAGGAATGGACAAGTCTGAACCGGCTTAAAAAATGATCTGCAGTTACGCAGGACCCACTGCGATTTAGGTGAGGGAGGCTCTCTGTTTAGTTTTGGGGGAAGACATGGAGGGTGATTTTTTTTTTTTTGTCCTGATGAGTCCCCTTCATTGCCCTGTTGGGTCTCTGGAATGGAACCGTTAGCTCAAGAGATGTCATTAGGCTGCCCACACCCTATTCAGCATGTCCCTTGGCTTTGTTTCATTGTACAGTGAAAAATCATGAATGCAGTGTGATATATTTTGGAATATGGTTGATATGAACTTAATCTTCATATAGGTTGTGATAATTTTCTTATAAAATACTAAAGCCCATTCTTCATAAGGACAGAGTGTTGCTAGAACACACCTACTATATACTGTTTTACATTATTCCAGGAAATACATATAATATCAGTGCCTGTAAAATTTAGAAAAGGAAATTAAAGATGTACAAGTTTTAATATGAGGTATCTGATTAAAACTGATGAAATGAAAGTGATTGTACAAGAGATAGAGAGAAAACATTTTATATTAAATGAAAAAATATAATAAAAAATTAAACCTATTTGATATCCTGTTTAAAGTTGTGTTGTAGGGTACAGCCCAGCAGATGGCACTAAAGTATTCCTTTTACAAAACCTCCTATTGTGAATGATAGCCAGGATTGCCCACATTTTCTACTCTAGACTAACAAGAATTTATGAACCATAGAAAGAAGAATTTAGTGGCTATAAAATCCTGATCTCAAACAAGAACAAGCCTCATTTTCAGTGTGTCTGTTTACTGTATTTAGTTTATGATTTGTCTGAAATATCTTTTTACATTCTATCCTGTTTGGAAGCTGTGGGCCTGTTTACCCAAACATTTAGTTTTCAGGAAACTGGGGTGTAAATCTATCCTGTACCACCCTGCTACCAACTGACTGTCCGTGTGGACACTACTGAAGCGCACTACAGTTTATTAGTGTGCTTTGATCTACTCTGTTCTCCTATTTTTTACTAATCTTTGTTAAGTAAATTACAGGATTTTTGAACTGTAAAGGCAAGCAAAGCCTGCAGCCTCCTTGTCCTCTGTTAAGAGATGATGTAAAGAGCTGCACAGTGGAACCCATCTGCAGTGCCCAACATCAAGAAGATTTATTGATTCTGCAAAACCCAGTAACAAAATTTTTAAATATCATCTTCTAGAATTTTTTCTATTATGTTTTACATAGATAAACACACAGAGCACTATTATAACATCCTTTTCCAAGTAAGTTGCTTAAGTCTTTAAACACTTAAGACGATGAATTGGAAGAAATGAAGCAGCTCCCACATCAGGTTTTTAAATAAAGTTTGAACAACCCAGCCTACTTTTGAAGCATGAGTGAGTGACAGGTTTGCCCTATAGGTGAGATTATAGCAACAGTGGAGACTGCTGGTAACTGGTAATCAATTTACAGGAATGGATGAAAAATCGTAAGTGAGTGTAGGTTGTAAATATTCCCCTGAACCTGTTTGATATTTTAAAAAAATGAAAATTAATGAAATGTGATGCATTTAATACCTTTTAAACAGAACAGAAGTGAAATTTTATTGTTTTTGACAATGCCCACTTTATTGATGAAAGTAGCATTGCTAGCTCATGTGTAAAAGTAGGACCCATCATTCCAGTTGAAATCAATGGATGCAAATGTGGTGGTTCAGCATCTCTGAGAATCAGACCCAAGGCATCTCAAGTTAGCAACTCCAAAACTGGGGCACCAAGAATCAGTGGCTACTTTTGACTATTTGGGCCTCAGAACTTTTATTTCTGGGCCAGGTGACCAGTTACCTTTTGATAGCAGAAGATGGTGTTAATCTTAATTGTTTTTCTGTGTATGATATATTGCACATATTGCCACAGAGAAGGCTATTTGCCTTGGCCTTACATCTAAAATAAAAAAGGAATTGGCAATTTAGAAAAAAACAAACAAAAATGCAATGTATAATATCCCACTAACAAGAGGCTGACAAATCCCCAGCTAATGCGATGAGATTTATAGGAATTTGGTTAGCTGACCAGCTGCCATTTGTATTTTAACTGAGAATATGCTTGTAGGGGAAAGGTTGCGGAAGATTGGCGAGGAGCTAAGTGGCGGACCGAGTATGTGACTGAATGTGAGCGGAAGATGCAGGCTGTGCAGTTGAAGGCCGTGCAATGAAACTTGTCCGGCAGATCCTGCCAAAATGTAGTTTAGTATAGTTCAGAATGTTTTTGTCTGTAAACAAGTCAGCTTATATAATATGTATGATTTATGAATGCAATGAATGTAGCCAGCTGTTGACCCCATGTAACCTTGAGATAAGTGCGGCGGGATATAGCATTGCAGCGGACTCCCTTCAGTGGAGTCCTGCCTGGCCAGCTGTCCCGGATGGTCAGAGTTCGCTGCAGCCCCTCCACGTGCCCTGGGACTCCCCACGCAGCTTGGAGTGTAAGTTCTTCCTGCAGTAAAGCCTTGCTTTTTACTCTCAGGACTGAGTGTCATTCTTTCACCGGTATCACGGCCCCCCTTGCGGGCACAATGCTAGAGCGTGCGGATCACAGAAAGTAGAACTACTGCTATTTATATTATTGCTAAACATGCTGTGATGGGGGTGTGCACCCCACACAGGCCCTGAAAGGGTTAATGTGGGCTTGAGAGGTCAATTATGTTATCTGGCTGCACCTGGAGGGAGAACCAGGCTTAACTGAACATGAAGCCCATCTGGGTAGGAGCAGGCTCGTTAGTATAAAGCCAGGAAATTTAGAGCAGAAGGAGGCTGCAGGGAGAGTCTGTGGTCATTCCCTGGGAGCAGAGAGGTAGGGAGGAAAAAATCCACAAGGGAGAATAAGCCTTGGAAGAAGGATCAATCCCAGAAGAATTGTGGGGGAAAGAGAGCCTGAGAGCGCTGAGTAGGAAGAAGCCCAGGGAAACAGCAGCAAGAAGTAGGACTGAGCAGAACTTAGCTGCTTGTTATAGGGTCCCTGGGCTAGAACCCAGTGTAGAAGATGGCCTTGTGGAGGAAAAATGGACTAAGGCCTAAACTTTGGTCAAGTGAACTGTATGTATGGTCAGGTGAACTGTATGTGTGGCCTGGAGGAAGGAGAAAAGGGGCGGGGAGGTAAAAAGGAGAAGGGAAGACAGAAATCATAAAAGCAGAACTAACTGTAGAAATTATAAAAGTAGACTTAACCTTTGTAACAGACTATGATTAATAGATGTCAGGTGACAGAGCAAGAAACTGCAAAGGGCAAACTAAGAATAACAGGAAAGCTTGCTATGCTATATTCCCTTTTATGGATATTGTATTCCATTTATGGCAATAATGTTGATAAGAAAGTATGTATTACTAATTTTGGTTTTGTCCTATATAAGCTCCTGTATTTTATCTGTCGGGTGGGTGTTTGGCTGCCTTGGCTGACTCCCCCATGCATGCATGTTTGATTGATCAATAAAGGAGCCTCAGGCTGTCTGATCCAAAATCAACCGTGTGGTCAATTTTCCACAACAAGTTGGGGGCTCGTCCGGGATCCACAGAAGACTTCCCCAGACCGGAGGACCGCGGGCAATCTCCCACCAAACCCAGGGCCCATCTGAAAGGTAAGAGATCTTTTGAAATCTTTATCGTGGGTTTCTGGTGAAGGATTTGCCCGTAGGCTCAGGGTTGGGTGAGTTGCAGGCTGGATCTGAACCTTTTGCTAATAGACATGCCTGACGCCCTTCTGTTTTGTCTTGTCCTGTTTGTTTTGTCTGATTCTGGTTCTGGTTCCCCGGGAAGAGCCACTGAGTGGCTAGGTAGGTCGCAGATAGACCTCTGTTTTTGTGTGCCAGTGTAAAAGTGAAGGTCGCAAGACAGGTGTGAGTGAGGGTCACAGGAAGACGCCCCGAGACCCCTGCGAAGCCCTGAGGGGCTCGTGACCAGGGATATCTCGAACGGAAGCCCTGCGGCCCCTTTAGTGGGTCATAAGGACCCTGACCAGGATATGGACCTTCTGCATGGCATGACCGGCGAAGGGCCTATCCAGGCCTAGGAGTATGCATGTCCCCATCCCTTACCGTCTGTAAACGGTCTGGTTTCCTCACCCTCTTTCCCTCTGGTTCCCCTCCTCTGCCGGTAAAAGGCAGTCTGTAGGGCCACTGACTGGTCCAAACGCCCCACCAGAAGCAACAGAGTAAGCAGCGCTGTTCTCTTTGAGACTAGCCGACGCTCTTTGCTGGACGGGGGTGTAGGCAGTCGTGGACGCTCCTAAACAAACCTTTCCTGTGTGAAAGACCTGAGTGAATGTATTGGGTCCTGGGGAGGATGGGCTCGAAGGGAGCGCCATCACGTCAGGAAAGTCAGGATACTGGAGGGCCGAAGGATCCAAATTGATCTTCGTCTCACCGGGAAAGCTGTAAACAAGGGGGGCGGTGTGGGATCACTGTCTCGCCAATAGGGGTTCTGGTTCTGGTTCAGTTTGTTTCTGTCTGTCTGTATCTGTTTGTGTATATATTGTCTGTGAGTTATGGGGGCCGGTGGATCGAAGGGAATTACCATCCCTCCAAAAGGCATACCAGCGTTTTATATGTATAAAAATTATAGTCTTTCTACTTGCAAGTTTTTTGAAAAAATGGAATTGGTATACCAGAGATGATTTAAAATTATGGTCTCCCCTAGAGGGAAAGTTTTGACCTTGACAAGATTGTGCACCTCAGAGGCGCACTGCTGGCCAAAGTTTGATGCATATTTTGATTGGTATGGAGAAACAGAAAAACATTGCAGTGAATCTCAAAGGAGGAGTCTCAAGGACTCCCAGGAGAAACTTAAAACACAATTAAAGTAGACAAAGGAGAAATTGAGTTTTTTACAAGCCCCTGCTGGCCAGCAGATATCTCTCTACCCTTTAAGTCATCGCTCCGCTTATTCCCTTGAATCAGGCTGGGCCATATGTAATCTGTATTATTGATGGCAAGCCCACCACTTGTCTGCTAGATACTGGCGCATCGCGATCTATTCTTCGTGCCAGTGACTTCCATTCTCTCCCTTTTTATTCTGAGATAGTAAATGCAGTAGGGGTTTCACCCCATCTCTTCACCTCTGACCGTTTTTTTTTGGTCCTCTGTCCTTGTTCGCCGGTTACCTTTTGGGAAGAGACTTGCTATGTACATTAAATTGTACATTGACGCTCCAAAGGAGGAGACCGACCCCAGCCCTTCCTCGTTGCAACAGGAACTGCTGGCTAAGGTCTCTCCCTGTGAGCCTTGTGAGCCGACCATGCCAACCAGGTCGGGTGCATTGGGTCTGCCCAACCTGTTAAGATTCGCCTAAATCCAGCAAGACCCCTTCCCAAGGTGCAGCAGTATCCTCTATCAAAACAGGCCAAGGAAAAATCCAATCTGTTGTTATCTCCTGCATTCAGCAAGGAGTCATTATTCCTATGGTCAGTGAGTGTAACTCCCCCATTTTATAGTGCTGTTAATGAGGCTGTTTTCCCTATTTTTCCCGTTGTCCCTAACCCTGCTATTATCCTTTCCTATAATGTACCGATGCTGAGGGGTTGTTACCGCCTCAAGAAAAGATTGTATTAAGTCTGGACATAGAGAAAAGGTTATTATTAAATAAGATGCATCTAGATGTAATGTGTGTATGTAAATAGATAAAAGGGGGGTTAGCCTAAAAGCCCACCCTCCTTGCTAAATTGGTAGTGAAACAATGCCTGTGCCCATGGAAAGAAATAATGCAGCAAAGAAAAAAGGATCGGGCCCAAACAAGCAGGCAACCGCAGTTTGAGGAAGTTGAAAGAAAGAAAGTGAGAAGTTAACTCTGTAGTTATTGGAGGGAATTAAGCAGTGAAACTATGTATAAATGTTAAAAGAAAAAATCTTGGTTTCTTTGCAGCCATTCCTTTGGGAATGTCTGTAGATAATCCAGGCAAGAGGTTATTTAAGTGAAATCATTTGACTATGAAAAAGTTAGTCAAATTTGCTAAAGAACACTCCTGGTGTGTATAATCTTTGTTTTATAAGCCTGGATTCCCTTACCAGCCACTGGGAAGTGGCACAGGATTGTTGGAAACACCAGCTGGTCCAGAGGGACTTTGTTACCCTCAATAGTCCTCCCCTTCCAGTGTATGTCTACACTGCAGTTAGACACCCGCAGCTGGCCTGAGCCAGCTGGCTCAGGCTCATGGGGGTTGGGCTGTGGGGTTGTTTAATTGTAGTGTAGGTGTTTGGGCTCAGGCTGCAGCCTTAGCTCTGGGGCCCTACCATCTCTCAGGGTTCTAGAGCCTGGGCTCCAGCCCAAGCCCGAAGATCTACAGGGCCAGCCGTGGGTTTGTAATTACTGTGTAGACATACTCATAGTGGCCTGGCCAGAGGGCTGAGTCAGGAAGAGGGAGCATTCCGAGTTGGGGGGGGGGGGGAGTCACAGCATGAATAACCGACAGAAGGGGGAGGCCAGAGTGGGTAAAAGCTGATCTCCAAATGTAGCCATAAGGAGGTGCTACCTGTGGTGACTGTACCCCTTCACACTTGCCATGAATGATTAGACCTTCTACCTGATCCTGCACTCAATGTAGTCAATTATAATACTGTATCACCATCCACTTTAATGGGCACAAGATGGAGAGCCTCTGTTGTTGACTCTTTTTTTTGGCTGTGATTTTTTTTGTTTTGTTTATTCCATTGTCATCTGATGGAAATGGGGATACTAAATGTCTTTTAAGTGTGTAATCCTACAGTCGTTTCTAAGGGAAAACACCCTGAAGTGTTTTGCCTGACTAAAGGCTGTAGAATAGTTGTCTGTATCTCTAATTGTCTTTAGCTGAACTAACAGCAAAATTATTTCTCATGTTAGACCTTGCTCTCAAACTAGGAAATCCTCACTCCAGCTTTTCTTTAGTTAGCACTGGCACGAAATGCCTGACCATGTTCGCCTGAGGGTCATATAGACAAAAAAATCCAACTTTTTGCTAATATTTTTAATTGGATAATATTGCTCATATCACTCATTTGAATTTTATACATACACTATTCAAATACTGTTTATATTTAACATCTATTACATGTATACTTTATATGTTTGGGCTGCATAGCTACCCATAACTAATACTATTGGAAAAGAGACACAAAGAAGACTTGTAAATTAACAATTTAAACACATGCATATGGCGAATGAATATTAATAACAGGTTTTCACCAGATTAGGAGTCAAATCCTAGTCAGTTGATTCTCATGGCTAGGACAATCAATGTCAATGACATTATCTGAATAAACAAGGCAGGAAAATCCTAATCCCAGTACAGAGAAGGCCCAGATTTATGTAATTTTCACTCTCTTCCAGTTGCATAGCATGTAAATTATACCAGTTTAGCCACCTTGAGGTTTCTCTGACATAACTTGTATCTCCTTATACACCACCTCAGAATTTGACTCAATTCAGCAAAGGACTTGAGCACTCGTGTAACTTTAAGTAGGCAACTAGTATTATGGAAGTCACTGGGACTACTGATATGCTTAAAGTTAAGCTTATGCTTAAGTGCTGTGCTGAATCAAGGCCTAAAAGAACTCCCATGAAAAAACACTTTAATATTAATTATGAAGTCAACTGTCATCATCAACTTTAACAGCAATAGTTATTGGTAATGGTAATAATTCCTACTTTATAATGACTAGGTGGTTTTAGAGTATGCTTTGGGACCAACTCTTCAATCCATACATGGACAAAACTGCTATTAAAGTCAATGAGAATTTGCTGGATTTTTGAACTGCAGAATTAGCTCCTTACAGGGATAAACTCTCTCCCTCCATCTCAGATACAAGGGGGTGGTCAGTTTCCAAAAACTGTAAGAAAATATGCGTTGTGGAGCTTTGATACAGTATTTCACTGGGAACACATAGATCCACACCTCCTTCCCCCCCATCTTCCTCCACACCTGTGGAGTACCCTGGGCAATGGACCTGCAGCCCTGAGGCTGAAGTGGCAGTCATGGATCATACAGAATTGAGTGGGGGAGGATTCCTTAAATCTAAACCCCAAGGAAATCCTCATCAAATAGCCCAGTTACTTGTACTATGCACTGAGAATAGGATTTAGTCTGTAATGTTAACTGATGAGAATTAAGATAGTGATTTTTTTTTTGTCAGCGGGGGTGTAATTAGAAATCGTGTACTAACTAGCAGAGTGGCTTTGTGGTTGCTGCTACTCCATAGAAGTTATTCTGGACTTTCACTTTTGTACTTCTGGGTTATGGTCTGCTTTATGAAGCTTGCACAATTGAGCTTTTAAGGTATAAATAACCATATGGCATGGAAATATCTCCTGCTGGCAGCATAGGTGTCTGTCTCAGAGGAGACCCATGCTATTACCTTTCCTAGTAAGAGGAGGATTATGATGAAAGTGGATACACAGGGAAAATGGTACACTCAGAATGGAGTTAGTTATAGACTCTATTGTATCTGTACTGGCTTGTGTACCATATTCAGAGATGGTAAAGGAACAGCCTAGGCAGGGATGCCTGTTGAATATGGGAATGGGATCACTGCCAAAACAGCAAAAATATTATTTTTGAAGTAACCAAATGCCCACATTAATAAACAGCAAAAGGAGAAGTTACAAAATTTACTGAGAAACAGAATCTTTGTTTTCCCAAGAAATATGAAGGATGATAGCTTAACAACAAAGGCTTACTAAAATGTGTGTAGTTAAAGTACTGCAAAGACTGATTTCTGTGACACTTAAATCAATCTTCTGTATATTATTTATTTGCCTGAAGACTTTTGTGATAATTTCTGCAAAAAAGAAAGATACATGCATGTTAATTTGAAATATATGAAACAAATCCTTATTGTGAGACTATTCTTTATAAAGAACTTAAAAGGGCAATGACATGGTCACAATCTCCACCATATGTCAGCTGACTTGGGCTAGTATGTGGCCAGGAGTATTCACCACTCTCTTTAAAGAGGTATGTTAGATATTGTTGCTGTGTGTACTCCTTCACAGGAGTCAAAAACAATGTGCCTGTCTTGGGTATATTACCTTTGGGAACTATTGTCTTTGCACAGCTCCTGCTCCCTTTTCCCCAACACATGAGTATATCTACACTGCAATTAAACACCTGTGGCTGTCCTGTGTCAACTGGCTTGGGCTACGGGGAACCATAAGGATGCCCCCTAATGGAGTCCCAGAGTCAAGGGTCCAACCCAAGCCTAACATATACACTGTAATTAAACAGCTCTGTAGCCCAAGCCGAAGTCAGCTGACACGGGACAGCCAGGGATGTTTAACTTCAATGTTGACATACCCACAGTGGCTTAATGCCAAAATCTAGCCCTTGCATTTTAAGAAGACTGAATTTCTTTGTACTTATACTGTTTTTACAATAAATTTTAAATGTATGTAATGTATCAGTATACCAAATGAAATTTATTTTGTTTACACATCATATACAACATCCTGTACATAGTGACGTATGTAACGTTCCCAAACCACCTCAATCAGCTTTAAGATCAGTATAGCTACATTGCTATATTTAAAGTTGAGCATTTCCATTAGGCATCTCATTTGGGGACTTTAATCTCACTCTGTGTATTTATATAGCCCCTGTCCTCATAGTATATGAGCATCTCCCAGCATTATTATTCCCGGCCTTGCTTGAGCGTGTACATTTTAGATATGTTTTAGACCTCTGAGAAATCAAAAAAGTAGAAGTTTGCATTTTGCAAAACTTTGTTTTACTTGCTCGTGATAAAGTTAATGAATGAGGTTCAAGGTTATCATCCCTCCAAATAAAGGGTTATGCAATAAATTACTCTGCCACAAACATTTTAACTGTGCATTGAAACCAATGTACATAAATCCAAATAAGTCATATCCTGTCACTGATGCCACATTTTTTTCCCTAGTGGCAGTTGTATCATCAAACAGTAGCTAGACCAGAGACTCCAAAACATCAACAGAAACCCTTCACTCCTGAAAATGAGACCCTTAAAGTTTTTACCTGCAATGTGTTTGCCCCCTCCTTTTTAAAAATTAATATTAAGAGCAGTAAAATTCATAAATTCACAAGTGTTGAATAAATAAAGCTAATGTGACACAGACTAACAGTTATGAAAATTGAAGAAAAGGTTAATATTTTGCAGAAAATATGCAGTCTTCTCTAGTCAGTTTCCATAAAGAACCCTATGAGTTTACAACATTCAATAAATACGTGAGAGTTGTACTCCCCTGTGGCCCAATTGCTACATGTCTATTTCAATAAAGGTTGCTCTCTAGGATCAATGTAGCTCCTGCTGCAAGATCTGCATTCAAGCGGTTCAGCATTCAAGAGGCTAATATTAATGGTGGCCCTACAACTAAATCCCTGCATCTTTTGCTGAAAATTTCTCAGTCTTAACAGGTAATGTTTTTCTGATTTTCCCCTTTCAGTGAAGAATGGGGCTCTAGGCAGTTTGCAAATGGTGGGCCTAAAATTAATGGAAATTAGGAGCGCTCAATAAAAAGAGCATACCATCTGCAGAAATTCAATTTCTGTTTGAAGAGCTTCACAAACATTCTCCAAGTCATCTCCTTTGTAAATTTCCAGTTCTTTTTTAATCCTGTTTCAATTAAAAAAAAAAAGTCATATCCAAGGCTAGTCAATTGAATTATTGTTTCATTCAAATTTGGTCCAAGCCTGCAATCTGATCAGTGTGGGCAGACCCTGATATCCTACCTGCACAGATCTGATTGCATGATCAAGAGCCAGATTTGCAGTTATGACAGACCTGTATGTTCAACACCACGTAACTCCTTGAGATTATTCATCACTGGCAGTTGTGGTAGTGACGAGGAGAACTTTAGAAAATGACAATCTCTGGGTTTGAAGAAAATATATCTAGAATAAGTGCTGTAACAGACAAATGTGAATTATAGGGCTATAATTCTATTGCTGGGTTGTGGTGATATCATAAACTATGAGAGGATTATAACCTCATAATTCAAAATTTGCCTTTCTTTTAATACATGGATTTGAATCACTGATCCAGGCCCTCCACATGCTCCCACTACTGTTGCCTCCATAGTTATCGCTGCTGTCTTTCCACTGCTGTTATGTTTGTTCCATGCTGTTGCTGTCCTCTCCTTTGCAATACCAACAGCCTATGTCGGGGGTTCTCAACCTTCTCCACAGCGTGGATCAATTTCAATAGAGTGATTCTCTGATTATACCTCCCCTCCTGTTCACCATGCTGTGCCCCATTTCTCCTTCCATTCAATGTCACATGACAGCCCTATGGCAACTGCAGCAATTGCTTACCTGGAAAAATAGTAGTATTAAAAGTATCTTTAATTTTTAAAAGTGTTTGTAGCTAAATTGGCATATGCATTAGCAGCTGGAAATAAGGAGGTGCCAGCACCTTGTGACCAGCCACCTCACTGTGTGGACCACCAGAAAGTGCTCTGCAAGCCAACAATGGTTCAGAGTCTGGGAACCTCCGTGTTAAATCTTTCTTAAACTGAAGGGCCCGAGGTCTTCACATTGAGTTTCCAGGAGGGATGTTATGGAGAATGAAATTGGTCACAAGGACAAAACTGTCTAATTGTCACTCGGCACCAAGCTCAAAAAGCAGCCCCTACAAACACAGTGACTGAGTTAACTTCTGGCACGGAAGCAGTTAATACAGCAGCTTCTTGTCAACAAAATTCTGAATTGTGGCAGATCCTGAGACAGAGGAAATGTCCCCTCCAAATGTTACTGGAGACTGGATAGAGCCATTGAGAGGGATTGATTTACCTAATACTGTCTCCAGAGTGGCCTCAAAGGCCATGACCAGAACAACAGATGCCCTGTTCATCAGATAACTAGAGTCTGTGCAACTCTCACAGAAGCAAAGAGAGCTATTCACAAATGAATAATCCTCTCTAAAGGGGGCGGGTTCCCATGCGGAATATTAAAGCTTAGGAAAGAAGCAGGCAATTAGTGCTGTCAAAGGTACCAGTCCAAATTACTGTGCATCACCCATTATATTTACTTAGCTAGACATTTAATGGACCAAGAGAAAAGCTAACCCCAAACTTTTAGTGGCCTGAAGTATATCAAGCAGTAAAATTATATGGTGAGCCCTGTCATAGGTGCTAACAGGTAGAGAAACAGAAGAGAACTGCAAAGTTAGGTTAAGTCCACTTCCTATAACAGAAGAACAATTTCAAAGGGTCACGCTGGATATTTTGGGCCTGCTATATAGGCAGACAAAAAGGGAAGAGGTATATCCTGGTGCTAGTGAAATATGCCAGCCGTTCCCTTACAGCAGTAGCCCTGCACACTGCTGATGTTGAGAGAGAAACTGACAACCTTTAAGTGTTTCATATATTGGGTGTTAGAGGATACTAGTGAGTTAACCTAGTATGTATATATAGATGACATTTCTTTAGTCAGCCTAACATGGGCAGAGCATCTCTTCCACATGGGGCAGTGATGCTTCTCATAAAAATGGCTTTGCTAACCATGAAAGAAAAAGTGTAACCTTGATTTGATAGAATTAGCTTATTTGGGACACAGAGTTAGAATGGATGTATTTAATAACAGAGACTGACGTTTGTTTCATTTTTTTCCCATTAAGGTACCAAAAAAGGCAAACGGCAGAAAGGGATAAGTTAGAGCTGTATATGATGTGTGAGGTCACTCTGTTTAGAGAAGGGTTACAGAAGCTTAAAGAAGCATTTCTTTGGAAACAAACTGCATACATACATGTGTTCTGACAAAGAAGGAAGATTTTAAATAAAGTTTTAAAGATGGTCTACAGTGTGGTCCACCAACTTTTTAGTACTGCAGTTCCCTTACAGATATTTTAAAATTTGGTGGCTCCCCATACTAAATGCCTTTTTTTTTTTTAACGACGCAGGATACTAGAATCAAGATGGACTCTAGAGTTTGGATGGTTTTTGTGACTTTAACTGTATCTAGTTTGTTTAATTATAAAATCTGATCTAATCTGGGTTTTTAAAACTATAATTTGAAACTATAGGGTTTTCAGGGAGTGGGGAGTGGGGGAGGGGCTTGGTGTCTTTGGAAAGAGCCTAAAATTTTAGTGAAAAGAATGGGCCTGTTCTGAACTGCATGGTTGAGCAATGTTTGGTTGTATCTCTGATAGTGCCGGATATTACTTGTTTTCCAAGTTTAAATGATTTCTGTGTTTAGTTTTCCTGGAAACAATTGCTGAAAATGCAGACACACCGAAATAACTAAAACTAAATGGAAGCAGAACCTTCATAGCTTCATCACTGAGTTCTTTGTACTCTCCCCTAACAGAAATCCAGAATTCCTGATTTGTCATATTTGAAAATTTGGTGAGTTTTTAGCATGTGATCACTTGACAATTGATTTTCTTGAGCTGAGATACCTAAGGTTGGAACTGAGTCAGCTGTTACCAAGAATGTCTTTCAAATGCAATCGATCTGGAGATTTATGTTCAATTTCAGGAAAATATTCATCAAAGTGGGAATACAATCCAGACAAATGAGTGAATATTGGGTCGTTAATTCCATTTTGATTACTTTCACTTTGTTCTTTTTAAAAGTCTGATAATATTGGAAACATCTTGGTAACTCCCTTTTCAATGTGGCATCTTCAAAGACAAACTTTCTTCATTAATCCCCTGATTTTCTCTTTTAAATCTAGTATATTTGCATTCCAACCTTGAAGTGTTAGGTTCAGTGCATTCCATTTGCTAATATGTCCACTGATTAACCCAATGTAGTAAAGAAGTCCACTTACATATGTAATCTGCAAGGTCTGTTTTCCACAAGGAGGAAAATTCTGATTTCATCACACAATTCAAAACCACCTGCCTTTGCTGTGAAACAAAACTTGAATGCGGTCAGTGCCCATTTGTTCACATAACGTACTAAAAGAGTGTGTAATCACCAAGGATCCTAGTTTTCTGTGATTTAAAAAAATTCTCCTATAAGAAACATAAAAAACCATGTTTTTCTGTGATTAAAATTAAATGTTGAATTTCAGTTTCCCTAGCCACAATATATATAGGTATCAGTTGAACACAATGTTATTGATACAGTAGAACCCTGTTTGTCCGAGCCTCCATTATCTGGCTCTCCATATTAACCAAACTCAGGCTAACAGCGGAGCCCCGGGATGGCAGGGCTCCTACCATCAGCCCCAGGGTGTTTAATATGGAGAGCCGGATAATGGAGACTCGGCTAAATGGGGTACTACTGTATATGTTTTTATTTTTTCACAAAATGTAAAAACTGAAGATTCCCTGTAAAAATGCAAATTCCATGTTTTTCCATGGTAGATGGATGTCTAGGATCCCTGGTGATCACTGCCCAGGATTTTATAAAATTAACACTTTTAATAACAATGTTGAGAGTTTTATATACTTCAGGTTGCAAATTCTTCAATGCCAAAGCTTGGTGATGAATCATACAGTTTCCAAATTGATGCTGGTGTCACTTTCTTTAATCGTGCTGCAACGTCCCTGTTCTTTCCAGTCATGGCTGCAGCCCCCTCCCCACACAGTCTCCTCCGCACACAGCCCAGTTAAGACCTTCATCCACTATGAATTTAGCAAGGATCTTGAGTATTTTCTCACTTGTTGTTCGAGTTGGGCTTTTTTGTAAAATAAAAATCCAACTATTGTATCTGCTGTGACAAATTTCATATAACGTAGAAGCTGAACTATGTTGGCTATGTCTGTGGATTCATCAAGCTTCGGTGTAAAACATTTACGCTTCTTAACTTGTACTTACAACTGGTCCTGGCCGTTTTCTGCAAGATCATCAGTGTGCCAAGGGATAGAATTATTTGACATCGGAATGATTTTCAATGCCATTGCTGTTTGTTCTCCAATCATAATTCTACACATCTATGGCTGCTGGAAGAAAAAGGCTCTTGCCAACAGTGTTTGCATTTTGCAATTCGCTTCTAAGGCTTTTTGAGGAAGCTTCTTTAGGCACAATTCTTTTTTTTTTTTTTTTTTTTTTTTTTTTTATGCTTTCATTGTTCTTGTTTCCGAAAGAAATTTTTTTGGCTCTCGTGTACAAATTCCAGGTATTTATTTTCTAAATGACAGGTTTCAGAGTAGGAGCCGTGTTAGTCTGTATCCGCAAAAAGAACAGGAGTACTTGTGGCACCTTAGAGACTAACAAATTTATTTGAGCATAAGCTTTCGTGGGCTACAGCATCCGAAGAAGTGGGCTGTAGCCCATGAAAGCTTATGCTCAAATAAATTTGTTAGTCTCTAAGGTGCCACGAGTACTCCTGTTCTATTTTCTAAATGTCTCTGTATTTTCTCTGGCCTCAGATTTTCATTTATTAACACTTGAAAACAAATGATACATTGTGACTGTGGACTCTCCACAGTAATATCAAGACACAAAAATCCAAACATAATGTAACTGTCATCGTATTATCTACTTTTCTTCCTTTTTCAGTTTAAATTTATTAAAGTCATCATCATCTTCAGCCAAACATTTGCTACATGTAGGCTTAACACTTGATAAAAATCATTCCATTATAAAGATAAGATGCACTTGAATTATAGAACCATAGGGTTAGAAAGGACCGCAAAGGTCATCTAGTCTAACCGCCTCCCAGAATGCAGGATTTGTGTCTAAACCATCCAAGACAGATGGCTATCCAGCCTCCTTTGAAAATCTCCAGTGAATAAGCTTCCACAACCTCCTGAGGAAGTCTGTTCCTTTTGTCCTACTGCTCTTACAGTTAGGAAGTTTTTCCTGAGATTTAATCTAAATTTGCAATGCTGTAGATTGAACCCATTGCCTCTTGTCCTGCCCTTTATGGCAAGAGACAACAACTTTTCTCAATCTATTTTATGGCAATTTTTCAAGTATCTGAAGACCACTATCTTATCCCACCAAGTCTCCTCTTTTCCAAACTAAACATACCCAGTTCCTTCAGCCTTTGCTCATATGGCTTTCATTCCATCTCTCTGATCATCTTTGTTGCTCGCCTCTGGATCCTTTCCAGTTTCTCTACATCCTTTCCACATATATTGGTGACCAGAGCTGAGGCCTAACCAGCAGCGCGTAGAGTGATACTATCACCTCCGGTGACTTGCATGCTATGCCTCTGTTAATGCAACTTAAACTTGCATTTGCTTTTTTTTGCAACAGCATCACACTACTGACTCATGTGAGGTTGTGATCCACCACAACTCCCAGATCCTTCTCAGCAGTGCTGCTACCAAACCGGTTATCCATCGTTCTGGTTTTGTGCCTTTGTTTTTTCTTCCCTATGTGTAGCACTTTACATTTGTCTTTCTTGAATTTCATTTTGTTGTCTATAGCCCAGTTTATCAAGATCCCCTCTAGTTTTATGTCATCTGCAAACTTGATCAGTATGCTCTCTCTACCTACATCCAGGTCACTAATAAAGATGTTAAACAACACCGGACCCAGAACAGATCCCTGTGGAACCCCACTTGAGACGTTCCTCCAATCTGACATAATTCCAGTAATAGTTTCTCTTTGTTTGTCGTTGTTTAACCAATTATGTATTCATTTAATGGTAGTTCCACCGAGCCTGCATTTCTCCAGCTTACTTATCAGAATGTCATGTGGGACCCTGTCAAAAGACTTGCTGAAGTCCAGGTATATTATGTCCACCGCATTTCCCCCCATCCACCAAGTCAGTTAGCCTGTCAAAGAAGGAAATCAACCTGGTTTGGCATGATTTGTTCTTGGTAAATTCATGCTATCTGCTAGTGATTCATGCTGACTGCTGCTTCATCTTCCACACAGGGCTGGCTCCAGGCACCAGCCTACCAAGCACGTGCTTGGGGCGGCACCTGGAGGGGGGCGGCACTCAGGCCCGAGAGCAGGGCCGCGACTGGGCTCGCCGCCCTCCCCGCAGCGCTCCGGCTGCCGGGGAGAGTGGAGCCGCAGCGGGCTCGCCGCCCTCCCCCGGCGCTCCGGCCGGCCGGGGAGAGCGGGGCCGCCTTCCCCCCAGCGCTCCTGCCGCCGGGGAGAGCGGAGCCGCGGTGGGCTCGCCGCCCTCCTCCCGGTGCTCCGGCCGGTCGGGGAGAGCAGGGCCCGCGGCGGGCTCACCGCCCTCCCCCCGGCACTCCTGCCGCCGGGGAGAGCGGAGCCGCGGCGGGCTTGCCGCCCTCCTCCCGGCGCTCCGGCCGGCCGGGGAGAGCGGGGCCCCGGCCGGGCTCACCGCCCTCCTCCCGGTGCTCCGGCCGGCCGGGGGGAGCTGGGCTGCGGCTGGGCTCGGCGCCCTCTCCTGCCGCGCTCCCCGCTGGGGGGCGGCGAGAGGCTTTTTTGCCGCCCCAGGCAAAAAAGCCAGAGCCGGCCCTGCTTCCACATATTCGCAAATTGAATATTTTATATATTGCTCAAGTAGCTTCGTAGATATTGAAGTCAGACTGACTGGTCTATAGTTCCCCAGCTCCTCTTTTATCGCCCTTTTAAAGATGGGGCATTACATTAGCCCTTCTCCAGTCTTCCAGGACCTCTGCTATCACCCATGAGTTTGTAAATATTATTGCCAGTGGGTCTGAGATTTCTTCAGCTAATTCCTTCAGTACCCTCAGTGAATAGCATCCTGCCCCAATGATTTGAATTCATTCAGATTGGTCAGAAGATCTCTTTACTTATCTCAATCTGCATCCCTTCCTTTTTGTCTATGGTAACTTCACTTGTCATCCGGTCACGTGTTATTTTTTGTGAGAAGACTGAAGCAAAGTAGGCATTGAGCAGCTATGCCTTCCTATCATCTTCCGTTACCAGCTCACCTTCTTCATTGAGTAGCGGACCCACACTGTGCTTGGTCTTTCTTTTTTGCCTGGCATATTTTAAGAACCCCTTCTTGTTGTCTCTAACATTTCTTGCCAGCTGTGACTCATTCTTTGCCTTAGCTTTCCTGATTTTGTCCCTATGTGCTCAAGCTATTCCCATGTATACTTCCTTGGTGACTTGCCCCTCCTTCCTTCCATTTCCTGTATGTATCTCTTTTGGTGTTTAGATAGCTAAAGAGCTCCTTGTGCAGCCTTTGGCTCTTTTTATCCTTCCTCTGCATCAGAATAGCTTGGTGTTGAGACAGCCCCCTTTGACTCCTTTTCTTCCTAATTGGGCCTTGCCTTCTGTTTCTCTGAGTCAGTTGAAATCTGCCTTTCTGAAGTCCAGTGTCCTTGTTTTGTTGTTCTCATGTCCTCCTTTCCATAGGATCTTGAATTCTATCAGATCATGATCACTTCCTCCCAAGTTCCTGACCACCTTCATGTTTGCAACTAATTCATCCCAGTTTGTCAAAACCAGATCCAAAATGGTTGACCCCCCTAGTTGTTTCCTCAACTTTCTGAATCAGAAAACTGTCCTCTACACACGGTAAGAATTTGCAGGACGTATAATGTTTCGCTGTAATAGTCTTCCAACAGATCTCAGGGAAGTTAAAATCCCCCATTAATACTAGCTCATGCGTATTAGTTAATCTTGTTACCTGCTTGTAGAATGACTCATCCACCTGACTTTGTGGCCTATAATAGACCCCCACCATAATGTCGCTACTGTTCTTTCCCCTTGTTATCTTCACCCAGAGACTTTCTGTAGCTCTGCCTCTCACTTCCCCTTGGACCTTGGAGCAAGTGTATATGTTCTTGATGTACAGTGCAACACATACTCCTTTTATTCCCAAACCTATCCTTTTGGAACAAGCTGTCTCCTTCAATGCTGGTACTCCAATCAAGGGAGTTGTCCCCACAGTGTCTGTAATGCCAATTAACTCATAGTCTTCTTCATATACCATGTTCCCCATACTCCTTGTATTTGTATATAGGCATCAAAGATATTTTGCAGACTGCCTTGTTGCTTTTCTTTTTGCCTATTTAATGCAGTTGTGATTTCTAGTCCCTTGTCCAGAAATTATCCCCTTCCCCTGTGCTTTGCCTAGATGCATATTGGACAGATTTTGGTCACCATCCCCCATAGGACCTAGTTTAAAGCTCTCCTTATCAGGTTAGCCAGACAATGTCCAAAGATGCTCTTCCAGTATTTGATAGATGGAGCCCATCCCAGCAGGGTAATCCTCTTTCCTGGAATATCAGCTTGTTGTCAAAGAAGCTAAAGCCCTCTTGCCGACACCACCTGCATAGCCAAGCATTTACTTCCACAATTCGACTATCCTTGCCCGGGCCTTTCCCTTTAATAGGGAGGAGGAACGAGAACACAACTTGCACTCCAAATTCTTTTATCCTTCTTCCCAGAGCCCACATAGTCTGCAGTGATCTGCTCCAGGTCATTCTTGGCATTATTGTTGGTGCCCATTTGATAAGCAGGAAGGGGTAGAGGTCCCAGTGCTTGATGAGTCTTGGCAGACTTTCAGTCACATCCTGAATTCTAGCTTCAGGCAAGCAGCACACTTCTCAGGATTCCCAGTCTGGATGGCAGATGGATGACTCTGTCCCCTTAGGAGGAAGTCCCCGACCACTACCACCCTTTTCCTCCCCTTGGAAGTTGGTTGGGTTCTCCCTCAGCCCTCTTCCACTATCTGGTAGTGCTGGTGCTGCTGCTGGCACTGGAAGTCTCTTTGCCTACCACTCCAGCAAGAGGCCTTCAGCAGAGACTTCCTGCTGAACGCTTCCCTCAGGAGGAAGGCTCTCTGCTGAAGGCCTCCTGAAGGAACGGAGGGCACAGAAGCTCCCAGCCTCAGTGGGAGCAGCAGCATAAGCTGCAGAACCATAGATAAGGTACAGGAAATTTTTAAGCTCAGTTGAATAGTCTCTTAATTAGAAAATAAAATGGGCATATCTCCTATTCCTCCAACCCCCCATAAACACTCATGGCTCCCCCGTGAATCCTTCAAAGCTCCTTTCAAGAGCCAAGGCTCACAGTTTGGGAGGCATTGCTCTAAGAGGTAATATGCACTGCACTGTAATAAAGTTAATGTATAGCTCACAGATCCTTTAGAAGGGAGGAGTGGTACACTTAAAGGTCTAAGCCTCAGATTCTGATCTTGGTTACATTGATTTAAATCAGAGTAACTTCATTGTCTTTGCTCCTAATTTATTACTTTCTGTATTTTCCTCTGTTAGCTTGATATTAAAAGCCTAATTTGTTTAAGAAAAACAAAAGCATAGCTTATTTAATATGGAAATAGGCAGACACTGATTGCTTTCAAAGTGAACATTGCTGCTCTTGTCTTCTGGAGTCAGATGAAATTGATGTGTCTGATAGTTCTGGTTGCGGGTCTTGAGCTACAAATGATACCATGGCCGTGATTCATGTGAGGAGTCCCAACTCACTTTGTGGCACCAGTACTGAGGGTAAAATAACTGAGACTCAAGCAATAATTTCACTCATATTTGCTTATCTGCCTCTCGGAGCTATTCTGAGAATTAACTAATTGCTATCTGTGAAGTGCTTTGAAACTGTCATGTGCTAATTAAATAATTATTTATGCATTTTATTTTAAAAGTTTTTCTAAAACTTTTAAATAGTCAGGTGGAGACATTTACATTTCTCAGCGTTTGGGGGACAGTGGTAAGTCATTCTCATTCAAACGGAGAGGTTAATTTTACATTAATCAATTGATTCTACTTTCAAGTCGTCCTTCTTTCTTATTTAGAAACTAAGTAATTACAGTATGTGCCAGGAATATTATACTTACAAAACAGGAGATGTCTGTTAGGTTATAGGCTACACAATCAATGCTGTGGAGACGCCTGAGTTAGTGAATAAATGATGAAGTTTTACCAGAAAGAATGCAGAGACAATGGAAATATTCAAAATAATGCTTAACCTGGAAGTAGATTTAGCTTTCTCATTTTAGTAATCAGATCAGAAGGACCTTCATACCAATCTATTCACTGTCAAATTAGATGGGCAAATCTATGGAAATATATTATCCTGACATAATTCTCAGTCACTTTTAGAAATGGAGTAAGGCGTACTTCTCACCAGAACAAGGCATAATAGGACATTTCCCGCTCCCCCAGCATAGTGACAACAGTTCTTTAAAAACAAAGAAAAGAAAATACAAAGTTGGGCCACAAGATTCTTGCTCCAATAATGTGGATGAGTATTCAGAGAATTATTAGGTTAACCACTTACTTTCCAAATAAGCCAATATTTATATAAAGCTCTATTATCCCCCTCTATTATCCCCAATTAGTGTGTGTGTGGGGGGGGGGTTGCAGCTGAAGTTATTAAATATCATTGACCTTCATGGTTCATACACTTCCTTCTTGCAATACAGCTGTATATTGGAAAAATAGGTGTCAATTCAATAGAAACTGGTGGCATTGAACTGAAATGCAAAGAAAATGAAGTTACCAGTAAATGGAATTCTCTGAATACTCATCCACATTATTGGAGCAAGGATCTTGTGGCCAAAGCTTGCATTCTAAGAGTGAGCATATGTGGACTGTAGCAAAGAACTTTTTGTTCAGAAGTCAGAATGATTATCTGTTTTATTTCTTTTTTCTAATAAATGGGAGGAAGGAAGGAAATCACTCAGCTGCTGTTAAATTTATTGCAATTGCTGCCATTTGCTCTTTTACATTGTTGGAAAAAAATTGAGGCTTTGTTGATGCTAGTAGAATGTTTTCCACTTCTTTTCTCCCCCATCCCTTGCCTTTTGTTTGCTTTTGACCTTCTTTTTATGTCTAATTTACACCAGAAAATTGTTAGCCATTTTATTCCTTATAATGGATTCTATCAGCTTGGAAGATAACAGAGATGCGGTGGATACAGACCATGGGTTTACAAAAAAATCTAGCTTATGAGACCAGCCTTGACAGTTCTCTAAAAGAGTATCCCAAAATCTGAGAGGAAAGTAGCTGAGGAGATCTACCTGGATTTTTCTCACTTATTAAACTGTCACACCGGTGACTAATCCGAAAGCAGTAGTATTAATGAAGGATTTAAGATTGGGTTGAAAACTGTCTGAAGGAAAGAGTAAGACAGGGTTCTGGTTCATGGTTTCAAGCCAAAATGGAGATAATGTATGGAGTCCTACAAGGTTCAATGCTGGAACCAAATTTATTTAGATGATCCTAAAGCTACGGTAGTGAGGTGCTGGCTGTTCACAATTTGCTGATGACGCCAAGATAGAGAATGCTGTTGATACAGTTGAAGTCAATAAATTGCAGGATATTATAATTTGACTGGGGATGAAGGCGAATGAGTCCTAAATGAAATTCAGGATCACAAAATGTAAAGCCATGTCCATAGGTTGAACAAATAAATTAAAAAACACGTGTGATGGAATAGAATTAGAGCGAACAAATTTAAAAAGTGATCTGGGAGTGATAGTAAATTATATGAAGATGAAACACAGGGTTCTATCAACAGTAACAAAAGTAAATATAACACTAGGATGCCTAACTATGGGAATTAGATGTAAATCAAAAGAGACAGAAATACCTTACGTAAGATTAAATAGGTTACATGCCTGTCACTTGAGAATCTAAGTGCTGGTTCCATTGTATATAAAGCACTAATTAGGACAGAATATGTGAGCAGTATCCATCCAATTATCTTTAAAATATATTAAATTCTTAGAAAATATCTGGAGAATGGTTACAAAATGTAATTTAGGTATGACTGGAATACCCTCTGACAAAAATTTTAAGAAATATTACATTAGGGAAAAAGCGTTTGAAAGGTAAATATTCAGTGGTCAGACAAGGGTGAAATTCACCGCTGTTCACAGAGCCTGCAGAAGACCTAAGCACCACTTACATCCCAGGTAATTTGAGTGTCTTAAGTGGATCTTAAATGACATTTTGGCTTTTGACATTTGTGCTGGCCCTTAGCATGCTGGTGAATATGACCATAAACAAAATAACTTTTTTCATTGCAGGATAATAGTCTAACTCATGGAGATCAATTAAGCAGAAGTTTGCAGGATGGGCTTTTCCTCTCCAAGGCTTGTTGAGTAGTTGACTTTAATGGAGCTATAACGGATTACACCTACCCAGGATTTGGCCCATAGTATTTATAAAGCTCCCAGCCAATGTACTTAAGGCACTGCACAAATAGAAACAATCACAGAGTTAAGAATTACATTAATAATCTTGTATTTGTACTGTAATTTAATATACCAGTGGTTAAACTCTGGGCTAGGTGAACGAGTTTGTCACATACTAACACAGTATTTAACAAATGTTTAATTTCAGTTAATTTGCTGCCTATGTGAGGGGCACATTTCTTCACAATACCTAAATAACCCTTCATAACTCCCATTGGGGTCTGTTTTTAAGGAAGAGACTGGCAAGGGAGTGGTTAAAGCTACAAGACTCAGACTTCAAAGCTGAAATGTATAAGTATCTGGGGACTGATAGCATTTCTGGTTATACCTGCTGAAAGGCAGAGGAAATCATAAATGAACCAATGGTTGTTTCACTCCAAATTTCCTATGTTCTACTTGCATAAAGAAAATTGCTCCCAAGCAGACTTTAGATGTCAACATTTACCCTAGAGCAAATTTTATATCTGAATTATAAACCCCAGAAATTGGGGTTCATAATTGAAACCATGACACAATTCTAACTATAATAGTGTTACTGGGCAGTGCTATAAAAAGTGTTAGGAAATCAATGAGCAGATTTTCATTAAAGAAACCCATTTTGCATCACATATTACTCCAGAGATTGATATTTCCTGCTTATAAAATTTAACATAAAATTTAATTGCAAATATTTTCTCAAAACCACCAGAATCAGGCCTTAGGCAATCCACTATTAATATGAAGCATTTGTTCAGCTCTAGTGGACATATTTCTTGTATGATTTATGTGAAAGAAGGCATCATTTTCTCCTTTATGGTTTCAGTAATGAGGTTTCTTTTCCTGTAATATGAAGCATAAGAAGCAATACTAGTTCTTTTATAATTAGGCAAGTAAACAAAGACCCAAACTATTAAATAATGTAAACTGACTGTGCATTTCGTTTCTGTTTCCAGGCTTCTTAAATAGTATGGAATTTCAAGCTTCTAAGACACAATTTATCCTCTAAATTCTCTTGTATTATGGACTGGTTTCAATTAGAAACTGCCCCAGCCTTCTCAGAATCACTTTTTAATTAAAAATCCTTTTAGCCTGTTTGATGTGTGGCAACACATAGTTCTAAAGTGAAAGTGTAAAACAAGTTAAATAATATTTACCATGATAAATAATTAAATAGAATATAACAGAGGCAAACACCGTACTCAAGAATTCATTAGTACCAGTTAGAGGCCCCCCTCTACTTAACTCTGAGTTAGGATTTCATGTTTGAGAAACGAGAGGAGCAGAGTATTTGGCATCTGAGAGTTAAATACAAACTTTAGGTAGCAGATACCTAGAATGGGTGATTAAATGGGTATCTCATGATTTAAAGGCAACTCCCCTTTGAAAAAGCTCCGTTTTACTCTAGCTGCTGCCTTGAATATGCATCCAATTCACTGAGACTGTTGATTTTTTTGACAGGTTTCAGAGTAGCAGCCGTGTTAGTCTGTATCCGCAAAAATAACAGGAGTACTTGTGGCACCTTAGAGACTAACAAATTTATTAGAGCATAAGCTTTCGTGGGCTACATCCGAAGAAGTGGGTTGTAGCCCACGAAAGCTTATGCTCTAATAAATTTGTTAGTCTCTAAGGTGCCACAAGTACTCCTGTTATTTTTTTGATTTTTTTGAGGCTGCTTTGAAGCAGAGAAGGCACTTCGGAGAGAAAGAGAGAGATTTCTGTGTATGAGTTGTAAGTAATTTTTTGGGTAGGAGCAAAGGCAGACTTGGTTTTTTACCTGATGATATATCCAGCAGAATAGTGGTCACTCTATGAGGCATGCAACATACTAGTTGTAATGATCTGTGAGTGACACCAGGAAGTTATTGGAGTGACTACAGTATTGTTTCTAAGCCAGAATATGTCTTTGAAGGCATACTTTACTACCTACCTACCTACCTTGTTAAAGCTCCTATGAAACTGACAGTACTCATGCAGAATTCCTATTGGTATTCTGTAGTAGTTGCTTAAAATTTTTCATGTAAAATATTTTTCAACAAAATGTTGATTTCTCATTTTTTTTAATAAAAATATTCTTGTTTTGAAATTTTCAGTCTTTTTGATAAAAACGATTTTTGTTAGCTTTTCCCTCTTTTGTTAACTTTTTCCTTTTTTCAGTGGCAAAATGGGAAAAGGGGGAGAAAGTGTGTGCGTGTGGGGAGGGGAATAAAAATGAAAGAGGATAAATAAAATTAAAATGAAAACCAAAAACTTAAAATCATTTTGAAATTTTTTGGTAATTTTTTTTCCAGAAAACTAAAAGGTTTTCTTTCTAAACCCTTGGAATGAAAATCATTTTGAAATTGTTTGTAGCAATTTTCAGTCACTTTAGACTTTTTGTCATGAAGATGTCTACTTAAAGACCATCAGGCCAATTTTGCATCAGAGTCATTGAAAGACTCCAGGGAAGCTGACAGGCATGTGAAGCATTCACCCTAGCATGGTAACAATTTGGGATGACATTCTGGAGAAGATCTTTGAAGCCAGCTGAGTCATGGCTCACTGGAAAGCCAGTTACCAAAATTTCAAATTTTGAAGTTGTTACCAATTTGCAAAGTTTTCAAATGGAAAAATTTTTCACGTTACCACAGTTTTTTGTAAAAAAAATTAAAAATTTTCAAAACTTTTGAATTTTCATTTATTTTCTCTTTTTCTTCTTTTTGCCGCTGAGTGCAGTACCAGGAATAGTGTCCAGATTTGTCTTCTCACACTCATTCACTTTCCTTTTTCCACTCTGCGACTCTTCAAAACTTCAACTTTGAAAAAGTTACTAAGTAGCAACGTAAATATGTCATTTTTCGTTTTGCTGCATGTAATTTTCCAAAGTGGAGGACATTTTGGAAAGTTTAGAATGGAAAAAGGATTCATTTTTTAAAAATTGTGGAAGAAAAAAAACCCAAACCAAAACCCTAAACTTGTTCATTCTGTTGCCTCCAGTAGCAAAAAAGGGAGAGAAAATGGGAAAGGCAATAACTGAAAATACTGAAAATTATTAGATTTTGAAAAAAATTAAACAAATCTAAAATTCAATTAAAGAAAAAACAATTGTTTAATTTCATTTTGAAATTTCACATAGAAAAAATGAAATATTTAATCAAAAGATATTTTGCCACAAAAAACTTCATTTGTGATGAAACACTGTTTTTCAGCAGGAAAATTTCAGTTAAGAAATTTCAGCCAATTCTTACTCTGAGGCACATTAGGCCAAGAGTGTTGCCAGTCAGTGAGCTAGATCTTCCAGCAACACTTGAGCCATTTCTTGAAGCCTGTTAATTGCTTGTCCACCAGAAGCTGCTGAAGGGTTTTGAATGTTCACAGTAGTTCCTGTGGAGGTTAATTGATGGGCAGAGTGCAGGCGAGGTGATTGAGGTGTACGATAGAAGCAATTTAACGCACGTACATGATACATGCTTCAGTTTCTGAAGGCTCAGAAAAAAATATTATTTATTGGAGATTATCAGTAAGCAGACTGTAGCAGCAGCAGCATCTGGCAACAGACCTGCTACCATCGGTGGTGCACAGTGAAAAGACTTTTGTTGGCAAATCTGGTAATTGTATCTAATCCTGCCCCCAGTGTGTATTAATGATTTTTGAATTCTGAGTCAGAGGCATTTCTTCGAGGCACGGACCCATGGGTGAGGATCCATGAAAATACTGCATTTGGAGAACACTATTTTGTTTCAGTGTTCCTATATCTCAGAAAAAGCCAAAAGAAATTTTAACAAATTTTCCCCAAATTTATCTTTGAGCATGAGAAATTCCAGCCTTTTTGGGGAAAACTTGTAAGTGTTGGAAGCTACTATTTAGCTATAACTACATCAGTGCGTTTTATTTAAATTGCGTGTGGCTGGTTCCTATATCTGGGGCATGTTGCGGAGCATTTGCTCATCTACAGCAGCTCCATCAGCTGTTTGAATCACCAATGAGTGGGTTTTTTTCCTGACCGTGTGTGATAATTGGAGGGATTTTGGAGAGATTTTATTAAACCGTAGACATGTTACAGAGCATTTTGCTCAGCTCCAAGATGAGTCACTGTAATTTGAATTACCTTGCTATACTTTTCAGCCTTTTCAGCTGAAATGCAATATACTTTAAGATATATACTTAATTGTAATGAAGATTCTTCCTTTGCCAGCTACTTTTAATATTGATTTTTGACCAGGGCCTAAGTATGTGATACAATAACAGACTTAGAGGGCAGACTGGGAGCTACATATATCAGGTTTATTGATGCCGTCTGTGTCTCCTTTTTTTTTTCTTTTCTTTTCTAATGAGGCACTAAAAACATCTGTATTTTTACCATTTACAGGGTAGTGTGGTTTTACTGTCTGTAAAAGGTAAACAAAAATGTTTTGATTCTTTAATTTTGTGGGCAAATCTATGTATGTTATCCATGATTCTTGTCAAAATATCATCCTTTGTATACTAAAAATTGTTTCTAAATACTATTTAGAAACAAAGGCTCCATTCCTACAATGGATTCTGCATAGGCAGCACCCTGTTTTCAAGCATAACCCTATTAGCCCTATCTTGAAGGCCAAAAAAGTGTGGGGTTTTTTCGCAATCATGTTAGTTAAATCACATTAGCTTAACATTACTGAAAATCTCTAAGATGTGGACTAGCACGTTTGAAGCCAAATAACACTGCTTCAGAAATGTTAGTATCTTAACAGGGCTTTTCAGTCATGTTAAGCTCACTTGGCTGAACTAACGTGACTGAAAAACACACTTTCTGGGCATTTGACGTCAGTAGGGTTCCATGCAGGTGCAAGGGCATGCCTGCCTGGGAGTTGTAGGATTGACTTTAGCAAGACAATGACCTCTTTATAAAATATTTCATTTGAAAATGATACAGAATCAATACCTGTAGTCAGAAATTTTTGACTGCCTGTGTTTGGGGGAAAAAATAGTCTACCTCCTATAAAGAGTACAGCTGTGTCAGAATGACACTTAACAGATTTTGTCTGAAGCAACATTTGAAGTCTTCCACAAGGAATATACAAGTTACATTTCAATAATGAACTAAGAAATATAATAGTCATTTAGTTTGTTAATCGTTTTCTAAGCCTTTATAGTAAATTATTTCCAAGACAAGAAGTTTTTAGTTAGTATTTTTGTTGTAAATTGCACAATGACAACAAAATGTCAGGTTTTAGTCAGTCCATCAGCTAATGTGGAAGTGCGTTTATTTTCTTGCTGAGTCAGCTTTGTGTCAGGTGTATTGAAATTATGCTTCCTTCATTCAGTGTTAAGAGTTGTTAATCTAAAATAGCTTATTTATTTTGAAGGAAGAGCCAGAGCCATGTTCATTCTTAACATGCAACTATAGAACAGAAAGCAAGTAATCAAGGGTAGCTTAATAATTAGCAACTTAGCCAATAATTCATAACTTGAGCTATAACATCCACTCTTTTTTCTCCTTCCGTATTTCCTCTTAGAGGCCCAAATGCAGAGGTGAGTGGGTGAATCCAAGACAGCGTAAGCTAAAGTAATTTACTCTTTTACACCCTCCTGTTAGTTGCTTTTCTTTCAACACTGCTCTCTTATGGCTCCATATTTATATTAATAGACTGTAAATTAAACCATCTTTGATTCCCTTTCTATCTTAGCTCAGTTGGCCCAATTAAGTTGTAATATGTCAGGGTTGTAAGAAACACACTGGTAAAGGTGTATGAGTCTGAGTCTAAGTTGTTGCAACTTACATGCTAAAGAGCCAAGATGAAGGTGTAAGCAGGGCCGACAAGAGGGTGGGCAAGCTGGTACAAATTACCGGGGCCCGGCTTCCCCCCCCTCTCGTCGGTCCTCTTTAGCCAGTCCGCCCTTCCTGGGGAGCCCGAAAAAATTCCGGGCCCAGTTTCCCCGGCTTCCCCCCCTCTCGTCAGCCCAGTTTAGCCGGTCCGCCCTTGCTGGGGGGCTGAAAAAAAATTTTCACCGGGGCCCGAACCCGCTGTCGGCGGCCCTGGGTGTAAGCCAAACTATCTTAAACAACTTTGGACTTACTTAAACCCCGCTCTGAATTTGGCCCAAAGTGTGAAATGCTAAAACAGATTTTATGTGAATGTAGTAGGTTTTTTAAAGGATTTCCTATGTCATAGAAAAGCAAATGTTTACTATTTTAGTAGTAGTAGTAGCACTTTATACACCTCTACCCCAATATAACGCGACCCGATATAACATGAATTCGGATATAACGCGGTAAAGCAGTGCTCCGAGGGGACGGGGCTGCGCACTCCGGCGGATCAAAGCAAGTTCGATATAACGCGGTTTCACCTATAACACAGTAAGATTTTTTGGCTCCCGAGGACAGCGTTATATCGGGGTAGAGGTGTATATCTTCTAAACACTATGCTGCCAGTAGCTAATTAATATAAACTTATTGCAACATAAAATAAAAATCTATGATCAATTAATCAGCAAATCTCCTCATATTTCGTGTTGATTTGATTTCTGTAGGATGCTTCATTGATTAGTTGTCATGACTATTAAATATATTTTATCTTCTATTGTGCCTTCCATCCAAAGTTCTTAGAACACTTTACAAACATGATTGAACCTCAGAAGACCCCTCACTTGCTTATCATTATTTACAAATGGGGAAACTGAGGCACAGGTTAAATGATTTGCACAATGTCTTTCAGTGACTCAGTGGCAGATCTGGGGATTGAAAATAATCCTAATTCTTGGTGGTTCCCTACTTTCTACGCAGACAGTCTTTCCAAGAAAACTAATTATGCCAGGTTGACTATTAAGTGATGTTACAGCACTAAATTACTCTGAGAAGTGTATTATTTAGAAGGAAGATGACAACCTCATACATCAGAAAAGCTAATGCATCACCATGGAATTAATAATGTAAAAGAATGAATTCTAACACATTCCCTTATGGACCAGCAGCTACTATTATTATTTACATTGTATCTTGTGTGTACATGTTGTACAAAAGTCTTTTACCCCTGTATGCAGATTTCCAAATTAATTAATTCTCATTTGGAGGGAATTTTGGCCAGGCTTCAGCTCTGTATAAAGGATTGAAAGGGTTAGGAAATAGGGTTGGTGGTTGATTTTCTATGAAAACTGTTTTTCAACAGAAAATTGGGTTTTTGAGAAGCAAAATTTTCCTGGAAACTTTTTTAATTGAAAGAATATAGCTGCAATCTTTCAGTTTTCAGCTGAAAAGTGAAATTTCCATGGAAGATTTTGATGATGACAAATGTTACTTCATTTTCATCAAAAAATTTTACGGGGAAAAGAAAACTTCTACGAAGAAGTCCTTTCCTTTGCTCGGTTCAAGGCCGGCTCCAGCTTTTTTGCCGCCCCAAGCTCCCGCAGAATTGCCGCCAAAGAAGAAGAGACAGAGTGAAGGACCCGCTGCCGAATTGCCACCGAAGCCGAGGTGCTGCCCCAATACCAGACGGAGCGCCACACCTTTCTATTGGCCACCCCAGGCACCTGCTTTCCTCACTGGTGCCTGGAGCCGGCCCTGGCTTGGTTAAAGAGTTCTTACAATTTCTTTAATTTCTTTAATTTCACCAAGCTCAGAAAACATTATATTAACATGTCTTCAATATTTTTGTATTGAAAAGTTACGGATTCTCCTTGAAAGATATTTCAGAATTTACATTTGTATAGAAGGGGAAATGTCACATTTAGGCAAACTAAGATAGATGTCAATTTCCAGGACTGGGAAGTCCTTTTTTTTTTTTTTTTTTTCTTTTTTCCCTTCCATTTCAGAAAGTGAGTAAGATGGAAGATCAAGTACTCACATAGAGCAGAGAATGAGTACATGGTCCTCCATTTTACTTACGTCCATGAGAGAACCAGCCATACGGGGATGCTGATGCACCTTTTATGCACCAGAGGAGTGACTCCACAGTAGCTTCATTCGAAGACAATCGCACTTGGGGAGGGTGGGAGTGATCAGGAAAAGCAGATCAAATCTAAATGTATGTGAATCCAGTGTCCTCAGAGCACTGCACAACTGGTGCAGAGGGACTAGGATCACCATTTCATTCTGTAGGCTGAAACAGCACAGCAGGCAAGGCAGCACCCATCCTTCCTCCCCTTGAAGTATGATGATCAGGTGGAGTTTGAAGCTGCTGTGGGCATTGAGCTAGTCGCTCCTTTTTAGGGGGGCTGGGAAGGAATTTTTCCCTCACCACTATATTGGCTTCAGTGGAGTGGGGGGTTTTCGCCTTCCCCACAGCGGGGTGTCAGGGAAGGCCTATTATGGTGAGTAGAAAAGGTGGTAGGCTGTATGTCGCAACTTATTTTGTAAGTGTGGGGTGGATGTCCAGTGCGGGTACTCGATAGGGAAGGCATCCAGTGACCAGATAAATGGCCTGGTAAAGGACATAAAAAGGAAGTGCTGGTTAAAGGAACGGAACGGGGCAGGGAGTTTGGAGCTCCTATGGTTGGAACAGCAGGGAGCCAACCCCCTTTTCTTATAGCCCACCTCAACCCTCCTGTGAGGGGGGAGGGGTGGATGGTATGGTCCTGGCAAAGGATGTGCTGGAGGGACCTGGCTGGAAAAAGAGGGGGAACTGGTGGAAGCTCCCCGGGTTATTACGGAATAAACGGGGTTACCTGCACTGTACACTTTTATCTGCTGGGTAGTCCCGGACATCTAATAATAAAGTTGCAGCCTGATTAAATCCATATCAAGTGTCTCCTGTCCTTCTTTTGGTATAGCCGGACAACAAGGAGCAAAGTCTTTGACTTAACTGGATGTCATAAGTAAGGGCAACAGGATTTGTTCTGTAACACACACTAATTATTTCTTCAGACTTCAAAGGGAATACTATGCATAAAAAGCTAAAATTAGGCCCAGTGTAGCTACCATGACGTTACAGGAATGGTCCAAAATGGTAAAGGCAAAGTTTAAGTTTGAAAACTAAAGTACATAACTGATGATCATTACCTTAAACATTCAATGTCAGTCTGAGGCTTTTCACTAACTTTGACTTTTTCTGCTTCTAAACATTTTGTAATGTCTTCAGCTTCACGTAGTTGTTCTTCAGTATCTAAAAGTAAAATAACAATGTCCTTACTAATATATATAAATCATCTGTATTCACATACAGCCTGCATTTTAGAAGTTCACACATTCTAATTATTGTGGAAACTGCTATGAAGGTGAAAATATTAGGTCACAGTACATAAAATTAAAATATTGTACAGTTGTAGTTACCATACAATTGTAATCTTTCAAGCAATTGCAAAATCTGCAGGATGCTTATAGTATCTGTACATTAAAATTTTAACCTCATAAAGAACAATTTATGGATATCTTTCCTAGTTCAACTACTATTATGTATGTATTATTTAAACAATATATATACATTCTGGTTATTTCTATTTTATACCCAAAGCTTTGTAGATTTAATAAAAATAAAAGATTGGCTTTATTATACTATTTTAGCCAAATCTCAGAATCAGTACTTCATCCTCATCCTCCTTGACATGTCAGCTGCCTTTGACGCAGTCAACTGTTGTTTTTTTTCTTGAAATCTTGTCCTCTTTTTCTTTCCATGACTCTCTTCTCTCCTGATTTTCCTCCTACTCTATGCTCCTTCAGAGGATCCTCCTCCTCACCCCTTCAGCTTTCAGTGGGGGTGTCACAGGGCTCTGTTCTTGGTCACCTTCTCTTCTCTGTCTACACCTTATTTCACCTACACCTACACATTAATCTCATCTGTAAACACAAATTCAACCATCTCTATGTTGATGACTCTCAGATCTATCTTTTGGCTCCAGGCCTATCTCCCTTTGTCCAAACTAAAATCTTGGCCTGTCTCTCTGACATCTGCTCACAGATGTCTAGTCATTAGCTCAAGATCAACATGGCTAAAACTCAGCTTCTTATCTCCTGCCTGTTCCCCCAAGCCTTCCTCAATACCTATTTTCTCAATCACTGTGGACAACACTGCCATCCTGCCTGTCACTCAGACCCATGTCATGGGCATAATCTTTGACTTGGCCCTCTTTGTAGGTCCTCACGTCCAGGCTGACTAAATCTTGCTGATTCTTTCAGATTTTTCTCTAGCCTTGAGAAATGTAGTCTTGCCCTGCTTGTATCCATTCCAAATGCTGCTGCCAAGATCATTTTTCTGTCCTGTCACTTTGACCCCATCACTCCTGTCTTTGCATCCCTCCTCTGGCTCCCCCTTCTCTATTACATGAAACATAAGATGCCTGTCTTCACTTTCAAGGCCCTTCATGGCCTATCTCCACCCTAGTTATCTCTCATTCAGTACTGAGATGTTGACTCCCACCTCCAGTCGGCCCATGATGCCATCACCCACTTGTACAATTTTTAAACAAGCCCTTCATTCCTTATTACATGCAGTTCCTCGCAGTTGGGAGGGGCAAATCTACCATTTGCAAATCTACATCATTATCTTCCTCCAAAACCCTCCTTAAAACTCAACAAAGATAGCTTGAGCAACAGTAGTAGTGAAGCTGCAGCAGCATGGTCGGTGACTGCTCGAGTATGTATGCAGGGTTCTGGCAGGCAGGAGTAGCCTGTGCAGACACCAATGCTGCTGCTGTTACTCAAGCTAGCTTTGATTTCATATCTGTCTGTATATGCTTCAATCACACTTCCCCATGGCAGAATACAAATACTCTTACATTGTAAGTTCTTTGGGACAGACATCATCTCTTTGTTCTGAATTTGCACAGCACTTACCACAGTGGCCTCCTAGTCTATGACTAGCTCTCCTAGGCACTACCATAGTACAGTAAATAATTATGATGGTGAATGGATTGCAGTGTTAAACAAAATGGGACAAAAGTTGGACCCAGTGAACTCTGGACTATTTGAAGTGTCACACAAATAAACCCATTTTATTACTACATCCTTGTATATAATAATCTAGATGACAGGCTATATCGAGAGGTGTTACAGTATACATGGATCAGAGCTGTATTTCAAACACCAAAGTATTTCAGAGAGAGATTGTTTCAGTGTTATAAAGAGAGAAGAGGTGAAAAGGAAGGTGAGGTTGGAGAAAGGAATGATGGAGGCAGGAAGTGAAAGGAAATGAGGGAGAGGGTAGATAACTATATTACTATCAATCTATCCATAAATGATAAAAAAATAGTCTGGAAGAGAGTGACACTACTGGTTCAAATTTATAAGTATCTTTGTCTTTTATGGTTCCTATCCTGCTTCCACAGAAGACAATGGTAACGCCTACTGTTTTGACTTCCGTGAGAGCAGGTTCAGACCCCAGATTATCCTGAGTTATCCGATGCTCCTGCTTTATTTTATTGCAGATATGCACCACCAGCACACTGACAAAAACGTTTACTTTGTTACCTTTTGTTGGTTCTTTCGTAAATCAAGTCACATACATATATATATATATATTTCTCATGTCCTCATTCTAAATCAATGCTGTATTATATATGAAAAGATTAGCAGGATAAACAGCTTATCATTAAAGCTAGATGGACAATGGCTTTTTTTGGTTTTCAAGAAAAAGTTTTCGGTCAAACCAAAAACTGCATTTAAAAAAATTGTTTGGTGAATCTAAGTTTGAAAATTGTTATAAATGTGTGGGTTTTACCCCAGTGATAAGGGCGCTCACCTGGGATGTGGGAGACCTAGGTTCAATTCTTCCCACTGCCTGATGTGGAGAAGAGATGTTAGTTGGGGTCTCCCACATTTCAGAAGAGTAGTGCACTACTATCACCGGGCTATGGATATTCTAGTATGCGACTTTTTCAATCTCTTCTCTTGAAGCTGTGTTCTACTTTTAAAAAATTATCACTGGAGCAGGGACTTGGGTATCCCACCCCCCAGGTGAGTCCCTAAATACCAAGCTATACATCCATTCTAACTCTCTTTCCCTGTCCCAGTGACTATCCATTGTCATTCTAAGTAACAATTCATATCTTTCATTAAGACCATGAATAGTCATTGGGACAATCTTACTTCTGTGAAAAATATCTGAGGGGAACTATTTGTCAAATGTGTTTGTCAAATCACAAATGATTATCATAATAAGTGACTATCCAACACATTAAATACCTTTGAGTTTGCTCTGGAGAGTAAATAAATCCTGCTTTAATTCATTCTTCTGCAGCTGGAGTGCATTTAACTGAACATTTTCACGTTCCATTGACTCCATTTCTAAGAAGAAATATATTTTAAGTTAAAATGTATTACAGTTTTAATCTTCATGGTATAATCTTAAATACTCTTTAATTACTTCTAACCATCTTTGGATATTCTAAAAGGACATTAGGCTAAAAATACAATTAGACTTATAAAACCTGATGTACAAGAAATTACATATGGACAACTCTATTAGAATTATCTGTATCTACAAACAGGGAATACAAGGAACAGGTGCATGATGAATTAAGTCTGTCAAGTCAAGCTGTTTGCAGAGAGAAATTTTTTACCCCTGTTGGCTATTCATGTCGCTGGAACTCTGGACTTTATCGCCAGATGGATGAGTTGGGTTCACCTGGAGAAATAGCAACTGAAACGGTCCAAGTAGCCATTGCCTTTGTTACTAGTGTGGTCTGTGGCTAGCACAAAGAATGACTGCCCAGTCAGCAAGGAAGAGGAACAAGAAATGCCATGGTTAGACTACCTGCTATGATAATCTTATATTCTGTATTTTAGCTCAAAGGGTCATAGGATCCTGTTTCAGACAATAACTATAAAGGACCAATCCCATGAGGTACCTGTGCATATAACTCCCACTGAATTTAGGAGGGCTTGTAGGACTCAAAGCTGGTGGTCAATAATCATTGAGGGCTTAATTGTGGTCCATTTAAGGTGGTAATGCAATGTGCACCCCCCCCCCCCCCATACCTCTCTGTTGGCTATGACCTCCTGAACAGCTGTGCAGGAGTAGATGCAGGGACCGCAGAGCTTGTAATTCCCCGCATAGCAGAAATGAGTGGGAGAGAGTGTACTAGGCAATACAGCCACACCAACCCACTGCCCCTTATTGAGGTCAGATCATGATCTCACAATCTAGCCCTAAGAGAAATATCCAGCTAGGAAGGCAATCAGTTTAAAAGTATTGCTTTACTCAGTTAAGTTTTAGTCATTTGTATTCTCTAGCAATCCAAGATAAAATAGTTTAACATAAAACGTACCATTTTTCAAAATATTTGCCTTAGTTTCTAAGTCACATATTTCAGTCTTGGCTTTTTTTCTAATCAAAAGCTCTCTGTTACATGTTAGTCCATACTCATTGTTAAAATCTGTGATTTCCTTCATAAAATTCTCCTCTTCTTCAATCATTTTCCTCTTTGTATCTGACTAGAAAGGTGGAAAGAAAATACACAGAGGAAAATAGAATCCTTGTTAAAATAATCGAGCTGAAATACAGTTTTACCCCCTTATAACTATGTAAAATCGGTATGTATTCTATTTTGTAACCTGGAAAAACAGGGAAATGGTCTAGATCTCCATCATTACTTCTGTTGCATTAATCTTACTGTTTTGCTCTTGTGACAAAATGAAAGCAGCGTGTTCTATAATAATAGTGCTGTATCATTAGTGTTAGAGGCCACATTATGCTATCAATTTTTAAGCATGTGTTGAAATCAATAGAGACTTCTGCTTAAAATCAATGGCACAAAATGGCCATTCTTTTTGGTTCTTTAAATTGCTCATTAAGGGTGAAATTCACCCCTTTGCTATAGTTCAGGACAAGGCCACTGCACTATTTAAGCTCCCAAAATATAGCCTAAAAGAGCTGACCCTGTTAGGGAGTCTGGAATATGGGGTTTCTCGGTGCCTTTTAGAAGTAGGTCCCAAATTTAAAGTATTTGTTTTTATAAGAAAAACTTCCATTTATAGAAAAATACATTCATAAAGTCAATGACAAGATTAAATTCCATTCAAAGCTCTTATCTGAATACTGATTTAAATAAAAAGTGAATTCCCTTGTAAACAAGGGAAGAGATAACCCGTGCATCAAATCTCACTGGATACAGTTGATAGCAAATTCACATTCCATCAGAGGACAGCAATTTTGCCTTTATAGCTAAGTAGCATTAGTATAATATTTACAGTATTCCTTATTCTGTCCTATATGTAGGAAGGGGAATATGCTAGACACTGCAATAATACTACTAAATTATAAAGACAACTGAAAAGTTTTTAAAGGTAATCCAGGAGGTAGATTATCTAAAATCATGGATTAAATTTTGGAGTGAGATTCTGAATTTCTTTGTGTTTTAATTTGTTAGACCCAAAACAAATTTTAATCATTCAGATTTTCATAATTAATTAGTGTCCAATTTTTTTCTAAATATAAAACTGACTGTAGTCATACTGTATTTTGTAAAACCGAACTCTCCTAAATAGTATGCCTGGAAACATACAAAGATTTTGAGAAAAATACTTCTTTGATTCATAAATTCAACTTTCTTTTTCTCTAAGATGTCTTCACGTTTCTTCAAAAGCTGTAAGTAGAAGAGCTTTTCAGACAGCTGCTGAACCTTCAAAGAGAACAAAAGATTATTGGTGATAAAAATAAGTACACATGATGTATAGGTCTTGCACATAAAGAGCCCTAACCAGAAAAAAAATAGTCTGCATAGCTGCTGGACCATGGAAGCTTAATGGGTCTCCTTTTCTCATTAGCTTGCAATCTGATCACAATTCTTTGCAGTAGTGTGGGGTTCCATTCGGCGCGGATAAAGCACATGACCAATGTGGTTGCAAGCTGACTCAAGCTGACTCCAACTCTGTTTATTACAAGCTTTCTTTTATAGTCTTTCTTAACATTACATAACACAATTAGGCTATAATTACACATCTACCGATTGGACAAGAAGGAGAATCATGTGTTTATCACATGTATAGCCCCACACCGATTGGTTCAATTGTTCCTTACATAAGGCCTCATCTTATATAACCACCAGGGGGCCTTACATAAGGCCCCATCTTATATAACCGTCAGGGGGCCCTACATAAGGCCTCATCTTATATAACCACCAGGGGGCCTTACATAAGGCCTCATCTTATATAACCACCAGGGGGCCTTACATAAGGCCATGATTTATTGCCAGGCAAGTGTCCCATCGTGACCCTTACCCTCTCATGAAACTTTACATCCCCACACAGTAGTATCCCCTCTTCAGAGGCTAAGCTCAGTGCTGTTCCCAATATAGAGAATGAAGTCCTTAACTCTCATTTTTAGCCAGAAAATTTTTCATCTGGAAAGCAGAGAGACTCAACAGAGCATACAGTCTTTTAGATAGCTTAACACAGGGGTGAGTTTTTCTCCATCTAACCAGATATCATCAAGTCAGGCATAGATTAACTTCAAAGGGACAAAAATCCAAAGTTATTGTGCTTTTCTCTGAATGTTGGTGGTTAGCCATAGAGAGCTATTTATGCGATGCCTCTTCTACTATAGACGATGAAGTAGGGATTGATGGTCTCATAAATTTTCCCAGTATGACTGTGAGAACTAACAGCCAGGGAAGAGTAATGAAGGGACCAAGCTTTGGGCTGAAGACAGTTCTACTATAAAACGCCAAATAAACTAAAAACCTTCCTTGTGTACACATTTGTATTTTCAGATTTAATTTTTTTAAACAGTACTTCAACTGATGAGGTAGGCTGCTCAACTAATTTGTGCATACCACTTAAGGAGAATTCTTCCAGATTTTGCAGCACAACCCTGGTTGGAGGTTTAAAACTAAGCAAGTGTAGGGGGACAGAATATAAGATACAAGAGCAGATAAGTAGGGAGCAACTAAGTTATTGAAGGATTTTAAAGGCAAGCACCAGAAGCTTGTATCTGATGTGATGGTGAGTGGGAACCAATGAAGGGACTCAAAGAGAGGGCTCAAATGGTCAAAACACTGGTTAAGGAAAGTGAGCTTAGCCTTTTGAACTGATGACAAGGGAGCAAAGCGGCTGTCAGGAAGCCCACAGAGGATGAGATTGCAGTAGTCAAGAGGAAATACAGGGAGAGTCTATATGGTAGTTTTAGTGATGTGGATGGCAAGAAAAGGCCAATTATTAGAGATATTATGGAGGAAGAAGTAACAAGATTTGGAAACTGTCTACATATGCAAGTTGAGAGAGGGTACAGTCAAGTTGATATGCCTGAATAACAGAGAGAATGGTGATAGTATCAATAGTAATGAAGCTTGGGCAAAATTAGGAGAATTTGGAAAAGAAAACAATGGGCCAGATTTTCTCCTCACATACCAACCATATTTTAGTGACGGTGTCAGGGAGTTTGTTCCTCCAATACCAAGAGCTTTGGGATAATTTATTGTTACATACTGATTCAAAGCAAGTTACTAATATTGTGCTTCTGTATTTATATTACTGAATATAACCAGGCGTATTGTAGTTTCTCCGGCCCCAAAGTGCCTTCATAATCTATTACTTTGCAATAATTTTTTTTAAAGAAATCATTGAGCCATGAAAGGCAAAATGCTATAAATCAAGTTCTAATTACATGCTAGCTGGTTTTACAGAACAGAAAAAAAAATAATATTTCCTAGGAGCGTTCTCTTGACCACAAGCAGTCTCTGTGATATAGATGTCAAAACATTTTTGAACTCTAAGGCTCATCTACTTATTCAGGCCTGGGTTGGGATGGGGCGGGGGGAGAGGGAAGAAATGACATACAGTTATTTGGAGGAGGCCTTTAGTATTATATTATTACTTTGATTATATTAATTGCAGTAGATACAGTGAGAATTTGTAGAATAAGCTAAATTTTAGATATTGAAAAATAATTGATAATGTAAGTAATCTCACTAGTCAATTTATTTGTATTGAAATATTATTTGATTGAAATTTTGGCATTTCCTTTATTGCCTGCATCATTTCCTTTTGATAAATGAATTAATTTCAAACTAAACAAGCAAATAAAATCTACTATTTTACATATAATTAATTAATGTATAAAAGACACTGGAATCAATTAAGAATGCATCTTCACCTTTCTCCACTAGTCATGTACACCAATTGTTTTACTTTTGAGTCCTCTGATACCTACCATACAAACCACAATTATAAACCAGAATGAATCAATAACAAATTAGGGGTATACAAATAAAATTGTGATTCTCAGAAATTAATTTTATAAGCAGGACTACAGGGGGTTGGTTACCTAGCAAATATCAAACATTCCAACCTTGTATTGATTAAAGACCAGTTCCTATTGTAGATCCATATTGGGTTCTGATCTTTGAAACAGTTATGCCATTAGTTCCATTGAAGTCAATGGGGCTGTTGACATGCATACGTGTAACTGTTTGCAGAATCAAGGTCTAAATTTGTAACTAGTAAACATTTCTAAACAATTATGTGGATTCTTCCCCCCCCTAACATATCTTAATCTATTTTAGAGGTTTTTATAGCACCTGTCACAGTAGCATTGTGTGGCAAACCACACAACAGCCTATATTTTTGGAGAGATCGGTATTGCCACCAAACCATTCATTCACCTCACCAAATGAATTAGTAGTATAATAAGTGTTGGTAAAATTAGGAGTCTGGCAGTAAAAATCAAAAGGGGCACAAAGCACAATCCAGAAGATTGCAAGATTTATCTCTAACATGATATCGCTAACATATTTCTGTTATTTTATAGGTAAAATACTAGAGATAACATAGGCCTGACTCTAAAAGGAGCCTCTGTCTGCCTGCTTACTATGCACCTACAATTTTGTGGGTGCAGATATTTAAGAGCACAGGTGACATCGTTTAGACCTCATTTGCAGGCACAAACAAGTGGGTTTCTAACATCAGTTTCACCCACAATTATTAGTACTGACAAAACTGAGAGTATAAAAAGGGAGTTCATGTCTCAAAACAAGGCTCCACATCTACTATATGGACAAAGGGATTAGAAAATGTAAAAGAGTGAGTGGCTGAACACTAACTGGTCTGGCTAGAAAGGTGGTTCTGTCTACAATGGCACTAGCCAAACTATAAGTGCACTCTTTGTACATGCTAGACGGCGAGTAACACAAATAGAATTGCTGATGTGTGGATGAGGTGGGAACTCTTAAGGCCTGATCCAAGGCTCACTAAAGTCAATTATGGGACTCTCTTAATTTACTTCAGTGCACATTAGGTAGGGCCGTTATTGAATGGAAGTGGGCAGTGAAGCCCATATGTGAACAAACTCCATGTATCTTAGAATGTTAATGAAGGAGAAGGAAGGAGTGTTCTACCTTCTACATCAAGACCCCAGGCTTGTAAAAAGAACCAGATTGGTATACCCCTGAGCCCATATGGAATCCTACTTAGGCCCCTGGGGCTCCATGCAATCTCAGGGGTCAGTCTGAATGGTGAGTCTTATAGGACTGGGATCAAAATGGCAGGCTGATTCTCTTGTGAAGTGTTCAGATACTATGGCGATGAGCACTATAGAAACGCATACAAATACATACATAAAGCAAACACTATGATAATTCATATAAACACTACATGAAGTATACTGCTTCAAAGTGTTCATGAACAATATATTAAAATTACAGCCCATTTACCTATAACAATAATTAACATACTATAAGTATTACTACTCTACCTTAGTTTCTAATTTTATTTTTGCTTCATTCAGCTCTTCTGTTATTTGCTTAATTTTTTCATGACTTCTGTTTATGTCTAATTTAACTGCAATACAAAATGAACCTTTAAACACATGAAATCAATTGGTGAAAGTGAGATTCTTTTAACAATTTGCGGCTTGCAAGATAGAGTGGGGTAGAAAGATGACTTCAGTAGAGACATATAATTGCTAGACTTCTAATCACATTGGTTTTCCTATAACAGCTACTGTCACTGTCATCAGTTACTAGAAGTGGAAATCGACATTCAGTTGTGAACGAACAAGTACCTAATTACTACTTTAGTGTGGACAAACATGACATTTGCATAGATAATTCAGGTAGCTAGCTTTGGAAATTTGATTTAAAGTAAGGGTCACCTGTTTTACTGTATAGTAAAGTACCTTGTTGATACTCTGCTACGCCATGACCAAGTGATTAAAACAACAGGCAGGGAGAGAAGATACAGGGGTTCTGTTTCTAAGTCTGCTGGCAGTTTTCTGTGTAATCTTGGACAAACTTCCTAAAGTTCCCACTGCACTCCAGGCAATTACATTTCCTGAAAGCAGATTTTGTAGAGTTCAAACTACAGGTCTAGACTGCAGTATTGCCAGACCCAAGCATTCAAAAAATCATGACTTAGCCTCCCCCCCGCCCCCAATATTATGAGGTCAGCTTAAAAATCATGAGATTAAAAAAAAAAAAGCAGATCCTTTTTATTTGCCTTCTGGTTTTAAGCCTTTGGGTTTGTTTTTCATCTTTCCTCCACCATCGGGAGGGTAGAAATGTACTCTTTAAAAAAAAAAAAAAAAAGAGCGAGCGAGCACTGAGATTCGCTTGTAATAACATGATTCTAGGAATTGGGGCTTTAGGAATAACAACAAATATCATGAATCTCATGATAAAAAATTATATGTTGGCAAGGCTGTGCGTGAGGATGATACAAGCCTGACCTTGCTGTATTCAAACCCAGGAGAAGGGAGACAGGCTCTTTCAAAGCCAGCCCACGTGTCTATTGCAGGGCTGCCCTGAGTCCCTATGGAATTCACTAGAACTATTGAAACTGAAGGTGGTGAGGGAGGTAGGAACTCGGTTATTGGGCTCAATACAGGGGTGATAGGGTAAGGCTGTGGCCTGTGTTATACAGGTGAGACTAGAGACTCTGAAGGTCCCTTCCGGCCTTATAATCTAGGAGTCGATATACTCCAGGGGAAAGGCTCAGTCAGCATTTACTGACCTTGCTTGAAAACACCACCCCCACCCCAAGATGGAGGAAAAACCTCACTGCGATTCAGGGCTCTCGGGGAACCGTGGAGTTGTGTGACCACAGGCACCCCTGGCCATCCTCGCTGCACCAGGCACAAGATGGTGGCCGTGTGGCTGACCTGCGTGCATGAGGCGCCGTTTCTTCTCCGCTTGCTGCTCCGTGAGGAGAATTTGCTGGAACAGGGAGTCCAGGCTCATTTCTGTCTCCTTGGAGGGCAGGACTTGGGGTTATTTCCCCGTCCCTGGGAGGCTTATTCACCACTTCAGAGGCCCCTCACAGGGGGGGTAGGGAGCTCTTCACTGAGCCTGACTCCTCCCCCTTTAGCAGCAGCCTTGTGCTCAGCCCCTCACATCTACCCCCCCTCCTGCCTGACCACCTCAGTTCCTGCCTCTCTACCTCCCGACCGGTGGCTGGAGGAACAGGGGGGGCTACACAAACCTCCAGAGGGGTTTGTGCAGCCAAGGAGAAGCCCCAGAACCATCCCATCAGGCGGGGAAGCCTGAGCTTAGAGCAGAGGAAGGAAGCTGGGTTGAGAGGTGGGAAAAGAGAAGCCCAGCAGTAGAGGAGGCTGGTGGTTTTGGGGGACAGCCGAGGGAACAGGGATTGGATGGAGAGAGCATGGGAGGTAGCGGGGGGTCTGCTGGTGGAGAAGATTGGATTGGGCTGGGGCACAGGGTAATCTTAACACAGAGAGGGAGGGGTGGTAGTCTTGGTTATACAACTTTTCAAAGTTAACGGGATGAAACAGAACTTCAGCAAAATGTTATATTATAGTCAAGCTACTGTTAAACAAAATAAGCTCTGATGAAACTTGAAAACATGAAACTGACCCCTCTTATATAAAACTGAAATGATTTTATTTTTAAATTGGCACAAAGTGAAACAGAGGGAACAGTTCACAAAGATGAATTTAGGAAAGTGTTTTAGTAGTGAAACTTCCTACCCAAAGGCCAAAGGAAAAATGGAAACTGAGTGAAATGGGGAACTTTTGACAATTCAGATAGCTATTTTTTACCAGAGCCTGTGAGTGAACAAGTCATTTTATAAAAATTCAAGAAAAAGAACTACAATATCCTGGGATCAAGGCGAAAATAAAATGAAAACCATTCTTTGAAGTTTTCAAGACTTTACTGCTATGGTTGCAACAGGGGCTTTCATGTTTCAAACTGTGAGAAAGCTGCTGTATGCCAGGATGGTGTTCCGTGTCACATATTAGAAGAGCTGCTCTTTGTGGCGGGGCTCCAGAGTCTCAAATTATGGGAAAGGAATTGTTCTTCATAAGAGAGGAAGCCAGAATCCAACAATAGTGCATTTCTCAATGTCCCAGAATGCCCAGTAAGCCCTTTTACAGCTATGTTAAAGAAGTCTTGAAATTCAGGATGGGGGAAGTGAAATAGTCTTTAGAGTTCAGCTTGGTAGCTGTGACTTGGACCTCAGTTCTGCAAAGACGCACATGCTTAACTACACATAGTAGTCTCACTGAGTTCAGTGGGACTACTCGTGTGCAAAGTTAAACATCTTTGTAAATGCTTGCAGGGTCAAAACTAAATGTTATGGAATAAAAGTAAAATGCATTCCTGTTTAACTAGAGCCATGCAAAGAATAAGACCTTTTGGCTTTTCCCAAAGGTGGTTTTAATTTTATTTTGTAGGTCATATCAGTGCATCCTAATCTTAATCTGTATCTGTATCTTAATCATCATGCCCTAATCAGGTCATGTCTTTTTAATGTACTTCAGAATTAGTAATTGCCTTTTGTAATCAAGGTTCTGTGAAAGTAATAAAGTTTCCTCTACAAACTCTAATTTGTGTAGGAAAGGGGGGGGGAAAGATTTTGTTACTAAATGGAGCTAAGCTTAAAAACACTTGTCAATTTAAATGCATGTATTTTTAAATGTAAAGTGTCCGATTTTTTCAAAAACAATATAATTTTGATAGCCTGAAATGTAAATTCGAAACCCCAACCCCCCCCCCAATCCTCTAACTATTTAGAAATATTTATAAATTTTAAAAAAATGGAACCTTCAGGATGTACATGAACTCTGAGTAGCTACATGCTCTTATTCTCTTCTCCCTTGTTTATTGCTCTTATTCGCCGCAGCATGTCTAAAATTAGGTACTGATCTTGTGTATATTTAAGCATGTGCATAACTTTAAAAAAGGGGGGGGAGGATGGGTTGGGATTTTTGTTTTTCTCAATCTTCCATGCTGTGAACACCCTCTTTTTCTTTGTAACAGAAGTCTCGAACACAGCCACACAGAGATGCCATAGTCTTTGGCCTTTAAAAATATTCTCTATCCAACCAAATGTCACATGAGAAATGCCTTGCCTTTCATGCTAAGATGCTGTGGGACACAGAATGTGGGTCATTCTCCCTGTCTTGATTGTTTTATGACAGTCTGATTGGACAGAGTTCACCTCTGGGAAGAAGGTGGCCGTAGGCAGCTGTGAAATGTCTAAGGCACCAATCCTGTATTTGCACACAGTAGCATGGACTTTCACCTATGAGAGGAGTCCCACTGAAGGCAATGGGATACCTCCTGGGCACAGGGAGATTGGGACCAAAAGAAAAAAAAAACACTACACAGTCACTAACAAGAGGAAGACTCCCTCTCAGAATCAGGAGCAATGTCTGTAGCTGCATAACCCAGACCACAGAGGTACTATTGGTTAAAAGTCAACAGTCAGCTGAATGGCTGGATACAACTCATACAGTCAACAGATTCTTTTGTGTTAAGATTTATGTAGACATTTACTCATTAATCAGTCATTTAAACCAAAATGGCTTCTCCTGAGCTATTAATCTGGTTTAGTGGGTAAATGCAGAGACTTCATATGCACAGTAGAATAGTGTGCTACATATTTTGGTATAGGAAAAAGCTACAAGAAGGTGCACATTGGTAGCCTTGTGATGCCTCTAGTGCCTTGTGAGGCATGAACTGTTGTTAAGAGTGATTTTAAGAGAAATAACCTTTGTAGAAAACTATTTTTGGTGGGAGTAAAAGGAAAATAAGGCTGTAGTAGAACTAGGTTAGGGAATATGGCCTTCTTCTAAAAATAACAGTAGAAAGATAGAAAATACAGAAGCAGGAAATAGTTTATAAATACATTTCTTCTCCTATTTTGAATACATTTAATGTTTGTTTTTTCCTAGCCATTTTTCTCTTGTTTACCTGTAGCATGTGGACTGCCTGTCCCTCTTCTTGATTACCCATCAAGTCCAGCTGTCTGTTCAACGATATCAAAGGCACAACTAATGCTCTCAAAACACTTTTGAAAGAAACAGAATACTGAATAATTTCAATATGAAACCAAAGTGCATTAAAGTGGCTGAAATAAGTGCTTGGCATTGTGGGGGCAGAGGACAGTTTTTATTCCAGCACTTCTCTCCCCCTGAACTGCCTCTCTTCAATCCCATGCTGACTACTACTTTGTGTCTACCTCCACCTTCACTCTTCCCCTCCCATTTAACAGAATAGGTCAAATTCTTCTTTGTGGTAATTCCACTTACTTTATTTTGTGTTTGTTTTCAGTGATGAAGTCCCAGCTGTACACTGCTAGGAGTTAGTGCTCAAGTGTGACATTATAAAAATTGTGGTTTTGAACAAGGAGGGCCTGATTCTGATCTCACTTAACTAAATTTTAACCTGGCATAACTAACTCCATGACTTCAGTGTAATCATTTCTGATTTGCACCATTGTGAGATCAAACTCAGTGTTTTGGCATAAATGAAACGAAAATTAAAAAACAAAAACAAAAATTCAAATGAATTTTACACTTAGCCATTCTAAATAGGAACATCAACTAAGTTACACTTATGACTGCATTGTTACAACACAACAAGCATCAGATAGTAAAACAGATCTCTCATCAATGGTGATGGCCTATAAAAGGATGATTGACTAAAATAGATACATCACAGGGTTTCCGGCCCCAGCAAATGACATAGGTCCAGTTTCCCTGTGCCAGAACCGGTGTTCCCACTTTGGGCAATTAAGAGTGCAGGGCACCACTTGGGGCTATGAAGGATCAGGGAGTCAGAGAGAGAGAGACCTGATGAAGCAGAACTGTCTGTGTGAGAATCAGGTGGGAGCTGCTGGAGACCAGGGGACTGGAGGACCTGGCATAGAGTTACTGGGGAGTTGGAGCAAACTGAGGCAGGTGCACTTGTTGTGCTGCAGCCTGCTGAAAGTGGGTGCTGTAGGGCAGTGATTCTCAAACGTATTTGATTGCGCCACCCTTCTTTGTGTCTAGTAGTTTACGCATCCCTTCCCCCAGGCACCTGGCCAGCAGCCACCGCTCAGTTCGCAAGGCAGAGCAGAGAGCAGCAGCTGCTGGCTGGGCACCCAGCTCTGAAGGCAGCGCCGCCGCCAGCAGCAGCACAGATGAGAACCACAACCTGCATTGGCTCCCTGATTTTCTGCTGCAGCACAGGTTAAAGCATGGTCTAATCATATGCCCCTCTTCATCCCCTATACTATGGGCTGCAAGGTGGGATGCGTAGGAGTCAGTGCTCCAGCTTTAAACCCATTGGAGGTTCCCCTTCTCTTGGATGATCCCCAGCAGGGACCTTGCAAGTAGGTTCTGCTTTCTTTGTGTTGTCTGAGCAGGGAAAAGGACTAGAACATGGCAGAAAATCTGCCCCAAGGTTTTAACTGTTGCCCAGGGACCTATTTTAATATTATGTTTGGACTGCAGGGTGAAAAGCTTAGGCACAACTTGTATGCAGCATATCCTACATCTGCAGAAATACCTTACAAACATGAAATACTGGTGTTCTTCATTTAGCTTTGTCTTAGAAAAGTTAGAAGTACAATTTTAAAATCATTTTCTTCCAAACAAATCCATTGATTGAGCAGCCAGTTCAGTACCACTGTCAAATACAAATACAGGACTGATTCTGCTTGCATTCACGTCAGTTATTTCCCCAACTTCCCTCACCCCCATTTTCTTGAATAGAAGCAGGATTGGGCCCATGGTAAATTCTGTGGAAATAAATAGAGTCATATCAGACTCCATCTTGTGGCTGTGAATGGTAATTTCAGGATGCTCTTTTTGCCCAACACCCACATGTTTGTTTTTAATGTTTAAAATAGTGCTGCCAAATCAGCAAAATAATGTTTTGTCCAAATGATTGGTTAATTCAACTATTGCTACTGCGGTTGTTAAGAGTGAAAAATATTTATACTCCCCGTAACATTTTGTGATTTTACTTTGAAGTAATTGGACCAGATTATTGTGCAGATTTATATCCTGTGTAATCTCAGTGATTTATGTAAGTGTCAGTGAAGAACTTGGCTCATTGTTTTTCCAGACTGAAAGTGTTCACTATTTCAAAACTGAAGTAAATAAAATGACATCACTATCTAATAAATTGTTAGTTATTGCAGACAAACAAAAATCTACAGTAGATCTCTGAATTTAAGCAAGCAGGTTAATATTAAATAATAGCACTAGGAAATGACTTTCTTACCCCCAGACAATGTTAGCTTCACTGGAGGATTAGTTATAGCCTTTTGCATTTTGTTAGGAATGTAAACAACTTTTCAACAGATGTCCCTTATAAAGGAAGCCAGCTATTAGCATTGTGATATCTCTGTTTGAGTCTCACATCCAAGATTTTGTGTAATTCCATCTGGAAAGTCTTCATTGGATCCCATCCTTAGGGGTTATAAAGTTAAGATTTTTAAAAAAAAAATCTAAGCCTTCTATTGTCTTTTAGTCATAATCATACAGCACCTGCTTTATTTGCTGATTGGTAATTGTGCTGTGTAAAAGGTCTTTACACTGTATGTCTGCAATGCTTTTGTAATTTAAAAGGTAGCTCGCCTGTCTTCTTTGCTAGACTTTTCCCTTAAAACTTTTTAAATCTAACCTTCCTAATAATTTGGATATTTGACAACTGAGGCCTTCCTTTTGAAACATTTATCAGAGCTCTAAATTTTTTTGGCATGACTATAGTAACATATGTAATGAAGGAAAAATATGACTAATCTGTCATGTAGTAAAAAACTAGCAAAACAAAAACTACTTTGCTGCAACACTAAACCGAACTTGATTAGTTGTTAGTCTGGAAGACTACAGTTTGGTTTTAGTACAAAGCAGATAGGACTCAGTTGTTTGAGGAAGCGATCAGCTGTCCATTTTCACAATGGAGAGAGGTAAACAGTGGGGTCCCCATCCCCTAAGAAGCTGCACTGGGAGCTGTGCTGTTCAACATATTTATTAATGATCTGGAAAAGAGAGTGAACAGTGAAGTGGATGATACAAAATTATTTAAGATAGTTAAATCCAGAACTGACTGCAAAGAGTTAGAGGGGGCTCTCACAAAACTGCATGAAAGGGCGACAAAATGGCAGATGAAATTCAACACCCACCCCCGCACACACACCGCTATAATAGACTCATAGACTTTAAGGTCAGAAGGGACCAATATGGTCATCTAGTCTGACCTCCCGCATGATGCAGGCCACAAAAGCTGACCCACCCACAACAGAATCTTCCAGCCTGCGACCCCTGCCCTATGCTGCGGAGGAAGGCGAAAAACCTCCAGGGCCTCTGCCAATCTACCCTGGAGGAAAATTCCTTCCCGACCCCAAATATGGCGATCAGCAGTACCCCGAGCATACAGGCAAGATTCTACAGCCGGACCCTCATTTTACCCGCGATGGCACGTTAATGCCTAATTGACTAAGACCACGTTATCCCTTCAAACCATTCCCTCCATAAACTTATCAAGCCTAATCTTGAAGCCAGAAAGGTCTTTCGCCCCCACCGTTTCCCTCGGAAGGCTGTTCCAAAATTTCACCCCTCTGACGGTTAGAAACCTTCTTCTAATTTCAAGCCTAAACTTCCCCACGGCCAGTTTATATCCATTCGTTCTCGTGTCCACATTACTACTGAGCTGAAATAATTCCTCTCCCTCCTTGGTATTAATCCCTTTGATATATTTAAAGAGAGCAATCATATCCCCCCTCAGCCTTCTTTTGGTTAGGCTAAACAAACCGAGCTCCTCGAGTCTCCTTTCATAGGAAAGGTTTTCCATTCCTCGGATCATCCTAGTGGCCCTTCTCTGTACCCGTTCCAGTTTGAGTTCATCCTTTTTAAACATAGGAGACCAGAACTGCACACAGTACTCCAAATGAGGTCTCACCAGCGCCTTGTATAACGGAAGCAGCACCTCCCTGTCCCTACTAGAAATACCTCGCCTAATGCATCCCAAAATCGCATTAGCTTTTTTCACAGCCACGTCACATTGCCGACTCATAGTCATCCTGCGATCAACCAGGACTCCGAGGTCCTTCTCCTCCTCAGTCACTTCCAACCTATGCGTCCCTAACTTATAACTAAAATTCTTATTAGTCATCCCTAAATGCATCACCTTACACTTCTCACTATTAAATCTCATCCTATTATTTTTACTCCAATTTACAAGGTCATCCAAGTCTCCCTGCAGAATATCCCGATCCTTCTCCGAATTGGCAATACCTCCCAACTTTGTGTCATCCGCAAACTTTATCAGCCCACTCCTACATTCGGTTCCGAGGTCAGTAACGAATAGATTGAATAAAATCGGACCCAAAACCGAACCTTGAGGAACCCCACTGGTGACCTCCGTCCAACCCGACAGTTCACCTTTCAGTACTACCCGCTGCAGTCTCCCCTTTAACCAGTTCTTTATCCACCTCTGGAATTTCATATCGATCCCCATCTTTTCCAATTTAACCAATGATGGGTTCTAAATTAGCTGTTACTGCTTAAGAAAGAGATCGTGGAGTCGTCATGGATAGTTCTCTGAAAACTTCAACTCAATGCACAGCAGCAGTCAAAAAGGCTAAAGAATGTTAGGAACTATTAAGAAAGGGCCAGAAAATATAATGCCACTATATAAATCCATTGTGCACCCAGATCTTGAATATTGTGTCCAGTTCTGGTTATTCTACCTCAAAAAAATATAGTGGAACTGGAAAAATTTCATAGAAGGGCAACAAAGATGAGCAAGGGTATGGAACAATTACCATACAAGGACAGACTAAAAAGATGAGGACTATTCATCTTAGAAAAGACTCAGTTAAGGAAGATATGATAGAGTTCTATATACAATCATTAATGTTATGGAAAAAGTGAATGGAGAAGTGGTGTTTACCCTTTCCCACAATACAAAAACCAGGGGTGACCCAATGAAATTTATAGTCAGCAGGTTTAATGCAAACAAGAGGAAGTATTTCTTGCACACAACACAATATTAACATGTGGAACACATAGCCATGGGATGTTGTGAAGGCCAAAGTTATAACTGGTTTCGAAAAAGAACTAGATTAGATTCATGGAGGATAAGTCTATCAAGGGCTGTTAGCCAAAATGGTCAGGGATGTAATCTCATACTCGGGGCAGCCTAAACTGCTGACTGCCAGTAGCCAGGAGAGGAAGACGGGGTGGATCTCTAAAGAATTGCCCTGTTTTGTACACTCCCCCTTAAGTTCTGGTACTATCTGCTGTCAGAGATAGGATACGGAGCTAGATGGACCATTGGTGAGACCCTGTATGGCTGTTCTTATCCTCAGGGCTAGAGAAGAAAGCACCCAGAAAGCTGAAGTGTACCATTTTGAAACTTAAGTTCTTTGTAGTTTATGGTAGTCATAAAGAGGTGGGTACACCACTTGTTTTGTGGTTTGTTTTTTATTAGCATAGATACTATTATTGTGGGGTCTGCCCCTGTAAGATACTGAGAGCTCTTAAATCCCATTTAAATCAATGGGAGTTAAGGATACTCGGCACTTTACAGGATTGGGCCCTTTGTTATGAGGTGTAAGCTTGCATTAAAATAGACCTAAGGAAAATATTCATTTTGTTTAATGACTCAAATTGAGCAACTTTAAATATTTTACCATATCCTTTATAACCCCATTCCATTTCTTTGATCCCTCTTTACCTGTCTGTTGCATGTTACTCTGTTTTTTCCCCCAGAAGCCTAGCTCCTTTTTCAGCACCTATTGGTTATATAAACCCGCCTTACTTTATATAAAATATAAATCCTGGTGGGTCTCGAAATATGTATTTAAAGTTAATTCATCAAGATAAAAATCATTTTATGCTTTCAGTATTTAAATTGACAGTAGCTTTTATAGAATATTACTAGATCAGTATCTGTCATTGTCTTCTCTAAGGCAGTGGTTCTTAAACTTTTTTGTGTGTGGACCAATTGAAAATTGCTGAGGGTCTCGGCGGACCACTTAATGATCTTTCCAAATGTTGTTTGTACCGTTAGCTAACTATTGTAAAGCGCTTTGGATAAAAGCACTATATAAAAAAACCTTAATAATAATTAATGTTTTTTGTTCTACAAATAAAAGCACACAACTCATATTTTAATATCAGTAGTCTTACTTGCTAATGCGATGGATGTGCCCTCTCTCTCCTGCTGCGACAACCCCCGAGCTGGGGCTGGGAAGGAGGAGGTCTCTTCCCCCACCACAGCAGCCACAGAGCTGGGGCTGGGAAGGAGGGGGTCTCTCCCCGGCAGCCGCAGCCCTGGAGCTGGGGAAAGTCGCCTCTTTCTCTAGCCGCCACAGCTCTGCACATCCCAAATTCTCCCCACTCCCTCTTCTCACCCCACTGCCCCCTCCCACCTACTCCCTATTCCCCCCCAAGGCCACCACCTCACCTTACATGTGCGTCTTCTCCAGAGTCCAGGCACCTAATTAGTGGAGCCATGCCTGCGCGGCTCCACTAATTAGGTGGGTGGCCCTTCATTCTCTCATGTGCGGCCACCAAGGCGTGCACATTAGAGGGAACTATCTGCGGACCACCTGAATGGAGCTTGTGGACCACGGGTGGTTCACAGACCACAGTTTGAGAACCTCTGCTTTAAGGTATTTCAGAAGATTTTCAAATGTTTTATCATAGTTCATAAAGCCCAACTTCTTTCTAATACTGCAAATGAACCAACAATATGATACATATTAGATGGTTAAAGAAAATAAATAAAACAACTTAATTTTCACAGTCATAACAGAAGTGGTATTCAGAACTAATTTAGTTATTTTTTAAACCCTTCCCATAATTTCCATTCAAGCGAAAGGAGTTAGTTGGCATGATGAAAACAACTTGAATGCAAAAACCAAGAGTTTCCTATTTTTTTATAATAATATTTGTGTCAGTACTGAAGGCTTTCATCAAATTAATCTCATATCCTAGTATGCCATATTCCCCGGTAAAAACTTGCCAATTGATTTGTAACTTCTTAAGTAACAAATTTTACTTCAATATTTACAGCATTCAATATATTTCTTTCTATAAGTGTAGAAAAGCACAAATACTGTAGAACTAAGATAATGTTTAATGGTCAACTAAGGTAAAACAGGCACGTTTTTTAATGGCAATGGATGAGTCAACCTCTGAATTTAGTAATATGTCTTTCCTCTATGGAAGACCTAGTAGCTTAATACAAAGGATCTGAGTTATTTGTCTAGGAGCTGTTCTTTCCCCCCAGCTCCCTTAAAAAGAATCTGAATAGCTCTTAGAAAACTTATCTAGCCTTCCTGAGGAAGATGGTTAAGGCCTTTCCTATCTGTTAATTGCAAAAGCTAATCCGGGAAACAACAGGATAATCCTGAAGTCTACATAAATAGTGCCCTTTCCCTTTTGATATGGCTCCTTTTCGGGTGCGGGAGACCCAGATTTGGCAGTGGTCACTCATGCTATCAAAATCTCCCTGTCTATTGATGGAGATACTGTTTCTGTGATTCCATCTGTTTAAAACAAGTGATTGCAATTAAAAGAGAGCCTGCAAGCTGTACCCAAACATATATCCCACCTATTCTTCTAAGGGATTACTCCTTTTTTTATGATGCAATTTTCAAAGGCTTGCATGGGCACAAATAACTTTTTGCATGCTCCATCTGGGGCACAATGCAAAGGCAAAGCAATAAAAAAAATTCATTTTGAGCAAAATATCACAGCGAGAATAAACTGGAATTATAAAATGTTCTGGATACATAAACAATTACTTACTTTGTGTCCCAACTGCTGCTTTTCAGAAGCTTCAGCATGTCCACTCTCTGTTTGTGTGAAGTGTGTGTAAATAATTTTTCTGGTTTATCTTTTTAAAGATTATTGAAAGAAAGTAACAGAAAGTGAATTTTAATGAATAGCAAAGCAAATATATTGCTTTCTTGTGAAATCATTACACCTCTCTCTATCTGAAAGTTAAATCACACAGTTTCATATTCTCTCTCTGTCTTTTTTTTATACCTCAACTTTATTATCTCTGTATTATAAAGTAGATATACACATTATTTTCATAGAAGTTTTATGTCAATGATTTTTTAATCAGATCATCTAAATTCTTTTATTTTAGTCAGTCACGTTTCTGTGATAACTGTTTTTGCAACGAGTTGATGAAATGATTAATAAGACTGCACTTTAAATTTAAAGGCAACTGTTGTGTGTTAAATGCCATTGGGTTTCCCAGAACTGTACAAATAAAAAACAAACAAAAAAACTCTGTCCCTTTCTAGAGAGACATCAGAACGAAAGGGCAAATCCTGCATACGTGCACATGATTAACTTTACGTATGTGAGTAGTCTAATTAGAGACATGGCTTGATTATGCTGAACGTGCCAGGTTACAAAGAGTTTGGATGGGACAATCTGTGCAGAATTATACCATTGCTCTTCAAGGTAATTCCAGCCTTAGTGCACAAGAAGCTTCCCCTTCCCCAGTAACTGACCGGAATGTTATATATTCGTCTCGGTATTTGTGCCTGTGATCAAATGCAATGTCTGGACTGTCCGTACTCCCCTGGATGAGAGTGTTTATGGCATCTCAGCACTTTTTGGGTAGGGAGGTTAATAAAGTGCATAACCTCCCCAGCTTGACTGTTGTCAATTCTCTGTAGAATTTATATTCTGGCAAAATCATTAGTTAGCAGTTTGGCAGGTCCAATAGGAGTTACTTCTATATCTGAACACGTACTGTCATGTGAGATGGATGTAGGAATCTCTGGGCAATGCCTGCAGAGATTCCCTGCTTATTTGTTGGCAGACCTAAAGTTTCAAAAGTACCTTCCAGGATATATTCACCAATGTTTTGATTTAAGTAAAATTTGAGACAGTAATGAATATTATATGGGAAGCCTTAACAGCCTTCTTTAATCATGCCGCTGTGCGGTGCGGCTGCCAGACATGCTGCTCTGAGCGGCATGGTAAGGGGGTGGGGAGCAGGGGGTTGGATAAGGGGCAGGGGGTCCCGGGAGGGGGCGGTCAGGGGACAGGGAGCAGGGGGCGGTTGGATGGGGCGAAGGTTCTGTGGGGGGGCCGTCAGGGGATGGGGACCAGGGGGGTTGGATAGGCATGGGAGTCCTGGGGGGCCTGTCAGGGGGTGGGGGTGTGGATAGGGTTTGGGCAGTCAGGGGACAGGGAGCAGTGGGGGGTTGGATAGGGGGTGGGGTCCCAGGGGAGCGGTTAGGGGCGGGAGGTCCTGGGAGGGGGCGGTCAGGGGACAAGGAGCAGGAGGGATGGATGTGTGGAGGGTTCTGAGGGGGGCAGTCAGGGGGCGGGAAGTGGGAGGGGACTGGGGCCAGGCTTTTTGGGGAGGCACAGCCTTCCCTACCCAGCCCTCCATACAGTTTCGCAACACCAATGTGGCCCTCGGGCCAAAAAGTTTGCCAACCCTTGGACTAGATGGAAAACATAGATTAATGGGAATGTACTTATTACCTCCTATTCCACTGCATTTTGGACAATGTCTCCCTCATTTCTTAATCCAGAAAACATAGAAAGTTCTAACTGTTTGAACTTCATTCCATTTAGTAAAACTTCCCGACAAAACCTATGTTAAAATGGAGTTAAGGTTGAGAGTATATATAAAACCAATGAATTTACCTGGAAATTCTCAAAGATTATTCAGTATAACATATACTCTATTTTTCTTCAAAAATAGCACTTTGAGTCCTGATTAAATTTTCTGAGAACCTCTGCTTTAAGTGCAAAACCTTTACAATGGCATCTTCCAACTGACCCATCATCACAATCTAAATTAGGTGATTCTCAAAGCCCATGACTGTTCCAGGCAGCATGACGATTCCTTCCCACAAAGCTCAAGTCTGTCTGCAGCCATTTAGTCAAACAATGTCCATTTTGACTGCTCACTTACAGCATTTTGAAAACATCATGGAAAATTCAAACACAGAAGCAGCCAGGGCCTATTATGCTGCCCGATATTGTCTCATTGTTTTCCTGTACTCCCCCATCAATCTGAATCCATCTGTTGTCACCTCTTGTCTTGTACTTAGATTGTGTTTGTGCCAAGGATTGTTCTGGTTTGTTTTGTTTGTACAGTGCTTAGCACAATTAGATCTTGATCCATGGTTGGGGCTCCTAGGTGATACAATAATACAAATAAAAAAGCAGCACCAGAATCTGTAGGTCAAAACTTTAACCATTGAAATCTGATAGTTGGTGCTTGGAGTCATATCTCAGTCTTTAATCAATTAAACATCATCAGTCTTTCAGAGCATCTAAGGTAGTGGTTTATAATTTTAGAACTGATGGTAGAAAGTTTTGAAACATTGTCACCTCTCAAGTAGCACATCAAGCAAGAGCAGAACAGTAAAAACTCAAAAAACTTTAATTGATGGTTAAATACTTCAGCAGTAGATTGAGGGACAGAAAGAAGGAAACCAGAGAGAAAAATCAAGAATAATGCTAAGTTGCTCAGAATGACATTTTCTAAGTCTACCAGTATGTTACTAACTGAAAAAAAAGCAATGTTCAGGTGGATTTGCTCAGCAGAAGGACAATTCATTCAGACAAAATGCAGCCCAAGAGAGCTGCAACTGCTGAGGAATTCCAGTAACACATTTAATGATACCTGATCTTATTACCAAGTGACTCAGATTCTTCAGCCTTTATAAAATCCATTTTACAGCAGTTAAAAGCATATTGGGATTTGCCCAGCTCTTGGTTTTTTGACTCCTACCCAAAAAGAAAAGTGTAGAAAGTGATTCTAATTTACCTCAACTTAGCCAAGGAGGTTGTGATTCTCTCTGGTGACATATGTGGGTTAACATGCTCTCTTGTAACAGAAAAATCTGCTGTGACATAGTCTAATTCTGTGCCTAGCACAGTGATACTCAGACCTCAATGGTTCAGGAGCCAAATTAGTGACCAACATTACCCAGAAGAGCCACAGTAGTGTGAATTCAGTGTTTCATTTTCTATTTTTATATATATGAATTATTCTCACAGCAAAATAACTGACCAGGTATTATTATTTTATCAACTACAATTGGTTAATAACATAGTAAACGCATTCTGATTGGTTAATAATTAAATCACAGTGTTTTAATGTCATGTGCTGCAAAGAGTCACAGGAGACACCTTAAAGAGCCACATTTGCAAGCCTCAGGGCTTGTCTATACTTACGGCTAAATCGGCACTGCTGCGATAGATGCAGTGGTATCGATTTAGCGGGTCTGGTGAAAACAAGCTAAGTCAATGGCAGAGTGCTCTCCCGCCAACTTCTGTACTCCACCTCCCCAAGAAGCATAAGGTAAGTCGGCAGGAGAGCATCTCCCATCGACAGTGTGGTGTAGATACCGCTGTAAGTCAACCTAAGTTACATTAACTTCACCTACGTAACTTATGTAAGTGAGGTAGCGTAACATAGGTCGACTTACTCAGACTGAGGACTGATCTACATTAAAGCTGTATCACTGGCCTAGCACATGATGACTATATGGACTACCAGCAGCTAATACTTTGTCACTGGCAGGTGTTAATTGCCTGTAGCAGTACCAGCAAAGAAGAGTGTTTATGTATGGCAGGGGAGTGTACTATACTCCAAATAGATAATGCAGACTCCTAAAATCCCAGAAGAGGACCAGTAACACACAGTTTCTAGTCTGTGATTTAAAGATTACTTTGTGGTGCTCCCCAAATTTGTGAGGCACTTCACCACTACCTGCCCTTAGCCTGAAGGAGTCTTTTCTGTGTTTGCTGTGGGTCAGCTCCCTGAAATCAACAGCTTCTGGTAGCACAAGCACTAGCTGCCAGGCCTCTGCAGGTCTCAATCTCTCTGTGTAGGTGGTGCTAGGCACACACCAATCCTCAAGTCCTTGGAGCATTATTTGTAGTATCTTGCCCCTTATCCTGTGGGTCCCAAAGGAAAGTACACATCAGCATGTAAGTTTCAGCTCAGGATCAGCACTTCGCTTAACATCATAGCATGTAAATATCTATTCTTGTTTTCACTATAAAAGAGTTAAGATTCAAGAAATAGTGAGTAAGAATATTGGAAACAAATGGTTACATATAAACATATAAAACAAAATCATAACACACTTTCTGGAGACTAACCTTAACTATCAGGTTAACCTCCTGCCAAAAGAAGTTTATCTCACCCAAAGTTCTCTGCAGAATTTTCAACCAAGGCTGGCTGAGACCCCACTTTCATGAATGCAAACATGCTGTCCTTTATTTTGTAGGTACAGGATAACAGGGTGTCTTCTTCTAGAAATACCTCCAAAGTTCATTATCTTTACTCATGGACAGGATAACCCCCGTGGCTTGTTTTTTCCTGTGTGCTCTTCCTGTTGACTTCATATCTCTTCAACTTTTACTTCATATGTAAATGGACATCAATTGTGTTAGCTTACAATGCTTAATTTACATCTCAATAGAGAGATACATGTTTCTTAACTCCTGTCTGGAGGAACCAGTCTGAGACATGTCACCTTTTGGTGACCTGTTTTCACTTTACATGCTTAAGAACATATTTTTTTAGTATAGATACATGACTCCTTATATAGTATCTGTATATTTCACAATGATATTGATGATGAGTGTGACAGCAGCTTTCATTTGAGACCTCACATGACATTCTTTGGTGAACCAGAATCAGGAAATTCCTGTAACCCCACCACACGCTGTTGTCAATTGGCAGTAAGAAACTCTTGGGTCACGTATATAAAAATATTATTTCTGATCCTGGGGCTCAAAACAAAAGTCTTTCTTTTTTATTTTTGGATGACTCACTGGGTAACTGAATATTGGCCATCTACTCTCCTCTTGTAGCTGTCACCCTGGCCATTAATGAAATCAAGATACACAGCCTCAACTTATTTCTATATTGCTTCTTCAATTCTCCAGCAGGTGGTCTTAGAAATGGGGCAGCTTATTTCCTCCCAGGCTAGATAGCAGTACCAAGCATGTCAGTTTGAGGATATGCCTTTTCTCTCGCAATTTGGGAAGATGGAGTTCTAAGGTCATTCCTGAAGCATGTATTACTGCATGATAATATATTACTGTTCAGCCTGTTTTCTCCTAAAATGTCTTGTCAGAGAAATTAAATAGCAGATTAATAAATCAGGTCAGATTTACTCTGTATATGTTTCCTCCGGTCCTGTCTTGCCACATTCAGATCACTGGTTTTGCAGTGAAAAGATGCCCTAAATTATACATAGAAAATGAGAGATTCTCCAAACCTGCAAGTCCTCAATAAATCCTCAGGTCATATTTGTTTTGGGCTAACTAATCAGCTACTGATACTAACAGTAATAGTGCTCTGTCAATATTTCTTTTTTCTTCATGATGTTGCCTCCACATAGTCCAACATGCCTAGCCATGGAAACTTTTAAAGCAATAATTGTCAATTATGTGGTGTACGTAACTTCCTAGAGCCCTACGTCCCATAGATGGACGTTGTGAAACCCCCGTCCTATGCAACTACTGAATTCCTTTGTTTGTCATCTGGAGTAGTAATGGAACAAACATATCTCTTTCCTACCATCATATTAGATGCACAAGTCTCACAGTAAGTTGCTTTTTAAAAGTTTCATTAAGTTTAGGCTGAAAAGTTTCTGATTTATTATTTTACTTTAATGATTTTTTAAAATACGTTTGGGGAATGTAGAAGTTGACTCTCTTTCCCCATGATGTTCTTCAGTTCATATAGGCATGAAAAGTACCCTTTGTGTCTTGGGGTGAGGGAACTCAGCTTTATTATTTATTATGAACAATTATATTTCTGTAGTGCCAAGTTGGGGCACCATTGTGCTAAGCGCTATACAGACATAGAAAATGACAGTCCCTCCTCCCAAAGAGTAAAAAGACAGTATACAGTAGGTCAATAAAACAAACGAGTTTAGGGTGGGTAAGAGTGACAAAAATAGAGGGTAGGCAATTCGTAGCCAGTAAAAAGCAGTAATTACAGCTTGCCACCTCCCTACCTGTTATCAAGTTGTAGTTTACTGTATGCATTATAGAAGAGATCAGTTTTGCAAAGGGACTTGAAGGAGGGTAAGGTGGTAGCCTTAGGGATTTTGACTAGGAGGTTTTCATGTGCATGGAGTGGCAGCATGGGGGACAGTGCAGAGAAGTGGCCAAGTGGGCAATCAGGGCTGACATCGTTGGCAAAGTGAAGGCCATCTGATGTCTCAGAAAGCTGGTGAAGCTAAATGGTAAGGCTTCAAAGGCAAAAACAAGAAATTTGTGTTTGGTGCAGTGGTGGATACAGCCCGTGGAGGGATACAAAGAGGGATGTGACGTTGTCAGAGTGACAAGTCAGGAAGATGATCCTGGCAGGAGGATTTAAGGGGGTAGAGATGAGGTTGCAATGTGTTTGGCATCAAGGCAGAGAGGAGGAGTAAAAAAATGTTAGGTAAGTGATTCAGAAGCTGAAGTCCCATTGAAAGTAAGTGGGCTTCGGGTCCTAAGGCACTTGAGTACTTTTGAAAAAATTTTCCACAGAGATTATTCTAGTTAAGGTATAAGATGATGAGGGTCTGAAAAAGAGCTTTGGTTGTCTGGACAGACAGAAAAGGCTGAATTTTTGAAATATGGGGGTAGACATGGCCTAGGTGTGTACTTCTAGAGAGGGCTGAGTTGATGATTATACCCAGATTATGGGCCTGTGTGATTGGGAGGATGATGGTGGTTGAGAAATTGAGAAGAGGGGAAGGCATGGCGGGGGAGATTAAAAGTTCAGTTCTGGATGTATTGAGCTTAAGTTGTCAGCTGGACATTCAGAAAGAGAGGTCCGAAAGATAGGCTAAGATGTGGAAATGGATGGAGGACGGCAGGTCTTCACTAGAGAGAGATTTTCAAAATTGTCAGTACAAAAATGACATTTGAAGTCTTGGATAAGAGGACTTAGAGATACAGTGTAGAGAAAGAAGAGCAGAGGGCCAAAGACTGAACCTTTGGGGACATCCACTGAAGGGAGAGAGGAAGAGGAAGACCCACCAAATGAAGGCAGTCATGTCTGCAAGGTATTCTCACAAAGAGCCCAAAAGGCTCCAGAAGACTGTTTTATAATCACCTCCTGCAAAATGCTATTGTAGCTCAAGAGTCTGGGAGATCTCCTAAAAAGGGTAACTTCAGGCATATGTAGTATGGCTGCCAAGACTCTTGGTTACAAAGTATGATGCGAAATCCCAGGATGAAGGGGTTCATCCTCTTGTAAAGAATCCCTATAAAGAGCTGTCAAAGTGGATTCCGCTTCGGAATATATTGTCTCCACAGTATCACAATGACCCTCCCTTCCTCCTCTCTACTTCTGATCCCAGCTGTAAGTAGATTTGGGAGGCAGGGAGCAGTGGGATATTTATGCCATTTGTTTGTGGACCACAAGGCTTGAGGGGATTTTATATGTACTGTAACTACCAACTACTGCTTAAGAAGGTTCCAATGCTAATTCTACAGCCGACCTTTGTTGAGACAGAACATGAGTTACTGTTGGTAAGTAATCCCTTTTTATACAAGTTAAGGAGTTGTTTTGTTTGAATCATATTTTTATATTTCCTTCCTTCTGAGGTATCATTGATGATCTGTGCTACTCAGAGCACTTAAAATCACAATCTTTTTAAAAAACATGTCTATGTACTGGTAAATGTGAAGAACATATATTTAGTTTGGTTTTGTGAGCTCTAATAAAACTTGAATTTCTTGCTAGTGTTACAAAAGATTCCTTTTCTGTGTAACCAACCAGTTTACAGAATGCAAGATGATCTGTGGGCACAGATACAACAATGTTCCACTTATGTTTTTACTCAGATGTCCAACACATATAGTGCTACAGACTTTCCTTCCATTATGTAGGAAATATGAATGATAGATATGTATGCACATTTGCAAGAGAACAACTTCCTGTACATGCCACTCAGCAGTTGATTTTACATTTGTATTTCACTTTTGTATCTGAAGTATGCTGAACTTTACTCACTATAAGCGAGATTCATTCTTGGTGTAACTCCAAAGACTGAAGTAACACTGGGGTGAGTTTTTGCCCTGTAGATAAAGATATATAATAGTTTTTTAAGCGATGAACTATAAAAAATGAGGCACAGAGTGCCTGTTTAGTGTTCAGGAGACTGATTTGTCTTTCAGAGTTTTGGCATGTTTTTCCATTTCACATTAATGTGTTTATTAGTTCTTTGCAGGAAATCAATTCAGTACCAAAAGCTCATTAGTCTGAATATACATTTCTTAATTAACATGTGGTTAGTTCTCGTAACTCTAGTGAAACTTTTCAAACTTTGAACGTGTCTGGGCAGTAGGATAATAGTTTTTTTTTTTAATTTGAAAACATAAGGTGAAAAATTAACACTTTCTCTGTCTCTTTCTCTAGGTGGCTCCGCTACCTAACTGCAGGCTTGTTTGCCATCAACTGGCATCTGGCACCCACAGAGCAATGCAATCAGCAACAGTTGCAGGGAATCTGCTGCCAGATGCCCCCTAGTAGGGAAATGGGATCAAGTCTCTGGTGTGACTGCTGAGCTACTGCAAGGAGGATGATTGTTGAGAATGGTTCAGGCCAGGTAGTTCCTGGCAGAGCACCCCTACAGTAGAACCTCAGAGTTAGGTTGTTCATCATAATTGTGAAATGTATGTAACGCTGAACAAAATGTTATGGTTGTTCTTTCAAAAGTTTACAACTGAACATTGACTTAATACAGCTTTGAAACTTTACTATGCAGAAGAAAAATACTGTCTTTTAACTATCTTAATTTAAGTGAAACAAGCACAGAAAGTTTCCTTACCTTGTCAAATCTTTTTTTTACATTTTCCTTCATTTTTAGTAGTTTACGTTTAACACTGTACAGTGCAATATTTGGGTTTTTTTGTCTCTGTTGCTGCCTGATGGCGTGTTTGCAGTTCCAAATGATATCTGTGATTGACCAGTCAGTTTGTAACTCTGGTGTTCGCAACTTTGAGGTTCTACTCTATTTGTATGGTGGAGGTGGAGAGGAGAAAGGATTGGAGCGAAGGCTCCTAAAAAGCATTCTGATTAAGAGGGAAAGTTGCTGAGCAGAGAAGTTTCTGAGTGGGGAGCAGAAGCTCAACAGGACCTAGGTAGGGAAATAAAACAGCAGGGCTGGAAGTACACCAGGCAGCCCATGAGGCAGTTGTTAGAAGGCTGGGAAGGAAAGGAACAGAACTAGTGTTTTTCCAGTAAATTGTTTCTAACTCGGCTCCCTCCTTCCACTTCCTTCTGCCCCTTTGGATACATGGAACCTCCCACAGAACCTCCCAGTTGAGTAGTTTCCCTTCACTAGTCTCACTGAGCTCCTGCTCCACTGCTCTTTGGTCCCTGGCCTCGCCAAAGACTGGATCCTCTTCCTGAAAGAGAAGGTGCTAGGCAGCAAATCCCCTCCATCTGCTGCTTATCACCTTACTCAGAACTGCCAGATCCCACTTCCTATCACACAGTACCAGTTCCTTGGGTATCATAGCTTTGCAGCCAAGAAGTGGAGCCACCTAAGGGAGAGAGAAAAGGTAAAACCCTATATTTTGTTTCCTCTCTTTCATGTTCTCTAGTCCTTAGATTTAACATTGCTTTTCTATGAGACTGTAGGTTGTATTTGTTCAAACTTCAATTGAGCTACAGAGTGTCATATTTTAGAAGAAGTAACTAGAAACCATTTATATTAGATGTGAACCTGTCATCTGACTTTCCTTTTTTCAAACTTTGTGGAATTCAGTGCTCTTGAAAGTTGCTGTGCTGAGACTCCTCTGTCCACAGAATAGGTACAAGACAGACAATGATAGCACAAGTTTCTACATACTGCTCCACAAATGTGCCACACCCTTCATTTAGCAGCACCAACTATGAGAGGGTTGTGGCAAGTCTCTGTGACAAACCTATTCTTGGCCTCTGTGCTAAAACCACCAAGATTGTCAGTTAATGCCAGTGATGTTTTACAGTTGGTACTACACTGAGATTACCAACACTTATATATGACATAACCAAACGGCCATCAAATGGAAAACCTTTTGGCTACCAAAAGCCTGAGCTGGCTTCAGACTTGCATCCTAGAGGTGAATGTCTGATTTTCTATTATTGACCTCTTTTTGACATTCCATTGCCCTCTGCTCTAGGATTTACTTCTGACAGTCACAAATTAAAATGGTTAATTAGGACTAATTCCAAAGAAGTAGAAGATACTTGAGGGAGCCTTTTATCTGCCTGTGATTTGTTCAGATTTTGTTAGTAAACATTCGTCAGCTGTGACATTCACATAACAGGTACATCCCAGGTGGAAGTTCCTTGTTCTGTCTAAAAGGCAGAGACTCTTCCTCTGTAGAAGAGTTATAACTCCCCCCGTCCACAGAGTATAAGGATTGAATAGTTAGTTTTATTTTGATTTTTAAAAAACCCTCTCAATAATTTAAAATGACCGTTAACCTTTCAAACAGTCACAGTTTCAACTTTTCACTAGTATAATCATGTCTGTATTGTAGTGGGCTATTACAGCTGTCTGAAAAAGTATTGTTTGATGTCTGTAAGCACAGTCAGTAATCAATAGCTTGAAATTTGTGCCATTTAAATCCTTTAGGATTTGGCACATCATTTTTTATTTAATTCTATCTGCTTACTGTAGAATAAAAAGAGTTTTGAACCATTGCCACAAAGCACATTTATGTGTGAAACAATGTTCATTTATATAGTGGCAAGTATATCATGTTGACATTTATTTTCAGTATTAATTGTACTTATTGATTGTTTTGTACAAATTGTAAATGTATTCAAAATATCAGTCGATGACAATATTTTGATAGCGATTTGCAACTATAGAAAATTATCACAGTTGCACAAAAAGCATGTTCCTGTTAAATATTTTAAGAGAAATTATAAAATCTGTAATTAATAAACTAAAATACCCTTTGCAGATGTTTTGACAAGGATAAATGGAATGGTAAATCATTGTAACATTGCTGTCAGTGTCACTGTTGTGAGGTTGAAAAGGGTATTGCACATAAATTCCTATCTTGTGCAACTATTGACTAGAAAGAAATAGGAAGCTGCATTCTGGGTGATATATGTCCCCATAGGAAAAGTCTTTTGCATTGGAATCTTGCTTGCAGATCATATTCCACATGCACCTACACATTAAAGACAAAGTTTAGTCAACTTTCTTATGTCTGTGCACAGCTTCACTAGAATGTTGATGTTGTCTGTTGAAAATTCCACTCAACTTAATATATATAGTGCTAACGGAATGTTGGGAGAGCTTTAGTTTATCAACAGAAACTAACTGTGCATGCACAAAATACTGATTTTTTAAATCCCTTTTCACTTTCTGAACTTGAAAATGGCTGAACCATTTTTGGTCACACTTTTTAAAAAATGGCTTCAGACCGAGCACAAATATGCCAAATTTCAGCCCCAAAAGTAAAAGTTTGAAAAAGTTTAAGCATCTGGAAACGGAAAAAATTTGAATTAATATAGAAATTTAATAGAATTAGAATGAAAATACTTGGGGAATCTTGAGCTTATAGGCTTAACATTATAGGCTTAGTTACACATTCCACCAAAAAAGTACGGTATATGTGTTCACTTTCAGATATGGCTGTGATAGTGCACTCTAATAGACACATTTGCCACACTTTTCTTTCTTTTTTCCCCCTGCATCCCAGGTCTTCAAACACATTCCCACCACAATGGAACATTTTCCTCAATAGTGTCTTATCTCCTACTGATTCCTTCCTTTTAGTTAATAGCAACCAAAAGATGCTGGAATCTGCATCCTATTGGTCTTTCAGAGAGCCTTGTATGTCATTTCATAGGATACCTAAGATGAAAAATAAGTCTATCAGTGTTTCTTCCTTATAAACCATTTATTATCATTTTATTTTAATATTAAAGTAACACCTACAAGCTCCAACCAAGATCATGGCCTTCCTATGTTAGGCACTGTGCATGCATATAGTAAGAGAAATTAACTGCCTCAAAGGGCTTACAATTGAAATGAGCAAGACAGACAAATAATAGGAGAAAGAAAGCAGTAATATCTCCGATTTACAAAGGGGGAACCTAATCCATGGTGATTTAAATACAAGGAGTCCAGTAGAAAAAGGCAAACTCCTCCAATACTGTATTTTGAAAAGCTCCTTTTGGACAACAGAAGCTAAGACAGAGTTTTGTATAAGCCATTTTGGTTGTCTGTTTGGAGGCTCAAGCCTGACTGTTCCTGTCTGTTTTTTCTTTTTTCTGTTTCTTAGACACTTTTTGAGGAAGAAAAAAACTACTTAAATGTGGTGTTTTGATACTTGATAATACCCCTTACTTTGCTTCAGTCAGTCTGACCAATCTTGCCCAAGATTACACAGATTACAAAATAACCATGTTCAGAAAGAGATATTGTTCAAATTACTTTATATGTTAGCAGCTTTGTGGGCTCTCCTGCTTGCATTCCCTGCTAGGTATCTATCAGGAGTTGACTTTTTTTTTTTTTTTTTTTTTTTAAGGTTTGCTCCAACTTGCTATGAATGGTGACCAATCAGATAGTTAGCCAAGTCAAACTTGGAGAGGCCTGTACTTCAGAGTGGTGAGTACTTTGCTGCAGCTTTAAATTTAATATGAAAATCTATATTTTATCTTGATATTTGTTTTTCCTTTTGTCTCATCAGCCATAGTTTCTTGTGCTTTCTTCGTGATCGCAGTTATTGTCTGAAATTCTGGAATGTTACAACTTGGGTGACCAGATGTCCCGATTTTATAGGGACAGTCCCGATTTTGGGGTCTTTTTCTTATATGGGCTCCTATTACCCCCCACCACCTGTCCCGATTTTTCACATTTGCTGTCTGGTCACCCTAGTTACAACTTACTAGAGACCAGGGCCGGCTCCAGGCACCAACATTCCAAGCAGATGCTTGGGGCGGCAATCTGCAAGGGGCGGCAGTCCGTGTGTTTTTGCCGCCCCAAGCAGCACGCCGAATTGCCGCCGTGGACGGCGGGGGCAGTCTGTGTGCCGTTAGGGCGGCACGCACGTTTCCGCGGCGGCGGCAATTCGGCGGCAGCTTCTATGTTCAGCTGCCCACGGCGGCAATTCGGCGTGCTGTTGGGGGCGGCAAAAACAGTAGAGCCAGCCCTGCTAGAGACTTCCTGTTCTTTCTCACTTGGAGCTAGTAGATTCCTAACCTTTATGCAACTATAAACAATGCAGCCCAATTGGCCCTGTCTACACTACAGAACTTGTTGTGTTCTGAAACATGGTCTTTAAAAAAATACATGTGGGGTTCCAGTTTGGAAGAGACAGAAAATTAATTTTCAAGGCTTGGTAATGTGGTTGTGAACCTTGATTATTATTCTTATTTAACATTCATAGTATAGTAGTGCCCAGAGGCCCCAGTCAGGATCAGGGCCCTGTTGTGTTAGGTGCTCTACAAACACCAAAAAATACACAGTCCCTACCCTGAAGAGCTTGTAGTCTGTTAGTACAAGTATGTTAGCTGTATATTAAACAATTGTTCAGAATCAGAGGTGATGGGTCATGTGGTATAAATGTAGACTCAGACACCCTTATTAGACTAGATTTAAAGCCATTACCCATGTGTAAAGAAATCTCAGTTGGTATAATTTACACAAACAGGAGTCAAAAGAAGGTGTAAATTTAAATAAAAGAGTGTGCCTATTTTATCTTATGCTTTCTTAAATGCTCCAATCAGTTGCTTCTTTCTGTGCTCCTTTATTTTGACTACTGGGTGTGTAAATTACAAACTCTCTTACATTCAGTTAGATTCACTGGGCGAAGTTCAGAGATTATATGCATGGGAATGTGCGGGTGTATATTGCATGGTGGTAATTTGGTATAAAACTACCTTAAGAAAAGAGGGAGTCTCAGGCTTGATCTACACTTAAAAGTTACACCACTACAGCTGTGGTGGTTAGAGGTGCAATTTGATTTTTTTTTTTTTAAACCAAGTTAGTTATTCTAGCATAAGCCCTAGTGTGGATGCAGTTATTTTTATATGGTTATTTCTATGCATCCACACTAGGAGAGTTTTGCTGGTTTAACTATACTGATATGGCTAAACCAGAAAAAACTTTGTAATGTAGAGAAGGCCTTAGCTGTGTAAAGTACATATTGGCAGGGAGGATGGAAAATGTAACGTACATCAATTTTGACTCATTCTAGACTTACACTCACCTCTAAATTTGGTCCACCATGTTTAAAATCCATTTCTGTAGTGTAGATGGGGCCAGTCAGATCTTGTGTCGTCAGAAGGAATACAAGTCTTCCATAAGTAATGGCAGAGAAAACAAATTATTGGCCAATAATTTAGGGGAGAAAACGGGACGGTTTTTCAGAGATGTTCCCAATGATTTAAGTTGGTGTACTGAAAATCAGACCCTGGTTCTCTCATTTCCATTGGTAACTAACTAAATCTAAAATGATTAATCAGAAATCGGGTGCAGAAATGTGATCTTGTTTGTATATGAGAAGGCTCTTTCTGCAGTATAAAATTAACAAATAGAAACAAAATGTACTTATTTTAATTAAAGGGTCACTGTCACATAATTTGGGCCCAACGTTTAGGTTTTGTAAGATGAAAGTCTTTAAGAAAGCCTAATACTGACATAAATATTTTCATGACTTTCAAAAAAAAATTCAGTGAAAACTGTTTTTTGTTGAGTTTCTTTGCCCGGAAGTGATTACAGAGTTACCCAGGAAGCTGTACAAATTGATATTCTTCATGTGAATGAATTAGCCATCCTGAAGCAAAGGCAGAAATGGTGTAAATTGGCAAAGCTCCATTGATTCCAAAACAGTAAAGCTGCTGAGTCAAAGACCATAGAACATAAGAACGGCCAGACTGGCTCACACCAAAGGTCCATCTAGTCCAGTATCCTGTCTTCCGACAGTGGCCAATGCCAAGTGCTTCAGAGGGAATGAACAGAACAGATAATCCTCAAGTGAGCCACGCTGATTTGCACCAGCTGAGGACCTTGTCCATTATTGTTAGATAATCATTTCCATTTTAGCTTTTAACCTATTTTAACATTGTACCTTCTTAAAATGTACAAAAAAGTGGTTTTGATCCTTGCTAGCTTTGATATCCCATATTTGCTTTACGAATAACCCTTTATTACTAACAGTAAAGTAGGCAGATTTTCATTTGTGTTTGCATCATGATTCTTTTAAAATAGCTAGGTTGTCAACAGGTACTTCAAGAGATTAAACTATCTGTGCACATTAGGAATAAAGTCTCAAATTTGCAGTTTAGGAGATACCCAACTATAACTGCTCAAATGTTCTCTGTATCTGAGATAAATACGTTGATTCCCTTGCCTGTAAGTTTCATTTACATATGAGTCAATATTTAACATGTCATCATCTATATTGTTCCTCTTGTATGTTTAATTGCTTTACAGCAAGTTTTTGTTTGCTTACTATCACTGTTTGCATTATTCATTTTCATGTATTGTTTTATTGTAGGAGCATGAATTACTTCCAGTAGCCGCTAGGGGGCTCTATCAGTCCACCTTTTGAGATAATAATGAATAGTATGGTAGAGGTAGACTCAGTCTGTCTAAAACATACTTTTTAGCCTATATATTAATGTACTGTATATACTAGCTAAAAATAGTGCAGCTAAAATAGTATGTTTTTAAGATACATGCCTTTATAAATGGCTAGGATTTTTTCACATTTTTTAATTTCTCCGTCAAAGTAAATGCTAGTAGTTTTATATTTTCTTCTGATTTTTACTACTCCATATTTCTGAATTCTGTTTCAGTATATTTATCCCATATCTTGTTGAAATTCAAAACCAGCTGATGCATACTAATGGGGTCTATTCTGTCATGTATAAGATCACTGAAGAACACAGCAACTTTTGTAGTTAATTGGCCAGATAATATTTAAAGCACAGCATTTCTGATGATTGTAGCTGGCAACTGTGAACTTGGAAAAAGTATTGGGTGAACAAGTCACTTAAAAGAATTATTCTGTGAATTAATAAACAGTGCAGGCTCGATTAAAGCCTATGGAGGAAAAAAGCACTGAAATGGAGGATCCAGAAGCTTAATCTTCCCTTCTCATACACTCTGAAGGTTTGAGGAGTGTGGGGGGAAGGGTATGGCACTTAATGGTAATACTTTGAATCAGTCTTCCTGTCTTTGTGCTCCTTTTGTTCTCTGACACTTGTTGAAAGCACTAAACCCACTTAAATGACAGGTTCAGTAAAACTCCATCTTGTTTCCAGGCCACAAAAGCCACAAGGCTCCATAAACTCCTCAAAATTGATTTTTGGGGGGATTGTGCAGGTTTTTGTTGTTTGAAGGATGGACAGCATTGTTACTTAATTTGGACTTTACAAAGGCTAAATGCCTTGGGCCAAATCTTTATGACTTATTCAAGCAACTACTTGTATTGACTTCATGGAATGAAGGTAAATTCAGGACAAGTAAAGCAAACTAAACTCCCTCCCCGTAATGATTTCTGCATCTTCTCTCTCCTTCTCTTTCACACTCTTGGAAGAAAAGAGCCCCTAAAAGTACTGTTTTCTGGATCCTTTCCTTTCCCACTAGTCTCTTGTTCTCTCTCACTCTGTGTCACTCATTAGTTCGGACTCAGATTCACTCCACCTGTTCTTTCCCAAAAGAATTACATTTAGAAGTTCATGGCATTGTTCTTTTCCCCAACATACTTCCGCTCAGCAGCTCCAGCAGATACACACTTAATAAAATTTATATTTCTCATGGCTCAATGGCTTTGACTTCAGTATTTTCATTCAAGTTCACTCCGTGAAATGAGTCTATGGCAGGGATGACAAACATATGGCCTGCAGGCTGGATGCAGCCCAGTCAATGTATTAATTCAGCCCTCACGTCAATTTACCATTCCATTGTCATCGTGGACTGCTGCCAGCAATAGCAATTGACACAGTGCTCCAGCACTATAGCTTTTGCACATGGAATCTGGCTGTAAAAGCAAAACTGACTAGTATTTTAGTCAGTTTAATTTTGCAGATGACCCCTTTTTACGTGTTTGGTGTAGAGTGACCATTCACTTACATACGGATGGGTATGCAGAAGGAAAGCCATTAGGATTCCGCATGGAACAAGTACAGAACGTGCCGTTTGTAACACTGGCCCGTGGATTCCATTTGAAAATGTCATTTGGCCCTCAGCACAGAATGAGTTTGATACCTCTCGCCTACTGAGTGCATCCAGTTTCATGCAATAAGGTGAGTCTAACCTGAAAACTAGAGAGCTATTAAATTTTGAAGGGTCTCTTTGCCTAGACTCACTTTGAAAGAAAGTTTTCTGAAGATTCCCTTTTACAGTTGGTTTAGTATGTCAAATAGTCCCCTTATCATCACTACGTTTTATCTTAGTGATAGTTATTGTTCTTTCTTTATAGAAAAAGAAAAGAAAACTATCCTTTTGATGAAAATAGAAAATGTCTATGAAATATAGGTGCTTGGATTAATTTTTTTTTAGATTGACATAGATTTGAAAGTTAGCAAACTGAATGAAAAGCTTCACTTTGTTAAAATGATATCAGCCATCACAGATATAGCTTTAAAAGAAACCCTTAATAAGTGAAGTACCAACAGCAATGCCAACCATCAGGGCTGCAATCAGGGTGGAGCGAGTGGGGCAGCTGCCCAGGGCACAAAGCTGTGGGGGTGGGAAAATGGGACGGAAACAGAGGCCACACCCCCTGACTCACCTCAGCAGGGCACCCAGTCTGTTTGGGTTGTGGGGGGCAGCCAAAAAATCGGGGGGGGGGAATGTGACCTTGCACCACCCACCCCTCCCCCCTCCTACACATGTCGCCTCTGGGCGAAAAAATGACTAAAAAAACCCCACAAATATGCTTGCTCACCCCAGGCACTAAAATGCCTAGTTACAGCTCTGGAAACAATCGACCATCCTTGAGGACTGAGAGGCAGTGGGGCCATCATCATGGAGGCTGAAGTCCACAGTGAGCTTGGTGTCTGCCTTGTTTCTAAGGGGACACCTATTCACATCTTAAAAACCAGCATTATAATTGGCAGCGTTTTTGTCAGTCTCCGCAGAGACAGAATAAATGTGGAGTCTGGCTAATTACTGAATTGACATATTGGACTGGATTCTGGTACACCAGTGTAAATTGGGAGTAAGCCTACTGAAGTCACCAGTATAACTGGGAGCAGAATGTAACCAGAGGATTGAATTTTCCCCTCATTTCTAGAGGCAGTCTCTCCAGAGCAATATTTTAGGCATGTTAGGAGAGCCTTGTGCTTTGACTGCCCATGCTATTCCTGTTCTGTAGATAATGGGACATCAGTTTCTAGTGTTTTCATTCTGGTACCTAAGCACTGGGGGGGAGGGGGAATAAGGTGACTTGAAAACATGATTTGTGGCAGCGTATATTTAAACAATACTAATAAGACATGACAGACACTTCATTTCAGTAGGGCTGCATACCGTGAGTGCCTTCTGAGGCACGAGGCCAATGCGCAAGTGACTTTAGGTATCCAAGAAATACAATACTCTCCTACAAAGGTTCTATAATACCTGCACTGCCTGATAGCTAATAAGAAATGAAAATTAGTTTAAAACTAAGGGGGGAAGTGATACCCAGAGATTTACTAAGGACAAAATTAAGTCAACAATGGTAAATAAGAACTCTAGGTGTAGCAAGAATTCAAAAAAGATTTAATCATTTCTGTTACAGTGCAGAAATCCTTGTAATTTGCAACTAATTTTCTCATATCCACTGTCCTATCAAAGAGTCCATGTGAAGGGGAGCGGTTAGATATTCAGAAAAAAATTATTTAGCACTGTGGCTTCTGGCTTGGCTTTGTTTTCAAAACATAGAGTTGGGCTGTTAAATCTGTTTGAAGTAATGGAATTTTAATCTTTTTCACCTTTCATGGGATGCTAGTTTTTCAGTGTTCACCAAAAAGATGTGAAAGAAAAGAACAGTACTTACAGAATATCTATAAAACTTTGAATGCACAAATTTCTAACTGGCTTTTGGGGGTTTCATAACCATGTCAATGACATCCTATATCTGACTTTTAACATTATTGTCAAATATAAATTCAATTTCAGCAAGACCCTCTAGAAAAGTATTCCCCGGAGGATCATTGCTCCTCTTATGTGGTTAAGTTAGACCCATATCCACAAAGGCATTTAGGCACTTAACTAACATTGAAATCAATGGGAATTAGGTGTCTAAAGACCTTTGAAGATCTGGGCCTCAGCCTGTAGCTTCATGGTTTAGAACACCATCCAAGGTAAGCGGTCATTAGCTCAGAAGAGCTCTGTTACGTTATTTCTTATATATACACCATGTAATACTGTTAAATATACTACATAACAGTAATATAGTATCAAGTTATTACATTTTTGTGGTGGTTTTGCAAATAGTGAGCCTGATTTTCTTCTCACCTGCACTTATTTTACTCTGGTGTAAAATCTCTTTATTGAAGTTATTCTTGATATATGCCAACATAAGTGATAGGTGAATCATGCCCACTATGTCGTAAGATATTTATACATATTATGTCGTGTGATAATGTCAAATTTGGAAATGAAAAGAATAAACCTCATCATCCAGTCCAATTTGTACTGAAACATTTGCAAGGCCAACTTGCTCCACTGTTTTAATTATCAACTGTTTCAATTATCAACTGTTTCAAAAGCTAGAAACAATCATTTGCTGAATATGATACTGTAAATGTCATTGCTAAGTTAGTGCACTTTAAATATTTTAAGGACTCTGAGATTTAGCGATAAATTAAAATACGAAGGGCTGAGATTTAAAAAAATCATATGTTATGACCATTTGTTCAGTATCATATTATTAATATACCTTTGTAAATTATGCAGAAGTTCATAGATTTTTTTCCCTCACCTTGGAATAATATACATTTCTCACCTCTGAAATGTTAATCCTTTGTGACATAACAATTAGTTGCATTGTGACATCACAAAGATTATGAATTCATCTATGGAATAAGCAGCAGGGATGGATGAGATTCTAGGGAATCAAGATTCCCTTTTCATGCAGATTTGCCTGTTTAAAAAAGAGTGATGGAAGAAAAAAATGGTAAAATTTCCTATTTAAAAATAATTCTGCCTCTGTTATATTTTCTATATTTCCCAACATATGCCAGTGATTCTGAGCTTAATGTCAAAAAGTATCCTACAAAATTGTTATAAAATGGTCAGCTTGGCTCAATCTCTTATAAAAAGAAATCAACAAAATTCACCTTAAAGAAAAGAATATTCTTTAGCCACATGGGAAACAAAGCTTGTTGTCAAAAATACGTAGAGAAGTATACTTGGTGGTGGTGGTGGTGGTGTTTTTTTATCTCAATTCCAAACAATGTATAAAAGTGGAGAAATATAAACAGTTGAATCAGGTTTTGCTGTATATAAAAACTTGAGAAAATCTGGAAGCTAGCGGTATTTTAGCTTAATTACATTTTTGTTGGGTTTCTGGGGAACTCCATGTAGTAGCAACTGTGGGGAAACCACTAAATAGCTCTCTGTTTGAACCATCTGTCATGAATATGTGACATATGTTTGCTTTGTTTATTCAGGAGCCAAGTGTAAATTGATACACTGAACTAGAATTCTGTCCAAATGGTGGTATATATGGACCCATCTAATAAACCTGTGTACACACAAATATCTGTAGATCTATGAAGTTTGCTAGTAATTTGCAGTTCATTGAAAGTGCTGCTGATTGTTTACATACTGTGCTATAACCAAACTAAGCACATTATATACAAGGGGAAGGTGGTGGGTGCAGGGGCAGCTCTATGTATTTTGCCGCCCCAAGCACGGCAGTCAGGAAGCCTTCGGCGGGATGCTTGCGGGAGGTCCGCCGGTCCCGTGCCTTCACCGCCAAATTGCCACCTCCCACGGCTTGCGGCCTCAGGCATGCGCTTGATGTGCTGGTGCCTGGAGCTGCCCCTGGGTGGGTGTCTTTCCATTCTGTAAGTATCTGAGTTGTATCTGAATGTAGGAGGACCCCAATATAAAACGGAACTAAGCACTCTGCTCCTCTAAGTAGCCTTTGTACTATAAAGAAGAAAAGTGCATTTTGATCACTTGATGATTGCCTGTTCTCTTCATTCCCTCCAAAACACCTGGCATCACCACTGTCTAAAGATAGGATACTCGGCTAGATGGACCTTTGGTCTGAGCCAGCATGGCCGTTCTTATGTTACGTTTTTGTATTTTGTAATGAAATATTTAGTAGAGGGCCTTCTGGGCGTCTCTCTGGTCTCCCCCTATGCTTTAATCCCTTCATTTGCAGTTGGAGACTGCAAAAATAAGACTGGGCTATAAGAACAATCATGGCTTTCATATGGGAAGGTATGAGGTACCTACTCAAGCACGTCTTGCTTTCCTTTGGCAACCTATTTCTCATTCCCCCAGAGCCCAGGGCACCCGAGGCTGACTGCAGGGGGGAGTTTTCCTCCTGAACAGTGGTGTGGAAAATAAGTTGCACGTTTTAACTTTTGAAGTGGCCAGGGTGGGAGCATGTATTTGAGATCGTAGCAGATGCTTGTTTAAGTAGGTCTTCTCCTTGCTGCATGAGTCCTTGTTGTTTGCTTCTTCCCGCAGCCTGTGGAAGGGAAGAGGGTGTGCGCCGCACTTAAAGGCGCTAACCCAAGTCCGGACTCCACGCTGGAGTCACGTCCAAAAGTTTCTTTTTCAGACAGCGGGGGGGTGGGGGGGGGGGCTGATTCGTGTGTGTGCAGAAGGAGGAGGCACCTTTCCGCAACCACCCCTCCCCCCCTTTTGGGGGGTGGGATGGGGCGGAGGGGAAGGAGTAGGAGGAAGAGGCTGCCTGGGGGTGGGGGAGGAGGTTTCTTCTCATCAAAGCGCAGTCAGGGTTCACCGAGGAACTCCCACCTTGCTGTCAGTAATTCATTACAAGTCAGCCGGAGGGGATCCGGAGCGGAAATTGTCCCGGCGGCTCCGTGTTCCGAACTCCTCCGGATTTACCGTCTCTCGGGCGATACAAAACCAACCCCTGGGGCACAGCGCCTGGCTGGCACCTTTCCGTGTGTCTCGGGAGGCGAGGAGCGCTGGTAGTGACAGACTTGCTGAGGTCAGGGCCGGAGCAGCTGTCCCCGGGTGCTTTGATCATCTTGGGGGGGGGGGGGGGGAGAGGGAACAACCCTCCACCCAGCCAAACTTTCTGCAGAGTCCCCTCCAGGCCATGCACGGGTTTGCCTAACGCCTCTGATGGAGCCGCCCGGCAGCTGCACCTGCCCGGATATTATCACACCCAGCGCCGTGTGAGTGATCAATAACTCCGTCTGCTGCCTGCGCCGCCTTATTCAATAGAGGGGGCCCGTTGTGAGCGCATCCTAAAGCCCAGATACCCAGCGCGTCACCTCTGAAGGCTCCCCAGCCGGGTCCCCTCACACCGCTCCCTCTGGCAAGGGAGAGACAAACACTCACAGCTTGCGGATTTTGGGGGTGGAGGTAGATTCCGGGGGGAGAGACTCCCACTCAGGGTAGCCAGGAGCTGTGTAGACACCATGACTTGGAGGCGGCTGAGGCTCTCTGTGTAAGTGGAAAATCATTTATTTTGTGTTCAGTCCGGAGCAATCTTTGATGGAAGCCAGGCTGCGGGACTGGGGGGAAAAATCGCCTGGATTTTTTTCTCCCCTCCCTGCTTCCGAGTCCCTCCCTGGGAAAAAAGTGCTGCCCACCCAAGGAGGCAACCGTATCTCCTACTCTGCCTCTGTCTGTCTCACACGCACCGCGCGAGTGTCTCGCTCTCTCCTTGAAGTGACTGCTTGTGTTTTCAGGTTGCTCGGACCTGAAATCTAAGCGAATAATCTCAGCGTTCGCCCAGCTGCTGCAGCTGGTGATGTTATTGGTGAAGAGGAGGAGAGGGGGGTTTCTTTCAATTCGATGGATCTGAAATCAGAGTCTCTGGACCGCCGTTGTTTGGGAATATCTACATGCTGAGCCTCTTTGGGGTGGCGCATCAGCTCATCGGGGTGACCCATCCGAAGAGAACAAGATGTTTCTTGCTACCTTATACTTCGTTTTACCCTTAATGGGTAAGTTGCCGGCGTTTACATTGGCTCTCTTTACAGGGTTTCGTAAAGCAGAACGTTGCGTGAATGGGATCCGATGTCTGATGTCTGGTTTAAGGTGAACGGGGAAGTTGCCAGTAGTTTTGACGGATTTGAATGAGCACAGACCACATTTAAAGCTCTGTGAGATTTAGCTACTGCCTGGATAGCCCGTTGTTAAATTGGGCTCTAGTGAGTTAGAGGAAAACTTTTCAATAGTCGCTTTTCATCTTAATAACACTGTGGGTCGGGGTGGGGAGGGGGGTGTCATCAGTGAGAAGAATGATTGATTGCATCGCTTACCTGAACGTGCCTTCCTGCTTGGTGGCAAATATTGTAACAATACATGGGGTGTGTGTGTGTGTGTGTGTGTGTGTAGTGAGGAAGGGAAGGATTTTACTGGTGTTGGGGAGTGGAGAAGGGTGGCTCATATCGTTCGCTGTTTCCTTCTCCAAAAAAGCATCCTACGTGTCGAGAAATATGGGAACAAGGGGGAAAAACATAACAAACAGCCTTTAAAAAATGACTCCAGTAAAAAGAGCTAGTATCAGTCGGCGAGGAGACTTCTCCGCTCTCGGGTTACGCATGAATGTAATTGAAATCACAGCAAAACCCTTATGGGAAGCCAGGGCGGATATTTAACCCCTCAGTGGAACATGGGAAGGGTTATTAATTAAATGAAGGCTGATGTGAGGAACAGTGACTATTTTACCATGCACATTAACCCTCTGTCCTTTCTGTGGACTTCCCGTAAAGACATTTGAAGGCGAGCCTTCCCCTTGAAACCTCATTTATCTTCCCAAACATTCAGAACAAGCTCCTGGCTTGCCTTGGGAAAGGGGTCGTGCGTTCCTTTTGTAAGGAGGTGGGTTCCTCTCCCCAGGTTGGGCTGGCTCGGAGCCCAGTGTCTCAAAAAGAGTTTTTTTGTTGGTTTGTTTCTCTCTAGATGTACTTTTGTCCGCAGAAGTGAGCGGGCTGCCTGGCGGGGACCGTCTGGACTGCGTGCGAGCCAGCGATCAGTGTCTCAAGGAGCAGAGCTGTAGTACTAAATACAGGACACTGAGGCAGTGTGTAGCCGGCAAAGAGAGCAACTTCAGCCGGGCGACAGGCCTGGAGGCGAAAGACGAGTGCAAAAGCGCCATGGAGGCGCTCAAGCAGAAATCTCTTTACAACTGCCGCTGCAAGAGGGGCATGAAGAAGGAGAAAAACTGCCTGCGCATTTACTGGAGCATGTACCAAAGCTTACAGGGTACGTTGCGAAACCCAGAAACATTCCACTCCCCAAACGCAGGGTGGTTTCCCCGCCCCTCTCAGCCGCAGCTAGCCACCACCGCGCAGACTAAACGGAGGGTCTGACCTCATAATTCACATTGTGCTCTTCAGCTGCAAACCGAGGATCTTTCATCCGACTCAGGAACAGCTGCTGCTGCAGTCTCCCGTTGTTGGGCAATCCACAATAAGGGTTTCCGCCAGAGGACCCATGTTGACCTTTCTAAACCAAAGTCAAAAGATTAGGGCATTAGCAAGTGCCAAAGCTCAGGAACAATCAATTTGTGACCCTAACTGGGGAGTTTAAACACTTGTTAACTAGATCTCACTTCACAGGGACACGGTGGGGAACTAATTAATTAGCTCCTGGGTGTAAGATAAAAGTAGTGTTTATTTTTAAAAAGGCCCGTTCTATTTACCAACAGGATACAGCTATGTGAAAGAGGATTTGGTACTTTCATAGCATGCAGAGGAGAGAGTTGCAAATGGCATGCCAGTGTTAAATGATAAGGTTGACTTTATACCCATTAAAGTCCTTGTCCCATTGAGTCTACTTGGAACAGAATCAGGTCCTTAGGTAATATTGCTATGCATCACCGGCCCGGATTTTGCATTGCTGAAGAACCCCAAATGCCTGCTGAATTCAGTGGAAGTTTAGGCCCACAAAAAATACAGTTTGTCTCAAACATCCATTCTGAAGGTGCTTCCAGCATTCTATTGCTCCCTGGAAGCCATACAGTATGTATGCATTAGCCAATGAAAATGTCAGTTGGAATATTTTAATGGATTAATATGTCTCTTTGCTCCAACTTTCATAATAAAGTACAGTTGCTACATTATAAATCAGTTTCCTTCCCAACTGTTTTTTATTAAAAAAAACACTTCTGCTCTTTCTCTTCCAATAATGAGTTGATGTGAGTAAGAAACTTCCTTTTCCCCTCCCCCCATCTCTTTTCCCTCTGACACCTAAAGATAGGCAGTACTTGTGATGTCACAGACTGCCTCTTCTGATTTGTGACTTCATTCCATGCTGGAGGAGGGGAGGGAGTTAATGGCAAGAAATATTTCTTTCTTTCAAGTGTTTCCATCCTCTCCCTTGGGGAGAGAAATTAGCATGAACAATAAATGGGAAGCACCTTGTAATATTAGTCGTTTTCTTTTTAACCCAATCTAATTATTTTTAGAATAAAAATAATGCCATCGTGTGAAGTAACAAAACCTTACCCCAAAATAATGTGTAAAAGAAACCCAAATCTTTTGTTGTCTTTAGGAAATGACTTGCTTGAAGATTCCCCCTATGAACCAGTTAACAGCAGATTATCAGACATATTTAGGCTAGCACCAATCGTATCAGGTAAGCAGATTTAAAATTCTTTAACTGAAACGTGACTACAAGCCAGTTCTGTCAAGTTTGGTCTACGTGAGTTTTCTTAGTTTATGGAGTAATCCTCTTCTGTAACTACAGAGCAATGTGATTGCTTTCTGGATCTGGGCAAGTCAAGATATGGTTACGGTTCCAAAGTATTTGGAAAAACACTAAAATTGAAGAGGGTAATTCCCCCCACCCCCTTTGTTTTAGCTCTTGTTTTCAGAAATTGACTAATTTACCTGTAGGTGGCAATCTGATTCCCTGTGTTTGTAATTTACAATGCAGTGCCTTGTTGGAAATGTGGCTATGTAAGTTACCTCCCATTCACATTAAGGGAGATGGTGAGAATGTCTTATTATTTTATACCTTTGTGTTTAAAGAAGATGTTTTAGGATTAAGAATGGTCTCTTTTGGTTGAATTAACTGTCTTAGTTTTTAAAGAGCCTTTCATAGTGGTTTTGCTTTGGAAAAAAACTGCTGTGTAGTTACCTCGAGCATTTTCTTGTACCATTCAGACTATACTGTTTGTGTTTTCAGACTTAAAATATTTTTGGTCCCAAACTAATATAATTTATTGGAACAGTGGATTTTAGACAGTGAGATGTGTTACAGAAAGAAGTCATTTTACTTGTTTCTAGTTTCCAAAATGTCCTGTAAGGATGTGGTCTGTATAAAATACCTTCAATTATATAGTGATATGATGTCAGCTCATTGAATATAGTACAGTATCACATATCATAATTTATATACAGTGTAAACAGTTAATCTTGCAGTTAACTGCATTGTTAAGGAAAACATCTTTGTTAATCACACTTTGAAAGAGAAAAGGTCTAAGGAACCAGAGCAACAAGAAACTTGGGGTGATATTTTGAAAGAGCCTAAGTCCCATTTTCAAAGGTGACTTGGGAAGAATAAAATTTTCAGCAGTGTTTAAGTAAGTTAGGAGCCCAAGTCTCAATGAAAGTGAGTGGATTTTAGGTTCTTAAGTGTCTAAGGGCCAGAATTTTAAAGATATTTAGGTGCCTAAAGATGCAGATACGTACCTACACACTTTTGAAAATCCCATTAGGTGTCTAAATTCAGATTTAGGTACCTAAATATATTTAAAAGTCTAGTCCTAAGTTACTTTTGAAAATGTGATCAGGTGTCTAAATCACTTAGATGCTTTTGAAAAAGATTGTTCTTGGTGTAGAAAGCTAGTAGTAGGAGAGACAGTAGGGACAGGAGACAAGAAATACAAAGCCATTTCATTTTGGCGTTCTGGCAGCAAACCACCTAAACTCTGCTCTTAAAGCTTATGGTTGATCTACTTAAGACCAAATTTTGATCTACCTTGAAATTCTTCTGATCTGAACGGAAATGTCTTTTGTTACAATTTTTCTTTTTTCGATACACCGTTTCTTTGCCAAGGTAGTTTTTAAAAATGTGTTAGATTCCTCAGCTGTTCTGCAACAACAAATTATATACACTGTCCCAACAGCTGTAATGATTCCTACAGCCACCATTTATGATCGTGGTGCATAGGCTGAGTCTGAATCCTTGTGTACTTAAAATTCCTATTGTCTCCAGTGGAAGCTTTTGGGTGTGTAAGGATTGCAAAATTAGATCCAGAGAAGTAAACAAAATTTGAGTTGCATTGTCTTCTATTTCATTACATATAGAGGAAAAATGCCAATATTTAGTAAATGTTTAAGGAAATATTTGTATTGTTAAGATTATGATTTCTATTGTATATTATACCTTTTTGAAGCCTTATATAACTTTTTTCATATGTCTGCATTTAACCAGGCTAATAGAATTTATACAGGATTCTCAGATCTTGATTGTTTTCTTTTTTTCTGATTTGTATTAGCAGAGTTGCCTGTAAGCAAGGTTTTCATATCTCGTCTTCTGCCAAACCTGGTCAGTTTTTATGTGAAATATAATTAGGTTCATATTCACCTTCATCAGGTTTATGTGGCTATCAATTGAAGGCAGAAGTTTGGCCCTGTAGCTTTTATAACTTATTTTTGTGTGTTACTACATGTGCTTTTTACTTAGTGTACAGTTCAGAACAAGCTTTTTAGTCACTTATCAGAAAAAAATTATGATGACTTTATACATTATTTCTATTTTACAAGACATGGACAATAAACAAAAGTTTGGTTGAAAATGAATGGTCAATACACTTTATCCAGCATATGCATGCCTAAGAAATGGAAGTGAGGGTTGTTTTTTTTTTTTTAAGCACTTAACCTAATTGTCAGTATTAGTCTCATATTACATAACCCAGGAATGATTTTAATTTGTCCATTCTGTATTTTGTTTTCGGTAGGCAATTTTCATAGTGTTGTGTTCTCTAAACCACATGGTGTTGTCAAACATTAAAATATTAAAGTAAAATGAAGAACTTCTTTTAGTAGGGTTTGTTACACTTGGTTTAGTTACTGTATGAATAATATTCAGTCTGAAAAATGTCACCAATGTAAAAAACTAAAAAATCCCAATTATTTTTTAGTAATCCATTTATTTGTTTATGGATGGGTCTCTCATTGAGATGAAATCCACGACAACTAAATTTTTCATTTGTACCTCTAATAAACCTGCAAAGAAGGCCTGCATTCTTCAAAAATAAAAAGGGTAAAGTGGAGAAGTGGGCTCAGTGTTAGTTGCAGTTGAATTAAATTAACTTTTTTCCCCACAAGTCCCTTCCTTAAAAGGGAGCCTATGACACACCATCCTCCTAACTCCAGGCCTGTGACTCTCCTCGCAATTTAAGGCCAGGACCATCTGACCTTTATAGAGCCAGACCTCAGATTTGTCAGCCATTGTTGTCACAATGTGAGCATGCAGCAGAACCTGAGCCTTGGTGTTGGGATCCATGTAGGTTTGTTTTAGTAATCGTATCCAGTTCTGCAGCTTCTCTATTTCAGTTGTGAAATGCATGCTAAGATTAGGGTGACCACCTGTCCCTAATTGGATGGGACAGTCCTGAAATGTACATTTCCAGTCCCAGTCGTGGGTTGAATGACTCCGGGACAGCATTTGTCCTGGATTCCCTGTGTGCCTGTATGAGGCTCAGGGGCAGTGCTAGCCTCTTACTGGTGTGTGTGTTTGGGGGGGGGGGGGAGGCACTCAGGTGGGCCTTGGCCCCCTGGCCATGAGGCCTCTATGCTAGGCCAAAAGCCTGGCAGTAGTAAGAGCCACCCAGAGAGCCCAGGCCACTGCGGGGAGCCCTGGACTCTCCACCTGCCCTGGGTACTGCTCCCCGGGAAATGGGGACATGGGTCAGGGCTGCTCTTGGGCATCCCAGCCTGCTGCCCAGGGCAGATGGAGGGTCCAGGGCTCTCTGCACAGTGGCCCGAGCCTGGGTGGCTCTTACCACTGCCTGGCTCTGGCTTACAGGGGGTGGGGCTGGGGGAAGAGGAGGGGCAGGAGGTGGGGCTACTGCATGTGTCTCTGTTTTGTATTTTGAAAAGGTGGCCACCGTAGCTAAGACGCAACTCTGTAAATTAGCCTAAGACCTGGGTGCCTTTTTCAGATAATAGCATGTAGTTAATTTAAGGGTTTCATTAAAATCCCTGTTTTTTGGCAAAACCATAACTGCTTTTGAGAGACAACACCTTTTGGGACATTTATCTCCATTACAACTATAGTGAATATACAAATCAATTGATTAGGTTTTTGGAGATTAGCTTTAAATCCATTAACCTCCATGCTTCAAGTGTGATCTTTCATTAGTATCTCAAATGTTTAACTTATTTAAAATTCAGCGATTTCATCATCAACACAGAACAATTTGGCCTTCAACATGTGATGATGAGTAACCCACCCCTTAAAATGGCATTTGATATTGTTCCTTACAACTGGAAATATAAACTCAGAAGTAAATATTATAATTTTTGTATTCATAAAAGCATAACTACGTATAGTTGAAGAAATATTTACAAAAGAGATGATTTCTGAAATGCATCATTCACTTCAGCACAAAATAGAGCGCCATTGAAGCAGAACAAAACACCTAGGGCCATTTCTGTGAAGTGGTGTAAACAGAATACATAGTGGCAAATAGAAGAATATTTAATTCTACTCCTTCAGATGACCTAATGTTATACACACAATATTAAACTCGACTCGTGAGTTGAATGATTAATCACAAACTCATTACTTTGTTAATATTTGTATATTCTTTCTCATTTATCCATTACTTTTGGAAACATATACTGATTCGCTGCATGAGGCACATTCTACAACAGTGGTTCTTAAACCATTCATGGTCCAGGGAGAATTTGCTGGTGGCTTGTGGAGAATTGGTTGGTCACATTCTTCTGGCTCCTTATTGTTTCCATTTGTTAAATCACATTCAAAGACCCCTAAAAATAAATAAATACTTTCCTAATGTTGCTTTTTCATGTAACTGATTGCTGTAGTTGCAACATGGATGTTACAGAAGTTACAACATACATTAGAGCAGTGGTTCTCAAACTTCATTGCACCCGCGACCCCCTTCTGACAACAAAAATTACTACGTGACCCCTGGAGGAGGCACTGAAGCCTGAGCCCACCCAAGTAGGGGGGCCAAAGCCCGAGCTCCACTGCCCTGGGTGGGCGAGCCGGTTAAAGTTGAAGCCCCAGGGCTTCACCTCTGGGTGGGGTGCCTGTAACCTGAGTCCAGCTTCCCAGGACTGAAAATCTTGGGCTTCAGCTTTGGCCCAGGGGCCCCAGCAAGTCTAACACCATCCCTGGTGACCCCATTGAAATGGGGTTGCGACTCACTTTTGGGTCCCAACCCACAGTTTGAGAACTGATTCATAGACACCTTCCCTCTAATGCAGCGATCTTTTATAAGACATGGGACACACTGTGTAAAGGTTTGAGAACTTTCTGTTGTAAAATATGTCTCAAAGTTTGTACTTTGACAAACATGGTGTTTTTTATAATTTATTATAGTATTTTTTACATAAACTTATAGATTTATAAAAGTGGAATTTAGGAGACAGCACATTATGCTCCAATAAGAATCCTTAAGTTCTATATCATCAACATAGCATGTAAAGTTTACATGTTTGATTTGCATAGTGAATAAGCTGTAAGTACAAATAAAGCAAATTATTTTCAGTAAGAGATGGTCATCTAATGTATTAAGAAGCATAGGGTTATAAAAATGGGAAGTACTGGAGTTATCGCATTAATTTATGCACATCAGTGAGATAGTTTAATAACCATCTCATGTACACTTGTAACTTGAGAATGTTTAAGTATTTTATAGTGGTAGGTTAGACTCTGGCTCTCCTTCCCCCTGATGGTAGCATAGGGAATCAAACACAGGAGGGACTGGGGTGTTGAGCAGAGAAGAGAGAGTGGGTTGGGGGAAATTCTCCCTCCAATCCCATGAGCTTCAGAAGCCCCTTTCAAGATATAGTGTGTGGCTGGGCAGGGCCGGCTCTAACTTTTTTGCCGCCCTAGGCAAAAAAGAAGAGCGCCGCCCCGCCGTACCCCCCCCCGCGAGCGACGTACAGCCGTACCCCCGCCCCCCAGCGCTGCACCGCCCGAAGCCCTGCCCCCTCCAAGCGCCGCGCCGCGCCCCCCCCCTCCGAGCGCCGCGCCGTGCCAAGCCCCCGCCCCCCCCTCCGAGCGCCGCGCCAAGCCCCCGCCCCTCCGAGCGCCGTGCTGCCCGAAGCCCCACCCCCCAAGCGCCGCGCAAGCCCCCGCCCCCCCAGCGCCGCGCCGCTTGGAGCCCCGCGCCCTTCCAAGCGCCGCGCCGCCCGAAGCCCCCGCGCCCCTCCGAGCGCCGTGCCCCTGCCCCCCCTCCAAGCGCCGCACCAAGCCCCCACCCGCCCAGTGCCACGCCAAGCCCCCGCCCCTCCGAGCACCGTGCCGCCCAAAGCCCCACCCCCCGTGCGCCGCGCAAGCCCCCGCCCCCCCAGCGCCGCGCCGCCCAAGGCCCCGCCCCTTCAAGCGCCGCGCCGCCCGAAGCCCCCGCCCCCCTCTGAGCGCCGCGCCCCCGCCCCCCCTCCGAGCGACACGCCGTGCCAAGACCCTGCCCCCCCTCCGAGCGCCGTGCCAAGCCCCCGCCCCCCCGAGCACCCCGCCGCCGAACCAAAATAAATAAATAAATAAATAAAAATCCTAGCGCCGCCCCGCTCCAAGGTGCCGCCCCAAGCACGTGCTTGGTCGGCTGGTGCCTGGAGCCGGCCCTGTGGCTGGGATTCCCAGGTTAGTATGTCAGTGATGAGAGACGAGAAAACACACTGCAATACATTTCCCTCCGGACCTGGTGGAATTCCCTCAGGAAATCCACACACGAGTTAATGCTGCTATGAGTATTAACAGCAATAAAGAGACAAGGTGGGTGAGGTAGTAAGAGACTTTCTCCGTTGGATCATATGAACTGGAACCATAAACTCCCTGAACATTAAATCTCACCAAATGAGGGTCAATCCATCCTCATCATCATATCCACTCATTATACTCCACACCCAAACGTAGCCACTTTATGAACTTCATACCCTCATATCTCATGTCTGTACTTTGACCCATCAACCTTTTACCCCCAATCGGGGATATTGCAGATTATGTATTCCTCATGCCACCCAATCTTAAACCAAATTTTGCACCCTCGATAATCTGTACGTTATTCCCTGATAACCAGAAACTTCTATGCTTAAACTCTGTACCGTTCACTTTTTTTTTAACATCATCTTAATAAAGTTTCTTATTGAACCAACTTCCGATGGTGAGAGACACAAGCTTTCCAGCTACGCAGAGCTTTTCTTCATGTCTGAGAAAGGTACTACAGGGGTGTTAACAGGCCACTTCCCCTTGAATGGTCCCTTAGAATTTGTGCTAACTGCTGTTTAGCTGTGACACCTTTAGTGCCTTTCCCTGACCTGAAGAAGAGCTCTGTGCAGCTCGAAAGATTGTCTCTCTCACCAACAGAAGTTGGTCCAGTAAAAGATATTACTCACCCACCTTGTCTCTCTAATATCCTGGGACCAACATGGCTACACACTGCACACATTAACAACAATAACAGACAGACCCATACTCTTCTCCCCATATATTTTTACCCTTCTCAGAGGTGCAGTAGAACACGTGGTAGAAAAGGGTCTGAAGCTATGTGGCTTCCTTAGAAGACCTGCTTCCATCAAAGGAAGAGCAGAGTGGATCTTCATATGAATTTCCTGGTGTATTAAACACAAAAGGAAACAAGTTTAAAGCTTCATAGGGTTTCTATATCTCGCCCTTTCTCCCTCTGTAAGATCAGGATTGCCAGCCTACAGATGGGAGAATTGAGAGGAAGTGCCATCAGGTGAACGCCATGGAAAGTCCAGCATTGCTTTCCCCAATTTTCACAATCATGACTGATTTCTTCCTCCCCTCCCCCCAACATTTTAATATGTTTGAGTCCATTCTCCCTGACCCCACGTTTCATGGGTGTAATTCTTGTAACAATGTAAGTTAAGTGTATCCATCGAAGGAAGAAGATGCATCTTACTTGTAATCATTATTGTTTTACCAGAGGCGTAGCGAGCGCCCTCCGTACCCTCTGACCGGAGGGGGCCCCGCAAGGAAGGGGGCCCCTAAAAGTGGCAAAATAAATACCGCATTCCAGTTTCTGCATTGTAAGGGGCCCCGCCCGGACATATGTTCGGAGGGGGCCACCGTTCGGAGGGGGCCACGTTCTTTGTTACTACGGCCCTGTGTTTTACACTCTTTCTCTACTAGGCAATCTTCTTTCCTTTTATATAAGCCCCACATTGCATCTTTCTTCTTTTTTGTCAAAAAAGATGAGTTAGTTTTTGTACCCTAGCCAATGTGACGCTTTCTCCTTTTGGGTTGTGGTGTATGAATTAACGGCTTTTCCTAGTGACTTAATATTGTATGACATACCCAAATCCTACAGCCTAGGGCCTTTAATCCTGGGTCCATTTCTAAATGTGTATGTATGTGTACACACATTAAATATTATATACTTTCTCTTATTTAACATTACCTGGTCTTTTTGAGAAATCTCTATAAGAATATTTGAGATTCATTGTATTTTAAAAAGAAGTATGTTTATGGTAAATTTTTATTTGTTGGTATGGTAAATATTAATAATTAAGTTTATTGATTTCTCTTGACAGCTTAAAGTACACCTGTTGTCTTTTATACTGTTGCTTTTTTTTATTTTAAAAGATGAGGCATTTCATATTAGTTACTTTCACCCAGTTTCAGATACAGTGGATCAAATCTTATTAGGTTAATAGGAGTCTTGCAATTTATTTCTGAGGGAACAGGCATAGTACATCATAATTTTTTAATTGATTATGTTTCCTATTGTAATTTTTTTGGCCTGAGTCCTATTTTTTTTTTTTTTTGATGTGCATAGAGGTCTTTTAGGTTTTGAGCACCATAAAAATAAGAATGCATTATTAATTATGATTGTACTTGTATGATCACAATACATAATTGTATTTTTATGTGTGCGATGATTTTTGTATTAATCAGAGTAATAGTCCCTGAGCCAGTGTGATGTTGGTTATACTGGTATAAATCTGAACTAACACTTTTGTCTCCAGTGAAGTTTTGTGGCTGTTTTCCCTGTCCAAGAAAAAAGCAGGAATCTATTTTAGTGGCATTTAACACAGGAAAAATAGTTTAGGGAAAAAAAGCTAATATGAAAATATACAATGTCATTTCTGTCTGCACATTTGCTTTGCAGAGACAAGGTTTGATTCCAGTGAGATTGCAAGGTATCGAGGGTGCATAAATACTAGTTGCTGAATCTTTCTTCTCCTTTCTGTAATCAGATTGGACCATATATAAAAGAAAATCATGTTGGTGATTGTTGACGCTCTGAAGCTCTTTGAGTTTCCTATTTTGTGTTTTCCTCATAGGATGAATCTGACTCTGACAGGGGAATTAAGTACTCTTCTGAAGTGGCAGACTGGCCAACATAGGGTCTACTCCTATTCCCATTGATCTCCGTAGAAGCAGAAGGGGCAGTCTTTCCCAGTTATTACTCCCCCAGTGCTTATGGGGCAGGTAGATTCTTCTCCCTACCAAGAGTCCAGCCTAACAGCTTCATGAACCTAATACACCACAGGAGGTAACACAAAGGCCATTAATAAGGAGAGGGAACCTCCGGCAACATAGCAGAGAGTCTGTGCAGGTAGAGCCAGCATCTTTATGTATGCTGAGGAGAAATGTTTTGCAGGGACTATTTTTATGGGGCCTCTAAGGAGAACATTTTGGGAGGGCCAGTTGAGAGACAAACATAGCCAGAGGTTCTGCGTACAAGGTGGAAATCCTTGCAAAGTGCCACATCCTCTCTTTTCCATACCCAGGTATAGTAGCTGTTTGCTGGCTTCATAGAAGCATTGGGCCTTACAAAACTTCTTCTGTCCCCTTAATGCTTCACATAAATCTTCCAAGAAAAGCTTGTTTACTCAGCCTTTGTATGGTGGACAAGGCATCACTCTAACATGTTAGTCAGTATTCTCTTTTGCCCAAAAGATTATCAAATAGTTTCTAAATTGAAATGTCTATTTTATAATCATAAAGTGTCTCTTACTGGTATGTTTTAAATTATATTGGAAAATTCGTACTCTAAATTATTCTTGTCAGCCCAATTCCAACTGAGAATTCTTCATACACTTTTTACACCCTTTTTTTGGTTAAGGGCTGGATTGTCTGGCTTTGCTGAAAGAACGACAGGAGATATTAGATATGGGTTTAATCAGGCTGCAACTTTATTATTAGATGTCTGGGACTAACCCAGCGGATAAAATGTGTAGTGCAGGTGAAACCCCCACAATTAACCAGGGAGAGGGGGTGAGTGCTTTTACTAGTTCTCCTCCCCCCCCCCCGCCACCTTTCCGTTCATGTCCCTTCAGCAGATTCACTGCCGGGAAACTCCAATTCTAGCTAATTTTGGGAGGCTTCCACCAGCTCCCCCTCCTCTTCATCCATGTGGGGGAGGGATAGCTCACTGGTTTGTGCATTGGCCTGCTATACCCAGGGTTATGAGTTCAATCCTTGAGGGGGCTATTTAGGGATCTGGGGCAAAGATCTATCTAGGGATTGGTCCTGCTTTGAGCAGGGGGTTAGACTAGATGACCTCCTGAGGTCCTTTCCAACCCTGATATTCTATGTCCTCCAACAATTGCCTTGCTGGGACCTTACCAACCATCCTCCCTCATTGGGGTTAAGGTGGATTATAATGACGGGGGGTTGGCTCAAGCACCACTCCTTAATTCCTTTTCCAAGCCATTAATCCGTTCTTTTGTGCCTTAATTTGTGGAGTACCTGCACTGAACATTCGCTATACACTTAAATAAAGAGTTGCGACATATGGCCTACCACCCGTCATGCTATGCATAAACAGAGCCCACCTGAACCTGCTGCGAGGAAGGTGAAAAAAAACCCCAACTGCACCTGGCCAATATGGTGGTAAGCACAGGTGCCAACTTTCCTTGGCGCCCGTGGGTGCTCGCGCTCCCCCACCTCTGCCCTGACTCTGCCCCCTCCCTGCCCCATTGGACCACTCCCCAAATCCCCACCCCAACCCCGCCTCTTCCCCAAGCCCCTGCCACGTTCCTCCTCCTCCCCTTCCCTCCCAGCACTTGCTGCGCGAAACAGTTGTTTCACGGCGCAAGTGCTGGGAGGGAGAGGGGGAAGCAAGACGCGGCGGCGCGCTCAGGGGAGGAGGCGGAGGTGAGCTGGGGCAGGGGGACGGGTCGGGGAGCTGCCAGTGGGTGCAGAGCACCCACCAATTTTTCCCCGTGGGTGCTCCAGCCCTGGAGCACCCATGGAGTTGGCGCCTATGGTGGTAAGGGAAAAATTCCTTCCCAGCCCCCCTTAATGGGACGGCTAGCGTAATGCCCACAGCAGATATAGCTAAACACCCGGCATATTTCTGACCTAAATAGGGAGGGAGAGTGGGTGCTGCCCAACCTGTTCCAAGTGATGAGAGGAGGGGCCAGGCCCAGGCTGACCTTTTTAAACCCCTCATTCCTAGGTGGTGAGTCATCCACCATGCTGACTGCTTTTCCAGCAGTTTTATGTCTCCTCTCCTGCCCCGAAGCCAGAAAGCATTGCCCTCTTCTCCTAGCTGGCCAGCCAGATGACCCTCCACCCCCAAAGATCCTGCTTAAAGTGCACTGCGGTGATTCTTTCACTTTTATTCATGTTGAATAGTACCTTCCTCCACAAGTAGTCCCACTGATTTCAATGGGATTATTTGGAGAGTGAGACAGAGGAAGAGACTAGAGGAGTGAGTGAGACCGTCATCCCAAGGTCTTTGCTCACAGAAGCAGTTTTAGATTGGCACAGGGCTTCTAGCAGCAAAGACCTCAGCAAGAAGGATGGTGTGGCACAAGGTGTCTGCAGGCTGTGCTCTGTTGTGAGGACAGGCAAGCAGTCACTGAAGCGCCAAAAGCAGGCAGTGCTGGTGGTTGTGGACAGGACATGGCAAGTGTGGCAAGGTCAGGAAGGGGAGAGGAGGAATGAGAGAACAAACCACATCTGACAGATTTTAGTCACAATGCTTAATTGACTACTGTAAAGCACTCAGATAACAGGGGGATGAGGGTGGTATAAAAATGAGGGTGCACTGATTAGGCGTATTCCTGTGGCAGCCTCCACCACAGGACTACTGTGGTGCCCTGGCTGACTTTAAGCTTCGTCCCTTGATGGAACCACAAAGAAAGAATGGGCAATAGGAGCAGCACCCTGGAGTGTTGTCGCTCTGAGTGGCACAGTGAGGTGAAATTTACAGCAGGTGTTTCTAGTTCTGTCTTTAATGTTAAAATCATTATAAAATTCATTCTAGAGCACTGTTTTTAAATGTGACTCTTAGGAATTACTTTGACAGTACTAGCAGTATCTGTCAGCTGTTGACAGTAAGTTAAAAATTCTGATGGTAAAGTGCTTGTGGTTTAATGAAGACAAATAAGAATTCTCATATTGTAAGACAGAACTTATTTGTCATAGGATAAGATAATGTATGTTGGGGATTCATCTCAGTTAAGTTTCAGGAAAGAATGTGGTTACAGTATTTACTTTTAAAATTATGTTTTTGTTTATAAAATAAAGAAATTTGCCAGTGTAAACTTGGTAATATATTTTTACATTAGTATGTTGCTAACTTTTATAAAAACACTTATTTTGGCATATTCTGTCATTTTCTATGGATGAAACTCATGCAATAACTTAAATCATTGCTGCTGACATAGCTCATTAACAAATTTTGTTGTATTTTCTCAATAGTTCTCTAGTTATGACATGTAGTGCATAAAGCAATTTTTACACCTTTCAAGCTATTGTCCTGTACAATGTGTAGTCGAACTACAAATGTAACATGAGAGATACATCGCACAGTTTAATGGCACAGAGATAGCTCATCCTATATAGAAATTTGAAGAAATGATGCGTTGTAAAGAGAGTTGGAGATATCAAACAATTTGAATAGAGCCCATAAATAAAGATGAATTTCCACATTCGCTGGCTATATGTGTCTGGTGTCCGTAAAGTACATTTTTCCATTAAAGTCTTGTCATGCAGCTGATGAGGTTCAAAAGTGTTCATGCTTCCACACACTCTTCTTTTTAAATTCTATATCATAGGGCCCAGTACTAAAACTCAGGATGGCAAAAACAGAACTTCTCATTTCTCCTCTCCTCTTCCATCCCAATAGATAATTCCACGATTTTGCCTTTTCGCCAGGTTCAGAACTTTCATGTCTTTCTTGATGCCTCTTTCTCCTTTATTCCTATCATTCAGGCTACTGCTAAATTTTGTAATACTATCCCTTCTTCTTTTACAAAATATCCAAAACCTATTCCTTCCTTTCCATCCCTGGTCCAGATCTCATGTCCATGTATTGGTAAACTCCTTTGACTTCATTAATATCCTTCTCTCAGGTCTTCCTGACGCTCATCTTGCTCCCCTTTGATATATCCAAAATGCCTCTGCCATAATTTTCTTTCTTGTGTATGACTCTGAACCGAGGCGATGCATGGAGGGCCATGGGGGATCACATGCCCCCCAGATATTTTTGGTTGCACTGCCCCCAACCCAGACAGGCTGGGTGACCTGCGGGGCTGGTGTTGTCGCTCACCCCACTGAATGTTCCTCCATGCCCCTTTGGGTTGCGCTCCGCAATTTGAAAACCTCTCTGTGGTGGTCACGTGCCCCCTCCCCTGAACCTTTAAATTGTGCTTCCTCCTTGCTATCAACGAGGTGTCGTCTCTGAACATCCCACCTCTATTTTCTGTGACCCTTTGCTGGTTCCATGTTCACTCTCTATCCCTTTTTGTTTGTTTCTTTTCCCTTTCAAGGCTCTGCACAACTCTGCCCTTTCTTTCTTATTACTGGTCCCACACAACTCTTCTGTTTGACTCTTTCCCTTCTTATATGCTGCCCCTGCACCTGGCATATCCTTTCTTGTCCAATACACTGTGCCAGCCAACCCTTCCTTTCTTTCTTCAAAGCTTTCCTCAACTCTACTGTTTTCAGAACCTTCAAGTGATTCTCTATGAGCAGTTTCAAATGCAATTAAAAAACAAAGCAAATGTGATGTGTACAGTTCTACCCAAGCAATCCCATAACTCATTCCTTCCTTCAACGCTCTCTCTCTTGTACCTGTTGTATGCGTTCTTTTCCCATTTTTTGTATGTTGTTACTATTCTTTTTTTTTTTTAAATCAAACACAAAAATATGCTAGAGATCTCAAAAAACAAGTGAGGACTCAGTAAAATGAGACAAGTGAGGACACAGAGATCTTTCATCAACTTGGACATGAAAGGTGTCCCTTGATCAGTCAATATCTCCTTGGGTAGCCCAACCCGGGCAAAGATCTGTACTAACTCCTTAGCTATTGTCTTGGAAGCTGTGTTGCGTAGGGGGACAGCTTCCGGGTATCGGGTTGCATAGTCTAGTACAACAAGCACATGTTGGTGGCCCCTCGCTGTCTTCTCTAGGGGCCCAACCAGATCCATGGCTATGCATTCAAATGGTACCTCTATTATTGGAAGAGGTATCAAAGGGGCCCGCAAGTGTGAGTGAGGGCTATGTAGCTGACACTCCAGACAAGAGGTGCAGTATCGCCGGACATCTTCGTGTACTCCTGGCCAAAAAAACCTCCGCAGGATCCATGCCTGGGTTTTCTCTACACCTAGGTGTCCTCCAAATAGGTGACTGTGGGCGAGGCTCAGTAGGGCTTTTTGATGTTTTCATGGCACCAGAAGTTGATGCATCTCTTGCTCCTGCATTTGCACTACGTGGTACAGGAGATCTTTTTTCACTATAAAGTAAGGTCCTGGACCCCGGACCTCCCCATCCACGGGTATCCCATCTATCTCAGCCACCTCTTTCCTGATGTTATTCTATCTAGGGTCCTCCCCCCTCCCCGAGCCCTGCGGCAGCTCCCCGCCCTGAGGTGCCCCCCCCACGGCAGCTCCCCACCTCCACCCTGAGGCGCCCCCCCCCCCCCGCGGCAGCTCCCCACACCCCCTGGCCCGGGGAGCCGTGCAGCAGCTCCCCACCCCAGCTCACCTCTGCTCCGCCCCCTCCCCGAGCATGCCGTCGCTACTCCACTTCTCCCGCCTCCCAGGCTTGCGGCGCCAAACAGCTGTTTGGCGCCGCAAGCCTGGGAGGGAGAGAAGCAGAGCGGGGCGGCGTGCTCAGGGAAGGAGGCGGAGCAGAGGTGAGCTGGGGCGGGGAGTTCCCCTGCGTGCTGCCCCCCCCCCCTTACTTGCTGCAGGCGGCCCTCTCCGCGCCCCCCCTGCCCCAGCTCCCTCTGCTGAAATGCCGCCGACGACCGGGGCGGCCAAAGATCCGGCTGCCGTGGTCGCCGCCAAAGAAAATGTTGCCCCCCAAATGCTAGTGCCCTAGGCGACCACCTAGGTCGCCTAATGGGTTGCACCAGCCCTGGTCCCCACTCCCCACATGTATAACATCTATAATTGTTTCTAATCATTCCCCTATCACGGAGGTTAGGGGGTTTAGTCCCAGGGTTCCCCCCATTCAGGCCAATCCCTTCCTTCTGGGGTCCTCGTTGGTTTTCAGCCCCCCCCCCCCCCGTTCCACCCAGGACTCCCCAGGAGTTTGGATGCCCAACCTTCCAGGGTTGGGGTCGGGTGCTTGCTTCGAAAGGGGAATTGACCCGACTACCCAAGGAAGGGCCATCGGGTCAATTCCCTGGCTGTCATGCGTCTTTCTACCAGCGTGATCATCTCATCATAGGTGGATGGATCATTCTGGCCTACCCATTTGTGGAGATGTGGTGGCAGTCCTCGTATGTAATGGTCCATGACCAGGGTCTCCAAAATCTCCTCCGGGCTGCAACCACTTCCGTGCGAGGTGTACGAGGTCGAATAGCTGGGACCTCGGCAGTTTATTCTCCTGGTACTTCCACTCATTGAACCTCTGGGCCCATACCGCTGCCGTCACCCCTGATCGTTCTAGGATCTCTGCCTTCAGCTGGGTATAGTCAGTGGCGTCCGTGGCAGGCAAGTCAAAGTAGGCCTTCTGGGCCTCTCCGCACAAAAATGGGGCGAGAATGCTGGCCCACTGCTCCTGGGGCCATGTCTCATGCTGAGCACTCCTTTCGAATGAGAGGAGATATGCCTCTATGTCATCTTCTGACATAATCTTTGGCAGACAACCAGTGGCCCTCAAGGTTCGCCTCCCGTCGGACCCTCAGGCCTGGGTGGTGAGGATCTTTAGCTGGTCCACTTCCTCTCACAAGAGGGCATGATCTTGGGTCGCCTGGTCCATTAATAATTGATTGGTTTCCTGCTGTAGGCGCATAAATTCCTGTTGTGCCATTGCCTGAACCCAGGTGGCCTCCTGCTGGGCTGCAGTGGCTTGTACCAGAGCTCTTACCACTTCCTCCATTGTGGTACAAAGCAAACAAACAAAACAATATCCAAAACCCCAGTGCACTTTTTTTTTAACCTCTTTCTTCCGCTATGCTGTGAATGATAATCCCACTGCTAACACCAGTTGTGACAAAGTTCTGTCCTTGTCTCCGTGCGTCCCATGTTTCCTGAAGGATTTTGCTAGCCTCAGAGGCTCACTGTGACCCTCCACGTAGCCATTCTCTCTCTAGAGACAAGGGTCACAGTTTACTGCGCCGTTTTCATCATAAGCCAGCAAGGGAGGTGAGGAGAAGCAACCCTCCCTTGCACAGTCTCTGTTGTCTCACAGTCTCAGTAATTAATCGGGGAGGGGGGAGCCCGGGCCCACCCTCTACTCCTGGGTCCAACCCAGGGACCCTAATAGTAGCAGCTATTGTAGCTGACTTTTTCAAAATAGGACACATACGATTCCCTGGGCCACTTACCCACAGCAGCCCCCACTCAATATCTCCACCATTACCTCAAGGCCTCCTTCCTTGCGCCTGATATGGATTTGTACTGCTTAGTTCCTCCAACAGCGCAGCTTCCTCCTATAGCTTCTGACCTGTGTGCCTCACTGACTAACTGGAAGGCTTTTAACTATTTCCAGCCAGCCCTTGATTGGCTTCAGGTGTCCCAATCAACCTAGCTATGTCCACTGCTTTCTAGAAGGATCTTAATTGGCCCCAGGTGTCTTGATTAACCTGGAGCAACTGCCATTTGGTTACCATGGTACCAGGGATTTGTTTAGCCTGGGGCTAACATACCTGTTCCTCACTACTTTACTATAGCCATCTGGCCTTGCCCCGTCACAGAGCATAAACTTTAAACTCAATATGACACCACCATAGAGAGTCATAAACAGACACATGGAGACAAGGGGGAAGAGGACAGAAAATGAAAAGGTACAAACAATCAAGCCATGTGGTTACTCAGGCATATGGCCATTCTGACAGCTATTTATTTTTGGTGTTGTCGCACTTTCTCCATCATTCCTTATACACAAAATAAAGAAGTGAATTTTTGGGACAGATGACAATGTTCGTGGAAGGCAGCTACGTGAATGGATTTCGGGAGTGTGTTTGGTGTTCATATAGGCCTTGATTCTGCAAAGACTTATGCACCTGCTTGACTTTGTACACATGAGTACTCCCACTTGAAGAGTTAAACATGTACCTTGGTATTTGCAGGATTGGGGCATTATAATCTGCCTTCTTTGGTGCATGGCCTGTCCTATTCTGTGTCTGTAAACCACCTAGCCCTTTTGGGTGTTAAATAAAAATGCAACAGATTTAAAATGTATAGATAACAAAGTACAGTTTGTAGTTAAGTGTTATGCTAGGGACTTGAGTGTCACAGGATTCCAATATATTTTAATGGATTACAGAGAGGGGGAAACAATTTAGTTATTTAGATTAGTGAGCATAAAGATTATGCATTTGGATTTAGAAAATAAAAAAAAAATCCAGAAGATGTAAAATTATTTATAAAACATAAATATTATAAGTAGCAAACTAGTATTTGCTAACCCCATTTCATCTAGTAGGGGGATCTTCTTTTCTAGATACATTGTTTTGGAAGAATATTTTTAGGAGAGAAGGATAACTTTGAGATTTTTATAATTTTTGATATTAAAGAAATTTTGAAAGCCAAGTTATGAAAGATTTTACTTGCTGTTTTACTAGTAATCCCAATGTATTGTTTAAATATATGGAGATCACCAGTTAGACCATGCAAATGGATTAGGAATCTATTCTGCAGAGGAATAGCTTGGCATTATCGTTTAAAAAGCAGATTAAAATGTCTGTTAATATTGTTTAGTGCAGTATAGGAACACAAGTCTTGGTTGTTAATAACAATGGAGATTACTTTATTGAGCAAATTAAAAGCAATTAAATCTTAACCACAAAAGCTTTTGTAAAATAAATACCTGATCAGAAACCCAATCCTGTGGGCCTTATTCACATTCCTATTGTGGTGCTACTCACAGGCCTAAGTGCTGCAGGATCTGAGCCTGACTACAACATCAAATTGTCATTATTATTGATGATCATTTATATGTACATTGGGATCCAAACAGACAAGTTCTTTCCCCCAAAAGGCTTATTATTTGCCCACACTAGCGAAAATAAGACATGACAGAAGAGGGCAAAGTGTCCCTATTATAAAAAATTCTATTATAAATTGATAAATCTACCTGTCAAATTCTTTAAAGGTCTGCATAGGTAAGGGCTGCATGCATTATTCCCTTATGAAAATTATGGGGGTTTATACATAAATTCATATAGATGGAAAAAATGTGTCACTTCTTTCACTCACAGTCACTTCACTTAATTTTAGTTTTCTAAAGAGTGAAATGGAGACTGGAAAACTTGCGATGTTCTGATGATGCTTAAGACCTGATGAAGTAAGCTACTTCGATATTTTGAGAGGTCAAATTGTGTGTGTTTCTAAGCAAGCATTCCCCAAGACTGATAATGAATGAGATGTCTCTTCCTGGTTTCCAAATTTCCCACCTTCACAGCAGAAAATTAAAGGGGACACTGCAAAGAAGCCCAGCATGTTAAAATGTACTTAATCTTCTCTATAATTTGATGTTAAAATTGTTGGAGGCTTGGGTCTTTTATGCAATTTTAAAAAGCAGTCTAGTTTGACAGCATTGCAGTGCAATTAGTAGGTGAAGATCTATATACAATTATGCCTAGGCAGAAGGAAAAACAATGTTTTCAAAATGTTGGAAATGTGGACTGATTGCAATTCTGATTTGGGGAGTCATTTAGCTTTTGTTCCTGTTTTTTAGTCCCTTTCTACTATAAACAAAATATAACTTTATTTCCAGTCCACCATGACCTTAAGTCTTGGAACACTACAAGAACAATGGCTGTGAGCAGAAGCATAAATGGGAGGAAATGCCTTCTCCTCAGATTTCTTAACTTATCCTTCTAGAATTAATGTTATCATTTATTTAATTTGTTTTTTTGCATTTTTAAGGAAAAATGTGGTCAAGAAAAGTCTCTTGCCAACCCTGGAAACACTATTAAGCTATTTCTTTATAGAACAGGTATGGCATAAACAGAGCTGAGTAAAACTACAGCATTGCCCTGCCAACATGTCTCATTACAGACCTCAAGGCATAACCCTTAGGAATGGAAGGGTAGTTCAGTCTCCATGTCTATATGGTCCTTGGCTGCTTTGTTGGGACTGACAACATGGGTACTAGTCATAATAATGATTTCTGAAGCATGGATACCCACCCTCTAAGCCAGGGGTCGGCAACCTTTCAGAAGTGGTGTGCCGAGTCGTCATTTATTCACTCTAATTTAAGGTTTTGCGTGCCAGTAATACATTTTAACATTTTTAGAAGGCCTCCTTCTATAAGTCTATAATATATAACTAAACTATAGTTGTATGTAAAGTAAATAAGTTTTTTAAAATGTTTAGGAAGCTTCATTTAAAATTAAATTAAAATGCAGAGCCCTCCGGACTGGTGGTCAGGACCCGGGCAATGTGAGTGCCACTGAAAATCAGCTCACGTGCCACCTTTGGCACACATGCCCTAGGCTGCCTACCCCTGCTCTAAGCAATGATAACCACCGACTGATTCCACGTAGATTACTACACTTCTATATGATGATTATTTTTGGTTACTGCCTACTTTGACTCTATTTGAACCAGTGACTTAGAGGTGAAAGGCTTCATATCTTTCATGATTCATTGTTCATTCTTTGAGCAATCCAGTGCCATGAACAATGCATAATTCTGATACATCTTTTTCATTTATTTACAAAACGTGTGTTATGTGATCATTTATGTTACAGTGGTAACTGTTAGGGTGGGGGTGGGGGGGCGAAGCTGTATGTCACTAATTATGTTCATCTATAACAAACCAGGAGATGTTTACAGTTGTGAAATTGTCAATTTTTGGGTTTCTTTCCATTGTGCTGTGGCAGATTTATAGTATGTAGGTAACTTTCATTAATGATGATTGGGATTAAGCTTGTAAATTTCCTATGCTATCAATAGGAGAGTATTCCTTTTTCTTTTGTTTTAGATCTTAAACTTGATAGATTATGGTAATACTTCAAAGGAAAATGTCAGCATAAAAATCTTGTATAAATCAATATGTGTCCAAAGCCAACAAAACAAAAATTAACTATTACTCCACTTTTCCTTGTTTCAGAATTAAATTTGTAGTGTTGCAGCTGTAAGTAGTTACAATTCAGTTTTTTAAAATGAATTTGGGAGATTTAAGCACGTGTATTTAACCCTGGACAGAACAAAACAAAAGCCACATCTAAAAGGTAATCAATAAGTGACTATACCTAGGACAGTGACTTGAGGCAAAAGAAATTGATACGGTAAATGGCAATCTTTTCTCCAAAGCTGTACTCACTGGGATCTTCAGAAAACAATCGCACCTTCCTGTAATGCAAGCAGTATGGGGTGAAAACATTATCTGGCCTTGGTATAGTAAACTGAAGTGAATTAAAATGCTGAATTAAAACTGTTATTTACAAAATACAGAAATATTTTATTCCACAAATGTATAAAACAGGACAAACGGCATTGTCCCCGTTAACAGCTATTTGTGCTAATTGAAGGGCTCAGGATTGCTTTATAAGAATTAGTACTGAAGCATGTAGACTGCTTTAAGTGACTAGTTTCAGTCTGTAACCAGAAAAAGAAATATCTATAATGGGCTTAAAGTTCACCAAAAGGAGCTACTTTAAACATTTCCTATTCTGATAGCTGCCATGGGAAGAACGCTTTGTAACGGATAGCTACAGTCTCTGCATAACGGGTTACACTTCTTTTGTGGCAAAGGGTGTCACTGATAGATGAAGGCGACAATTCATAATGTTCCTCAGAGTACATGCTGCATGTTGAGCAACATCAGAGACTCACAGAGCATGTCTTACAGAAAAGAAGGGTTGTTACTTATCCTTCCTGGTGACTTTCTACATTTTTAAAGGATTTTTCATATTTAAAATATGTTTTAACTCAGAAATTTTTGGTATTTGAAATTTATTTTACAAATCATCCGTTCCCTAAATCCTCGCTAATTGCAATGGTCTAATTTTTCATTACAGCTTTGTTGTGTGAGATGCTATTAAAAATAGATAATTTCCATGTTTTAGTTCTAAAAATTACTATTTATATTAGGAATCCTTTATCACAAAATGTGAAAAAGAAACTCAGTTGTGTGTGTGTGTGTGGGGGGGGGGGGGTTGTGTTTAAATGTGGTGACTTCTTAAATGTCTCTTACTAGTGTACAGTAAACACATGTATTTAAACTGTTTGTTTTTAGAGTAGCAAAAGTATTTAAAATACACATCTCTCTGAATCTTCCTGCAGCTACTGAAAAAAGGGTCTTGGCCAGCTGCCAAATAAGACCATGTAGTATATATTTAACTAGAGGAGGCGAGCTCTCTGAGGATTTTTTACCACTGTGGGACTCCTGCTGTTCACATTACTTCTGAGTAGTTTGGAATATCTTTAATTTGTTTGTTTTAAGTATTTGAGTTCCAATTTGCATTAAGGGCTCAATGTGCGCTGGCATTGGACGCAGATGCAGCCAGCTTCCTTGCATTGGGGGATACACAGCATTTTTATTTGATAGGAGAAGTACAGTACTTTTCCATTTCACGTTTTTTATGCAGAAATTAGTATTGTTAGTATTTCTTCAAGGCAGTTTTTCTGTGCTTCTAAAATTAGCACAAAAAGTTGTACTGGTTTGTATAAATTATGACTTGAGGTCATTCTTTTGACAGCTTTGCCCTTAATTGTTTGAAGGTTTCAGTAAGAGATTGGCAGGGCTCTAACTTCCTTTCTTCCCAAGTAGTTCTGTGTTCTGCTCCAGTCGAGCAGATATGGTTACCTTCTGACGCCTCTGCACGCCAGGCCTGACTATATTCACGATTGGTTATCCTGGTGAAGGCTGTACTGCTGTGGCTAACAAAGGCTTTTGAATCCTTTATAGCTTCATAAACAGGGTCATGAATTTGGCCCATAATGTTTTCAGGAATGACCATGTAGACAAGTTACATGTGTACATATGCAACTAGAACAACAGATATTCTTTTCGTAGCTAGCTTGGTCATATTTATATTTCAAAGTAGTTTTTTTAATAGTAAAGAGCCAAGTCATCCAATATATAATATAGTGCAGTAAGTGTAGTTTATACTGTATTATTTTTGGTCAACACATTTTTATGAAGACATTTGTACCCCTGTAAGGACAAATGTTCTCAAAACAATGTACTGTAACTGGTCCAAAACCAAAATCACGTTACAAACAAAATCACGTTCTGCTTCATGACATTGATTCTGCTGATTTTCCCATCAAGTCACAGTGGAACCAGTTTCAAAGGTTAGTTGTTGCAGAGTTTAGAACTAGTTCTCTCTTCCTTCAGTTCCTTCATTTCCACAAGCACCAGTGGATGTGGAACCCAATCTGCTTCCTGTGTTGAGCTTTGTGTTAAGATATTTAGGGCTATGTTTTAGCTTAAAGTATTTCTCTAATAGGAAGCTTGTAGTTAGCTTTTTCTATTTTTTGTTAGGACTTTGTCTATTTGGATTGGTCAGGGTATAGCCCTTTTTATTCCTGGGCCTCTATGAGGCTCCTGTGAAATCTGCAGTACTGGCTTTGAGAGACTCCCTCTCTCATGCATTTTACAGGGGAAGATCGCTCTGCAAAGTCAGAGAGGGTTTGGGTGTTTTTTGTTTTTTGTTTAAAGGCAGAAACTCCCACCCTGAAGCTGTCTATATGTATGGCTGTATGGAGGGTACATACACTGCATGCCTCCCTAGCTGGGGTATAAACAGAATTGTAGACAGTGAGGCACTGCTTAGGTGAGTACAGTAAAGACACAGCAGTATGTACCTTACATCGCTCCCTACATGCCCAAGCCATGGTGGCAAGGATAGTGTTCTGTAGGAGGTTGTTAACTTAAAACGGCCTTCATCAAACAAGGACACTCCACCAGAGAAGTAGATCTCATCATGGAACAAGCTACCCAAAGACCCCAAGAGAATCTGCTTCAGTACGGGGAGTGAGAATGGGGGGGTGGGGCGGAACCACCTCTGACTTCGTCACCTAACACCTCACACTAGAATCCATATGGAGTATCATTAAACAATTACAAATCATACTCAATGGGACTACATCCTGAAAGAAATCTTTCCTAAGCCCCTTCTGGCCTTCAAACAACCCCGCACCCAACCTAACTTTGTTAAGCTCATCATCAAAATGAGCTCCCCATTGACTAGAAATACCAACTCAAAGCAGCTCCAGACCTTGCCATAATAACAGATGCAAAACCTGTAGACATATCTCCACTGCTACAATGATCAATACCCCCTACACCACACCTTTCAATATCCATGGGTCCTACATATGCCTATCACAACATGCGGTATACCTCATCCAGTGCACTAAATGCCCCAATAATAACTCTGTGAGTGAAACCAGGCAATCACTATGCTCTCGAATGAACTCTCAGAAAAGTAAGACAAAAACACCTTATCACCTGCGGTTGAACACTTCTCACAAAATGATCACTCCATAACTTCCTTGTCCTCAAAGGAAACCTGCACAACACCTTCAAAAGATGAGCCTGGGAGCTTAAATTTATAACGTTATTAAGACCATGATTTTTAGTGTCTAGCAAAGATATTTGATTTATGGCTTATTACAGCAATTTGTAACCTACTAGCCCCCTTTTTTTTGCTCTGACTGAAGAGGTGTTAATGGGCCACTTTACCATGAATAGTTTCTTTAGCTGTGACACTGAGGGCAAGTCTACGCTCCAAAATTAAGTCTACTTAAGTTATGTTGACGTACAGCCACTGCAGTAATTAAATCAATTTTTCATGTCCACACTACCCTTCTTTTCTCAGCAGTGTGCGTCCTCACCAGGAGCAGTCTACTGATTTAGCTGACAGCTCCAGGCTGACAGCACCCCACAATGCCCCACACTGTCAGCTGCCATGGTCTGACAGCTGGAATAGTCAGTGCAGTGTCTGCACTGACACTGCCTTGACCTAACTACATTGACCGAAGCGCTACGCCTATCACAGCGGTGGAGTTATTACATTTGGTGGGAACAACATTGTAGTGTAGATGCTTTCAGAGTTACGTTGATGTAACTCTGTAATGTAGACCAGGCCTGAGTAAGTTTCTCAGACCTGAAGAAAAGCTCTGTGTAGCTCACAAGCTTGTCTCTTTCACCAACAGAAGTTTGTCCAACAAACGATATTACCTCACCCACCTTTTGTCTCTAATATCCTGGGACTGACACAGCTACAAGAACACTGCAGAAAAGAAGGGAAGGCTCTTAGCTATCCTAGAACTCAGGGAACTGAATTAATATCTGGCCAAAGAAAAGTTCTTAATGGTCACCTTGGGAGTTGTTCTATTTTTTTTAGTAGATAATGACTAGGTACATGTTGTGGACCTTGCAGTTCCAGGGATACTTTCCAAGCACTGGATGCATCTTTGATTTATCATCATGTACGTCCAGTTTTGTGTTTTTGTTTCTTGGAGTTACGTCAGTTTGGCCACCGAACTGAAAAATCCATTATTTGCCCAGCTCTAATAGCCCAGACTATGCTTTATTCTAAACTGCCCATCAATGGAAAAATTAAATATACCCTTGTCCCAAAGGGTTACATATCTAACCTCAGTGTAGTTGCAATAACCATTTTTCTAAGGAAAATATTAGTTCTTAAGGACACCTGAAGCAGAGGAAAACAAATGATGACTTGCAAGTTAAATCTGTAGCTTTGCCAAGCAGACAGAAAGAGTTGTGGGGGAGGAGAGGTGTGGGTTCAAGTATTTGTATTTATGTATCAAGTCTTGTTTTTAAAGTGTGTATATGTTTACAAGGCTTTTTTTAAATGCTTGAGTGAAGTCCAGAAAATCTTTTGTGAGATCTGGTCTTTAACTGTATTTCAGTTCTTGAATGGTGGAAACACTGCAAGAAAATCAAATGTAGTGCCACTCTGGCCTTATAAATTGCTCCTGGAAACAACAACAATCCTTTTATCTAGGGAATTGGAATTTACAGCACTACATCGTGACAAAATCTTTGTTATGGACTAAAAGGACATAGATCTGAGTTTGGGTTTTATACTTAGCTACAGAAAAGAATGTATAGAACTTATCTCCCATCCTTAAAGAGGGTCTCTTATGTGCTCTGTAGGACTTCGACTCCCATTAAGTGAATGGAAAGACTCCAATTTACTTCCATAAGAGTTGTCAGGTCACACATGCATATATAATTCCTGTTAATTTCACTGGACCGGATTTTGTAGTCCTTATTCAGGCAATACTACTTGGATCAGAATTGAGCTTTGCCTGAGTAAGGAGTGCAAAAAATATAGTCCATTGGCAGTAGAGTATGTGTGTATGTGTGTATGTATGGGTAAACAAATATAACCCTTAACTAAATAACTATCACTAATGTACAACTCATTACATTACCCCAAACTGTGCATAAAGATTCAAGTTACATGTTTAAAATATTTTTTCTTTGATACTTATCATTTTTATCATTGTAAAACTTGTTTTTCATCACTTTTTAAAAATAATTGCTATAAAGCTTTGATAACTTTGAAGTATCTTTCAATAAGCTTTCTGGACCCTGCTTATGTCTAGAACATGCATGCTTTATAAATACCCAATCCACCAATATTTAAATGGCCATGTGTTATCTGGGAAAGCTCATGCAGAGAATCAGCAGCTCTAACCATAGGAATCAATCAGAATAGTACTGCAAACGAGGGACCTCTTGTACCTCTACAAGAGCAGAACAGCATGAATTTTAATAACTGCTGAGTGTACTTCTAAGTTAATTACCATTTAGAGTCTAAATAAAATAATTCTCCAGAAAAAATTGGGGATGAAAGAAATTTTAGTGGCATATAAACATATAACTGGAATTATGATCAGCAGTTATATTTGAGTCATAAGTTGGGGGAAAGTGTATCTAAGTGATATGACAAGAGTAATAAATGTATACATGACTATGGATCACTGTATAGACATTAAGCAAAAAGACATGGTTCTTCTCTAAGTGAAGTGATGGAAGCATCATTGCTTGAGAAATTTTAAAACTATGCTGGAAAACTTACTAGAAAGTATATTGCAGGGAGCAATACTACACTGATGAATAACTGCACTGATTTGATCCCCATTCTGAGTCCAAGTTGATTCATTGGGGAACCAAAGAATACCTCAGAGCATGGGTTCAAGTCCTTTTCTGAATGAAGCTTTGAACCAAGGTGGAGTAATTCTCCTTATGAAGCAGAAAGGGAGATATCCAGAGTACTTTACACAGTATCCAGTGAATCATTTTTCCCCACTGATTCTTATTTTTGAAATCTTCAATCCCTCTAGTGACTCTAGTTGCATTTGGGTGAGTATCAAGTGTCCAAATTTTCCAAGCACAAGTGGACCTTTTGTGGGAAAACTGGAACTTGCTTTAGTTTCCTTCATTGATTTTTTTTTTAAAAATGTTTCCCCCTGTTAATTGTGCCAATCAGTTGAGGTTTCTTATGCTATCTCCATGTGAGTCCAGGTTAAATTTTGAAACCTGAATAAAGCAGCACAATGCCAATTGTATTTTAATAAATAAGCCCATACACAACTCTTTCATAGGGCCTATGTAATCGTTGCTATAGAGTTGCACCAGATTTGTAATACTCTCATGTATTTCCATCTTCTCTTTAAATACCAAAACATTCTTAAGCAATAAACATTGACTCGGTCTCATTGTGTTTAAAAACACAATGCTTCAAAAGTATCTTTTGTTGCTTTTTGGTTTCTTTTAGCCCTACTTTGAGAAAAAATTAACTTTTCCAAGACAGTTGACTTGATTGTTGTGTCGAGTACATTATATTCCATCTTGCCAAATAGTCATGAAATGTGACTGCTGTGGACAAATCAAGTATATTCAGAAGCATAATGTGTAAGAAGGTGACGTGGAAAATATATTGCTTTCAACAATAAAGAATGCCCTTAAAGATTTATAAAATGGCAGTGTTTAATTATTTACTTTCAAATGACTTTGACAAAAATGTCCATCTCTTTAAATTAGTGAGGCAGGAGTTTGCAATGTATTGTGTGATGCAACTTACCCCTAAAAAGGCATGTTTTGACACAGGGGAAAAAGAAAGGGCAAAGCAAGGGTACACAATTCAGTTGTGTTCCCCTTACTATCCCTCTCTTCTTATTTCCAATGTCAGAACCTCTCAATTTTTCTTTCTGTCTGAAGTTTTATGATGGTGGTATTTATTATTATAATGTACAAGAGCCTCTCTGAAAGAGAATCATATATGTGTAGGACTGGAAGGGAGCTCAAGGTCTTTCAGTTCAGACCCCTGCTTTCAAGGCAGGACTAAGTATTATCTCTAGACAACCCCGACAGGCTTTTGTCTAACTTGCTCTTAAAAATCTCCAGTGATGGAGATTCTACAAGCTCCTTAGGCAGTTTATTCCAGTGCTTAATTACCCTGACGGTTAGGAAGTTTTTTCTAATGTCCAACCTAAACCACCCTTGCTGCAGTTCAAGCCCATTGCTTCTTGTCCTATCTTCAGAGGTTAAAGAGAACAATTTCTCTCTCTCCTTGTAACAGTTTTCAAGTACATAAAAGGTAATGCCCTTCCTCAGTCTTCTCTTCTTCAGACTAACAAGCCCAGTTTTTTCAATCTTCCCTCATAGGCCATGTTTTCTATATCTTTAAACATTTTTTGTTGCTCTTCTCTGGACTTTGTCCAATTG